>NC_138203.1:202176058-203383558 GCF_964194415.1 Vipera berus
CTCCTAGCTTTGCACCCTGTTCTCTATACATTTATGTACTGGAAAGCCATGGGCAGGCACCGGTAATCCTTGGGCTTACTTCAAAGTACGTGGGTTCAGAGTCACACTTTGGACAGCCTGATTCGTAAGCAAACCTCCAGGAGATGCGGTTCTTCGGGGGGGGGGGAAACGCGGGGGGGGGAAACGCCCGTTTAAGCAGCAATTCCATAGGCTCTTGCTTGCGCCCTAATCGAGGCCTGATCGCATTGGAGCCCCTATGCGTGTTGCTCGACCCCAGAGGGCTTTCCTCTTTACCAGGGGTCTTCAAACTTGGCCCTTTTATGACTTGTGGACTTCAACTCCCAGAATTCCTCAGCCAGCCATGCTGGCTGAGGAATTCTGGGAGTTGAAGTCCACAAGTCATAAAAGGGCCAAGTTTGAAGACCCCTGGCGTCTTTACATTTACTCGCAGAATTGTCGGTCTTATTTGTTCTGGGGGCTTTTCCCGACCTGAGAACCCGAAGACGTTTCAGATCCGGGGTGTGCAAAGCGAGGGAGAAGATACACGGCCTACGCTTTCCCCGACGAGGCCTTCATCAGGCCTGGCGTCCCTCGAAAACACGGCGCGGCGGTTCTTAAGCCGCTTGGCGCTGCACCCGAGAGGGCTGCGGTGTCGGGTCGTCTTCCGCTCGCCTGCCAAGATCGGTTCGGCGGGCCGCCCGCCGCCCTCCCGCGCGGAGAGCTTCGCCCGAACTTGCTCCGCCCGGAGGGAAGCGCCTGCAAGTAAGGCCGGGAGCCTTTTGGCTCCCCCCAGCTTTCCCTCCCGGCTTCCTGGCTCCGAGGCCGAGCCAGCTTACTCGTGGGGGGTTACCCAGTGGAACGGGATGGGCTCTCTTCCAGGCAAGGCCCGCTCAAAGACAGCCCGCAGCCGGGAAAGGACTGAGGACTGCGGCGGAGTAAGCTCGAAGTAGCGACCTTTGCGTTGTTATCTGCAGACATTGGGGCAAGGGGGGAGGGAAAGAGGGAAAGCTCTGGAGAGGCGACCGCGGAGGTGGCTCACCCTGACTCGGGGCTCCGTGAGGTTGGTCCACACCGCGATCTCCTCCCTCATGCTCATGTCCGGGTAGCGGTTCCTCTGGAAAGTGGCCTCCAGTTCCTGCAGTTGCTGGCTAGTAAAGTGAGTCCTTTGGCGCCTCTGCTTCTTTTTCTTCGCCGGGTCGTCTGCGCTCCCTTCCTCGCTTTTCTGCACGCCGCTTGGCTCCTTTTCTAGAAAGAAAAGGGCCGAGGAGAGCGAGATCACAATAAGGATCGGTTGGGGGTGCGATTAATGGTTATTATTACGAAGAAAAAAAAAATCAAAGGACTTCTGCTGGGCCTTTTAACCCAAGACAGCGCAAAGCCACCCCTGTCCCTGCAAACAAGCTGACTTAATACGAAAAGTCTGAATTGCTGTTCTGTAACCCGAATCTTTCGTAAATTATACACCATTTCGCAGCAGCGAGAAGGTTTGGATTGGAACCAGCTTCTCTGTTTCAAAAAGTTTGGAGAACAAGGGTTTGTCATTACAGAAACAAGGGCCAGAGATGATCTGGAGCTGGGATTTAACTGTACTGTTCTGCACAGAAGACTCAGAAAGCTAGAAAATAAGCTATTAAATAGAGGGTAAAAAATACTTTTAAAAATATGGTATGGGTAATAGAAAAATTCGGATGATTTAAAATTTCATTTACAAATCAGAATGTTCTTTCAAAAAGTAACTAATTCACAGCTCATTTGGATTGTCTCAGGGCATTTTTCTATTACGCTGAGTACTTAAACTTTACAATATATACTTCTCCCAGGGGTGCTATAACTACTTAGAGAACAATTTCCCCCCTCTTAAACTGAAGGAGTGGGAAGAAAGGACAAGAGTAGTTTACACCTTGGGAATTTGGAATTTCTACTTTCAGAATGAGTTTTCAGGATCCCTTTTTATATTTAATTTAAATGACATAACATTAAGAAAACCTTTTTTGTTTATTGAGATAAGGATATTTTACAAATTTGGATTTATTTCCATTCAAAAATACAAAAAATTCATTTGTGCACGAAGTTCTCAAGACAGCATAAAATGTGTTTGTACAGTAATGGCTAAAGTTTGTACAAGCTTGAAGTGACACGCCAATTGGCATGGTCCTGCCTTCGATCTAATGGTTCAGGTAAATGGGAGAGGAAAGAAATCAGGATTCAGTCAATCCCCGAGATTTATAGGATTCACTGCAAGAAATGTGAGGGTGCTCCTTTAAAAAACAAACAAAAACACCTGGCAGTTTCCAGATACAAATAATTCACATTAGTTCCCAGCATGTACCCCACTCAGATTAAATTGACTGAAGGTTTCTCCCACTATGCTTCGGAGGGGATGAGGTATAGAGATAGTTAAGAATATTGATGCAATTCCTTATTTGTGGAACTGGAGTGAATTTTTAGAGAGCATAAGGGTATTCTGATATATTCTTCTGACAATCAGTTTGATATAGTGGCTAAAGGCATAAGACTGGAGGAAACCAGGAAATGGTGAGTTCTAGTCTTGTCTTGGGCATGAAGCCAGCTGGGTGACCTTGGGTCAGTTAATCCCTCTCAGTCCTAGGGAGGAGGCCATGGAAAACCACTTTTCAAATCTTGCCCAGAAACTGCAGAGACCTGCCCAGCCAGTCACCAGGAGTCAACACACACACACCACACACAAAAGGATATTCTACCATCTAAGGCCTAGAGATCCATCCCTACTGAAGAAAGTGTAGCTGAATTCAGTGGAGCCCAATACCTCTGAAAAGAATTACTATTCAATTAAACACTTCCACAATTCAGCTAAATATCTCTTAATGCTAATTCTTTTATAACTAAATTATATTCAAACTCTTCAATTTGCAGCCTATAAATCCTAGCAATTTTAATGGGACTTGCTGTGCTTCCTGAGTTGGATTAAGGCAGAATCTTCTCAGACCAAGTACTTCTAATTAAATTGGAGGATTAATACGATTATTCATCTTAACAAAATGATTCTAGATATGTAATCAACTTCTAAATTGGTATTATGTAAGTATTTCAAAAGAATATTGGAAACTTGCTTATGTGTGTTCATTTGCAGTTTGAATATATTGTAATTAGAACTACACAGAAGATTCTGTGGAGGGATCAGCAGTTGACCTGGCTAATAATCCTTTGATTTCTTTAATAGCCTGCTTAAAATAAAATGTATGATTCAGATTAAAGTGTGTAGTAAAGGAATTGTGGGTCTCTGCCATGCATTTCTGGAAAGTGAGAGGAATTTTTAGAGACCATTATCTTTTTCTCCCTCCCTCTCCAGGTATTTAAGAAAGTCACCTTAATTATCATATGCATCTACTATATTTATATGCTTAAACAGACCTACACCCTCTCACATTAATATTTATACATCCTTTTTATATTGAAAAGTCAAACTGTAGACATGATCCATCCAAAAATAAGCCCTTTATGTTCCTCTGATTTCAGTGGATTACAAAAGTGCTTTGCCTTTCTTATTGAAAAGAGCGAGGAGCTCAATGGCTTAATTTCGGCAAGATCAGATGCCACATAAAAATGCAGAAATTATTTATGCCTCTTGAAAGAAAGAAAAGTGGACAAGGAACACGTGCAGGCACTGGCAAGATTAAACTCATATAGATCTCTGTACAGCAAGCTGCTGCTTGAAAAAATAATAATCTCATAAAGGTATTAGGCAGCTTCATGGTATGAATCAACTTGGGAGGCTATTCTGTACACTGAAAACCTAAATACATGCAGCTACAATCTCCCTCCTTTCAAAGGCCTGGATTTAATACTCTTTCCAGAGGATTCTGATCAGAGATGTGTTGGTGCCCAAGTGGCAGCCCCCAAAGGACACATAGTTCAGGAGAAAAAACACCCCCCCCAAGTAGCTTTCTTTAAATGCAGCTCAGATAGGACAGCTACTCTTGGTAGCAAACAGTTCCCAAAGCCTCCAAGGCCTTGATGCTGCCTAAAGAAACTGTGTTCCTGTTCAAACTAGGCCCCTTCTCCTTCTTACCCACCAGGGCCTGCTACAACCCCTTTTTCCTAGCAAGGTATGGAAAAGGGGGGGGAGGGATCAGCTTGGGACCGGGTTGGTGGTGTAGGCTTTTCTTAAGGCTGGACCTCAGGGAGGGATGTGGGGGAGACGGAGGGCAAGGCACCAAGTGACCTTATGTCCCCATCAGTTCTCAAGGTGGGCAGTGAACTTTACACCTCCTCTGCCAATGTGGTCTCCCTCCACTCCTGCTCCTCTGAAAAGCTGTCCTCCCTCAGGCCTCAACACAGCTCCGGAACTATCACTCATGCCAGCTTGATGGCCTTTGCACTGTTTTTGCACAGGCAAGAAGTGAAAACTAAGCTCTGATGGGCCTAAGCAGGGAAGGTGCTGCTTGCTGGAGCCCTTTTCACCATGAGGAGCTAGAGCTTGGCATAATCATAAGGACCCTCAGCTGTGGTGCTCCTGCCCTTTGCAAACCACTCCCAGAACAGCTGCTTTAAAAAATAATAATAAATATGATGACTTGACTTGCTGAGAAGGCACTGCGTTTTCCCTGGGCCGCTTCTACTAGTGTTCCCTCACTTATCCATGGTTTGTCAAGAAGCCTAAAATTTATTTCTGAGACAATCCAGGCTCCTGTTTAATCTGATCCGTTATATTAAATATTACCTGTGGTTCCCTATTATATTTTTACTACTTGGTGTTACTAAAAATCCTGTATCTTGGGACCGGGTCTCTTCACCCTTTCCTCCCTTGCTTGGGGAAATTGTTTCTGAAACTGACTACCTAAACTTTACAGAGGGGCTGGTCCCAGGGTAGCACAAGCCTAAATCCAGCAATAAGTAGTGGGAGTGACTAGAAGGACTGCACTGCATCTTAAATTTATTTCAGTTTTGGCGAATTCAGCCAGATTTACTCAGATTATGCCATTAATTTCCGCAAGATCAGATGTCACATTAAAATGCAGAAATTATTTGGAGTTTGAGAGTTAGATTCTACTCTTGTGCGTACTAATTTGATGTTCCATCTTTCCTCAAAGAAATATCCTACTATTTCCCCCACCTCCCCTTTCTAGACTCGAGTTGTCTCACTAAGGCACGAGTGTCAAAGTGAACCTACAGCACAACGCTTTCTTATGTGTTTTAGGTCTGCCGTCCACAACAGAATAGCCGGGAATGGAGAAGCGTGAAGGATTCTCTCCGGGGGTTACAGTCTGTCATCGAGGCGTTGCTCTTACTCATTTCCAGGGAGTTAACTTTCCCAAGAGTTGATCCGCAGAACAATCAGGGGAACTTTCTCTAGCAAGGAGCGCTGCTGCTGTGCACTTGCATTTCGGGACGGGGGGGGGGGGCTTTTTTGCAACCCCCTCCCTTGCCGTGAAATCGAAGAGAACGACTTTTTCAGAGCGAAGGCTTTTTCATGTATGTATGGAAGAGTTGCCAACGTTGGCCAGCATAAGAAGCGTTATTTTGGGCTTGTCAATTTACGCCCGTTCACCTGCAAACAGGGCTGACTAAAGACGAGAGGGAAGGTGCCGCCGCCGGTGCCCTGTCCTAAAAATGCCTCTCCTCTACAAAGACATCTCGGATTAAAAGCAACGCCGGGCGGAATAAGACGTCTGTCTGCTCCTTCCCTCGCCAGGGCCTGAAACTTTCCTTCCTTTCTCCTCTACCTCTTTTTTTTTTCCTTTCCCCTGCTTGAGTTTTGATGGGTGCCCTTCCCCCAGCCCTACAGGGAGATCCTTTTACACGTCTACGCTATCCAGACTGGAAAATAAACTCAATAGGGCTGCAGTGAGTTTGAAAACCCGGAGCCCGAACGGAAAGGGCTCTCTCAAAGAAACTCAAGAGCTGCACATTTGGGGTGGGGGGGGAGGAAAGAATAAAAGTGCCAAGTTAGCCTGGGAAATTTGAGCGCAAATTCCGTCCCAACCGAGAGGGCACGGTTCATCTCGCCACCCCCTCGTCCCCCACGTTTAGGCGCCCCTAAACAGGCTTCTGCTTCGAATGCGCATCCCCCTCGCCTGATGAATCGCGCCCTCCTGGGTTAGGGGTGGAGGAGGGCGGCGGCGGCGGGGGGGGGGGGGGTCCTTCTGCTTGCTTCCCGCAAACCCCACCGCCCCGAGCTGAGCGTTACCTGGGACTTCGGTGTCCGAAGATTCGCTGGCCGAGTTCTCGATCTGTTCTCTGCCTTCGGAAGATCTCTGCAAATGGAAGCTGGAAGCCATGTCGTGAGACGCCTGAGGGCTTCTCAAGTTGTCGGGGAGCCTTTCCAAATTCATCCCACCTTTAAAGGAATCCATAAGCAAGGAGGAGGAGGAGGAGAAGGAGAAGAAGAAGGAGAAGGCTGAGTCGTAGCCTGCGCGCGGGCCCTTTTTTTTAAGTCTGCGTGCTCTTGGCTTGCCGCGTTTGATTTTCATACAAGCTTAAGAGAGAGGGAGAACTAGCTAGACTAGAGCGAACGGACAGCCAAGAGGCTGCCGAGGACGGTTCCACCGAAGTCTGCGTTACTTAAGTTTGTTTTGTTTTGTTTACTTTTAATCCACTAAGATTCGGCTTGGCTGGCTGGAGGACGGGCACCGCCGAGCTTCAGGAGCGGTCCGATTTCCCAGGGAAAGAGGCAACGGCACCCCCCTTCTAGATAGCGCGCAGGAGTGGAAGGCGTGTTGGGGGGGGGGAGGCGGGCGAGGAAAACCAGGCGAATCGCTTGGGGTGGCCGAGATTCAAGTGACCTGCCCTGGAACGAACGCCGGAAAGTTGAAGCAAGGCTCCGCCCCCTCTTTCTTCCTTTCCTCCCTCCCTCCCTCTTTCCTTTCCTTCCCTCCCCGCCCCCACCCGCCGAGGAAAGTTCAAAACCTCCCCGTCCTCCTGGCTATTAGAAGATCCCGGCCACCGAGCTCTCTCCTTCGCCTCCTGCGAGCTCTCCAGTCCCAGCGAGCCGGAGCAACCGAGGGTGGGCTTCGCGCATTCGTTAAAGAGACCGCGCCCGCTCCGCCTCGGCTTCTCCTTCCCTGACTCTCGCTTCCCCCCCCCGCTAAAAAAGCCGAACGAGGCTCTTCTCCCCAAAGCTAGTTCGATCTCTTCCCCCCCCCCTCCAGATGGTGTGGTTCATTCCAAGGTCCGCTTCAGGCAAAGGGACTTCTATCACTGAAATCACCAGAATGGGGGAGTGGGTGGGAGTGGGTGGGGGGGGGAGAGGAGGAGATCGCTTACTCGGAAAGGGTTTCTATGGAAATCCGTTTTACTGGAGCGAGCATTCACTCGCCTATTCCTCGCGGCGAATTTTAGCCAGAAAAGCAATTTGTATCCGTCTACGTCCTACATAGAAAAGCTCCCCACTGGTTGCTGTGGAAGTCTCCAGGCTCAGGATGGATGTCACTTCTGGGATTGATTGGCCTTAATTGGAACGAATATGTGCAAGGTCGGCCTTCTATTCCACGTGACTCATGTAGAGTGCAATCCTAAACGCATTTACTAAAGTCCATAGGACCGGTTTCCGAAGAAGCAAGCAAAAATTCAACTCTTCCAGTCATCGCACGTGTACTCAGATTTCGAATAAGTCAGTCAGTCCTTCCACATTTATTCCGAAGTATTTTTCCGTTCTGGTCAATAGGACTTACTTCGGAGAGCCTTTTAGTAAATTTAACGCGAACGATTTTTGAGTTAGACGTGCAATTTATAATCTACATTAGAGCTTCTAACTGCCAGGAAGTAAAGGAATACTCTGTTTGAAAAGCTTCACGGGTTTTTTTTTGGGGGGGGGGGAGGGGGGAAACTGATAAAGAATTATTAATGCTTCTCTCAATTTTAGGAGGGGAAGAACAATTCAAACATCTAGCAGAGGGTGGATCTCCTCTTTGCCTTCTGCTAATTTTCTGGTGGCCCGCAAATGCTGGCTCAGGGAAACTTTCCCGCAGTTCTGAGTTCGGAGAGAGGAAATCTAATAGTACGATAGATTGAGAAGAATTTGTTTTCATGGATCTCTGCCTGGTGTCTTTGGACGGGGAAATCGAGACTTCAGGCCTCAGCGTTTTAACCACATCCCTTGGCTTCTCCAAGTCCAACTGGAATATTTTTTCAAATATCCTACTATTTTATTAATAAAAACACCACCAGGCCTTTTGTAGGTGTCATTATAAACAACCGAGTAAGGTGCCTCCTCCGTTAATAATATTGGGCTTAGTGAAGAGCCGTCAGATTTTATTTTTAAATCTCATCTGGCTCATTGAGAACATTTCGCTTAAGTGGCGCTTTTCAATTCTATAAATCTGGTGACAACGCGACAGATCCGTCGAAGTAAATGGCATCTGCCAGGTTCACAAACAACGCTCCCAAACGCGCAAAGTCAAATCTCTAGATCCCCGCGGAGTTTCCTCTCAAACCACCTGCCTGCCATTTTAGGCTGCTTTCGCGTTTCACTTGCCACTCCGGCATCCCCACCACCACCCCCGCCTGCCCTCAACGGGAGCTCTGCCACAAACTTTTGGGATATTTAGGTAGCACCCGAGCCAAAGCTGCCTGGCCCAAACGCTCGGCCGCAGGACCGACAGCTTCAGCAGAAGAGCTGGCTCTGGCTAGTTCAGGACAGATCTTCCTCTCGGCTTTGGTTTTCGCACTATTGGCGGGGGCGGCCGGGCTGTGGGTGTGGACTCGCTTGTGGGTCTCCAGCCCGAAGCGTTTGTCTCCGGCCTGACCTTCCACCCCTCTCTAGCAGACTCCTCAATCTGTTCGTGGGGGCGGCTCATCGCACCACCCCCCCACCCCGAGTTCTGGCCACTCCGTGCTGGCCTCGCGTTCCACTCAGCCTGGAGGGCGGCGGGGGTGGGGGGGCTGGGGGGAAGGGAGAGAAAGCCCTGGGGTTTAGACCCGGCCGGGGCGCAGCACAGCGCGGCGCTTGCCTCTCCAACCCACGCCAACCCAGCCGCCTTCCCTTTCCTTCTCTCCCGGGCTTGGGCCGCCGCTGCTGCCTTGCGCTAGCATCGCCGGGAAGACCGACCGTTACAGGGAGGAGGGTGAACGTAATAAACCAACCTCGCGGTCTTTGCTACTCCTTTCCTTGCAGGAGCCCAACTGCAGAGGACTGCAGTTCTCATCTGAGAAAGGCGGCTGGGGTCGCATCTCTTGGGCCCCTCCGGCCACCCAAGTGGGCCGAGCCTCTGGCAGAAGTCGCCAGCCGCCGCTGTGGGATGGGGCATCTCTCTTCCGTCGCCCCTGTAGAGCGCTCTAAACCGTTGGGATGGAAAAGCCAGGAAGAGGGCATCGGGATCGGGCTTTCTGCCCCGAAGACGGGGCTGTTGATTGGAGTAGGTATTGGAGATATAACCACGATTTATCATGTTGTTTATACTTTCCTAAAAACAAAAAAAAAATCCCAAAACCCTGTTTCGGATGGTGACCTACAAAAATATCTATTTTGGGGAACCTAAAGAAAACAACCTACAAGGCCCATTGGGAAACAGAGGGGAAGTATTTAAAATGCGATTTTTAAAGAAAAAAGAAAAACTTCACAGCTGCTTGGATAGTCCACAATTGTTGTCTTTCGCGCAGGAAGACGCCTTTAGAGGTTCTGTTCCCACATCATATATTAAGCCAATGCTTCTTTAAC
This sequence comes from Vipera berus, assembly GCF_964194415.1. Taxonomy (NCBI): domain Eukaryota; kingdom Metazoa; phylum Chordata; class Lepidosauria; order Squamata; family Viperidae; genus Vipera; species Vipera berus. Next base: position 202,185,693 of record NC_138203.1, read on the forward strand.
TGTGGTTTAGTGAATAAATCACAGCTGACACATTTATTCCACGAGAAGCTATGCCATAAATTATGACTCATCAACCACAATGGCGAGATTCATCGAAGCATCTCTAAATAATAATAAAGAAGTGGATGTCGTATCATTCTGTGAACATAGCTTTTGGGTCGAATTCGTATTAAGCGAGATGAACGTAGTTCCTATGGATATCGGTGGCTCTTAGGTCAGCTGATTTTCTTCCCCCCCTCCTCCTCCCACGCTGGTTTAAATGAGGCCGGGTTTCATCTAATTACAGATCAGCGCTTGAGCAATTTCCATTGCGCTACTAATTTCTTATGATGTGTTGTCCAGCACCAAACACATTAATTTGCAGGAAAGGCCAAATGACCCACGCTTGCTGGAAGCTTTCTCTTAACGGGCTTATTGGGGAGCGGGTGGACACACGACCATTTCTGTCCTGGGGGGGTGGGGGTGTCTTCCCTTTCCAAGTCTGGAGCGCTTTGGCTGCAACCCTCCAGGGAAGGGTGGCTCTGAAGAACTCGAGTTCCAAGGCTGCCAGGCAGGGGAAAACTTCAGGGTGATTCCCCCCCCCGAGTTTTAAAAGCTGCGAATTGAATTACAACCCGGTTCTGCACGTGTAAAACAGACTAAAACATTCCCCGAAGGTCATTCAGGTGAATTTCTCTATCTGCGCGTCTTCCGGACATGGGACGGGGTAATGTTCAGACCGCCTTTCTGGGATGGAGAAATACGGATGGAGTTTTACAAAGAGAGAGGGAAAGGCGAGGACCCTTTTCTCGAAAAGCCAACTACTCCTGCCCATCCCCTTCTTGAAGGCCGTTCTCCTCGAGTTTCTGCAGCAGCATCTCTGAACTCGGGATGGAGGGCGGCGAGAGCTGATTTTTCTCGCGCCCACCACAAAACAAATCGCTTTTTGGTGGGCGTAGTTCAGAGCCGACCCACAGCCCGAGAAGAACCGCCGAGTGAGCTCTTCTCTCTGCCGCCCAGCCATCTAGGCTCCTACATTGCCCGCTTCGGGCCTTTTTTTTCTTCTTCTTTTCTTTTTCCCCCCTTTTTCCTGCCGGAATCCAGCAGGGCCACCACCGCAACTGCGCTGGTTGAGATTCCCACCTTAACCCCTAAACCAGGCTTCCCTCCACGTTCCTCTTTCCACGAGGAGAAACCCGGGGAAATCTGTTGCCAGAACCACTCCGGGATCAAGTGGTCAAAGGGGGGGCTCCTCGGTTTGTTCTCAGAGTTCGACTCGGAAACTGGATTCCCCTCCAGCGGGTCAAGGGAAGGAATCATCCCCCACCACCCACCACCCAATTTCTTCTGACAGTCACCCTCGCACATTAAAGCCCAGCAATTCAAATCCAGACTTTCTGAGCCAGCTAATAAGCCCCTTTAAACTGTAAATGAATACAGCGTCGGTCAAGCTCGGCTCCGAGGGAAACAGAACTCCCCATAACGGTGCTGCAGGGATGGGCAAAGAGCCCTTCATCTGAGGAGGGGGAACCTGAAGCCCCTTCAGATGCCGGTCAATCCCCACTTCCAGCAGCGCCACCTGGCAAGGCAACGGGGGGGGGGGGAGGCGTGGGGTTCTAAACCTTTGCCCTTCCGATAAAGCAGTAGGCAGGTCTTTCTTGCCCCACTAGCGAGATCTCATCCCTGCTGTCTCCCGTGCTCTCTCCCTTCCACCCCCACACACCCCATCCCCATGTTCAGGCTCCAAAAGGTGACCTCTGAACTTTAACTGCTGCCTAATATTTGCCTATACTGAGCTCAGAGACAAGGAAAACCACTGGGGGGGGAGGAGGAGGAGGATGAGCGATTCCCCCCTCCCTCCCCCCCCAACCGAAGTGCTCAAATAATCAACAAACCAATCCATCCGACCTCAGTTTCAGTTAAACAAACTCCCAGAGTCCAGTTATTTCACACTAGTCTTATTCGACCTTCTCTATCACCCCCACCCCAAGTGGGAAAATATGTCAAATAAAGACTGAAGATTGGGACACAAGGTTAGCACAGCGGTCATCACGACTTTCAGGAAAGACCCCAGCTTTACAGTGGCTGCTTTCATACAACCAATGAATTTGATTAGGGTTGGATTCTTCTTTAGGGTTTTTTTTGGGGGTGTGTGTATTTTGTAAGTGTTATTTTGGGTTACCATATTACCATATTGAGGAAACCCAGAAAATAGATTAATTCAGGAACCTAGTGAGGGTTAGGAACCTAGCCTACATTGGCTACATTGTGTGCCAACAGCCAGGGCTGGTCTTGGCGATATGTCCAGGCTCCTTTCCATAAATGAAGCAGAGCCCTTGTTAACATCAGAAATATCTGGAATAATAACCCTTTGCTTTTAGAGAGGAAGGTGGGGGAAGGGTAAACCTGTTACCTAACTGTATCACAAATTAAGCCTGTGGTGCTCTAACCACTACACTGAATAGCTTTCCTGGAATGTCATTTGGGAATGCAGCAGAAGACACCCAAGGCTTCTTTGGATTTTAGAAACAGGAAAACAGCAAAGCTAGAAACAAAGCCCAGACAAAGTTTTGCAGCGCAACTAACCATCTTGCTCGACATTCGCCTAATGTTCAGACAGACTTTCTCTCCTCTTCCTCTCCCTCAGAGGACGCTGCTGTTTTCACCAAGGCTTGTATCTTTACCAGCAGAGACCAGATAAATGTCCGGAGGCCTTTAGAAAACAAACGTTTCTCCAGATTGCCTTGGCCAATGCCTTCCAGGTCGGTAAACACAGGTTCAAGCCATGCATCTCCTGTCTTGGAGAAAGTCCCATTGCTATGACCGGGGGCTCTCTTGGGAAGAGACGTTGCTGGGATTCACCTGTGCCAAGTGGCCTTTCTATCATTTGCTTTTGTATCAGGCTGAATGGCAAAATAACAAAAACGCCCCTAAGCAGGCTCAGTGTGCCCTTTCTATGCCAACTTAACCAGCAGGGGAAACAAAGCTGTGAGCCTCCTGTTATTCTTGAAGCTACTTCCCAGGGGCTGCTATCCGGGAGAGAGAAAAGTCCTGTCTCCCTCCGGGTTACAGCTTTGAGGGCAACTCCCCTCAAAGCTTTGGAAAGAAGGAACTTCATTCAATTCTTCTTATTTTTCACTCACCCAGTTTTCCAGTCAGAAGAGAAAATAAATGCCAGTTCTAAGCATGGCCTTTCCAGGAATCACACAGGGCTGCAATCCTCAGGGCTCCCTTTGAAAAGGTCTCCAATTAAGCTGTACCTATGTTCTGGTTTTTTCCTCCCAACTCCAGGCTGCAAAACTGGCCTGGTTCACCTGTTTCTTTGTGGAGAAGCAGATCTCAGGGCCAAGGGGCAGCCAGGATGAAGGTGAAAGGAAAGGTGGATCCAGGGAGAAGGTGAGCCAAGGAGAAGGCAACAGGGACAGCTGGGGATGACCAGAAAGGCTACGATAGGAAGGAAACAGCCTTGAAAAGGTTCCAGTCCAGAGATCGAAAGAGCCAGGTGGAAAGATCTGCTCCATCTAAAGCCAGGATGGTGTAGGAGGACATAGCAACCACCTTATGTTACTTTGCCACTCAGGTCTGGCTGCCAAGTAAGAAACGGTTCATCTGGATGTACAACGAAAGCAGGATTGAGCAGTCAATTCTGGATTTGCTTTTTCAAAGTTTTGTTAACTCTCAATACTAATTTAGCAACACAGATGTGGATTTCGATACAGTGCACGCTCTTCAACCAGGTCTTATCTAATGGTTCTCAGTGAATCAGTTATGCTTATTGCAGATGATGGCTATGCTAGGTCAATGTATCTGCAGGGCAACGGATTAAGAAATAGTCATGATTGGAGGAGCGGTCATTCAGACCTGATTTGAAATAAAGGCGTTTCTTGTGGCCACTGACTTTGAAGTTCAGTCTTGGAGACAAAGATCATGATTATCAGAGCACCAATGAAAAAGAAAGGGAAGCATTTGTTTTTTTGGTGAAACAACACATTATGTTAGTGTCGAGTATCAATTCAGGCATTTTTGCAATCAAAATAAGCCTAAAGAGGTTTATTTAAGAGCAAACGGCACTGAGCTTTACTTTACAATACTTGTAATTCAAGTCTGCAGCCTGAATGTATGGGTTGTTTTGTTTGGGGTTTTGTTTTGTTTTGGAAGAGGAAAGATTGTTTTAGTGAAATAAAACAAAGAACCTAACTATTGAAGATTTCCTCAGTGACTAGTGTGGCCTGCCTGGAATTATTTTTGCTGGGGAGATCAATACTACTAAGATATCTGGAAGAAAGTGGAGGAAATGCCTCTCTCAGCAATTATTCACAAGTAATGGTAGTTGGAAACGACTAGCACGCATGTGCGGGGGGGGGGAAACCTTTACCTTTAGCTTTTAATGGTAGTTAATATAGCAATAGCAATAACGTTTAGACCTATATACCGCTTCACAGTGCTTTACAGCCCTCTCTAAGCAGTTTACAGAGTGAGCTTTTGGCCCCCTAACAATCTGTGTCCTCATTTTACTGACCTCGGAAGGATGGAAGGCTGAATCAACCTTGGGCTGATCAGATTCAAACTGCCCAACTGCTGGCAGTCGGCAGTCAGCAGAAGTAGCCTGCAGTGCTGGATTCTAACCACTGGGCCACCACGGTTCCTATGTAATATGTTTCTTATATTACAAGAAGAACATCAGGGAAGTTGGAAGATAGAGGACCTCTTTGTCATTTTGGATGTTACACAATGGGGGTGGGGGTGGGGAGGTGTTGGCGGGTGAAAAAAACCCAAAGAGAAAAAGTTGTTGAGAGTTATGAAAAAGTTGCACTTCTTGAACTGTGGACTACTGCACATTTGGCTTCCTCAACATGTCTAAAACATTTCCCTCCGGTGTCTCTGCCATTCAGCATGACAAAAAGTTCAAGTGAACTTCAAAGCTATCAGTGTATTCATTCTTTAGCATTTCCAGGTAAAAACAGATCTTGGATGACACAATTGGGAAAGCCAGAATAGGCCAGCACAATGTGGTAGGCTTCCACTTTCATCCAGCATGGCCAATGGTGGCTTTAAGTCCAACCTGCTTGAGCTCCTAGGTAAGGGAAAGCTGGAGCTGAAGTACTGGGTGTGATTAGTTATTGATGTGACTCAGTGTAAATCAATTTAGCATGTTTACATATTTACTATTACTTTAATCTCTTCTACCACTTGATCAAAAAGCTGTCTTCAATTTTTGACAATCATCAAAAGAAAAAAATAATTATATTTTTACACTGTAAAGATAAAGGAATCTCTCATGAAAATCAATTCTGATTCTTTAAATCTAATGGCTGACCATTTTAGGAGAGGTGGAGGGATGCAACATTTGGAGCATTATGCTTTACAAGGATCCATGAATGGCCCAAGGATCATTGGGGCAAGCTAGAATGAAGATCAAAGGAAGCATGGGAGAAAAGATAGGAAAGTCCTTCATTGTTCACATTTGCTTTAGTTGCCTCCTTCTCTGGGAGGCTACCAACCTCTCTGATTTAGCCTAAACAGGATCTCAGGATTAATACTAGAAGATAGACCAGATACGATCTGTTCAGTGTAACTCTTTGTAGGGATTCTCTAGATTTCATATTAAGGCTATCTGCTCAAGGAAGAATAAGCTTGCAAAAGCTGATTATTAAAATTAGGATCAATGAGAATTAGCAGATAAATCTCAATAATCCTATATGCAAAATTAGAAGACAATTGATACCAAACTCTCAAAGCGTAAGAACAGAGATATAGATGGGGCTGAGATAAAATTGCATAAAGGTGCCATAGCTTTATTATTTAATTTAATTTAATTTAATTTAATTTAATTTATGCTCTCATTACTGAAAGATGGACAACACTTTGCTCAGGTGGGAAAAAGATTTGTCCTTGTTTTCCCTTTATTGACTTTTCTTGTCTATTTCCCCACCATAATAGGATGCTGGGTAGTCAAGGGAGATGGAATAATACCTTAGCATGAAACTTGAGATCTTGCTAGCTAGTTCCATTTAGAGGTTACACTACCAAAATGGGTTTCTGAGCTGGTACCTAGCCTTTGTTTCTCCTCCTGATGCCTTCTAAATCGATCCATCAGCTATCCTCTTTTCCAAGGGCAAAGGTGATATTGAATCAGGTGCTCATGTTTTTGCTTTATGGTAATTTTTACTGGGATATTTGTAAGGCACTTCTAACACTTCTTTTTAGTTCATTTCCCAGATGGACAGAATGAATTTTATGTGCAGCTTCTTTTGGTGCCTAAAGATCCCCAAATAACTCTTGCTGCTGCTAGGTTTGTAACTGTAGCCTGTAATATTTGTGTTTTGTTAATTGAAAAGTAGCTCAAGCATGTACACTGCCTTTTTATTATGTGCATTATATTATGGTTTTTGTTGTTGTTTGGGTATTACTGCTACTGCTACTGTGTACTGGAAGAGCAACGGTCTAGCGCTAGCAGCGGGATTCCCTTTTTCTCCTTTTCCAATTGTCCAAAGTTATGTAGCGTTTTCCTTGTGTTAGCTCACGTGCGCGTGCACACACACACACACACACACATATACATACACAGATAGATCCAGTCTCCCAATGAAGCCTCAAGTTTGTGGCTTGGAGAAATGTTCCAAGCTAAACAGCAAAACCACCGCAGTCATTTAGTTAGTAGCAATTTTCACTGAGTACACTCTGCAGAAGTAGACTTCAATTGTCAACGCAATCAATATCCCTTCTCTCCTTCCAAGCACATTTCCTACCTGTAGCATTAACAGGTTGCGGTAATGTTTTGATGTGGCATATCCTCATGACATTGCCTTCGTCTCACCCCCAATTTACAGCAGTGGTAACTTAAATTTGTCTGTAGTTCTTCCTGTTTTAAAGTAGCATTTTCTCTCTTCTCCCAATACAATTTCTGCTATGAACATTCTGGCTTGGCTTCAGAAGTGGCATCTGAAGCAATGCAATGCCTGAACAGTGCTTTTCAAAACATTTGTTAGGTTTTATGTGAGCTCCATAGAGAGATGGATTTAGTGCTTTTGGAAGAGATGGGTTGCACTTTAACCCAGTTAAGGTTTAAGGTTTATTAAATTTATATGCTGCCCTTCTCCCTGAGGACTCAGGGCGGCTCACAACAATAAAAAGTTAAAAGATATAAATACAAAAATTAAAAGAGGATTAAACAATATAAGAAATAAGAACAATTTAAACCAATAAAAAACCAAATTAAAAAACTATGATCAGTCCAGGCCCGCTTGTTGGAATAACCAGGTCTTTAGGTCATGGCGGAAGGACTGAAGGTCAGGGGTCGGACCCTCCCCCTGGTGGTCGCCAGCCGGTATTGCCTGGCCAACGGCACCCTGAGGAGGGCGACTCTGTGGGAGCGAACCAGGCGATGGGAGGTTGACATTGGCAGCAGGTGGTCTCGCAAGTACCCTGGGCCTAATCCATGTAGGGCTTTAAAGGTGATCATCAGCACCTTGAATCGCACCCGGAGGGCAACCGGAAGCCAAAGCAGCTTGCGCAGGAGTGGTGTAACATGGGAGTATCGAGTTATCCAGTTGGGCTCCTTATTTTTCCTACATTCCTACATTCCTCAACCTCATTTCATCCTGAGGATGTTTGGTCTATGAATGCGTCCTTGAGAAGCAAGCCGCCTCAATTCTTACATTTCTGTGTACCTGCAGTTCCTTGGATCTGCTGGAAGAAAAGAACTCTGCATGCTATCTTTACATTTAATATCTGCACCATCTCTCCCTTTTTAATATATTGGATCACTCTGATGAAGTTATAGAGTTTAGAACAATGCATTTTATATACAGAACTGCAAGGACTAGTCAACACAGTTACTAGGAGTCAACTCTGACTTGAGGGCACCAAAATCAATCAATCAATCAATCAATCAATCAAAAAGGAAATATCCCAATTATTTAGAGAGAAGGTTGGACCAACTGACTTGCAAACAGTTATGGCTTGTTCCAAGAGCCAAGTGGCTTTGCATAATTGGGGATGGTACCCCCATGTTTGTTTAGTCACTATGATTGTACAGTGAGTGTAGATTTTTTAAAAAAGTTTTCCTCAATATATATAATGCTTGCCTGAAGTTGGATTTTCGTTCCCAAAATTCCCAGCCCAACGTATTGGTTGAGAATTCTAAAATTCAGAATTTAGTGCTACATTGGGAAAGGCTGATTGAAAGGAACTAGACCGATTATTTTGATTCGTAAATGACGTTAATAAACCACTTATTATTTTCGTCTTATGAAGAACGCCGAGGCGCCCCCCCCACCCCGCCCTCCCCGACGCCTTTTACCAGAAGAGAACAAAGATCGCAGGTTGGGTTACTTCATCTTACTTTCGCATAAACTTGACAGTATGAGGAACGTGGGTGATTAAAGGATGCCTGCTCGAACCCCAAATGCATGGGTTCCTTCCAACCCCCCCCCCACCGCTCCTCCTTAATAACTCTTCCCGGAATCTGCCAGGAGAGACCCCGAGGGTTCCTGTGATGGGTCATTTAACCGGGAGCAGCGTGGCATCACCCGCTAGCCTCCCCCTCCGCCCGTCTCCCTCCGGCTCCGCATTCTGGAGGGCCAGCAATAAAAGAGGAAAGCTCGAATAGGATTTTGCCTGGCCGATCACTTTCGGCTTGGAAGGGAAAATTCCTACGACCCGCGCCTTAAGATTGCCAGCCTGCTTTTGCTCTCTGAGGCTGAGGGTGGTTTGTTCCGAGCCCTCCTGGTTCAAAGGCAGGTAGAGCTGGGGGGGGCGGGGCGGGGCCAGAAGACAGAAAGCTCGGAGAAAGCGGAGAAAGCGCGCCGCGGTCCTTGGGACGCTTCTTAGACGGGGCGCGGGGTGGCGGCGTCTGGAAGCTGCAGAGAGGAGCGCAACTGAGGATGCCGGCGTCTGGGAAAGATGGATTAAATGGACTACAGGAGGATGTGGGGGAAGGGAGGGGAAAAGACAGGTCTGCAAGACTGCAATTGGTACAAAAAAAAAAATAAAAAATAAAAAATCAAAGATGACTTTGTTGGCCTTAAGACAAATTCCACAATGTCTCCCCTTCCCCCAGAATAAACACCAGGACCGCCCCCCCCCCCCGGTTTTCCAGATCTCCTTCTTAAGGAAGGTTGTATTTTGGAAGCCGCGCTTTTCCCGTTAAAGCTTTTATTTTGTAGGCACACAAAGCTGGGAGGTATTTCTACCACCACCACCCCTTCCCTCCTCTCCTCTCCTCTCCTCCCGTCCCGTCCCGATTCAATCTTGGATTCCTGCTCCATTAAACAAAGAAAAGATGCTAGCTCCGCATAGGTTTGTTCATTTCTGCTCAAAAGTCACCTGATCGAATTTAGCGAGTCTTAACAGATAAGCGAACGTGTATAAATTACGTAGTAGACTAAAAGACGTAGGACAAAATGTTATTATTATTTTTCTTTTTTCGAGGAGGGGGAGATTAGTGACTGGAGATCGCGAGATTACTTTCAAGTCAACAGCCGGGGCCGGATTCGATCACCCGGAAATGTGTGCTGGTGGAAGTAGCTTTTCTGTCTTTCAGGGAACGCACCTAGAACCAAGGAAATCCTGCATTAATTTGATACTAACAGTAGGCACAGAGCCAGCAATCCTCATCCCCCTTCTCCTTCATCATCATCACCGCCACCAAAATAAATAACTGTAATCTGATTTGATAAAAGTGTAAATGTCAAACTTCAGCAAGAAATCTTCTTGCTCAAGTTAATGCGGACATCCCTTCAGTTAGAATACTTGCACTGCAGTATCTACCTTTAGTATGGTTCAAATGATCATAAACGGATTTATCAGCCCCCTTTAACTACTTTGTGGGTTAGATCCATACAAAGGTCAATGCAATTCCATACATTTTAATGAACGCTGGGGTTAGTTTGCATTTAAGGAATATCCATAGCCTCCCTATTGAAAAATCCTCATTATTCTGATTAAGTATTTACTTCCCAATAAATATTACCTCGGACCATTTTATAGCAGGTATTTCCCGCTTGACCCAAATTATTAACATGTATTTCTGTAAACTTCAAGTTTTAAAATTGAGATTTTATGAGACTTACACAACCTGTATTGCCTGAAGTGAAATTTGTCAGTAGACAATTTCAAAAATGTTACTCAAGAAAACAATTTTATAAAACAATTTTTATATTCTTCTGATCCTATACATATGCTTACTGGAAATATATTCTACAGAAGGCTGCCGTGTTAAGTATATTCACTCTGGGTAATTGGTTACATTTGCATGCAATTACTTATGAGTAAAGTTCATAGAATTTCCCTTTACTAATGTTCACAACATTGTGATATATCTTTGGCATTTTACAAATGACACATCTATAAAGGTGATAAAGTATAAATATTCTATAATCTATAAAATAAGGGACATTTACAAAGAACGAATAGTGGATCCTTTATATATGGGCAGCTCAAACTGAAATCTGAGTTTAAAGTAAATTAATTAACTAAATTATTACTTCCAATTAAACCTTAACAAACATTTAGAAACTATGGAATATTTGCATTCATAGATTAACAGCGGGCAGGGAAAAACCACAAACTTTTAAATGCAATGGCTTGACTTGGGTAACTTTGAACTTTGGAAAAAGAAACCTCGCCACTGAAAACAAGAAGTAAACCAGTATGGATCTGGTAGATCTTCAGTAAAAGAAACCTACATTAGCAATGGATCAGATTTTCTCCTCTTTCCCTTCAGGAAGCCGGGTTAAAATAAAAGCAGCCCATCTGAAATGTCTATCCTTGCATGGGAAGAAAAATGGGCCTGGATGAGCACTCAAACAGAGTGATCCAGATTAAAAACATATGTTCCCACAAACACAGAGGAGATGAATCGTGGTTGCAAATCTAACTTCTTATCTAGTATCAGTCGGCTAAAAAAAAAAGAAGAAAAAAAAGAACAACTCTGATGCAACATTTCTATCTTTCACACATGCATACCAGTTGTGGGAGTCTGGGAGCAAATAGCTTAAAAACAGCCAGGTTGTCGCAAACATATGTTATCCTTGCGCTTATCTGTATTTGCATCTTTAGAAGAAAATGACCATCCTACGCAATTCACTTCCCTGGTAGGGCACCACTAGACTCCCTGCCTGGGCTGATTTTGTGCAGGTTTATTAACGCTAAAGAAGCTCATATTTCACGGATAAATTATAGAGAATTATTAACCTGTAAATGATACCACTTCCTAACAAATGCCAAAGGGGAGCCTATTATAATAAACTGCTAATTAAAAAAAAAGCGATGGACTCTCTTCCCAGATGAGAGATGTATTTCCTCTTTTTAAAGGAATTTAAAAGCCACTCTAGGTGGGTTTTTTTGGATTTTTTTGTTTTTTTGCTTCATAGGGTGGCGCGGTCTCTAGAAGACAAACCCTTAACTGGATGGGATAGAGGAGGCTCTGTCGTAGGCCAGTCACTTGAAGGAATGACAGGGTCCCTGCTGTCATGCAGATATGTCAGCAGCCGAGTTAATGATGATGTCGATCTGGCTTGGAGGGAAAAGGGTTGGTGCAAACTTGCAGTTTTTACTCCACCCAAGTGAAAGTCTCTTTAAAAATGCCCTCAGCTGCAACTTTGGCAAGTGTTATTCTGTGCTGGAGGAACACGCTGCCCTGGAGACCAGCTGAAAGGAAAAGGTCTTCTCCTTCGTCCATTTGGATACTGGCTTTTCCCAACCTGGTGCCCTTGAGATGTGCAAGCCTGCAATTCCCCCTGTGCCCCAGCCAGCACACCATAATTACTGGTTGGCGGACTATGGGAGTTGTAATCCAAGATATCTGAAAGAAGCCAGCTTGAGCAAGGTTGGTCTAGAGCAGGGGTAGCTAAGCTGACTCAGGAATTCTGGGAGTTGAAGTCCACGAGTCATGAAAGAGGTTGCCTACCCCTGGTCTAGAGTAAAGGGCATCCAAGAAGCTGGAGAAAGGGCTTTGACTTCTTATCATGGAAGGAAGGTTTCCTCCCCCTTCTATGTCAGGCTCCTGAGCTGGACTCCATTGTGTGCCTTTTGCCGACACAAAGTGACACCAGGATTTCTATGGGAAATATGTAACTGTTTTATCAGAGGACAATGAATCCCTGTGCAGCATAGAATGGCGATGTGCCCATCAGCCTCTTGCAGACAACGAGAAAAGAACAATGGCTATTTTCTATCTCCTGGAGAAAAGATAAGTTCTATCTAAAAATCGGCAATGGGACAAGTCATTGGCTTAATGAATGCACAATACTTTCTTCAAGGGTGAAGCTAAGAAGGTGGAGGGTGGGGAGAGAAGGAAAAATGCAGTAAAAGGGGAAAAAAAACCCCCAAGAACTGACAAAAATCCACATGCAAGCTCTTCACTCTTAAGAGCTTTTCTTAAACTTTAATTCAGTTTCTCCCAAAATGATATCTGCCCGGAATATAACATCATAGCCTTGCTTGTTGAGAAAACTGTTGTGGTAGTTCCAAACATCAGGAGCACAACATGCTGTAGAAGATGCCTGTTGGTTATTCAGTGTTGTCAATGTTGCCTTTCACAACATTCCACCAGCAAAAGGAATAGGCAACTCTGCAATTAAAATGGACCCTGCCCCAACTATCTTACTACCATAGTCTTAGCAGTGGAAGTTCAAGAAAAAGAAGAGAGAAAATTTTCTGACCCTGGCCTTAAATTCAAAATTAATAGGCCTTACCCTCCCCAAATTTAATGGCACTTACATGGGTCTAAGAGTCTAGAATTGAGGTTCTTCTGAATGTTTTAGATAGTAGCTCCAGTTATAACTGAGATCTATTTTTTTTTACAGTAAAAGACCTCAAAACATTATGTTTTTCGAGATCACAGTAATATGTTTTACCAAGCATTAGCAGATTTTACACCCACATGTAAAAGTTGGAACTGATCCACTGCCCCCGTTCCATTTCTTTAAGGTTGATATGTATCATAGCATGGGTAGACAAATGTCTATTCAGACAAAGGTCCTCTTGAATGCAAGAGGAGGGTGGTTTGCTTCCTTGTAAATTTGTTTAGGATTGCATTGCACTTCTTTCATTATTAATGGATTTTTTGAGGTCATTCTTAACGTCTTTCCCCCTAGGTTTTAGGGCCGTAACATCGATTTTCATGTCTATTTTATATCGCTCATTGTTTTAATCTCTGGGGAAAGTGAGAAACCCTTCCATAGTATTCATGTTTATGCTCAGGAATCTTATAATACTACTTACTGCCAATTTTGGTAGATTTCTTAGCTGCTTGCATACACATATATACACATAAATATATTTAAATATCAATAGTGTGATTGAACAGGAGGCTGGCTATCAGTGTGCTGTGATATATATATCTCTCTCAAATTGATAGCCCCCCCCTTCAGTCACACTATTGGTATTTAAATCTATAAAATTCCAACTGGGTTAAAGACATGGAATGAGAATGCATTCCTTTGGGTAGTTTTACTCGGTTATTTGTTTAGAGTTCCCCGTGCAGTACATACATACATGCCAACCATGGTATTCTTTTGGGGTAAGCAACCTTTGGAGTTAAAAACAAAACAAAAACCAGACTAATTAAAGGGTTAGAAAAAGGAAACATAGCTAAAATCAGTATCTACCAATCCCGATTCCTCTCCATACCTTCTGCAAACCATCCTTGCTTCCATTATCTAGGTATCCACACTTGCACGCTTCTATTATAGCTTATCATGAGGTGTGTGTGTGTGTGTGTGTGTGTGTGAGAGAGAGAGAGAGAATTCTGCAACATTAGCAGAACTAATGGATGCTCCATCCATCTTTACTTCGATAGATAGGATGATACACTCTAATAAAATTGATTAAAAGGCATTGCGGCTGTAGTTTGCACGCCCTGGCGCAGACAAACTCAAAACCGGCCCCCGAAACTTTTAAGGCAGCCTCGTGAAACATCAAAGCCAAAGAGATCCACCTGACTCCGTTGAACTAAGAGGCAAAGCGGCCTTTGCCAAGTGGCGACTCGGCGCAGGGCAAAAGCGCACCGCCTCTGCGGTCTGCGCGTCCGGCAGGGCGCAAAGAGAAATCGGCCCTTTTCCTCTCTTCAAGCGGCCACTTTCTCTTCTCTCCGGAGTGGGGGTGGGGGGTGGGGGGGTGGGGGGGTGGGGGGGGCCCGGGGATCAGATTTGCAAACGAGGCGTTTAGGTGGGATCGACGGGAGAAAGCACCCGAAGGGAAGGCGCAGGCTCAGTCCGTTTGGCGGCCGAGTCTCCCTTAGGGCAGGGGTCCTCAACCTTGGCAACTTTAAGACTTGTGGACTTCAACTCCCAGAATTCCTCAGCCAGCTTTGCTGGCTGAGGAATTCTGGGAATTGAAGTCCACAAGTCTTAAAGTTGCCAAGGTTGGAGACCCCTGCCTTAGGGCACGCAGCCCGCTCGGCGCGGGTGGCCGTGGCGCTCGGAGGCCGGTTCCTCCCAGGGCGGCTCGAGCGCCCCGCCCCGCCCCGCGGACCTTGGCCAGCGAGACGGCGGGAGCTGGAGATTGGTGTGTGTGTGTGTGTGTGTGTGTGTCCCGTCCGAGCGATCGCCGTGAGGGCCGGCAGGGCGGACTTTTCGAGAGCCTTTCCCCTTCCAGGCGTGCTGGGAAGAGCCAAGCGAGGCCCAGGGCGCCCGACCCGAAAGTGATCCTTGGCGGCTCTCCGTCGAAACCGCTTGCCAGAAAAGCAGCGCTGGTGATTCCGGAGCCAGGGGCTCCTCCTGACCGAGCTTGGCCTGCTTTCCCCCCTCAGCTGCGGGCGCTCGGCCCAACAACGCTGCAACCCGCGGTGGTCCAAGCCCGCTGGAGAGCCTGCTCACCACGGCTGGGCAACATCGCCCGGGGAAAGAAGAGAGGTGTGTGTGGGGGGGAAGCAACCAGGGTGACTCGCCTCAATGCCGGCCTTCTCGTGGGAGCGCCGGGATCTCTGGATCTCTCTTGCCCGGCCAGGAGTTCGTCCCCCCGCCCCCCCCCCGGTGAAGCCGCGGCCTTGCTTGGAAGCCCCCGCCTTTCAGAGGAAGGAGAGAGAGGGAGGAAGAGACAGAGGGCATCCTCTGGCCGACTCCGCGGTCCAAGGTGCTACTGCTAGCCGAACCGTCTAAAAGAGAGTCAGGTCAGCAACAAAACGGGCCTAAAGGGGCACCTTCCTAACCTTCCCGCTTTCGGCCCGGTCAGGAGTCCTTCGGCACCCCGGGCACCACAAGCCGGGAGCTGCTTCTCCTCCCACCCTTCCCTCCAGCGGGAATATCGAGGAAAGCGGGAGGAAGCCTCGAGGAAGCGTGGCTGGAAAGAGGACGAACCTCAAGCAGGTCGGGTCTTCCACTGAGGCCTGCTCCGAAGGGACGGCGGGAGGGCGGGGGGGGGAGGGGGGAAGGGGAGAAGAGATTTTTAACAATATACTCGCAGCCCCGAACAAAGTCTGGGAGGGAAAGGTGTCTAGCAGAAAGAGCAAGGGCTAAACAATGGGAAGCTTAAGGTTTGTTTTTTTTTAAAAGACAGACAAATAACACCCCAAAGCTTATTTTCGAAGGACAAACGGCCGGCTGCGCTGATCCGCCTTCACTTCAAGCCAGAGAGTTCTTGGGTGATCTCAGTCACTCAGCGGAGGCGGCCCTAGCCAGCGCTTGGATAGGGACCACCTGGCTAGACCAGGAAGTCCCAAAATAAGCAAGCAAGCAAACAAAGAGAAGCGCTTCAAAAGAAGGCAACCAGTGACACCTTTACCTTTTCAGCGGTCAGTTTCTACAGGGAGACTAAACAGCTATGAGTAGCCAATGGTCGCCGCGGACCATTTCCAGAGCGCTCCGTGGCGGCGGCGGCGCGGGGGGGGGGGAAACCCTCCTTCCTGAAACCTGAAGGCAGGCTATTGCGTGGCGGCTGGGAGGTTTGGAGCCAGACCGAAAGGAAGAGATACACAAAGGCCTGGGTCGCTCATTCGCTTTTTTAAAGACAGAAAACAAAGAGAAGGTGAGGAAACATCTTAAGGGGTGATCTTGTCCCAGCCAGACTTACTAACAGGAGACTTTGCTAATCAGAATGTCCAGTTCCTGAAATTTCTTTGGTGAGCTGGGAAATATTCCTGAATCAGGTCTGAAATTCAGAAGAACAACTGCGTGTAGCCCATTTCCCCCGAACTTGGCAGTTCTTGGGATGGGCATTGGTTCCCATCATGCCCACCAGCTATGTTGGCTGAGCATGAGAAGAGCTGAAGTTCAAAATATCTAGAAGGCAGCAGCAGCAGCAGCTGTATAGATAGAGATATCGGGGTGCCATAGGCTGATTTGGTAAATTCATCTGCCTTCGTCCCATTTAGTAGACTATAGAGATTGCCTCAAAGAAAAGTCCAGAATTTAACTATGGGCACACAGTCTAGTCATGGCAGCTTTCCACTTCCATCTTGGAAAATCTGGAAATAATCTCAATAGGATTAATACTATAAACCTGAACCCCCCCTCCTCTTTTAATGGGACATCTAGCTAAGATGGAAAGAGTATTATTAAGCAGAAGACATCAGCCATTCATTGTCAGAACAATGCTAGGGGTGATGCTATAAATTGCTGACATGGAAATGCAGTCAGTTAAGAATTGTTATCAGAAGGAAAGCAAAGGGCACTCAATGGAAGATAAGATCAAACCTTGCCTTGGTGGACACCAATTGATGGGAAACCTGGTTGGCATCAAATCCTTCTGAATTTAGTTTTAACCTGCTTAGAAACTCAGTTATGGATTAGTCAGCTACCCTTTTGTGTCTAGACTTGCTCCTGTTGCAGAGCCCGATTCCACGGAGCCAAGGGCCTCACTAAAAGATACCAACCGGTCTTCAAGGAAAAGCACAGCCACCATATCATCCATTAGGGCCACAGCAGCCAACCCGCTTGCCCAGAACAGCTTCACTGGTCTATTTTGGGCATGGCTCCCAGGGACCTCCCAGATTTGGGACCACTGCAATCTGTAATGGAGCCGAAGGAAGAAACAATTGCATACATGAGAAAGTAATCACGTGAACCACATTTCATGTGTAATTCCGTGCAAATGAAATCGAACCCAATGTAGTTCTTGCCTTGGCTTCACTGGCAATTTCCCATCCACCACTGGGGGGGGGGCAACAGCGATCTTTGGCAGATCTAGAGAGAGGAGTATTCTTGATCTGCAGAGGAAGAAGGGCTTCTGGAGCGAAGGGGTGAGAAGGAGAGTCGGAAAAGCCCAGAGAGTGGGGAAGAAGGGCAGCAGGATTGGGAGCCCTGGAGGATTCCTGGCTTCCCCCCACGGAGAACATGCCTTTTAGATTAATGGCATGCATGGAGAAAAGGAGGCAGAGAGTTTGTTAAGCGGGCTGCTCAGGTTACCCGGGGCATCTCTGAACTTGGAACCCCTTTGTGGGCGTGGGGGGTATGTGTTGAATTAACAGTCTCTCTCTGATCCAGTGTAATCAAAGGCCAGCCTTTCCTTTTCGTTAGGGCCCTTTCCCAGGCTGAAAAGAAAGGCGACGGGACCTCCAGAGATTATATTTCCCCTTTGGAACTATCTCTGCCTCCCCTCCACCCATTTCCACGCTTTCTCCCTCCCCTCCCTCCTCCTCCTCCTTGTACATGCTTAATTCAAGCAGCCTCTTAATTGCTGGCATATTTTGAGTTGGGTGGGAGTGGGAGTTCCTGAACAGTTGAAGCCTTGTAATAATGCCCAGTGATTTTAATACGCTCAGAGTAAGTTCGAGGCTTGGGACAGCCAGTGTATTTCCTACCCCAAGCAGATAAAAAAAAAAATAAGTAAGCTTCGTCGGGAACTGGCTCAGTTTTGTGGGGAAGAGGGAAAGCTAAGACGTTAAATAAAAATTAGCAGAGAAATCAAAGTTTCTGATCGGGAGAAAACTCAAGGCAAGAACTCATAAAGGTCAACGACAGACTCTTCCCGCAAACTTCAGCTGTGTGACCTCCGAATAAAAACGTCGCCTTAAAGAAAACTATCATTTAAACGAAAACAAGCACAAACACAAATCCAGCTCAGGCGGTTCGATCACAGGGTAACTAAGCTAAGCGATTTAGCGAGGAAATCGGCTTAATTAACCCCAACTCCGCGGTAGTCCAGTGGGCGTTTCCGCTAACCAATCTGATTCAGGACTCCGCCGGATTTTTGCCCTTCGCGCCACGACAGTCCCAGGCAGGGTCACCCTCCCCAGAAGGCCTACTGCAAACCGGTTCACACCACCGGTAGGTCCCAGCTAACACGCATTTCCCTTGAGACAAAAGAGCCCTTTTCAGATCACCTGACCCGGAGTCGTCGGACCTGGTGCGTCACTCGGCTCTGGGCGCCTTCAGCCACGGAAGCAACAGCCCCGGAGAGCCGGAACCATGATCAAAACTAGGCTTGAATCTGTCCCTCCCGTTGCCGTGGTTGCATTGTCAAAACTGATCCTTCACTAACGGACTCGCGGGAGTGGGGGGGGGGGGGAGGAAGGACCCGAGGTATATTGGAAGCAAATATAAGCAACGAATCTGAATCGCGTCTGAGCTTTCTCGGGCTTTCTTAGGCTATGAAAACAATCGCGGATTTCATACTCCGAAACCCCTTTGCCCCACTCCACCCAATTGCGAAAATACCCCATCTTACCTAAATCCGCATAGGGTGGGATACTTTTGGACCGACCGAGCTCCATAGCACAAGCTCTGCAAACGACAAAACACACCGTGAATAAATAATTATTTTACAGGATTTGTTTTGCCAGAAATAATAACATAAGCGACAATTATATCTATCTATCTATCTATCTATCTATCTATCTATCTATCTATCTATCTATCTATCTATCTATCTATCTATCTATCTATCTATCTATCTATCTATCTATCTATCTATCATCTATCTATCTACCTGTATATGTATATGTATATGTATCCCCTTTTAACTGAAATACCCCGTAAAGGCCAACATTAAAGAAAGTAAGACGGGGAAAAAAACCACTCTCCATTTTTATTGCTGAATTTAACTCCTTCTTAGGCCATTTGCTCACTTAAGATTTATAGCGGGAGCCAACCATCCCAGCGCAACTATGAGGGAGCTGGTCCAGCTGTCCTAAACAGAAACGGCTGGTTGTCCCAGTGACGTCTATCGGGTTCAGTTCGGTTTGGCGGAAGGCGTGGAAGGGTTCTTGCCCGAGATTTATCTGGTAAAGGGACCCAGTGCTGTTAGTGAAACGGGAGGCCTATATCCTGTTTTAAAATGGCTGTGGCAAGTCTCTTACCAGCAACTCCTTTTAAATCTCTCGTCACACGGAAATCCCCCACTGGCACTAGCAAGTATGCAGATCTATGCTCACTTTATTCGGAGTAGGCCTGTTCGGAGAATTGTGTGATATCAGTACTGCCTACAACTAACAGTGGATTTCTCGCTTTCAATTATTTGTCAACCTTATGTCCAAAAGAGTAGAAAACTCTCGCGAATTTCTCCCAGGACTATTACCTAATGGAGCGGGAGTAGGGACAGCTTTCCAGAAAAACTTGCAGACTACAGGAATCTAATGGAGTAATTCTGAGATGATAGTCAGAAAATAGAAAATAAAGCAAAATCAAACAAACTGAAGCTAAAAACTCTAAATACTATATAATGCCAAAGGCAGGCAGTTGGCAGAAAAAAACTAGTATTACAACAGCAGATTCTAATTCGTCTTAAAACTAGTATTGGAAAAATTATATGTCTCAGTGCATTGATGTGAAAGTGTTCCCCTTCTTCCAGTATAAAGATTAATATCATAAATTGTCGGGATATGTGCTAATTTTAGATCAACATGAATAGATTGAGAAGTGCACATATTCAGATATACAGCTTTTTGGAGTGAGGTGGAGAGCAAACTGTCATATTCCAAAGAAACATGTCAATTGTTGATTGTCTACAATAATTGCTTGTGTACTTGTTTTATTTCAAGGAAAGAAGTATTTTAAATCCACAGTCCATTTAAGCCAGAGTTTTGTTTGGATTTAAACTGATTGTGGGATTGGCACTCCAATTTGAAACATATGTTTGTTAAAAAAGCAAGTACCCTTGATAGAAATGGGATTTACTTCCAAGTAAAACTGTACCACTAAACAAACAAATATGGATCCATCGAAATAATGCCAAGATGTACCATCATCATGTGTATGTTTTAAGTTAAAGGGAATGATTTAAATGTAAATCTGCTTAAATCTAAGTATTCTGTCTTAAACTATATGTAGAATCCAAAAAGCCAAACTAATGAGGAATTTATATCATAAAGAACAGTATTTTAACGTGACAGCAATTACTGTTAAACTCTGTATTCTGGAATCAATTTATTCCTATTCTTATTAATACCATAATTTCTATTTAGACTTTTAATTTAAGTAAGGAAAGTTTGATTTCCTTCATATCAATGAATACTTTTTATTAACTTTTAAGTTTGTCTGAGCCTTTGTATTTTTTTTATTAAAATGACGTTCAAGTAAACAAAGATTAATTTCTCATTAACATTGTCTACGCAAGGGTTGAAATTCCTTCTTTTTTTCCATTTGGGGTTAATACATGTTATGTTTTATTTGGCTTATAAAAATCAACAGATTTTTTGGCAAATTATCGAAGTCTGGCAGAAAAAATAGCTGTCTGCAAGAAAAGCGTTTTGATTCTCATAACCTTTAGAAAAATACACCTGTAAAATAATAGATTAAATTAGACTTCTCGAACTACAAAATGCCTGAATGTGTGTTATAAATATACATAAAACCCCGTACTCCAAGATCAAGTAGCCGCTGCCATAAAAGAAAACCGAATCCATAAAAATATAACATTTATTAGCGATATCCCAGCGTGTTCCTTGTCATGCTGATCCAGCGGGAGCAGCAGGGAATAAAACTGTTCTTCACAACCTTGACGCTAGACAGCCCCATCGAGAGTCTCCCCTAAGCAAAAGCGTTCCGGTTTCATTTCAGATTTTGCCTTATGCAAAATGAGGCAACCCCCTTGGAATTATATTTTTCGGGTATATTTGTCAGCTTTGACGAAGCCCAGGAACCTCCGAGAATTTATACAAGGTATAAAAAATGTCAAGGACTTGCAACTTCAAGGCTAAGCCCAGGCTGCAATTAGGGAAGCCGCGGGGACGACGGCGACTCTTGACTGGGAAAAAGTGCTGAGGCAGGGAAGGGAGCGGAGGGCGGCATGCGGACCGATCCGTAGCTCTCCCCACGGGGGAGGAAGTTGCCAAGCTCTGGCGCGACTAGACGGGGCGCTGAGCAACTCCGCTCAAAGGGACTAAAGGAGAATTCCTCTGGCTCTAGCCGCAGCGAGCCTCTTGAAGTATGACAGGAAGACAAGACCGGTCCGTCCCCCCCCCAAGTCCCCGCACCCCATAAGCCAGTGGGGTTCGAGCACTGCCCTCTGGGGTTAGGCGAGGGAGCTTAAGTAGGGAGGGGATACAAGGTGTGGGATCGGGCGGGGGCAAGCGAGAGCTGTTCCCAATATCCCCAAACAACTAATGGAGAAATCAAAAGTCCCCCGGAGGCTGCAGCGGGCGCAAAATGTGAATCCCGCAGTTCTCTCTGCAGTCCGTTCCTTGCGCCCGCCCCCGCCCGAGAAGCGCTTACCGGGTGTCTCGATCTTCTTGGTCGCTCCCAGCCAAGAAAAGTTTGGGTTGCCTCCGCTCAGAGCGCTCTGGCACTACTCCCGGGGTCCATGTAGCCTCCGCTCGCGGAGCCCTGCGTGAGAAGCCGGCGGGTGGGCGCTCGGGAGGCCCTTCCCTTTAGCTCTCCCTCGTGGCCCAGCAGCGCCTGGCCCCGCCTGCTCCTGTCCGAGAGCCCACCAGTCAGGTATGCGCTGCCCGAGCAGGAGCTTTTTAGGCTTTTCTCCGGGAGATCGCCACGGTTTCTTCTGACGTCAAGCGGGGTGATAAACGCTGTCGAGGCGGGCGTGGGGGGGGGGGAGAGAAGGCGAGCCAGGCAGAGACGCACCAAGATTTGGGCGTTTGGGAGTGGGAAAGCCTAGCCCCTTTGATTGATCCCACCGCACCTAGCTGCACCCCGCCGCCCTTCTTCCGCCCGGCAGCCTTCGCCTCCCGCCCCGTCACCGGAGATCGCCTCCCCGAGTCCGGAGGGACCTGGCTTCCGGGATGTCTCGACCCCAGCAAAGAGGTGTGCCAGTTCCTGATGCAGAAGGCATCAGCCGAGACCTCGCCTAGGATTTCCTTTTCTTTACAGCTGGAGGAGTACCTTCCTCCAAAGAGGAAAGGAGGGTTGCCCGTCCATCCTGGGGTGGCCTTTGTCTCCCTCCCTCCCTACCTCCAGCGACTGCTCTCCCCCGATTGTTCTCCTGACCCCAGCCCCGGGCCGCTCCTCCCCCGCCCCTCTTCGACGGCCTTTTGGTATAGTCCCCCTTCCCAATCAGAAACCAAACGTGGAGGCCCCGAGCGGCCCTAGACGAGGCGCAGGTTCTACAAATTGGCTGCCTTCGTTTCCTTCCCTCTCGGCGCGCTTAAATTGCCCCCTTCCCTCCCTCCACCACCACCCCACCCCCCCCCCCGCGCCCTGCCACAAACGCCGGCTCGTTCCCGGCTCCCTATTGCTAGTGACAGACCTATTAACATTTTTCTTGCTTGCTGGGGAATGATGATTACGGAGAGCCTCACCCGGGCAGCGGATAACAAGCTCTTTGCCTGGGGATTTGCAGGCGGAGGATGCCTTTTCCCTCGCTAGGCCTTAATCCTCCTCCTCCTCTCTCTCTCAAGTTAGCGAGACCTTTTTGCTAAAGCGCTCAATGACAGGAGGCGGGAACCCACCGCGAAAGGGAGCCTAAGTGGCCAGCCGACGAGAGGGGTCCGGGGAGAGGAGAAAAGGGGGCTGCTGGCTTGCCTGACTTGACGGGCTCAGAGCCTCTCCTACTAAGCTTGCTTTGGCTCCGCACCGATACAAATTAGTGCCTGAGTCTCCTTAAAATAAGCTAAACTCCTAAGCGGGTCCTTTTTCCGGGGTCGTCGGGCACAGTTTGCCCTTGCAAACCCCTTCCCAGCCCTTCCAGCGTTGCCTTTCTTTCTTCTTCGCCCGTCGGCCACGTCTAGCGCGTTCTGCTGGAGAAGGGGAGGCGAAGCTGTATTATTTTACAGTACTTTGGGGAGGCGAAAGAAAGTTCCCTTTCTAGTCCGATCTGCCCCACGAATCAAACCTTTCGCGGTGACCGGAGGGGCTTGAACGGAATCGGCGTCCCATATACAATAGAGTCTTTTTTGCAGTTAAAGCAGGTCGCTTGATCTCGCGATAAGACAGGCCAGCGTGAACTGAGACTGAAAGGTTTGGGGGAAAGGTCGAAGAAGGCCTGGCTTGGCGTTGTCGTGGTGGTGGGCGAAGAGGACGAGGCCTGTTGTACAAAGGCAGTTTCAGCCGAAGAAAACCTGATTTTTGGCATGAATGTGAGAACAGAGACCACATATTATAATATTGAATCGGAGCCCTTTTTAATTAATTTGCAACATATCCATGAAACTACAAGGCGATCTGTGGCCATCCAGATGTCTTAGATTACACTTTTCAGAGTCCCAACTCATTGATAATGTTTGTGAAGCTTATGGGAATTGTAGTCTAAAGGATCTCAGCTTGCCCATTACGTATTTGTTAAGAAGTAAGTCCACCTTAAGGGACGCGGTGGCTCAGTGGGTTAGGACGCTGAGCTTGTCGATCAGAAGGTCGGCAGTTTGGCGGGTTGAATCCCGAGTGTCGCATAACAGAGTGAGCGCCTGTTACTCGTCCCAGCTTCTGCCAACCTAGCAGTTCAAAAGCATGTAAAAATGCAAGTAGAAAAATAGGGACCACTATGGTGGGAAGGTAACAGCGACTCATCCCAGCTTCTGCCAACCTAGCAGTTCGAAAGCATGTAAAAATGCAAGTAGAAAAATAGGGATCACTATGGTGGGAAGGTAACAGCGTTCTGTGCTCCTTTGGCGTCTAGTCATGCACCGGCCCCTAGAGTTGGAAACGACTAGCACGCGTGTGCCGGGGAACCTTTACCTTTAAGTCCACCTTATACTAAGGTAAATCCATTGTAAACTGAAACTGGTTGCCAAATTGTATTACAGATTAAATGTGTTTGTAAATAATAACAGATTAAATGTGTTTGTAAATAATGGAATTAAAAGTCACTTGTATCCTCCCCACATTTTGTCATATCAGTTCAGTAACAGTCCAACAAGATAATCTCTACAAAGGTGACGGCACACAATGTGCTAAGCTAAAATGTGCAGCAAATTTTAAATTTGAGCAGATAACCTAATTCAAGGAATTCATTTTTATGAATTTTTCAAGAAATAATGTATGCATACATCTGTACTATATGAAAGAGATTCTAGAAAAATAGAATATGCTATATGAAAGAGATTCTGGAAAAACCAGTTCCAATAATGGATATGGGTTTAGATTGTTTTCGTCCATACTGCATTTTTTAAATATAGGAGCTGGCATCCTGTTCATCCCATGCTGGGGTAATCTGTATTCATTGAAATAAATAGCAAAGCTGTCATAGATTAAATGAAAGAGGAGCACACTAATATTTGGGAATAAGACAGACTGAAATGAGAAAGATTGCATATGCTCATAATTGCCAGAATCTATCATATAACCAGCTTTCTCAAATTTGTTAAAGTGAGCCTAATCTCATGCTGAGCTGTATTCAGAACAGTAAAGTTCAGGATATAAATTATTATAAACCCAAGAACATAAGATTACTGTCTTGCACTCATTCATGTGGAGCTACAATTTATTGAACTTGCTGTGGACATCTATCCAAGGAAACACAAAAAGACATACATACATCTCTATAACTGGATTTGAAAATTCTCACTGAGTGCAATTTGATTACAGAATACTGTAAGACTATCTGAGAATTCTGTATTGTCACAATTAATTGAAATATTGTTTATAATGCCAGTGGAAAGTAAACAGTCATATAATTATAGTTATACTATTGGAATTTTGGAAGTTGATAGTATAGAATGTATGTAATGATATAGTACTATAAAATGAAGTAAACATTGCAATCTGCTTAATCCCTTAAAAAAAGGTGCAATCTGCCAGAATATGAGATTGCTATGTATTTTAGAAGCATGCATAGGAAAAACAGCATGTTGGAATCTACTTTGGCATGTTAGATAGCAAGTTGTTTGGTGTTTTGAAGTGATTTCTCTTTTCCAAAGCTTTGAATAACAGAAATCAACAAACATGTATACCTAATTTCATTTGATTAAGTTTTTAGATACAGTCCCACTGTGATCTCCAAAATGACCTAAGTGTGCTCCTTTTGTTATTGTAGCATTGTATGAGCTTCCACTGCATTTCTCTATAAGTTTAACATTGTCCTGCCTAATATGGAAGATAAAATGAATCTGATTTTTGGGTGGCCCCTGCCATTAAGAATGGATGGATTCAGGAAAAGGGTATAGGCATCAATAAGAAATGTGTGTCCAAAATATGCTGGTGTTAAAGAATATATTAATTTTAAGATTGGCCACAATCTCAGACATCATCTACAGTCTTCCCTATGTAATTATGGTTTCTGATCACTCAAGCATTTAACAAATATCGGATTTTCCCCATGAAAGAGAATATATACACAAATGTTTACAAAAAGCCTCTCGTATTTATTGAGAGATCCATAATAAAATTAGAACTTTCCAGATTCCCTACATGTAAAATAAAATGTAGGTGTCTAATATGGACTGGATTAAAGAGGCTAAATTAGAGTAGTTAATTATAGCCTTACCATTTGTTCCAGAAGTAAGAAGTAGATGGAGTCCATATACAGGGCATTAATCAATTGTTAAATGGATTGATGATATTAATGTTAGTATTGGGCTGCTCAGCCTTTCAAATGTGACTGAAGGAATGAGGTTGATTTGGGTTAACTTAATCTTGTCTGAGAGATTTTGGCACAAGAACCTACCCAGCACATCAGAGCTGTATCAAGGTCAGAAAAAACAGCTCATAAATTAATATTTTCTACTAGTTTAAGGCAGACAGCCAGTGATATATTTCCTTTTCAGCTAGATGTGCAAGTTGCAATGAAGCAGCTGTTTCAAAGGGGCTGTGAAATGAAAGAGCAAAGAGGACTGCATGTAAATCAGTGTTTAATAACAGGTTATTGGGAAGGTTTTTAAAAATATATTGCTTCCTTTCTCCTTCCTTGTGCAAATTATCAAACACAAACATCTACAGAGAAGCAAAGGAGGATTATTCTTAATGTGGTCTGGGATCCCAGGAACTTGGTGGGAAAGAAAGGGTGCCAGAAGAAAAACACCCAGGAAAGATAAGTAGAAAACAGTTTTTACAGCTAACAAATTTGGTACTTTGTGGTAGTGTCTTTGGGTTCAGAGTGGAACAAGAAAGACTAAGCCACTCAAGGACCATTACACTGGAGACACGCATATAAATTGGACTGTGCCTTTAACTAAAATATGTTTAGGATTGAGGTGCATCAAATGAAGCTCATCTGTATCATAATATGCTTTGTCCATCTAGCTGAAATTGATACTCATTTCCTGCTTTTGGTTGTTGATTATCCGCCCCCCCCAAACATACAGGACCTGCTATAGGTTTTTATGTGCACTCCTTAATACAAGAGCGGAGAAGAAAAGAGATGTCTGAAACAGTAGCAATAATTTCACTTGAAGCTAGATTTCTGAAATTAAGCTTGAAGTAAGAACATTTTTTGTCTGCAACAAATATGAATCCCATTCAGTCATGGTATTCAAAACAAACCTTGGCTTCAGAATATTTTAATTCTAAGCACATGTATTTTGCAGCAAGCGATGGATTGTGAATTTTGGAATTTTAATAAAAATAAAGTAGATCCGGTAAGCCTGAACTCTGGACATCCTTGCTCTAGAGTGGAGTTCAAGTTGCTGAAGTTGAGAAACATTACTCAAGAGAATGTGATGTCATATTTTGGGAAAGCTTGTATTTTTATTACTTTTTAACAGGAAGCATCTGTAACTTCTGTATATCAGATAATTATCTACTATCAGATTAATCACACATGCCCAGCCACAAAGAATCTTGTAAAGATCTCTCCTTGCTGTATTTCACAAATGAATAAATATCGCTTTTTTACATACTGTATCTGATCTGACTTTGTGATGCAGTCACTGAAGTGATTCAAAAAATGACACGTATGTATTTTGTATGATGACACAATTAAAGAGGGCTTGATAGGAAGGTTTTTAGCCCACACACCAGGGAATTCTCTTGTATTTAGTAATCCTTTTTTTCTTGCTCTTCTTGTCTATATAATGAGCAGCGTAATCCTTAACTCCAGCCCCCAGGACCTTTAATGGCTCCAGTGGAATTTTTCCTTTTCTCAATTACTGTGCATGGGGAAATGCTGTAAATTAGCTCTAGGGAAGACTGGCTTAATAATCGGTAGTTAAGGTACATTTCCAAATGGAGAGTGCATGGTGGCTTAGTGCCACAGTTCAGACAAAGCTGCAACTGCACAATCATTTAAACAGCAACATTCCTGTGTTAACATTCTAAAGATTCCATCTCGGGATCTGCTTATTTTAAAGTTAGATTTCGTGCTCAGGGTATATGTGCTTGATATAGGTATGTGAGTGAAGCAACAGAAAGACATTGGCCCTTCATACTAAAGCAACACACATACATTGCAACGATGAAAAATTACTAGGAAGAGAAGGAGCTATTCTCTTCCTCCCCTAAAGAGGAATTAGTAATCATACTTTGGGG
Source organism: Vipera berus (assembly GCF_964194415.1). Taxonomy (NCBI): domain Eukaryota; kingdom Metazoa; phylum Chordata; class Lepidosauria; order Squamata; family Viperidae; genus Vipera; species Vipera berus. The sequence continues at coordinate 202,213,400 of NC_138203.1, forward strand.
AGCATTTTTTTGAGATAGTCATGGTAAAGGGTTCTTACTGAAATAGACCCATTAAACTTTCTGGAACCTTTGGGAATCTGATCTTGAGAAGCTTTGGGCAGCAATAGAAAAAGAGTTGGGAGTACATGTAGCCTATGTGGTGCTGGTGGCTGCTGATTTATTCTGTATTGTTTATTCTGATCAGTAATCCATGTTCACTGAAGGGGGAATTCCTCCCCATCTGTTGCTTGCTGATTCTTTTACCTGGGAATGCTACATACCAGGTAGGAAACCTGGGATTTTCGCCATATGGTGCACACGCTTCATCATTTCACACAAAGCAAATCTCTTTCCAAAAGCATTGCTATTCTGCTTCTATGTGATATAAATCTGGGAACGGTTATTAACTTGGCATTCAAAACATTACCTTATTTTTTCCTTTTACTAATGAAATCATTGCTGTTAAGAAAATATTTTCGGCCACCATAAAAAATGTAATTCCTGTTGTTATGGTTGCAAAGGGAAGTTTACAAATAATATTGAAACGGAAGAAAATGTAAATGAAGACTGAGAAGATGCTTATTAGTCAGAGATGGGACTTTAAAATTATTCCCCGTTTCTGGTACTCTATGACTCTAAGAAGGAAATTAGAAGTAGTGTAGTAATGTCTGCATGAAACCTTGTTTCTTTTAATTAAGAGATTAAGGTATATGCTATTTATACTCAAATATAAGTGATATATACAGTTTAGACTGCATTTCCCTCCTTGAGCTACCTTTATCTTTGGCCCCAGATATCCTAGAGCCGAATTAATTTATTTAGTCATCTAGGTAGTCAAAATACTGTTTGTGTGCAAATAATTACTTATTTGTTTTACATGATTTCTATGCCACCCTAATCAACTTGACTGGTAATACATGGCAGTAGCAATATTCCTATGAATTACAGATCAAAACCCTGGCAAAACAAAATTATATGTTTATATCCCTCCTGAATGTTAACACAGAAGGTCATCCTTTTATCGGGATAAATGATATAGACTGGTTGGTAAGGATAGGTTGGCACAAAAAAACGAAACTTCTTGGCTCCCCACACTCAGAGCTTCAAGAAGGTGGAATATGCAGCATTCTTCCTGTGCTCAGATATAATAATAATAATAATAATAATAATAATAATAATAATAATAATAATAATAATAATAATAATAATAATAATAATAATAATAATAATAATAATTTTATTTATATACCACCCTTCTCCCGAAGGACTCAGGGCAGTGAACAGGGCAAGCATAAAAAATACAGAGTTACAAAAGTTAAAAAAGGATTAAATATATGCCCACTAAAAACAGTAAATACAAATATTAAAATAACAATAAAAAACCCCACCCATCCCCCATCAGGCCAGGCCGGCTTGTTCAAATAAGAATGTCTTTAGATCGCAACGGAAGGAGCGAAGATCGGGCGCCATCCGGAGCTCAACCGGTAACTGATTCCATAGCTCCGGGGCGCCCACAGAGAAGGATCTCCCCCTGGGGGCCACCAATCGACATTCTCTGCTTGGTGGCACCCTGAGGAGGCCCTCTGTGGGAACGCACAGGGCGAAGGGAAGTTGATGCCGGCAGCAGGTGTTCCCTAAGGTACTCCGGACCCATGCCATGTAGGGCCTTAAACACCATTACTAGTACCTTGAATCTCACCCGGAAGACAACTGGCAACCAATGCAGCTCACGGAGCAGAGGTGTGACATGGGAGTATCGGGAGACTACCAACACAACTCTCGCGGCTGCATTCTGTACCAGTTGGAGCCTCCGGGTGGTCCTCAAGGGCAGCCCCATGTAGAGAGCGTTGCAGTAGTCTAGACGAGAGGTCACGAGCGCGTGAGTGACCGTGCATAAGTCATCCCGGCCTAGATAGGGCCGCAACTGGCGCACCAGGCGAACCTGGGCGAAGGCCCCCCTAGTCACAGCCGCTATGTGGTCTTCCAAAGTGAGCCGTGAATCTAGGAGGACTCCCAAGTTGCGGGCCCTATCTACGGGGGGTAATAATTAACCCTCCATAGAAAGAGATGGAATATCTGGAATAACCCGGGATATGTAGGATAGGAAAAAATCTACCTGCAACAGATGGTCTTGAAAGTAATCAGACCCAAGATATGAAGGGTTTTATAGGTGATGGATAACATTTTGAATTGTACTTGGAACCATAGGTAACAAGTGAAGCAATACAAGAAAAGATATTATTTTGCTGAATTGATGGTAGTCTTTTAGCATACATCATTCTATACCCACTGAAGTTCCATTTTAAAGGCAGTCCTGAGTAAAGTGCATTGTACTAATGTAGTGATGGTGATGATGATGATGATGATGATAAGCATATTTCAAGGTGGGCTATTGCTATGAGCCTAAGAAGCTCTGGCTAGAAATTTTGTATAGAACTATAAGATGTATGTTTGGAAGATATCTGCTGAAGTGGCTAGAAGACTAGAGAGAAACAAATAGTCCCAATATTTAAAAAAGGCAAGAGAAAAGGCCCCCAAAAATCTATGGTCCCAGTCAACTACAAATTTTACACCTGTGCTTCTGTGAATGTTGAATGAAATCTTTAGATTCATTTGAATTGAACTAGAAAATTTGGTGAAGTTACTAAGTACTTAATATAGCTGGGTTTTTTTAAAAAGTGACCAATTAACTAAAGTTGTTTGTTTTTTCTTTTAAAACAAATGTTCAGGTTTTCTAACTCCCAGTTCCAATTTGGAAAGTCAAAAGCTGGCTCTTTTAAATGTAAGTATAAGACTCAGACAGAGCTGAGTTTTGTTGAGTTCCGCTGTATCCTAGTAAGTTAATTGTGCTTTCTAAACAAAATCCCAAATGCCCTGTGCATTTTTTGTAGGGAAAGTCCTTTGTATCTACATTATATAAGGAGGTTCCCCCCCTGCATTTTCTACACACATATATATTGATTATATTTTCTTTCTTGTACTAGGTCCAGAGCAGTATTTGAGATTATTCCTAAATTGTTTGGGCATCTACAGTATTGAAAAATATGTGCCTTTTATTGCAAGATTAGTAACAAAGATTTGCTTCCATGTTAATTTGCATCTTGTCTCTAGAAACACATTTGAAACCACCTATATTATATCATCTTTTATTTGCCATCCTAAATAGTTAGGTAGCACTTGGGAAGCTAGCAGCAGTCCTGGGATAAAATGCATGAAGGATTTGGAAAGCGTGAAATGTGCTGGATACTAACGAGCAGTTGTTGCTTCTGTTGTTGTGAGACAATTTTCTATCACTAGCAATCCCAAGGGTAATTTTGGAAATAACCATACAGATGTCTGTCTGCTTTTGCTTTTCAGTCAAAGGATAGGATTTTATGGATTTAAGCATTTGCCCAAAGAAGTAGAGTGTAGACATTGATCTATCTCTCTATCTCTCTATATAAAATGTCATGCAATGTTTAGACAGAAACTTTCTTAACAGCTATTAAGCATTATATGGAGCTTGATTGTATTTAGTAAATGTTAACCATTTGATACCATTATGAGTATCACCATCGCTGTCATGAAAACAGCTCATAAAAGCACTTTGGTTTTATATAAGAAACAGCTGAGTGGTGCATGCTAAGGTGTTGATGCTTTGATTGCAATTGCACTGTGTCTATAGCATCCTTTTGAAATCTATTTGAAATAAGCAGATTGTTGAATTATGTGGATGGAATCCAATTTATTTATGCCCATCACGTACTTTCTCAAAAGTATATAAAATTTGCAGTTTGGCTTTAAATGCTGCAGAAATCACCAATGGATGATGGCCCAAGGTAATAAATGCTAGTAGACAAAATCAGTAGTTTGGACTAATGCAAATCTGTGTAAGCAGAGACCTATAAATCTGGTACTTTTTTAAAAGACGCAAAGTTAATTTCCATCTCCAACTGTTATTAATAGTTGCCTTAATGCAAGCCTTTCATTTTCTTCCTAGCACTGGGAACTGAATATAGCAATTTCCAAGCCTGTTAGAGACCGGCAATAGAGACATGGGAACAGGGATCATAATCTTCAGAAACCGCAAAAGACAAATTTTGAGCTAACACTTTTAGCAGGTCCACGGATGGTCCAATATATTTTGTTGGTTGAGATGAAGATAAACTGGAAAAAAATGGAGATCAAGGAATATGAATATAAATCCAGCTTATGCTAATGCTGTATTATATTTTGCTTCCAGCAATTGTTTCGATAAACTATTTATAAAATAGCCCAAATGTCCATAACTACCCTAAGATATATGGGTATTTTTCAAAGCTCTACTTTAATATACTATGGATCCAACCTTGGAGTATGTGATGAATACAATGAGAGCAATACCACAGAAGTGCTGTCCTTCTTTCTTTCTGTTATGAGTGTAATGGCCATAATCCCCATGTGGATTTGCAACAGGATTAATTTGATTAATTTTATGCACTGTATTAAACTATGGTTTACTGAATTAACCACAATTGTCGAGGTCTGCACAATGATAAACTGTAAATTACTATTGGCAAAACACAGTGATTTAATTCACACAATATTCTAAGCCCAAGCAAGTTATATTTCAGTTTACCAGTGTTTTATCTTTTATGGAAAGCAGCTATGACTCTAAGTGTATAATTGAATCTTGGTTTTGTTGTGAAGGAAGGAGGATGATTTCACCGATAAAGTTTAGCTGGCAAAGGAGAGAAACTGGAGAGTTTGTAACAATCAATAGAAAAAGTCCAAAGAGAAATAGTGCTGTAGTGTATCTTTCCAGTGCCTGATTCTCTAGCAGGATTCGTTATGTCCTGTTCTGCTGCTAATGCTCCTATTGAGATCCCATTTGTCATCCTAACTACACTGGAAAAATCCGGATGTTCACTAGACATGGCAGCAAAGAGATACGGAAGTTGTTTGCAGTTGTCTAACAGTGTATGTGACCAGATAGGTCATGCATGATCGTGTTTGTTGAAACTATAGTTCAAGCAGTTGATGGCAGAAGGGAATCATGTAGGTCCACCAGCTAGTGAGACCAAAGACAGCTGCCTCCTCTGTTTTTACTATATTTATAAAGGAATATCTCTTGAGTCTTTCAGTAAGGAGACCCAGGTTCAAGATTCAATAACTTCTCAGCTATGGAACTTACTGCATGACTGGGTCTATATAATTTCATCAAAATATTGTGAAGATATGTGTATATGAATAAATAATCATAATCACCAAATTATCATACTATTCTATGATACAGTACAGTTAATCTCACAGTTTGAACAAAAAGCATTACTTGTAATCATGGACTGTCCCAACTTCTGTAGGACAGGCATGTTACTCTGTTGCAGCCAAATAAACAAATGTTTGATTTGTAATCTATAGCAAGTCTTGGTTACCAATTCTATACACACATACAGACATTTGGACGGGGGCATATAATGTAAGATTTTAGTGCTCTGTGTATAGCCTTCAGAGATCTCTAAAACTGTGATGAAATTGAAACTTTCAATGCAGGAGAAGAAAATTTTAAATTACTTGACTGAATATTTTTTTTTTATTTTAATTCCATTTATATCCCGCCCTTCTCCGAAGACTCAGGGCGGCTTACAAGCTTAGCAGTAGCCTTCATTCTATGTATATGCCTGCTTATTAGGGCTTTCACACACACCCCAAGCGGCATTATTACAAAGTCAGCTTAATTGCCCCCAACAATCTGGGTCCACATTTTACCTACCTCGGAAGGATGGAAGGCTGAGTCAACCTTGAGCCTGGTGGGATGCGAACCTGCACTAATTGCAGGCAGCTGGTGTTACTTAAGGAGGCATTAGCCCACTGCTCCACCAAGTAGTCACAGTAGTTCTGTGCAATTTTAATTAAATAGATATGTAAATGAAATCAAATTAAATGTTTGTTCTGGCCCTGCCAGTATTTCTTGGGATATGTTCCCAAACCTGCCATTTAGTATTAGTGTGGCCCTTTGGCCCTGGTAAATTGCTGACTTACAAACCAAAAAAAGGGGGAGAGAGAGAAAGAATCCACACAGCATGTTGATTTTTGCTTGATTTAGGAAAGGAGAAGCTTTTTTCAAAAACTATCTGCAGATGATAGCCACAGAAAATTACAGACTATGTACTTTATACGGGCTATTATATATTACGTATGCATACATAAATGACTGCTTATACACACACACAGACGCACATGCATATGCAAAATTTATTAGGGACATTTTACCACCTGTCCGAATTCTTAGTGTTGTTGGCTTAACTTAAACTTATGTGTTCCACCCATTATAAATTCTTTGTGCTTTCATTAAAGATGCTTACATTGCATAGATTTATTGGATGCGTTGGTTTGGGTAATGAGTTGGTGAATATCAGATACTTTGTTCTGAAGAAAACTTGTTACTCCTCATCATCTCTGATGGAGTTGCCAAAACTATTTAAGATGTATATTTTTCTGGATTAACTACTGATTTAAATGTTTGTCTTTAAAGACTCAGGTTTATTCTACTTTATATTTAAGTAAACAAATGGGCATAATGGGAGCTTTCATTAATTAAAAACCAAAACAGACAATATGTCTGCTCCATCAGATCTAAATCCTACCTTCTCTGGCAGAGATCCATATCCTGAATTTTAGAGGAAAATCTTCCAGCCATAATATATCATACTGAAAAGGAATTAAGGTGTATCTGCTTGTATGCTTAGCTTTAGTTATAATTTACATAGTTGATTTTTTAGAAACTATCTGGTCTGTGGCTGCATTGTCCACTTTCATTAATACAAACCTTTTCTGTTTAATGTGCCAAATTTAGAATGTAACTTTTCTCCCCAACAACCCCAGTGCATTTTCATTCAAAAAAGTGGCCAGAATTAGAATGGCCAATGTAGCTCTGGCAGCCAGAAGCCAAAAATAGTTGTTATCTTCATGCAAAACAAAAAAAGGGGAAGAAATCTGAAGGCAAATTTGTTACACTGGTTTAGACAAATGTTTACTATGGCCATAAATACAGATAAATTTATTATACTATGCATCAGGATGTTTTTATTAATATGAATCATAAATGTAAATGTGTGCAAATCAAAATTGGCAAATGATTCCATTAAATCATAGCTTTTTGTATATGAATACAATGAATAAACATAACACAAATAATAATAAACAAGAAATATTAAGCAAGCATTTTTATTTATTATTTTAGTTATGCATTTTAAACTGGTTGACTATACAGTACTAAGGACCCAGACTGAATTTTTTAATGATAGTTTATATTTAATTACAAACCTGGATTTTTAAAATTTTGGAGTCTCACTTGCATTTTAGAGTCTGGCTAAAAATCTTAGTTTAAAACTGGCATTCCATGGACCTATATTTGTGAGTACTTAGTTCTTTCACAAATTCCTAATTTTGTTAATTTGGTATGTTTCTGGAATGTCTTATATTTCTATACTTAAATATTTCCAAAATAGTTCTGAATTATAATATAGTTTTGTTTCTTTCTCGTTTCTTCCTGTTTGGTTCTATACCGTGATACGTTTTTTCTGAAGGAGAATTACTCAGGTTTTCTTTAGATTACTTAGATTGGATTATTTCATGAAATCTCTGTTTATATAAATCATGCCTGGGAAAGTCATTCATCATAAAGTGCCAAACAATGTTTTTCAGTTTTAGACTGTTTTATAGATGGATTAGAGCAGTATTACCCAACCTGCATCCTTACAAGTTGGCGATGCTGGCTGAGGTTGATTTGGCTTGTAGTCCAACACATTTGAAAGAAAGGTGGGTGAAAGCTGAGTGAGTGATTTAGCTCAGCTGGTTTTTGCTGGTTTTTGTTACTGTCTGTAACTTTTCAGAGTCACCATGGGGCTCTGTCCTCTTCTTATGCGGCACTTCCAACCAACAGCAAATAGAAATTTTAATGGCTAAGTGATGAGTGGCAATGGCTGTTCTATGTCTGACTGAAAAACGCCTAAAGTGTAGACGATCATGATGTCAGCATTATCAAAAATAATTAGATGGACAATTTATTTCATTAGGTGTGCTCAGGTAGAATAGCTTTCAGGCACTCCCTGCAGCATATGGGGTTCTGAGGTCAGCAAGGTCACAAAATTGCACAAGATTAATATTGCCATCTGAGAATTCATTTCTTTAAGGATGGCTTCAGTGTCTGATTAGAAATGGTAAAAAAAGACAGGATTTCCTATTTTTTAATGTGAAAATGAGAGCCTTTTCAGAGGCTATTTAGAACTGCAAGTAATTCTATTTTCTTTTGGGCTACCTGCAGTCTACATATATCTAAGAAACCAATATCAAGTGGATCCTACATGCTATTTTGGTTTTGTAGTGAGACATGGATTAGGAGAAAGTAAGAAATAAACCACAAAAACCACAATGTAGAGGAATTTCTCTGAGCCCAGACCCGAAAGACCTAGAAGTCCATTGGGTATTGTTTATTACATTGCTAATTACATGTGTACTTCCCTCAATTCCGTGCAGAAATATTCTCACCAGTCACAATGCAAGCAATCTATTCTGCAGACTGGAACACAGAGGACAATGTACAGAGCAGATAACATCAGAACTGTTCAACTGAAGCATTATTGAAAGAAAATCAGAATCTTGTTCTCCTTCTCTTATCCATATCTTTATCATCATCTACCTATCCATTTGTGTCTTTGAGTCAATGTGGACTTCTGGCAACTGCCTGGACTAGTTCCTGCGGTTTTCTTGGCAAGATTTCTCATGACTAGTTTGTCATTGCCTTTTTCTTCTTTGGACCGAGTGAGAGTGAATGACCCAAATTCATCCAGTTGGCTTCTTGCTTAAGGCAGACCTAGAACTCACAGTCTTCTGGTTTCTAGCCTGGTGACTTTAAGCATTGCACCAAATCTCTGCTATCTCTCCCTCCCTCCCTGAAAATGTGGCACTAAAAATATATTCTCGTATTCTATCAAAGGATCTTCCAGTTGCCCTGTAAATGAAATGAAAGGTAATGAACTTATCCATTTCCCATTTCCTATTTCTATGGCTTATGATTGTATGAAATTGCAATACAAAGAAAGCAAAAGTATAGATCATTTAAAATTTGCACTTAGTCTGTTTGTTTGTTTACTTATTTTTCACATTTCTCAACCGCCCATCTCCCTCAAAGAGTATTAATTATACTCCTAGTGGAGAGCAGGGAAGGTAAAAAGGAGAACTCAGGATGTAGGGGTTAAGTAGTTTGCAAAGACCAAGATATACAATAAGTGAAATATTACTGCTCAATATGAGAAAACTACACAAAAGCTCTATAAAAGCTGCAGGTCAGAAGCGTTCATCATTTTTCATGTATTTCTCCACATTACAAAGGCTAAAATGTGTTTAAGTTCTCTCAAGATCTGAAGACGTGTTGGGAGGTAAGGTACGCCAATGCCCTGAACTGTGATCCCAGCAATGAAAACATTTAGGGCTTCTGTGTATATGTTCTACTTTTCTTGTCAGATCAGGAAGAGATAAGCTCAGACCTGAAGCTGTTTTTTTTAAAAGTGATATATTTAGAGACTTAGAAGAAGACAAACCATTGCAAAATGAACCACAAGGCTCATTTTGATTGTGTTCAGCGGTTGGAATGGGTCAAAATCTTACTAAGAATTATTCATATTGATTAATAAATATTAACTAGTCCTTTCCATCAGCAAATTGCTGAGCTTTCAGTTACAACATGACTTTTTCTGTGTGTGTGTGTGTGTGTGTGTGTGTGTGTGTTTTAAAAAAAAATATTGAAATTCTTGTTTTACAGAACTGAAAGCAATGAAGGTACTGCACTGAACTCAAGGCATACTCTTAGAGACAGCATTGAGACCACCAATATGCATTTTGATTTTGTGTTGTGTTTATATCTGTCTTTCCTTTAATGCATACCCGTGCTCTATATTGAGTACAATTTTTCAGGAACTTGAAATGAGATTCTGTTTTATAGATTGGGTGAAAAGCTTCACTTAGGTTCACCACTTATGTTCAGTGAGATGTAAAGTAGTCACCTTACCTAACTAAACAACCTTTTGTTTGGGTAATAAATTATGTATGTAATTAGTTTTCCTGATAATTTTCTCTACATATTTTATGGGGCAGTTGCCCCATCCTGAATCTAGATGACAACAAGATATATCCGAAATCATCGGAGGGGGTCATGCCAGTATTATGAGCTCTTGGAAAACAGACTAAATTTTCTTTCCCCCCAATAGAAAAAAATATGAATATTAAGCACATTCTGAAGGAAGCTCAGCCATTTCTATTTAAATAGCATGCAAGTAACCTAAGAATGTATGTAAGAAGAGGGAGGAGAGAATATTCTTTTAGTAATTGGTAGCTGCCCTTTTAATATTTTTCTTTTTCTTTTGGATAAGCAAGAACTGCAATGACTGAATTGATGGCATAGAGAAGGCCCATCGAAGGAACCTAGAGCATGCCAACCCTCCCAGAATGGATCAACTGGGCAGATATGATGGGTGGAAGGCCGTCCCTCAAGTCCCAAGACCTATTGCAATGTAGAGTTGAGTTTGACTGTAAATGAAAAATCATTCAAGGCAGTCTCAACTGGAAACCTCACTCTGATATGAATGCAGGTTATCATTCTAAAACATATTGTAAACATGAGTTTATAATAGTTATAATATACATGTTTATAATATAAAGGTAAAGGTAAAGGTTCCCCCGCACATGCGTGCTAGTCGTTTCCGACTCTAGGGGCCGGTGCTCATCTCCGTTTCAAAGCCGAAGAGCCAGCGCTTGTCCGAGGACGTCTCCGTGGTCATGTGGCCGGCATGACTAGACGCCAAAGGCGCACGGAACGCTGTTACCTTCCCACCGTAGTGGTCCCTATTTTTCTACTTGCATTTTTACGTGCTTTCGAACTGCTAGGTTGGCAGAAGCTGGGACGAGTAACAGGTGCTCACTCTGTTATGCAGCACTCGGGATTCGATCCGCCAAACTGCCGACCTTCTGATCGACAAGCTCAGCGTCTTAACCCACTGAGCCACCGCGTCCCTTGTTTATAATATACATGAGTTTAATTTTTCCAAAGTTCTTCCTGGGCATTTTTTGGATATGCTGACCTACCGAACCATAAGGCTTCACTTCACAATACTGAACTAAAATTCAATTTCGAGTGCCTTTGGCTTCTGTATATAAAAATTGGGAAGGAGGTCAATGTAATCTTGTCCTTCCTTTACCCTTAAAAAGGGTAAAAAAAAATCAAGTTATTTATTTATTAAATTTATATGCCGGTGATTCTGGATGGTTTACAAAATGTTAAAATAAATAAATAAATAAAATAACACAGTGAAAAAGAGCAAAGATTGCAGAGATAACAAACTCAGATCAGAACAAAGAAAAAGAAGAAAATGGGCTTCAGTTATGCTTGCCAAATGGCCTGAACAAAGAGTCAGGTCTTTATAGCCTTTGAAATGTTGGAAGGGTGGGGCCATCTGGATCTTGGCGGCAACTTCATTCCAGAAGGCAGGTTCTGCGACAGAAGAGGCACACTTCTGGGGTCCTAATAGGTGGCATTATTTAATAGAAGGAACCTGGAGCAGATTGGATCAACTGGACAGATGATGGGTAGTAGTCCCAAGGACAGATGATGGGTAGTAGTCCCAAGGGCTATTGCAATGTAGAGTTGAGTTTGATTGCAAATGAAAAATCTCTCAGGGCAGTCTCGACTGGAAACCTCACTCTGATATGAATGAATGAGGTTATAATTCTAAAACATATTATAAACCATCCATTGAAAGAACTGTCCTATAACTTGAACATTTGTCTTTATGGAATTCCTTTTCATATTGGGATAAACTCTTGGCATTCAAATGCATAAGATCCACTTTATTCAGTTTAAGTCTCAACTTGCTTGGTAAAATAGGTCCATTAATAGGAGGAAAGGAGTCAACTGAACCAGATACCCCTTCAAAATTTATTGGTATTCTGAGGAATTCCTTATATATACCAGAACTGAGAATCTGAACTACAGGCTGCCACGACAAGGAAAAGAATAAGTGGTGTTATCTTGATAGTCAGATAAACACAGTATCTGCTCAGATAAAGTCATTTGGGGAATATTGGTTGGGAAAGCCACTTCACTTTGGATATATTCCTTTCCTCATCTTCTGGTCAAAAAGTCCCCAGTACCAAGCTGTTAAAGGCAGCCATAAAATTGAGAAGAAACACTGGCAAAGACATTTTATCAAGCTCCATCTGGGAGACAGGCCCGCTCTTCCTACTTCAAGTTTATTTCTCCTACACTGGTTTACTTCAGATAAAGTCTCATAAATAGTTAAGAGGGCCATTTATACATGTTTGGGAATGGTTATTGCTTTCATCACAGACCCAAGATCCCTTGGCCTTAAGCTGCAGAACACAACCTTTGCATGAAAAGTCAAGAGAAAATGCTAACTTTCTTGATTATTCTGCATTTTCAATCAAAGTTAGAAGTGCAAAAGCTATGCTGCTTATGTAACAACAGTTACATATCCCCCTTTTTCTTAGAACGTGCTAGCATTTCTTACACATAATTAAGATGAAAATATCAATGTTGGAATAAGAAGTAAATTATTATACAGTTGGCATCTCTTCTTGCTTCGAAATAAGATATTATTTCCTTTAATTCATTTTTCCCAGTATTTTCAATACAGGATATTTTTTGTATCTTTTGACAAAGGTTAAAAACACTAACCTTTGAGCAGATTATGATCAGTTTGTTTTAAGCTTGTTTGTTTTAAAAAAATAAGTTAAAACATTTTGGTCATCTTTAAATCTCACTTTTCCAACAACAAGTTGTAATATGTATCATGAATAGCTATGGAAGCTGAAGGAATCAGATTTATAATGCTGTATTATTTCTTATATTTATGTCCACTTTCAAAGAATGAATAGGCATTTATAACAATCTGTGCTGGTTTTGGAATGAAAATGTTCATTTGTGTAAAGTCATTTAATACACATAATAAAATGCTAAGTTTTTATTGCCTACATTAAAATTAATTTTTATGACAAGTTATTCAAGCTCACTGCCATTTTGGAAAAAATTATATGTTATTTTATGGCCATCTGCTTCCCAATAAATTTGTTTAGGCAGGGAGAACATAATAATATTTATGGAAGTTATAAGATATACGATAAAAGCAATCTTAGAGAACTGAGATGAATTCCTTATTTTGGTATTCATATTGTGGCACATCTTTTTATTAATGTTATTAAAACTGGCACTATTGTTTAACTGAAAGGATCCATTTCTCATTCATCCCAACCTCTGAAATGGGTTACTATCTGTTACTGTAGACTGGCTGCTATTTTGTTTCTCTCTCAAATTTTTATTCTGAAATTATTATTGAATGTTGACTGTTTTCTTTGTCCTGACTGGATGCCAATAAAGGACAGCTCTGAATACCCACATAAAAATTCATATTTTTTTACAGAGTGAAGGCCATTTATGTTTACATTATCAAACAAACCAGTGATTGAATTAAGTTTGTTAAAAACATAAAGGCATGACAGACAGTTCCGTGCAATCATATAAAACAAAACCATGAAGAAAATGTTAATTTCACAATCTTATGTTTTGAATGTTCAGATTGACTGCTATCCAGTAGATATTGAATCAAGTAACTCCCACCCTGTGCCCCCATGGATTTCAGGAGGATTTACTCTCAAGGATATATACCTGAGCATAAAGTATTTCATTAAATTAAACTGAAATGGACAAATATCTCCAGCCAGTTGGCATGGTATGTCTCCTCTTTAAATCAACATACAGGATATAAAAGCCAAGTTGGTGGAATAATTTGGCAGAAAAATTCCAGACCTTTCCTTTCGTTTCACAGCAGAAACAGTAGATGGGAATAAGTTAAATAAATAATGATTTACTTGTATTTCATGAAACTTTAAACCTGTTGCCCACATCAGCCGCATCATTTCTGCCTAGCGGTAGAGCCAATATTATTCATCGTCTTGGTTGAGGCAAGACAAAGCTAGGTCAATCCCCAAAAAGCAAGTCACTGTTTTTGAGTTTTAGCAGACCTTTAAAGTGTTCCGAGAAGTACAAACAAAACCTTCTTCAACAATTAGCTGATGTGTTAACCTTGAATCTCTTTCCTTCTTCCTTGCTATTGTACTGATCCCTTTGAATAAAATGCCCTACTATTGAATTTCTGTAGATTTGATCTGGAGTTCCATTGTAATCTCTGATTTCCATTTTGATCTGGAATTTTACATGGTTTGAACGGAAATTGATTTCTTATTTTTCAAATGAACAAGAGTCAAACTACATGTTAAGTTAAAGGTAAAAGGTAAAGGTTCCCCCGCACATGTGTGCTAGTCGTTTCCGACTCTAGGGGCCGGTGCTCATCTCCGTTTCAAAGCCGAAGAGCCAGCGCTTGTCCGAGGACGTCTCTGTAGTCATGTGGCCGGCATGACTAGATGCCAGAGGCGCACGGAACGCTGTTACCTTCCCACCGTAGTGGTCCCTATTTTTCTACTTGCATTTTGACGTGCTTTCGAACTGCTAGGTTGGCAGAAGCTGGGACGAGTAACAGGTGCTCACTCTGTTACGCGGCACTCGGGATTCGACCCGCCAAACTGCCGACCTTCCGATCGACAAGCTCAGCGTCCTAACCCACTGAGCCACCGCGTCCCTTCCATGTTAAGTTAAGCTCCTGCTTTAGTAGGTATGCTTAATAAAGTTAAAGAAGGCAATTGCATTTTACTCTGATTTGGAAGGGAGACTGTGTGTGTGTGTGTGTGTGTGTGTGTGTGTGTGTATGTGTGTTTATCCTTCCCCTGTATTGTTTTACTGCCTAAAATAAATAAAGGTAAAATCTCCTTTGAGTTAAGCTTGATTCCTGGAAAATCCTAAGACACCTCCATGCAGTTTCTTAATAACAATGCAGAGATGGTTTGCCATAGTTTACTTCTGCAAAGATTGTTGACTTCCTAGACTAGCCTACAACAATTGTGGCATTCTCTGTAGGTCTCTCATCCAAGTACTAACCAGGCCTAACCGCTTAGCTTCTAAAGCCCTATAAAGTCATCCACCTGCTCGCACATGATGTTTATACTCTCAAACTGCTTTTTAGAAAACAAATATAGATGTGGGGGGAATGTTGTACTTGGAGAGAGAAAAACTGCAAAAAGGAAATGCCAATTATTCCAATTATAGTAGTCACTAGTATACTAGTTACAATGTAGATTTCAAACAGTTGTTCTTAGCTTAAATGGCTTGGTCTTTCTCTCCTGTTCCCATAATACATACATCTCATATATGAGTGCATGAATGAATAAATGGTTATTCCCTATCTATAAAAGCTTTTTCTAAGCTGATGCCATTCAGAAGTGTTAGGTTACAATTTACATCATTCTCAATCTGCACAGCCAACACATTTTGTAGGAAGGCCAGGAATTTGAAGAAGATGTATTTCAGCTCTTAAGGGTAATGGTAACTGGCTTCTGCTTAGGGCAACATTAATTCCAAACTAGATGTGTTTTACATTTTCAGATTCAATTTCTCATTTAAGACGACTCTGCATCTGGTTCTGACTTTAATGAGGCACAGCCCTGTCAGTATCTTTTCCAAGGATTTCACCTATGTTGTATGAAATGTGTTTTTTGGTAATATAAAAATAAAATTAGCACTTTGAAATGGCATACACATAAAATATGATTATTTTTGACAGGAGGAAATTAAATTGTAGGAAGTCTGCAACAGCCTGTTTTACATTTAGAAATGTATATTTGGAAGGATAAAAACTCAAACCAAAGTAATGTAAATAATGTAATTATATCCAGGAGTTTCCGAATCCTAACATTGATTTGATGTTTGCCCTTGAGAAAGTCAGATATTCTATAGGATCTCCGCTGCTGACTTGCAAAATATACCAGGCTCAAAACAGAGGAGCAGGGTGAATTCCGGTAAACATTGTGGTGGAAATGAATCCTTTCTCTCCCCCTTTAATGAATTAATGTGAAACGATTGTGTTGCACTGTCTTTCCATTCTGTGGAACTGCCTTTCTGTTTGGGAGTTAGATTTATATCCAACCTTTTTTCCTGAAGTATATTTAGGGCTCCCTCCTCTCATATCCCTCCCATACAAAATAACAATGATTGGCTCAAGAGAGCTTAAGTTACAATGAACATGGGTCCTGCTATTTTAAACTTTGATCCCAGTGGTTATTAGCCTACTGAGTGCCAAACCAAAAAACCTTGGACATCACTTAGAAAATTGATAAAATTTCCGCCAGTTGCAAAAGATCTCACTGCTTGGATCTACACTGATACATTATTGACATTTTAGGATCTTAGAAGAAACTCGATGTGTATGAAGACTAATGCCAGCTAAGGAACTGGCAGCTGTGACTTCACATTATTGTAAACAACAACAAAACAACAACAACAACAACAACAACAACAACAACAATAATAATAATAATAATAATAATAATAATAATAATAATAATAATAATAATAATAATAATAATAATAATAATACTTTTACCAAATATATCAAACAAGTTTGGAAAATTATGGAATCAAAAATAAACGATGGGAACATCATTAGAGCAATTACTACCTGGGCAGTCCCTGTTATTTGATTTACAGCAGGCATAGTTGACTGGACTCAGGGCATTTGATAACTTGGATCAAAAGACAAGAACACTAATAACAATGCACCATACTATGCACTCAAAAAATGATGTTGATTGGCTATATTTGCCAAGAGCCAAAGTGAGTACAGGACTCCTACAGGTGAAACTAACTGTGGAGGAAGAAAAGCACAGCCTGAATGACTACACTAAGAAAAGCTAAGAACGCTTGCTGAAGGAAAGAAAAGCTAAGAACGCTTGCTGAAGGAAGTCAATCAAAGAAAGTTCTTGAAAACAACAAAGGTGAAGGCTGAATACAGAAAATAAAAAATTGAAAACTGATTTGTTAATTAGAAGAATAAGCCAATATGTAGTCAATATTTGAAGGATATAGAAATTGACAATCTTATGTGGAGCTTATTAAAATCAGGATTGCATAAAGGTAAAAACAGGATGTGTAACAGCAAAAAACATCATTTTTGTAGTAAAAAGGATGAAAATATTGACTATTTGATCAGTGACTGCAGCAAGATTTCACAAACTGCAACAAGCAGTGTCATGACTAAGTTGCCAAAATTATTCAGTAGAAACTTTGCCAAAGGTTTGGATTCAAGGGTAGTAAAAACGACTGGGACCATCAGGTTGAGAAGGTTTTGGAAAATGAGTGAGTTAATATCTTATGGGACTTTTAAGATCCAGACAGGCATCTTGCTCATTATTGAAAAGAGGAAAGTCTGGTTCACTGATGTTATTATTCCAGCTGATGCTAGATTTGAGGATAAACTATTGGAAACAAATTATGAAATACAGGGACTTGCAGATTGAAATTGAATGCTTATGAAAAAAGAAATCTGTTGTTATACTAGACTGAAGCCCTCAGAGTGAAACCTTGATATTTGGAAATATTGACTTTGTCAGATATGAACACCTTCCTTTTACCAAACCCCCCACTCAGATTGTATTTACTTTCTCTATTATATCCTACTTAGTTAAATTTTACACCCCAGGTGATGAAGATGATTTTCTGTCCATGCATCCATCCACCCACCTACTCTGGACATCATCACTAAGACCCATGCAGCCCTAGGGATGGGAACACTTTTTAAAAAAATTACCCTGATGATCATTAATACAGATATTATTACAAAATACGGTTAAATGATATGATTTATGATCTTTTAAAATAGTACATAAATCTTCATATTCATATATCATGTAATCACATATCAACTTGAATTTGACAAATGTATTTTCTAATTGCAATTATTACCTAGTGATAGGCTTGTGTAAGGTAGCGGTGCTTTTCTTTGAATCTTGGCAACAGTTGAGGTTAGATTTTTTTTTTGGTGGCCTTGACATTTATTTAATAGAGAAGGTAGGAGTGAAAGATAAAAGGCCAAAGAAGTGCATTAAGTAATGGATAGAGAATAGGATCTACAGCTGAAGTATGGAAAATTGCAACTTGCATTTACAGTATTCATAATTAAATACAGTAACAGGTGGCCCTGCAGGTTGCATAGCAATATTAGGAAATGTGGGAGATAAATGATAAGAAATGAAAAGGTTACCTAAACTCAAGATTTAAAAGAAAGACTAATATATATATATATATATATATATATATATATATATATATATATATATATATATATATATATATATATATATATATATATATATATATATATATATATATATATATATATATATATATATATATATATATATAAATTACACAAAGCTATCACTAGCTAATAATTGCAATTAGAAAATACATTTGTCAAATTCAAGTTGATATGTGATTATATGATATATGAATATAAAAATGTAATCATAAATCATTTACATATATAAATGTAACAATTTATAAGTTTGATGGTTCTATTCTGTATATTATGGAAAAAGTAGCACATAGTGTTATAGTTACATTCTCTAAAGTCAATGCATTAACAAATTAAAATCAAATTCATTATGGCATATGCAGTTTAACCATTTTTTATATTCTAAAGGTTATTATCCATATCACTAGAAAACTGAATTACATTTTGAGGACCAAATGCTGAATTTAATTTGTTATGTGTGTCTGTGTGTGTGTGTGTATTTGTCTGTGTGTGAGAGGATCAATAGTCACAGTGGGCAATAAAATGTCATGTACATATGACGACTAAGGGCTTTCTTTTTTCATGGATTTAAAAGGAAAGTTTTCTTTTTAAAATAAAGTTTACTAAGCTTATTTTAGGGCTCTCGCAATAATTTTTGAAGGAGCTGGCAGATGTTATCTCAGAACCATTCACCATATCTTTCAAAAATCCTGGAGCACCAGGGGAAGTATCTGAGGATTGGAAAAGGGCTAACGTGGTTCTCATCTTCAAGAAAGGAAAAAAAAACAGGCCCAGGAAACTGCAGACCAATCAGTCTAACAGCAGTACCTGGGAAGATCCTAGAAAAGATAATCAAAAAACAGATTTGCGAACAACTAGAAGCAAACAAAGTTATAACTAGTAGCCAGCATGTGTTAGTTAAAAACAGATCATGCCAAACCAATCTCATTTCATTCTTTGGTAAAGTGACTAAATTAGTAGACCAGTGAAATGCCGTTGACGTAGTATACTTAGATTTCAGTAAGGCATCTGACAAAGTAGACCACAACCTATTTCTTGGTAAGCTAGAAAGAGATGGAATAGACAACATCACCACCAGACGGATTTGTAGCTGGCTGACAAACCATACTCAATGAGTAGCCCTCAATGGTACTATATCCACATGGAGAGAAGTAAGCAGTGGGGTGCAATAAGGGTCCGTTTTAGGCCCACTATTCTTCAATAACTTCATAAATGACTTTGAGGAAATAGAAGGGGAACTCATCAAATTTGCAGATGACACTAAATTGGCAGGAATAGCCAACACCCCAGAAGACAAGCTCAGGATCCAAAAAGATCTTGATTAACTTGAACAATGGGCCCTATCCAACAAAATGAACTTTATTGTGGAGAAAACCAAAGATTTACATTTATGCAGGAAAAATCAAAGGTATAAGTACAGATTAGGTGAGACCTGGCTCAAAAACAATAACTGTGTGAGGGACCTTGGAGTCCTAGTAGATAATCACTTGAATATGAGCTAGCAGTGTGCAGCCACCACAAAAACAGCTAATACAGTCCTGGGTTGTATAAATAGAGGATATAGAATCAAGATCACGCAAAGTATTAGTAATGCTCAGTAAGTATTAGTATTATAAAACTCTAGTAAGTTGGAATACTGCAACGAATTTTGGTCACCATACTACAAAAAAGACGTTGAGAATTTGGAAAAAATTCAGAGAAGAGCAACCAAGATGATCAAAGGGCTGCAGACTAAAACATATGAAGAACGGCTGCAGGAATTGGGTTTGGCTAGTCTAAAGAAAAGAAGAAATAGGGGTGACATGATAGCAGTATTCCAGTATTTAAGGGGTTGTCACAAAGAAGAGTGGGTCAAATTATTCTCCAAAGCACCAGAGGGCAGGACAAGAAACAATGGTTGGAAACTAATCAAGGAGAGAAGCAAACTGGAATTAAGGAGGAAGTTCCTAACAGTGAGGACAATTAACCAGTGGAACAGCTTGCCTTCAGAAATCGTGGGTGCTCCATCACTGGAGATTTTTAAGAAGAGACTAGACAGTCACTTATCTGAAATGGTATAGGTTCTCCTGCTTTAGCAGGGCTGGATTAGAAGACCTCCATGGTCCATTCTATTCTATTCTATTCTATTCTATTCTATTCTATTCTATTCTATTCTATTCTATTCTATTCTATTCTATTCTATTCTATTCTGTTCTGTTCTGTTCTGTTCTGTTCTGTTCTGTTCTGTTCTATTCTATTCTATTCTATTCTATTCTATTCTATTCTATTCTATTCTATTCTATTCTATTCTATTCTAAATTATCATTGTTTTGAACCTCAAAGCAGTGTCACTAATTTTATTAGAAACTTTGATCAGAGGAACTCAAAATAATCCTGGGGTTTTATACTGCCATCATAGGATTCATTTTGTTAACAAAACAATATATAATTGGACCGTACAAATTTGAAAATTAGAGTTCACAAGTATTTGCATGCTTCAATGAAAAATGGTGTTCTGTCATATTGTAGCATTCTCAAATCTGATTGCAGATTTTAGTAAAAATTCTTTTAGTTGTAGGTTCAATTTACACCTCAAAATTATCCTTTAAACTCATAATTAAGAATCTAAATAATTTAAGGACATTCCTTAAATAAATTAAGGTGAATAAAACTTTAGAATATATGAATTAAGTGAATGTATCACTAAAACTTCAACCCAAACATCTAATTAAATTCTAGGCTATTTCTTACAAAAGCTCCATATTGCTTACGTCCCAAATACCTTTTAATGCTGCATGAAGCCTTTACAAATGGATGAGTAATAGAAAAAGCAATGAAAAAGGAAGTTGAAACATAATTCTTACATTGCCACTTGTTTTGTGTTGTGTGACTCATAGTTTAGAGGGGATAGGCAATCTATGGCACCCTGAACAACAACAAAAGGTATTCCGTGTCATGTTTCCAAGGAATGCTGGGAGTTGTAGTTCAGCAACATCTAGAGTAACATCAATTAACTCCCTCTGATTTATAGCATTGTTTTCATCACTGTTGACAGTCATGAATATATTCATGTGATAGCTAGAGAACATTCTAAAGATATATCATACAGTTCGATTGCATGTTAAATAGGTCATGTCCTGTAGATTGTAATATTCCCACAGAACTCTCTGAAAGATTATCAGGGTTGCATGATGGAATAGCAGGACATTTACAGAAATAATGAATTAATAAACAGCGAGCTATAAGCTGTCTTAGAAAAATCAGGAATACAACAATGGTTCACTTTCAGAGTCATAAGGAAAACATCTTCTGCTCTTGGGCTTAAGCATGGTGAGAAAGATGAAATTAGTTGCACAGATGACGCTGTTCTTGTGCAAGAGCTTTTAAAAGTAGCAGTACAAAAACAACTGAGATTGTGTATAATCCTTTAGCTCTTGTGCAAGTGGTTGCACAAACATCTGTGGGACTATCTCTCTGTGTGGAGCTAATCAGATTGTGGGAAAGTAGGAGGGTCATTTGGACCAAGGTTCAGTTGGAAAAGGGGGCTTAAATTTAGATTTCTTTTTGCATTTGTGCATACTAAAATTGTAGTTCACAGGTGCTTTTTGGGATAGTGATAGGTATTTTCATATGCCATCATTTTTATTTTTATTATAGGGAAAGTGCAGGGGCTTGTCCAGGCAGTTTCCAGGAGTCAGCACTGACTCGAAGGCACAAAATAAAAGTGTGTGTGTGTGTGTGTGTGTGTGTGTGTGTGTGTGTAAAGCTTCACAGTTGCAATTGATCTGTGTCTCTCAAGATCTCTGAGAAGAACTGCTTCAAGCAGGAAGTGATTACATTTATTTCTTCTTGCTATTCCCTGGATCCCTCTCCTTTAAAAGCAAGAAGCCAGTGCTCCATGTTGAAGGGCTGCACAATGTACTCTGAAATGATATATCCCATTTTCTAAATTGTGTTTCTGCACCCTTTTTTGTGTCACTTCTAATAACCAGCCAAATGTGAGTGGGTTAACACACATTTTTTTCTTCATGAGGTAGTGCTCTTAAAGCTACAGATAATTTTAAATCTCTACATTTTGAGTGTTTCTAAGATCAAATGGCCTATTCTGAAAATAGAAGCTGATACACTATAAGTTATTATTAAAAGACATACATATTATTTTAATATTGAGGCAGAAACATAAGACACAGAGCTGGAATCAGTTTTAGGTATTTTTTCTCTCCACATAAACCACATATGCAACTTCCCTGGATCTCCCTTGGTGCTGTGCTTCAAGATCAAGAGTATTGGTGTATGATTGTTAGTAACAAGGAGCTTAAAACTGTCTTTGGAAAAAAATAAGTTGTGTTGTGCAGCTTCCTCAGATCTGCCCTCAGCAGGGAGCTCGTCATGTACACCTGTTGGCACATCTTTGAGATGGGTATGAAATGTGTGGAAAATACAGTACATCATTATAATGTGTAACAGGCAACATAAAAACAATATCCCAAGTGAAAGGGTGGTTTTCCTTTGATATATCAGCAGAATCATGTATCCAAATGTCTAATTATATTGGGTCATAACTTCAACTGAAACTTGAAATAATTTCAAATGAAATTGCCCTAAAGAGGAAATAAAAGGATAGGGTTACCTTGTCCAAGAGGATTTGGATGTCTCTGTTAACATCCAGATTTGAATGATTGTTCTTTATGGAAGGGATTGCATTTATTATTTCATATGAGGAAATATTTATTTCTTGAAATCTACAATAGAGAAATGATGTTCTCACTGTTATTAGCTATATGAAATATTGCTGTGGTAATTCAACTATACTATTTGTTTCTACTTTTTTAATGACCTTTTTTCAAACAGACTGGTATACTGTTAAAAAAAAGTAAGATAACAAACATCAAGCTCTTATGCCTTCTCTTCTTACTCTTTCTATACATCCACCCACCCACATTTGAAGATGTAATCTTACAGTATGTGGTTTTAATATTGGGCTAAGACTGGAAAGGCTGAAATTCAAATTTTCATTTAGTCATGAAGTAAAAAATGGTGACCTTGGACAATCTCCTCTCTCATTCTCAGCTCGTTTTCAAAGGTATTGTGAGATCAAAAGAGAGAAAGAAAGAACCTTTTACACTGGCTTGTATTCCTTGGAGAAAAGGCAGAATGCAAATGTAATAAGCAAATAAACAAAGCAATATATAATGAATCATGAAGATTTTAATGCATTTTAGTGCTGATAAAAATTAATCGCTTTTAAGGATGTGATAAAAAATACTCATAAAGGTAAAGGTTCCCCCGCACATGCATGCTAGTCGTTTCCAACTTTAGGGGCCGGTGCCCATGTCCGTTTCAAAGCCGAAGAGCCAGCGCTTGTCCGAGGACGTCTCTGTAGTCATGTGGCCGGCATGACTAGATGCCAGAGGCGCACAGAACGCTGTTACCTTCCCACCGTAGTGGTCCCTATTTTTCTACTTGCATTTTTACGTGCTTTCGAACTGCTAGGTTGGCAGAAGCTGGGACGAGTAACAGGCACTCACTCTGTTACGCGGCACTCGGGATTCGACCTGCCAAACTGCTGATCTTCTGATCGACAAGCTCAGCATCCTAACCCACTGAGCCACCGAGTCCCTTTTAAAAAATACTCAAGATGGCGGCTATTACATTAAAAGCCCAGGCCTAGCTTTGATCACACTGATTTGTCATCTTGACTTTTTTGACCATAGCCTGCAAAAACTCTTTACTTTCAAGTAAAAATCAAATCTGGATACTGAATTCATATTTAAAGTATCCCCAATATATTAAGCCAAGAGATTTTTAATGTTAAAATCTTTCAAATGATTGTGGATCTCATCATTATTTTAAAATGCCTTGAGATCCTCCTTAAATGAATACAATATCATCTATGTTGTATAAGTTGTGGCTGCCTCAGTAGCAAACAGATAATGAAATACAGTTAGGATGTTAAATCTGCTTTATTTCAATGTCAGAGATTTAAGTACACTTTAATTGTTCATTTGAAACTGGTGAGACTTAATGTGCAATCTTAATTGTATTTAGTTCAGTAGATGTAATGTCTTTACTGAGACAAATTATCTGATGTTATCCTTCTCATAAATTAAAGAAAAGCAAGCAAACAAACCTTGGCTTACGTTTGAATATGTAAATTTGACCAAACAGATTCACCCAGCAACTCTATTTTGGTGATGAAAATTGATATTTACTAAATGGAAACCTGTCATATTGCGTTGAGGCTATATATATATATGCACGTAATAGCATATAAGTATGATTTCCCAAAGTAGTGTTTACAAAAATAATGTGATGGAAGAGTACTACTTTTTAAATTGAGAAAGTACATCTATTGTGAAATGGTAATCAGTAAAACTTTAATTGTTACTTACCTATTTGTGTGGTATCATTTTACACATTTCGGAGAACTGCCAAAAATGCAATTGGATGCAAACAAATCTCATTGTATTCAATGGTACTTAGTCCCACTAAGTAAAATTGCAATCAAGAACATTTTAATGTGAGAATGGGAACAGAATCCCATAAATATCCATAAAATTGCATGGTAGGAGACCTTCTGCCCATATTCTATTGATTCAGGTGACTTTGTAGTTTAATTATAAATTAATACTGGCCTTTTAGGCCAGAGGTGAATTGATCCATCTTGGCATTTAGTAGCACGTTGGAGGGCACATTTCAAAAGTGGTTTTGGGGCCAGGACACAAAGTTGTTCCCAGTTTGTGGAGGTATACTGCCCTTTTAAATATTCAAATTCCCAAATACAATCCTTGTTTGAAAATGCACTGTGGACCATAAAAGGTCCATAGTTTAGGCATTTTTTTCATTTCTGTTTTAGATCATAAGTCATATAAGGTAATGCTCCAGTGGTGGGATTCAAATATGTGAACAACTGGTTCTGTGTGTGGATGCTGCTTCCGGACGTCTGTTCTGGGCCTGGGCAACAAAGAATTAGTTACCGGTTCTGCCAAACTGGTGCAAATAGGTGGAATCCCATCGCTGTCTACATCAATATTTAGAATTTCAGTACATTTTTCAGCTGACTGAGCAGCCAAAAATAGAGATATAAAGATGACAAGGTGTGAAAAGAACTTTCTTGTTCTCCAAGCTATAGGAAACAGTCTAGTATAAGTTATCCAATTTTGTTCAGCAGAAGTTTAGATTAGCTACTCTTTGATTTTGACCTATCTCGGTTCCAACCTCTCAATTAGTTATTAAAAGTGAATCCTATTAAAAGCAGAGGAATTTGTCACAACCAGATAGATTGACCTGCAGGAGTTTTCATTCCATGCAGTTCCCAGTGTTCTGAAGAATTATTAAGTATTATTCATGAATAAAGATACTAGATTTTTCATTGAAAGATCAGAACCACTCTCTTAAAAAGATATTTTTATTTTTGTATTTGAGCCAAAAGATATAGAACTTGTCTTTTACTGAGCCGTAGTGGCGCAGTGGTTAGAACACAATGTTGCAGTATTGCAGTTTGAGTCTCACCAGTTCAAACTTTCCATTCTTCCAAGGACAGTAAAATGAGGACCCATGTCAGAGAATATGAGTATTTTTGTGTACTTCACCCTACAGATAAACATCAACTGGGACCAGAATTTCCATTGTTAAACTAGGTGGTTGTTAGATGAGTCGTGCCCAATTTCACAACCTTTTTTTTGTCATAAGTGTTAAGTGAGCCACTGCAGTTGTTAAGTCAATTATGCATTCATTGAGCAAATCTGGCTTCCTCCATTGACTTTGCTTGCTTGAAGCTGGCTGGGAAGATTGTAAATGGCAATCACATGATCCTGGGATGCTGCAACCATCATAAATACATGCTGGCTGCCATACCTGTATGTACGTGTGGAATACTGATTACATTAGCTCTTGTTAATATTAATGATAACCTCTGGACAGAAGTATATTATTCTTGGAGTCTATGAATGACTTGACTTTATTATGCTAATCAACCTCCCCTCACTAGCAACAGCATTAAAAGAGCAAAACAATCTCAAAATTAATAAGCAACATTTGAGGGCTTTAGGCATTTGGCTCCCATGTGTTGAACATTGGGCAACAGAGACACAAACCTACTCTCCCATGAACGTAGTAAAGATTTCCTTAGGGTTGGATTGGCTGGCAGCTAACTATGCAAATCACATTCATTGGAAATTATGGTATCTGAAGTGCGTGACTGATTTTTCCTGGGGTGAGAATGTTTCAAAAGAAATTGAGTATAATGACTGCTTTAAATTCTGCTTAGAATTCTGTGAAAGCTAGTGCAAGAATGCAAATAAAGCTATAATCCTCCATATTTTTCCCTGAGAGAAGCTTCATGGCAGACATATTTCTGAATAAGATTTCTCTCTCTCTCTCTCTCTCTCTCTCTCTCTCTCTCTCTCTCTCTCTATCTATCTATCTCCAGAAAATTTTTATGATAATCTACATACTTATTTATTTATTTATTATTGGGACTTATATGCTGCCCTATCTCCTGAAGGACTCAGGGAGGCTAACAACAATAAAACACAATAATACAAATGTTAAAAAAAGAGATTAAACTAACAAGCCCCAGTGATAAAATATTAAAAACATTTTTTTTAAAAAAAACCCCTATTGTCAGTCCAGGTCAGCCTGATGGAAAAGAAATGTTTTGAGGTCACGACGAAAGGACCGGAGATCCAGGGCCATCCGGAGCTCAAGGGGAAGCTGATTCCACAGGGCAGGCACTCCCACAGAGAAGGCCCTGCCCCTGGGGGTCGCCAGCCGACATTGTCTAGCCGACGGCACCCTGAAGAGGCCCTCCCTGTGTGAGCGCACCGGGCGATGGGAAGTCGGCTGTTTTCCTATTTCTGTACAGAAAGTAAATGTTTCGTATGGACTGGCAGCTAACTATGCAAATCACATTCATTGGAAATTATGGTATTTGAAGTGCGTGACTAATTTTTCCTGGTGTGAGAATGTTTCAAAATAAACTGATTATAATTGTATAATGACTGCTTTAAATTCTGCTTGGAATTCTGCAAAAGCTAGTGCAAGAATGCAAATAAAGCTATAATCCTCCATATTTTTCCCTGAGAGAAGCTGCATGGCAGACATATTTCTGAATAAGATATCTCTATCTCTATCTCTATCTCTATCTCTATCTCTATCTCTATCTCTATCTCTATCTCTATCTCTATCTCTATCTCTATCTCTATCTCTATCTCTATCTCTATCTCTATCTCTATCTCTATCATCTATCTCTGTCTATCTATCTATCTATCTATCTATCTATCTATCTATCTATCTATCTATCTATCTATCTATCTATCTATCTATCTATCTATCTATCTATCTATCATCATCATCTGAGTCCAGAAAGTTTTTATGATAATCTACATATGCTGACTATGGCTGTTTTCCTATTTCTGCACAGAAAGTAAATGTTTCATATGGACTGAATGACCTAGAATAAGTGTAAAGAATAAAAGTCAGTCTTGTCTATTCCATTTCTGCCTCTATAATGCAACTTTAAAGCATTTTTTTCCTGAGCTGCTATTAGGAATAATAACTTTGTATGTAAAGGATAAATGATTGGTCTAACACACAGCTGCCAAACTGAATTGTGTCACATGACGTATCGTGACATATTGTGATTTTTTTTGCCTTTGCAGAACTGGGGTGGGCGTGGCCTGTGCGTGATGCATCTGTCCTGCGTGCCGCCAGTTTGACACCCCTGGTCTAACACTTACTTTCAGCTAGTGTCTTATCTCCAGGAATTACCATATAGCTGCTGCAGCTCCCAAAATACACAGGATTATATAAAGTTTCTTTCATTAAATTTTATGGGTGATGATTTGTATCTGTGTGTACTTTAATTCCTTAATAATTATGTTTGTTCTGTTTTTGTAAGTTTCATGAAGATTTATAAGTTGCTTATAGGCAGCATCTGGGCCGAGTCCTTACAGAATCAGAATCAGGTCGCAACTGGTAGTCTTCTGCCGGTAAAAAAAGAGGAAATCAAAGACTAATTTAATTTTTCTTTAGAAAATTACTTTAGTTCTATGCTAACTGTATTTTTTTAAGGCTAAAATTCAAATGTATTTATACAAACCTCAAACTTCAATTATTTCTATTATTATACTTTGCAATTGCCAATTAAATAAAAAGATTAACTTTTTTCTGAATAGACGTGTAAACAAAATTTTAAGCAATTATTCATTTTAAATTAAAATGGCACATATTTTTTAATTATTACTTTCCTTTTTCTCATTTGCCGTTCCTAAACATGTTTAACAAACATGTTTATTTTTCAATCTGTCTCATATTTTTAATATTATTTGCAGCATTCAGCGGTTATGTGACTGTGGTATGAGACTTTTTTTTTGCCAGCTTCTGATGTTTTACTTCTGGTTAGGATTTTGAGGGTATGTCTAATCAGTTCGTGTAGTATTGCTTAAAATATCTACAGAAAAATCTTCAGATTTTCCAACAATTAAAACTAATAAGGTAGAGATATGAAAAACTGCAATGTAGCACACGAATACATATTAGTTAGGAAATTTCCAGATGTAGAATCCTAGCTTTATGAGTCCCTGAGGAAGTGGGCTGCTATTTCAGGTTTCCTGCTTCAAAAACAGAAGAAATAATTGGAAAGCACAGAAGGTATATACTATAAATGGAATGCTATGTTATCTAGACTACCCGCAAAATTCTGCAGGAAAAATGGAAAGATTGCATTTCACATTCAAAAATGCTTCCATTGTGTGACAAATTAAACTTTTAAAAGCATGCCTATGCATATTTACTTAGAAGTAAATCTCATTGTGGTGCAATTGGGCAATTATTTAATCTTTTTTTAACTTTTGTACTTCTATTTATATGCCCTGTTCACCGCCCTGAGTCCTTCGGGAGAAGGGCGGTATAAAAATTCAATTAATAATAATAATAATAATAATAATAATAATAATAATAATAATAATAATAATAATAATAATAATAATAATAATAATCGGTTGATCAAATTTAAGTTGACCAACTGGTGCTATTCAGAGAAAAGAATTATTGAAAAGTTTGATGTTGTTGATGATGATAATGACAGACTGGTTTAGGAATAGTTTCTGCAGTTTAATTCTTTCCTGACAAGGATGGCTCCAAATAGTGCAGACAATAGATATATTGTGCCAATGTTTCGCGATTAGCACAGGAACTGGTTAAGCTGATTAAATAAAGCCCTAATCTGAGTTGACATATTCTCACTGAAACAAAATCCTTTCTTTTCTCATGTAGTATAGCTTGAACCCCACCTTGCTGCAGTGTTACTTAGCCATTTATGCTGCATGTTGCTGAGCTACCCTCCTAAGAAGCTGTCATTCACCTTTTGCATCAGTCAGCTCCTATCTAAAGCCAGCCATCATACTGTATCTGAGGCAAGCATTCACTTGCTTAAGTAGGACAGTTTTATTTGCTGATTAAGGATTATGATCCAAGGATATGGGATTTTTGAGTTTGATCTTCTCTGTTGATTTACTGTGGCACAGCAAGATATAAAAAGCACAAAGGACAAGCTGGCAAAAAAGGAAGACCATGAAGCCACGTCTACAGAAACACTTTCCTGCAAGCCTGGGAAGGTATTTGTACATAAATAGGGCCACCAATATCCTTAATTTTGTCCATTCTCTGATGTCTGAACTCATGCCGAAATGTCCTTCTAGGAATCGCTAAACTTAATTTTTACAGCTCCCATTAACTACATCTGTGAAATGTGACCCAGTGGCGTAGCGTGGGTTGTCAGCACCCGGGGCAAGGGAAGTAATTTGCGCCCCCTAACCTGTGGATTTTAGCACTCGAGTCTCTTCCACTAGCTCAGGAATTCTGGGAGTTGAAGTCCATGAGTCATAAAAGAGCCAAGGTTGCCTACCCCTGAGTTAGGTTCAAGGCAAAAAAGGGTCTCTGGAGAAGAGGGAAAATGCTAGTTTAACACTGAAACAAGGCAACTTTAAGGTGCCTCAGCTGTGATTTAGGATGAGACAAAGAGAGGACATGGCGTTGAAAATGGTTAATGGGGCATGTTTGTTCCACTCTTAGTGGACGTCAGGATAAACCCCATGAGAGAATGACCTTACAACAGATGTGAATAGGCTTGGACTACGTTTGTAGATTGAGTGCATACATCACATGGAGCGATGATGGGCTTCATCAAGATTTATGATCCCACAATTGGCTAGTTTTCTCCATCTTGTCCTAAACCCTGGATACCAACCACGGTTTATGGCTTAGCATGTGGCGTGGGGTTGACCCAACATGTTAGGCGACAAACAATGACTTCCAACTTACAATGCCTCAGCTTCCCAAGGTTATTCCAAAGCCGGAAAAGCCAACCAACCCACCCTGCAGCTTTGCCTGCTTAGGCTGAACCCCAGGAATTCATACTTGCTGCGGCGCCCGACCTATTTTCTGCCCAGACGCTGCTTATCCAAGCCAAGCCGCCTCCTTCTCTTTGGCACCTCACCCCAAAGATTCGCCGGCCTGGCTGGAAACTCTCGCTGCTGGCGACGTGTGTCGGGGGGGGGGCGGTCCCGATCGCCGATGCACGGTTGGATCGGCAACCTGCCGACGCAGCTTTCGTTCCAGAGCAGGGACCCCCGGAGAGACGCTGCAGCGATCCTCCCCCCGCGGGAAATCCACCCTCTTTCAAGCCCCGCCGCGCCCCCCCCGCCTTTGGCAACCCCGGGAGCGCCTTGGGAGAGCCTCCGCAGCGGAGCCCCGGGCTTGCAGGAGGGCCGCGCTCTGTGCACGGCAGGAGCCGCCTTCTCCTTTGCGGGGGGGGGAGGAGGGAGAGAAGGCTTCCGTCCAGCGCCGGAGCGAAGGCGGAGCGGCCCGAAGGAGGAGTCACGCTGTGTGGTTGTGTGTTTGTGTGTGTGTGTGTGTGTGTGTGTGTGTGGCACGCCGTGGGGCGTCAGGCCCTTCCCGGCTGGGGCTCCGGTGCCTCCGCCCTGCCGGATCCCAGCGCCGTCGAGCGCGCCCCCCCCAGATGTTGCGCCCGGTGCGGCCGGCCCCCCCTGCACCCCCCACGCTACGCCACTGATGTGACCTGTGCTGAAAAGCTAAAATTAGCTTTATGTTATGATTCATCTCCATTAGATGGTCACAGTAATTATGTTTGGACTATCAACCTCTATCTTAAGTGGAAAAGACAAGTACGATTCTCTTATAATTGCTTATATCTATTCTAAAATTAGTCCAACATGAGTAATACATTTCCACCCTTTACAGACTCTCATGTGTAAGTACATTAAATTTGATAATATATTGGTTGATATTAAATGACCTGCAGGCATTTTATAGATAAGTGTGTTTGTGTCCTTGTATAGCTATATGCAAAAACAGCAATATTTGTTTCTTGGAAAGATGGTAGGAGAATAATATATATTATTAAAACTTGCATTATCTGTCTCATATAAAACCATTTGGTTGTGTTGAAGTTTTTGAGGTGTCCATTTATTCTGAGTTACACAATGATGGCCACAACATACCTGTCCCACAAATCTAGCAATTAAGTTAACATGCCACTAGTGCTACAGTAAAATCTATTCAAGGAAAAAGTTTTGTTGATAAGAAAAATTCAAGGCTCTTTTTTCCTTAGTTTTGTCAGGCATTAGATTTCCTTTATGCAAGAAAACGAAAGCTAGTCATTTTTTTTTACCACATGTAATGGCTTGATTTTTATTTCCACAGCTCTTTTTAAAATTGGTGGCAACATGGGAAAGAAACGCCTGCCCATTTAGACACATCTCCTCTATGTACATTTATCTTCTTGCCCAGCCCATTGGATTCTGATAATAATAATAATGCTTACTACTACTAATAATAATAGAGGTGGAAAGGACCTCAGAGGTCTTCTAGTCCAACCCTCTGCTCAGGCAGGAAACCCTATACCATTTCAGACAAATGATTGTCCAGATCCTTCTTAAATCTTCCAGTGTTGGAGCATTCACAACTTCTGGAGGCAGGTTGTTCCACTGATTAATTGTTCTAACTGTCAGAAAATTTCTTCTTAGTTTTAGGTTGCTTCTCTCCTTGATTAGTTTCCATCTATTGCTTCTTGTCCGGCCTTCAAGTGCTTTGGAGAATAGCTTGACTGCCTCTTCTTTGTGGCAGCCCCTGAGATCTTGGAACACTGCTATCATGTCACCCCTCGTCCTTCTCTTCATTAAGCTTCCAGCAACCGTTCTTTATATGTTTTAGCCTCCAGTCCCCTAATCACCTTTGTTGATCTTCTCTGTACTCTTTCTAGAGTCTCAACATCTTTTTTCACATTGTGATGACCAAAACTGGATGCAGTATTCCAAGTGTGGCCTTACCAAGCCATTGTAAAGTGGTATTAACACATTAGTTCAGGTTGCATCTTGAACACTAATATATGTATATTAGAAATACTTTCTGCATATGCTCTGAGCTCAAGCCCTCTTTGTAGTGTCATTTCATTCTTTCATAAAGTTCTCTTTCTCCATGGTTCCCATCATCAATTTATTTTGTGTTCCCTAAGCTTGTATGATAATTTTCTGCAATAACCTATTTGTAAGCAGGTATTTATATGCTTCCTCGAAAGGCATGACTAGTCAATTCAGCCACTGCTGTGTCATAAACAAAGTAAAAAGCGAGATAGACCCATAGGTGAGATTGCACGGGAGTTCCTCTGAAATCACCCCGTTTTGGCCTGTCAATGGAGGCGCTCATTGTCAGCATAATGTAACTCTGTCAGATCTTTGAAGTTACACCGGTGTCATAGGGTGTGCCACAAAATACCGAATTTGTGATATTCCTGTATCCTACATGTTTAGCTTAAATTCAAGCCATTGCTTAATTATTACATTTCTGAAAAGTTCTCTGGGAACTTGTGGCTCATCTCTATTTTGCAATGCCAAAAAACCCCCAGAAGTAGTATATAGTCCCTTGCATGTGTGCTTTAGTTTCATTTATGGGGCCTGAGTTCAAAAGTGTGAACTCAGAAATTCTGAGAGTTATGCAGTAT
Organism: Vipera berus; assembly: GCF_964194415.1. Classification (NCBI taxonomy): domain Eukaryota; kingdom Metazoa; phylum Chordata; class Lepidosauria; order Squamata; family Viperidae; genus Vipera; species Vipera berus. The sequence continues at coordinate 202,246,613 of NC_138203.1, forward strand.
CTCAGATCACTACATGAAATTTTATTGGTCTTTCAGTCTTACTGGTATTAGCATCTCTCCTGTTCATTTCCAGGAGCTAAGCACTTAAACTGGAGGCTAAAACAGCTTCAGAGGGCCAGTTTGGTGTGGTAGTTAAAGCATCTGGCTAGAAATTGGGAGATCACGACTTTGAGCCAGGCTCTCTCTCTCAGCCCTAGGAAGGAGGCAATGGTAAGTCACTTCTGAAATCTTGCCAAGGAAACTGCAGTCTAGGCAGTTTCTGGCAGTCAACACCAAGGCATACAAAGACAAAATATCTTGAGTCTGAATAAAAAAAACACAACTATTTAGCTGAACAACAAGTGAGTTATGTTGCCTCTAATCTGAGCAGTTATACTATGATTCACAGAGTAGACGGATGCAACCCAGTGGTGTTTTGTGTATGGGGGGTTGTAACTGTGCACATACAAGAAACAAAAAGCAAAGTGGAATAATTCATCCAGCTATGTTAATAGCGACAACATAACAGCCCAGTTGGAATCAATCCAGTCCGGAGGCAGCTGCTGCCAAAGTACAGCTGAGTAAGCATTACACACACACACACACACACACACACACACACACACTGCACAAAAACACACAAGTGATTTGTTAAGAGCTGGGTGTGTTTCTGTGTAGTAGATGCTGGAAAGAATTTTTATTAAATCTGACCCTAGGTTCTTATGGCATAAAAAAGATCAAACGGCAAAGAAAAATCTAAATGCCAGTTTGAAACCTCCTGGCCCAAAGAAATAAAGGTTCCTGTAGCAACTGGAAAGGCTCCCTTTCAATTCACATGCCCAGTAACATTGGCTTTGAAATCAAAGCTTCAGATAAATTCCTCATTTACTTTGGAATAGAGACACAGAAGACACCTTGTCTATGTCTTAGGCTGATGAGATTTTATTTCTGCTTGGCAAATAGGTTCCCCGGAATTATCTTTGAGGGTCATCATTGTTTTCGGAGGAGCTTTTATGAAACAGCCTGTGGAAAGAACAAAGCTATGGGGATTTTCCAGGGAGGGTTATGAGTGAAGGTGTCTACATAGGTTTCTGCAGACTTCTTTCGGTTTTCAGACTTGGAGATTACATAGGTAGAATACAATTATCAAAACCCAATCCAAATTCTTCCCTTCATATTATTTCTGTATGGAAAGCAGCAGTAATAATGTTTCTGGTCTGGTCTCCATTGTGAAGCAGCCTATCTTGCCCATCAAGAGAATTGCAAAACCCACAGAACTATCCAAGGAGGAGGAGGAGGAGGAGGAGGAGGAGGAGGAGGAGGAGGAGGAGGAGGAGGAGGAGGAGGAGGAGGAGGAGGAGGAGGAGGAGGATCAGAGGCTTGAAAGCAAAAGAACCACAAAACTCAAGGAGGCTGTCTTTGGGGAGTCTTTAAATTGATGCTGCCCAGATGCATTAAAATCAGGGCACGTTTTGCCATTGTGATGTGGATTGTACTTGGTGTTTCTGACACTCAAGGATCAATCAATCAGGGGTCATGTTCAGAAGGGAGTTTCATGTCTGTACACTCTTAATATCAGATTTGAAATATAGTCTCTATCTGATAGTAGGAAGAAGCCCACACAGTGTGTGTATTCTGCTTGTTCCCCAAGAAGGTTTATCTGTTGTTCTGGAGCCCATGATAAGAAACTGGTCTGCAAGATAGTGTCAGTATCCTTGTGCCTGTAGTCTGCAACTGGTTTTAGCAAAGATGTTTTGAAGTTTTCAGACAAATAAAGACGGCTTTATGTTTGTGGGAATCATAATCACTCTAGGGGTTTAACTTCCATGTTCTTTATTCATGCTGTACATATCCTGTGTTCGTGCAACACAAAATATTCGTTTTTTGTAGCGTGAGGAACCCGATAAACCTGAGTTGTTAAGAAAAAAGACCCTTCTGCAAAAGTCTGTACTTTCATTGTTTTTTAAATTGTAACTTGTGTGGTAAAAAAATAGCAGAAGAAAAGAAGGTGAGAATCTGAAATGTAAAAACTGTAAGTTAATTACACTCATCGGCAATAGAATTTTAGAAAAATGATTTGTTACAAATAGAAAAAATTGTCATCCAAGGCAGTCAAACATTCTAGGTTATTCTCATAAATCTCATATGGATTTATTTTACTTTGAGGGAAGTTAGAACACAGAATAATAGAGTTGGAGGGATGTTGGAGGTCTTCTAGTCCAGCCCCCTGCTTGAGCAGGAGACCCTTTACCATTTCAGACAAAGGGTTCCCCAGTCTCTTTTTGAAATAGTACTTAGCAATAGCACTTAAACTTATATACCGCTTCACAGTGCTTTACAGCACTCTCTAAGTCAGGGGTGTCAAACTCAATTTCATTGAGGGCCACATCAGCTTTGTGGTTGCCCTCGGGGGGCTGGGTGGGTATGGCCAGGGTGGGCGCGGCCTACTGGGTGGGCGCAGCTGAAGTGTGTATAGCCTACTGGGTGGGCATGGCCAGCTCTACATCATTGGCATCAAGGGTGCCTATGGGGGCCTGGGCAGGAGTGGGACAGATCTGGGGGTCTCTGGCAGAAGGAGGGTCTCTGGGCCAGGGCCAAGGCAGTGGGGGCTGTTCCCTCACTGTTTCCAGGCTGGCTTCGGGGGGCCACATGAAACCACTTCGCGGGCCGGATCTGGCCCCCGGGCCTTGTGTTTGACATGTCTGCTCTAAGTGGTTTACAGAGTCAGCATATTGCCCTCAACAATCTGGGTCCTCATTTTACCAACCTCGGAAGGATGGACAACCTTGAGCTAGTGAGACTTGAACTGCTGAACTGTTGGCAGCCAGCAGCCAGCAGAAGTAGCCTGTAGTGCTGCATTCTAACCACTGTGCCACCAAGGCTCTTGGACATGGAGCACCCAGAACTTCTGAAGGCACCCGTTCCACTGGTTCATTTTTCTCACTGTCAGGAAATTTCTCCTTAGTTCTAGCTTGCTTGTATGCAAATTGTATGTACAACTTGGTTGTACATACCATGACTCTTTGCTTTTGGCAAATGCCTTGAAATTTTAGCTTTTTTTTTTTTTGCTTTCCTTCATTTTTCGCCTAATTTTCTTTATTAGATTGCTAATTTTTCTTCTCAGTTTCTATTATATATTGTTACTGTAAAACTCTTAATACCCTCAATAACAATTAAAAATGTCGCTTGCAATTTTAGAGCAGGGCTGCCCTCTCCAAAATCACAGTACCATTTTTTTGCTTTTCACTAGGTAGGCAGGCAGGCAGACAGTGTTGACCAGTTCTGACCATGAATCTCTCTATTAATGGTACTGTTCATTCACAATATCTCTCATTTTCTCTTTTCGGTAGTATAATTTGGGGATTGTGAGGCACCCCTTTGTACTTTCCATCTTTAAGCTTTTTGAACTGAGTAAAACTATTACAGATAATTCCGTTATCTACTAATAAATTAGCTGCCTTCTAGTCACTTCCACCATATTAGGAGAACTTGCAAGGTCCAGCTGAATAAAGTTTTGTCCCTATACATTGCAGTCATCTAAGGTGTGACATCCTCTCTCCAAAAACCAAGCATTTGAGTCCCTAATGAGTAACCATAATGACTGGTGAGTCATGCTTGGCTTTAGTGTCAGAACTGATGCAAACTCTGCCTTAGAAGTGCACTCAAAAAAAGTGATATCTTGTGCCTGTCTGTCCAGTAAACTTCATAAATGAAAGTGAACATGCTTGTGCTATTCTTACTGCAGTATAACCTTGCAGACAGAAGCAAGGACATTTTTTTCGTGCTCTAGCTCAAATTCATTTATTCTGCTGTAGTCCACCCTGCAATAATTGAAAAGTGAGGAGAGGAATTTGCTCTCTTAAGATACAGAAGACCTGACAGACTTTAATCATGGAGGGCTATTTTGATACCAGAGCACTGACCTACGAAGCCAAAAAGTGGCATTTTGATATTTTGCCTCCTGACTTTGCCATTCACTTAGAACACAGAGAGGCTGTCAGGAAACCTGGATCAGGAAAAAAAAGGGACTGAGACCTGCAAATTAGCATCAAAGGACTGGCCTAAGGTTTATTGAGACATTTATTAGTGTTGTTTTCATTATTTACACCACTGTTGATTCTAAGAGATCTCATTAAAAGTGTAATAAATGTAAAAATTTTTTACAAGGCAATAAAAGGTCCAGAGTTGATACCTCTCCCTCCCCTTTCCCTTAGGGCTTGAAGTTTTTCTTGCTTTTCTTCATACAATTTTAAACAACTTGCTGTAGTATCGCACTAAAGTTGCTGATAATTGATGAAATACTGAAATAGTTTTATCCTGGTTCAGGACAAGGGGCTGATGGACAGTGCTGCTGCTTTCAATTACTTTTACCTCAGGAACTCCATCGTGTCCCTTCTGGCATTGGCGTAAGATATTAAAAGAAGGGAAATGGCAAGGCAATAGGCCATTTTTAAGACAATTTCAAGTCCTTCACATAAAAATATCAATTTCTGCTATGAAATGGAAATATCAGTTGTTGGCTTATTTCTATAAAAGGCAATAATCGAGCTGTCTGTGAAGCACATATGTGGTTTCTACGTGAAAAAAATGATTGATTAAGAATTTATCTAAATAAATGAATTACTTTGCAGGGTATTTCTGTATGAAACAAAAAAGGAGAGGGAGGGAGGGAGGGAAGGAGAGAAAGAAGAAAAAAACACATTCAACAGTTCAGAGAGTAAGAAAGATATGTAGAATGAAGCATTACTACAAAGGCAGAACAGGCAGGGAACTGGACACATAGAAAAAAATCCAACCTTCAAATAATAACTTTAAAAAAGAGATATAAACTTACAAAAAAGTTTCAAAATATCAATTTTCTACTATTTTAACATTTAGGATAAGTAATTTGTTACATCATTTTTAGGCAGCATATAAACAGGCAACACATTAAATTTGCAATGTTCTTCGCTTGTCATCTAACACTCCACTCCTCATAACTTCAGTTTCTCAGATCAAATTGCAAAAATTTAAGTTCAATGTCAATATAGCCTCCCAAAGAATTTCTCTCTCATGCCTCAACTGGGGCCAAAGTGGCAGATAAAGTCCACTCATCCAAGGCAGCCATGAAACTGCAATCAAGAATCTAATATCAACTGTCACACAAAGCATATTGCATCTACACAATCAGAGAGCTACAATGCACAGTTTGTAGAACTTTCTTGCAGAAGTACAAAAAATAGCAGCAGCAGGGCTGCATGACGAACTCCCAAAGTTTTAGGAATGGTCTTCAAAAGTTGTCATTCAATTTTTTTTATGGAACAGGAAGAATCATGTCTCTTGATTTAATTAATCTATTTAAAGGACATTTTATACTTAATCAAATAAAATCTATTGTTACTTTGGCTAGGACACAACTTTTTTCCTATCTGTGCTTCCGTTTAGAAGTTTAGCTTGAAGGAGACCACTCAAAAATCAAGAGTATCCTTTAGCTGAAAAGATTGTGCATTCCTACTTTTTTAGTACCTATATGAGCTGGTGAGTTTATGTGGGCCAGTAAGCCCTCATTTATTTAACTTCATTTATGAAGCTTAGGGCCCAACAATCATACATTGTTGCGCAAATCAGTTCCTGATGAACTATTTAGTGCATGTTATTTATATTAGCTTAGATTTATATCTATGTACCACTGTGGTAGATAATTGGGTGATACTGGATTTGAACTTGGATTTTCCAAGTCTTAATCCCATGCATTAACTATTATGCTGCACTGGCTCTATGGTGCTACAGATGTTCAAAATAATTCTTGAGTAGAAGTCCAATTCAGGCCTAGTCATCCAAGAGAGACAGGACAGAGACCAAGGGACTGATGGCAGTGTCATATAAGGATAATTCTTATGCATAATTCTATGTACCTGTTCTGAAAGAACAAGCGTTAAGTTTCAGTTAGCTCAAATGGAAATTGATGGAATTTAGGTTGCTTGTACTTAGTTCCTGGCCAAATACCTGTACACTTCCTGGAGCTGATGAACATACGTATAAAGAAAACAAAGATTGCAGATGCTACCCACCCAGATACTTGTGGGGAGGAAGGTAGTTCAACCTGTCTTCCTTCTTTCAGCATCTGAATCAGATTCTTATGCACAAAAACCTTTGGAGACAAAAAGAACAATTTTTATGTGGTTGCACAGTCTTTTTTTTTAGAACCAATACCGCTGAAGGTGGGAGAGGGAGCTGTCTAGACATAAGAGTAAATATGTTTTAGAAGAATATATGTGAAGAAAATGAAATAGTTGCTCAAGAACCTAGTATGAATACAGCTAAACTCATTTTGCTGAATGAATGAATGTATAAACATACTTTGATACCTGGAAGAAAAAATCAGAGAAAGGTTTTTAAATCATGCCAGTAGTTGCCACTTACTGTATAACCTTTTCTGGAGTTATCTAACCACTAAACTGTGAGATACTGGTGGGAAATGGCTAAAATTCTTTTTTCAATGAAATTTTTATCCAGCAAAAGGTCTTTATGAGTATAAGCAAGCCTATTCTGTGTCTTGGGCCTTACGTTGTAGCGTACCAAAAATTACATGTGACAGGAAGTGTTCCATCTGTAATTCCCTGGACTGATACAGATGTGTTAGAAAGATCATGATGGTAAAGTGGTTCTTCCTCATGTTGTTCAACATGCTATGCAGTCCTGTGCATTTGGCTAGGTACACTGGTATGCGAAGAGTTTTTACCTAACCAGTTTGGTTAGGCAGGTTGGGTCCCATCAGCCAAGAAATGTTGGCTGGCGGGAATCAGGAGATGTGCCTTCTCTGCTTTTTGGAATTTTCTCTCTTCAGTTATCAGGATAACTCCAACTCATTTCCTGCATGTATTAATATCAATAGTAACATTTGAGTTTTTATGTTTTTTTAAACATTTTTTTGTGTTTTATGATGATGATTGAGTTCTAGACATTTAAATGACATCCTTGTAGTTAAGTGCTTAACTTGCACTGTGAGGTCCAGGAGGCAAAATGACAAAGTTTATTTATTTATTTATTTATTAAACTTATATACCGCCCTTCTCCCGTAGGACCCAGGGCGGTTCACAAGGCAATTAAAACAACATTACAATACAAAAATTAATAACAATTAAAATAGATTAAATTTCCCTTAATTAAAATCTAAAACCCCTATAACTCTGATTAAAAACCCAATTACAATAAGTTAAAAAATTAAAAAATCCTCAGTCCTGGCCGGAAAGCTCAAAGAGCCAGATCTTCAGGTCCCGGCGGAACGAACGAAAATCAGGGGCAGTCCTAAGCTCTATGGGTAACTGGTTCCAGAGGGCAGGCACGCCCACAGAGAAGGCCCTCCCCCTGGGTGTTGCCAGCCGGCAATCCTTTGCTGGCGGCACCCTGAGAAGGCCCTCCCTGTGGGAGCGCACAGGACGAAGGGAACTTGATGCCGGCAGCAGGTGTTCCCTCAGATATCCCGGACCCAAGCCATTTAGGGCTTTATAGGTCATCACCAGCACCTTGAATCAGTGTCAGTGTCATGCTGATATGATACAAATTCCAGCATTTCTTCCACTGTTCCCCGCATTAGAGCCTTCTCTAGAAAGGTGGGCCTTTGCACAATGTATCTAAAGTTGGATAATTTGAATCTGGTCATTTGTGCCTTGAGTGAGAACTCTGGGTTGATTTGTTCAATGGTGCATTTGGCTGTCCACGGAATTCTCAGGAGTCTTCTCCAACCCCAAAGTTCAAAAATGTTGCTGGTCTTCCTATCAGGCATCTTAAAAGTTCAAACTTATGTTATAGAAGCACAGTTATTTAAGGGAACAAAATAGAATGCACAGCTCTGTCTTTTTTGGCATTATTTGGACTTTGGGGGACTGTAAAAATATTAAGGGACGTGGTGGCTCAGTGGGTTAGGACGCTGAGCTTGTCGATCAGAAGGTCGGCAGTTTGGCGGGTCGAATCCTGAGTGCCGCGTAACAGAGTGAGCACCTGTTACTCCTCCCAGCTTCTGCCAACCTAGCAGTTTGAAAGCATTTAAAAATGCAAGTAGAAAAATAGGCACCACCACGGTGGGAAGGTAACAGCGCTCCGTGCGCCTTTGGCTTCTAGTCATGCCAGCCACATGACCACGGAGACGTTCTCGGACAAGCGCTGGCTCTTCGGCTTTGAAACGGAGATGAGCACCGGCCCCTAGAGTTGGAAACGACTAGCACGCATGTGCGGGTGAACCTTTACCTTTACCTTTTAAAGATATTGCCTTCATATGGATTCTGCGGTTTTCTTACATCCAGCACGTTGACTGGTAACACAAACATGTTACCGTTACTTATTTCATGCTTCTCCAAGCATTATTTTATTTTTATTGGGAGGACTGAGACAAAAATGGATGAGCCTGAAAACTTTTTATTGCCACTGCAAGTGCATATAAGTCACCTTCTTGTGTGGCAGCTTGGTGGTTCTAAAACCTTGCCTCTGAATTATAAGCCAAACATAAGCATTTATCCACAAAAGGAAAGATGCTCAGAAGAGAGTGGAATCATGGATATTGGTCTGAGCTTGTCTTTGATGAAGCTTCACAGCTGTCACTGCTGGCCATCAACTTCCACCCTTCTCCATATGTAAATCCTCTCCCCCCCCCCCGTGCTTTCTGTCTTAGCACAACAGCAGTGCTCTTCTAGTAGAGAAAGTGCTGAGAAAAATGAAATTTGTTTAGCTGTATCAATAAAACAAAGTATAAGCATTTAATAAATGGTTACACAGTCTGTTTATCCTAACACCCCCTCCCCTAAATGTTTAAACAATATTACAAAAAGGTCATGTTATATTAACATTGTTTGTGATGTATCTGTACCAAAATCTGTCGTACTCTAAAACAGTACAAATCCTTGCAGAGAGCCACAAGCCCATGTGCATATTTCTGCCACCCACACTGCACAAAAGAAACATTGATTGTGTTTATGCTGTAACTATTTGTGATAGCCTGCCAGGAACTGCTGTGCTAAGGTTTTGGTTGCACTTTGTCCTTTGGGAGATAGTACCCAAACCACTGACATCATGAACTTCTAGCTAGTGTTTGAGGGCAACAATCTAGGCTTCCCTCAGTGGAATGAGCATGAAGAGAACTTAAATGCATGTTTTAACATTACCAAAGAAAAACACACTGACATCTAAACTAATGTGGGTGAGGAAAACAGAATGGATTAAGGTAACATACGTTTTGTGCATTGCTAATATTGATCTAAAGAACTCCCTTTCATTTCATGAAATTCAATGTCTAAGATGATCCAATTATACAAATGACTAGATCTAAAGACTGGAACATCGTGGACAGGGAAGTATGTTCAGATTCCATTCTGCCTGGCCACAGGATTATCCTAAGCAAGAAGCTCAATGAAAGGACTGCACATCGAACTGGAACATCCTTCCTCTTAGAAAGAACTCTAAGGATAAGACTGAGGAGAATCTAAAGCAGGGTTGTCAAACTTGCAACGTCATGTGACGTGTCGTGATGTATCACGACTTTTTTTGCCATTGCCAGCAATAGGGTGGGCGCGGTTTCGCTATGATGCATCCAGCCCGCAGGCCGCCAGTTTGGCACCCCTGATCTAAAGACTTTTAACATGAATACAGGTATCCTCATTTGGCAACCACAATTGGGATGGGCAAATGGGTCATTAAGAGAAGCCATGACTGTGCTTACAATCTGACTTCAACTTTCCTTTGCTTTACAGACCTGCAAATGTTGTTAATGAACCATCTGGTTGTAAATTATTTTTTCATCCCCTGAGCAAGGTTGCTAAAGGAAGACCACCTGTACCACTCTACATAAATACTAAAGAATGGCTTCTCATCAACTGGATTAGCAGCTGAAAAGACTCTGTCATAAAACAGGTCAAGAGTAGAAAGAATTAAGATGGATTATATAGAGCTGGACAAAAGCAGAGATCTCTCTGTTCATTTTCCATAACCAAGACTTGGCAGCTTGCATCAATCTGTACACCAGAGTGAGTATGCCTGGAATCTCAAAAGTGTCTGATTTGGGGATTGGATGGGGTAACATTGAATCTGGAGCCTGCAAAAAGAGTGCTGACAGGCCCCATTTTTTGCATTCCTCCTTAGAGTATGCCACTTCCTTCTGGTGGCATATCAACAAATATAGCTGACACATAATCTAGAAATCCTGTGGCCTTGGGATCAATTGTACTGTACATCAAGCAGGTATAACCATGGCAGCCTTCAAAACAGCAGATAGCTACTGTTGTGTAGCTGGTTCTTTGCAGGCATTGAGTGAGATGGAAGGTTCAAAACAGCAACAGGCTTTATTGAAGGTCAAACATAACAGAGTCAACAAGGGAGCTGCTGTGTAGCTATTTATACGGTTGGCCGATAGGCGGCGACCAATAGGTTTGAAGCATAGGTTTCCTGCCCAAAGACCTACTTAGCTGGCTGGAGACAACCAGTCTGGACCGAGTAGCAACCATTACAAATACACAAGTGAAAGAGCACTTAGCAATTGAATGCAAGCAATTAGCAAGCAGTGCAACAAGATCAAACACTTACAACATATACAAAAGGCCAATCCATTACAGTTACCACGTGAAAAAAGTTTATTTAAAGGGAGTAAGGGCAAAAAAAGTTTTTTATGGGAGGAACCCCTAAGGTAAAGGTAAAGGTAAAGGTTCCCCCGCACATGCGTGCTAGTCATTTCCAACTCTAGGGGCCGGTGCTCATCTCCATTTCAAAGCCGAAGAGCCAGCGCTTGTCTGAGAACGTCTCCGTGGTCATGTGGCCGGCATGACTAGATGCCAAAGGCGCACGGAACGCTGTTACCTTCCCACCGTAGTGGTCCCTATTTTTCTACTTGCATTTTTACGTGCTTTCGAACTGCTAGGTTGGCAGAAGCTGGGACGAGTAACAGGCGCTCACTCTGTTACGCGGCACTCAGGATTCGACCCGCCAAACTGCCGACCTTCTGATCGACAAGTATGACTTTCATAGGTTTATGGGGTTTTTAATTTTTCAAATGTGTAAATATATCATTGGGAATATATATTGATTTTTAGCACTTATTGGATTTCAAATGATGTATTTCAAAAAGCATGGGCACAATGGCTGCATAAAGAACTCTCTGATAAATTGAAAGATAAAAAGGACAAGTATAAGAATTGGAAAAAGGGGCACATAACTAAGTCAGAATATCAGCAAACAGCCCGTGCCTGCAAAGATGAAGTGAGGGAAGCTAAGGCTCAAAATGAACTAAGGCTTGCGACCAAAGTCAAAAATAACAAAAAAAAAGCTTCTTTCAACATATAAGAAACAAGAAAAAAGTTAAGGAAATGATTGGTCCATTAGTGGGGGAAAGTGGCAAGAAGGTGACAAGCAACAGGGAGAAAGCAGAACTATTTAACTCGTTTTTTGCATCTGTCTTTACACAAAGGGAAAAAAACAGTCCAATCTACCAAAACCAGTGCCATAAAAAACAGAATAGAAACGCAAGTTAAGATAGGCAAAAAAATGGTAAGTGAACACCTGTCCAGCCTAGACGAGTTCAAATCACCAGGACCAGATGGATTACATCCCAAAGTTCTCAAGGAACTGGCAGACGTGATCTCAGAACCACTGAACTATATTTTTCATAGTTCCTGGAGCACTGGGAAGCTACCAGAGGACTGGAAGAAAGCTGATGTAGTTCCCATCTTCAAAAAAGGGAAAAAATAGATCCAGGAAACTACAGACCTATCAGCCTGACCTCAATACCTGAGAAGATTCTGGAAAAGATAATCAAACAACAAATCAGCGAACACCTTGATGCAAACAAAGTCATCACTAAAAGTCAACATGGGTTTGTCAAAAACAGATCATGCCAGACAAATATTATTACATTCTTTGACCAAGTGACAAAATTAGTAGACCAGAGGAATGCTGTAGATATAATTTACTTGGACTTCAGTAAGGCATTCGATAAAGTAGATCACAACCTACTACTTGATAAGATAGAAAAATGTGGGTTAGATAGCATTACCACCAGATGGATTCGTAGCTGGCTGACAGGCCGTACTCAGCATGTGGTACTCAATGGAACTTCATCTACATGGAAGGAAGTGTGTAGTGGGGTGCCCCAGGGCTCTGTTCTGGGCCCAGTGCTCTTCAATATCTTTATTAATGACTTGGATGAGGGGATAGATGGGGAACTCATCAAATTTGCAGACGACACCAAGCTGGCAGGAATAGCCAATACTCCAGAAGATAGGCTTAAGATACAGGAGGATCTGGACAGACTCGAACACTGGGCACTATCTAACAAAATGAAATTCAATTGTGAAAAAGTAAGGTTCTACATTTAGGCAGGAAAAATCAAATGCACAGGTATAGTATAGGTGGTACCTTGCTCAATATTAGTAACTGTGAGAGGGATCTCGGAGTCCTAGTAGACAATCACTTCAATATGAGCCAGCAGTGTGCTGCAGCTGCCAAAAAAGCCAACACAGTGCTAGGCTGCATTAACAGAGGGATAGAATCAAGATCAAGTGAAGTACTAATACCACTTTACAATGCTTTGGTAAGGCCACACCTGGAATACTGCATCCAGTTTTGGTCACCACAATGTAAAAAAGATGTTGAGACTCTAGAAAGGGTACAGAGAAGAGCAACAAAGATGATTAGGGGGCTGGAGGCCAAAACATATAGGGAACGGTTGCTGGAATTGGGTATGTGTAGTTTAACGAAGAGAAGAGTGAGGGGTGACATGATAGCAGTGTTCCAATATCTCAGGGGCTACCACAAAGAAGAGGGAGTCAAGCTATTCTCCAAAGCACCTGAAAGCAGGACAAGAAGCAACGGATGGAAACTAGTCAAGGAGAGAAGCAACCTAGAACTAAGGAGAAACTTCCTGACAGTTAGAACAATTAACCAGTGGAACAACCTGCCTCCAGAGGTGGTGAAAGCTCCAACACTGGAGGTTTTTAAGAAGAGACTGGACAGCCATTTGCCTGAAATGGTATAAGGTTTCCTGCCTGAGCAGGGGGTTGGACTAGATGACCTCCAAGGTCCCTTCCAACTTCTTCTTCTTCTTCTTCTTCTTCTTCTTCTTCTTCTTCTTCTTCTTCTTCTTCTTCTTCTTCTTCTTCTTCTTCTTCTTCTTCTTCTTCTTCTTCTTCTTCTTCTTATTCTTATTCTTATTATTATTATTATTATTATTATTATTATTATTATTATTATTATTATTATTATTATTATTATTAAATAATTATCTCATACCATTAATATTTTGGCAGAATCTTGGTTCTAGTTCAGGGGTAGGCAATCTTGGCTCTTTTATGACTCTGGACTTCAGCTGGCTCAGGAATTCTGGGAGTTGAACTCCAGAGTCATAAAAGAGCCAAGATTGCCTACCACTGTTCCAGTTATAGTTGTAATTTGTTTTTTGTAGAGTCGAGAATACTAATTTGGAATCCTTTGGCAAATCAGTGGGTTAAGGTCTTAGAGAGGGTTAAATTAGTATTATATGACATTAAGATTAGATGAATTCTACAAAACATTCTTTTCCAAGTATATTAGTATATTACATATTTGTAAAGGGCTGGAAGTGTAATATGATAGAAGGAACATTGACTCATATATTTTGGGCTTGCTAAGATTATTTTATTTTGGCAATAAGATTCTGATGACTTAAAATTCTAAAGAGAAGACATGTGGAATCCATGTACAGATTGATACCAAGGAATATATGATCAAGATAATTATATGTAATCAAGCTTTAATATGCTAAGACTTAAGGACTATTGCAAATGTAATTGTTTCAATATGTATTAAATGATACAAATTAGTATGGACAGGACAATTTTACAAAAATGCCAATATCTCAGATTTTCCTGGGAGCTGTTCTTAACGATGGGTTATAAATGCCCATGTGGTACATTTAAATACTCTATTAAAGATCTAGAAACCCAACAGGACCAGTTCACTTTATCCAAGGAAGTTTTTCTGAACAGTCAAGTTTTTCAACCCAGCAAAAGATTTACATCATTTCCCTGTTTCCAAATTCTGAAGAGCACTAATATTAGCCAGCTTCAACACTCTTCCTTCAGCAATTAGGGAGGGTCTACATAGAAAAGTTCGAATGAGCTAAGATTGTGCCCTGGGGACAAGGAACTATTGAAATTACAGCTCATGCCTTGTTGTATTGCATCCTTTATAAGCAGCCTGGGAATCACCTTGCAACTTCTTACCCGATAAAACACCCCAAAATTTGGATTTTTAAAAAATGTACAGTATTATCAGCTCAGTATGATTTTATTTCCCTGAATATAGCCAAATTCTGTTAGTATAAAGGGCAGACAGTTATACTACCTGTAAAATTAGGCACACTGCCTACCCACGGATCAGTCTGCCATCAATTGTAACATTCTTGTCCTTTTTTTAAAACCTTATTTTATTTTTTAATGTGTTTTATTTTTAAAACACTGGTCTGCGCTCGTAACAAATGTTTATGTATCCATTTATTTTTTATTTTAATTTTTCCTTCTTCTTTCCCATATTTGAATTGCTTTATGGTTTGTTTCTTTTTGGCCTTTGTATGATTAATTTATTTTTGCACTTCATTCTTTTCTTTTACTGTACAACTGTTAATTTAAAACCCCATAAAGTCATTTCAGAAACAAAATGATTAAGGCTAATAAACCCTGGCTGAAATGACCTTAAGCTAATTGTTTTTTTATCATTCAGTCTTCATCACTGGGTTGTTGCTCTGGAGGGAAAGAGTAAGTGGCAGGATTGCTATGTATGCCATCCAGAAAGTCCTCGACTTATGACCACAGGTGTTAAGTGAATGTTGTCCCCTTTTATGACCTTTCTTGCCACAGTTGTAAAGTGAACCACTTCAGTTGTTAAGTGAATCTAGCTTCCACATTGACTTTGCTTGTCAGAAGGTCACAAAAGGTGATCACGTGACCCCGAGACACTGCGACCATCATAAATATGAACCAGTTACCAAGCTTCTGAATTTTGATCACGTGACCATGGAGATGCTGCAATGGTTGTTAAGTCTGAAAAATGGTCATAAGTCACTTTTTTCAGTGCTGTTGTAACTTTGGTCACTAAATAAATGTTGTAAGTCGAGGACTACAGGTAGTCTACAGGGAGTTGATATAAAAATACAAAATGACAAATAAATATATAATTCTAGTATATTATATAATTGTATATTTAGTATAGTACATTATAATATATTTGTTTATTCTGGTATATTTGTATATTTTATGCATTTTTTTTAATATTGTCATTCAGTCCAAAGTCTTTTGAAAATTAGAGCAGAGCTTCACAGAAGGGTCCAAAGTCTCTGAATTAGGTTTCAAATTTTCAGAAAGTGGGAAGTAAAAGAAAATTGAAATGGTAGAAGCCTAGCTATTGCTGCTTTGTTACAAATAGGTAAAAGTCTACAAAGAAGCTTGCATTAGATTCTTGGTTTATTGTGTTCTATGTTGTGCAAATCTAATATTCTTATCGCTCCGTTGCAAATTATTTAACTGATTGCATAACCTCGGCCTTTATCCACCTATCAGGCTGTATATGAAGATATCAACTTTTCTTCTAGAATGTTCTTGTGAATGGAAATATTAATTTAAGACATCTAACCATCTAACCAATCCCCCTTTTTATAAGACTTTAAGTCTAAGACGAAGTATGGGCCATTTAGGGTAACCATTGCCATCCTGTGGTGTACTTGAAGCATTTTCTTTTGTACCTCTTTTTTTTTTAATTTCCAAAGTGTCCAAATCACAATAGAAGAGCCGTACTATTATGTATCTGGAGAGCTGTGGAATTTATTCTCTTCATGTTTGAATTTGTGTGTATCTTAATGGTTAAGTTTCATGGGTCATTTATCTTCCTCAGATAGTCCTTGACTTATAGTCTTTCCTTCAGCAACTATTATAACAGTACTGGAAAAAGGACTGGTTCTTGCATTTAAGACTGTCATAAGATCCCATGGTCATGTGATCAAAATTTGAGCATTCAGCAAGTGGCATGTATTTATTACAGTTACACCATCCAGGAGAAAAAGCGATCTTCCAAGCTGTCTTCCAACAAGCAAATCAATAGGGGAAGTTAGATTTGCTTAATGACCGTGTGATTCACTTAAAAATTAAAGTGATTTGCTTAACAACCAAGGCAAAAAAAGTTGTAAAATCAGGCATGACCCAATTAACAACTGCCTTGCTTAGCAATGGGAATTCTGGTTCCTATTATGGTCATAACTTGAGGACAATGACCTCACTTAATAACTGCCCTGTTTAGTGACCATTCATAGTTACAACAGTCCTCCTTTTTATAGCATCCCTGCAGCCATATGATAAAAATTTGAGTATTTTTCTGTTGTGGTCACATGATGTTTTGCTTAGCAACCATGTTGCTTAGGGATGTTATTGCTATTCCCAATTGTATCTGCTTAAGTGAGGACCACCTGTATATCTTCTTTTAAAATAAAGTATGATTTTGTTTGTCTCTGATGAGATCACCCAAGGAGGAAAAGAATATCTGAATCATTTAGTCACATTCCTCCATCATTCATAACAGGAGATTGCAAGGATGATGATGATGACAATAATCAACATTATAGTAATAACTTCCCTTTGGGCATTGTTAGCTTTTCATCTTCAGAAAGACAAAACATGATGACATCCTTATTTTTCTCAAACCCTGAGGTAAGAGTTGGATGTCAGGTGACATCACTTCACATCCCAGAAGTGAAGTGATGGCATCAAAAATGACCAAAGGTACTACACCAAATCTGGAGGTGGAATCTAGAAGGCCTCTGAAAAAGGAGATTTAGGGTCTTTATCTTCTATACTAAGTTCTCAGCCAACCTTTCATATAGGTTGTGACCTCCCGGATAGACTACTGCAATGCTCACTACATGGGGCTGCCCTTGAGGACCACTCGGAGGCTTCAGCTGGTGCAGAATGCGGCTGCGCGAGTTGTGATGGGGGTTTCCCGATACTCCCATGTAATGCCTCTTCTCCGTGAGCTGCATTCGCTTCCAGTTGCCCTCCGGGTGAGATTCAAGGTGCTGGTGATGACCTATAGAGCCCTAAATGACATGGGTCCAGACTATCTTCGGGAGCACCTGCTGCCAGCATCAACCTCCCATCGTCCTGTGCGCTCCCACAGGGAGGGCCTCCTCAGGGTGCTGCCGGTCAGGGAGTGCTGGCTGTCGGCCCCCAAGGGGAGAGCGTTCTCGGTGGGCACGCCTGGCCTTTGGAATCAGCTGCCTGTGGAACTCCGGATGGCCCCCGACCTTTGCTCATTTTGCCAGGACCTAAAAACTTGGCTATTCAAGCTTGCCAGCCTGGACTGAGGGTTTTGGGTTAAGGTTTTAATTTTTAATTATTATTTTGGGGCTATTTAATTTAATTTAATTTTAACCTGTATATATTGTACTGTTTTAATTTGCCTTGTAAACCGCCCTGAGTCCCTCGGGAAAAGGGCGGTATATAAATCGAAATAAATAAATAAATAAATAAATAAATAAATAAATAAATAAAATAGTGATACAATTGCAATTCAATACAACTTAGTGTTAATTCGTTGTTAAGATAGTCTGGTGAGCAAAATATGCTCATTGTTGACTAATCACACAACAGGTTGAGTCCTGGACTTGTGGTTTGGCTTTGACAAATAAATTTCCTCATTCTCAAGGAATGGCAATAGATGAGGCTTAGCTCAAGGAACCCTCTATAATTTCCTTTGTATTTTTTTTAAAAACTATTTCCCATCAACTTTTTGCAGTTCTATATACACCTTAGATATAATGCTTAGACAGGTAGAAGATGATTTACGAATGATTCCTGAGAAAGATTCATCTGGTGTTCTAACACTTATCTAACACTTTTAAACAGCAGAAGGTCACATTATGTCAACTGAATCAGTAATATTTTGTGGTTTATTACCTGTACCTCAGTCAGTCAATCCAGTGTTGTAATATGCCACAAGAGTATTAGGCTGGCAGCCACAGTTATTTAATGCAAACTGTGGTATGAAAAGAAATGGGTGGAAAGGAGGTAAAGAGTCATCATGGAGATGATTCATCAAAATGCTTCCAAAAGGAATGTTAAGCCCTGTGTATCAGCAGCTCTACAAATGCATTGGCCAAGACTAGATATTCTTTGAGATTTCAAAGGAGAAAAAACCTTGATTGGATAGTTGTTCATTGGTGTCTCACATTGGCTGACATTATCTGCTCAGACTCTGGGATCCAACAACAGAAACAAAATCATGTTTTCCAAAGTTGCTTGGAACAATTTCTTTCTGACATAAAATTCCCTTGAAAACCAGCTCCTGATATCTTGGTTATTTTTTCAGCACTGCCATCAGCTAGGCAGCCATACATGTAGCGTAACACCTCATGAGACATGTTACAATTAAACTCATAGCACCTCAGTCACAACCCCTGGTACCCTACCTGGTGTTATGTGGAAGTGGGGAAATTGCAAATGATGCCATTGTTGTTGAAATGTTTATGTCATTCTCATTCTATGCTCACTTTTCCAATCTGCTGCAGAATCCGTATGGGTGCTGCAATCCACTTCATCTTTTTCAGCTCTCTCTCTCTCTCTCTCTCTCTCTGTGTGTGTTTGATTAGGCCAACCAGAACACTATTTTATAATGGCATTAAAGCACTAGTAACTTTAGTCCTGAGCCCCTTCCTAAATATCCCTTTGGTGGATTTTTCTTTTTCCACAGTATCTATTGTCAGTCATAAGGTAAGGAGCTTGGTGGAACCACTGCTTTTTATTTGTTTCTTTACTAATTTATTTATTTAATCTATTTATGGAGCCACATTTCTCACAATTATGGCTTCGGGTGGTGAATATAGGATTAAATCCAATAATGACAATAATAATAATAATAATAATAATAATAATAATAATAATAATAATAATAATAATAATAATAATAATAATAATAATAATAATAATAATAATAATAACAATAATAATAATAATAATATAAAGTTGGAAGGGACCTTGGAGGTCATCTAGTCCAATCCCCTGCTCAGGCAGGAAACCCTATACCATTTCAGGCAAATGGCTGTCCAGTCTCTTCTTAAAAACCTCCAGTGTTGGAGCATTCACCACCTCTGAAGGCAGGTTGTTCCACTGGTTAATTGTTCTAACTGTCAGGAAGTTTCTCCTTAGTTCTAGGTTGCTTCTCTCCTTGACTAGTTTCCATCCGTTGTTTCTTGTCCTGCTTTCAGGTGCTTTGGAGAATAGCTTGACTCCCTCTTCTTTGTGGCAACCCCTGAGATATTGGAACACTGCTATCATGTCACCCCTCACCCTTCTCTTCATTAAACTACACATACCCAATTCCAGCAACCGTTCCCTAAAATAAAAATAAAAATAAAAAAATAATAATAAACAAGAATAAGAGTAATAGCATAGTGGTACCTGAGTACAAACTAACTCAAGCTAGATAATCACTGGCTTGTTCAGAAAGGCCATATTTCCAAGCCCACCCAACCTCCAGTCCCATGTCCAAAGGAATAGCAACATTTTCAAGGACATTTTTGGATACAACTTATGCTATGATGTTTCCTTAAATAATTTTTAGGAGTAATAATACTTACCATACATTGAATAATTTTCCTGCTTGTTGGTACTGTCAAAAAATTGTAAAAAGCCAGTGAGATAAGATGTTCCTTTGCAGATGCCCCACTAATTCCTTTTTAGCAAGAATTTTCTTCCTTGTGATTACTTCCCCCGCCCTTTTTTAAAAAGATAATATGATGGCTTCTTCTTCAAACTTTGGGATGTATTGATAGTATATACTTTTGTTAGAAGATCAGCAATTCTATCTATACTTGTTTACTATAAACAGCCATTGAGGCACATTATCTTGTTCATTTTTAATTTGTCATGAATCCCAAGAATTCCACCCAACACATTGATTTGCCTAAATTCTTTGAATGTTGTTTGTAAAAAAAGAACACTTTAGGACACAAATATCTGTCCTACATCTCCCACAGTTACCATAATTACTTAATATCTGCAGAGTATCCTTATTCTCCTTTAGCACTCTTTCTACCTAAACATCAGTCTCTTCCCACAGCTAGATTCCTTTTTCTGATGGTTTTCAAGATATATTTTTGATGGTTCAATGCTTCAAGAAGTATGTTGCTTGAATTTCTTTTGTTGCTTGTTTTGTTGTAAAAAAACATTCATTCATGTTTGTTTCATTGCTGTGGAAAGAAAGAGAGAAAGAAAAAAAAGGTACAGAAACTTTCCCACAACCTCAAAAGAATTTGTTGGAATGTGACTCACTTCTTTAAAACAAGAGGAAAACATACACATGTACACACTTATGTACCTACAATTCCAGCATGAACATTAGACTGAAAGTGAAAATCTCCAAAATTTCTGAATTCTATTGACTATTGTGAGATTTTTGTGCACTGTGCATTTATGTTCTTTCTCAGAGTCAATAATATCTATTTCAACTGATTACACACACACACACACACAAACTTTTAACACAGCTAAATAATATACAAATAAAATACAGAATAATAATGAAAACATAAAAGCAAATAAGTTAAAATGCATTCTTAGAAACAAATAAACCTCACTTACTACATAAAACTAATCCACAAAAAGGTTAGCTTCAAAAGTACAAAACCTAAATAAAAGTATCTTTGTAAATCAAAGGACAAGAAAGATGGAAGTAGCTTGCTCTCTCTTACATTTCCATAAATTGTATATTCAACGATAGTAGGATTCTGAAAAATGACTCGTGAAGATCATGAAACTTGGCCAGTTTTCACATTGCTTGACATATTGTCATTTGACTTTTGTTATAAAAATATTCAATCCTGTTCTTCTCATTGTGGTAGAAAGAGAGAAAGAGAGAAAAAGGTAAGAAGGTACACTTAAACATCAAATGGTAGGAAAGAATTACAGGAAAGTTTAACTCTTTGCTACCATATAAAGTGGCTGGAAATCCCACCAATAACCTATCCATGACAATGGAACTACAGAAAGACCAGCTGTATCTAAAGCATCACTATCTCATCTCTCCTTGAAAATCAGAGCCCAATGACTGAGAAGATGGAGTCTTGCCATGGAATTTTCAATTGGAGCTGAAGAATGGGAGATTTAGGATATATAAAGAAAAAAACCCCTCTGCCCATTATTGAACTATGAAATATAGTGATAGCTACAAACTTTAATGGAACCATAAGACCATGAACAGAGTTATGAACTGCAATGGCTAGTTATGATGACCTCCAGAACTGCATTAAGACCAGTTGTTAGGGAATGTAAACTGGGATGCTGAATTCGACCCATATCTTGCTCATAGGATTCCTGTGGAGATGGTCGTTGTTGAATCTAATCCTTGGTATAACTCTCTATATATGTTTTCATTTACGGAATCTGTCACATGGAAGACTTTACAGAGTTTATCACATGGGATAAAGCAGTTAGAACATTTAATGCTCAGATAATTTTTTGATAATGCCTAAAATTTTTGGATTATTCTTTACTTTTTTCTCTGCCATTTTACTAAAGATTTCTAACCTCTTAATTACGTTGGTCTGTGCTTTGCAAACCAAATCTGATTGTTGTTGAAATGTTCTTCCAGCCATGGTTGCCTTCAATCTAGTGATGCCTCTCAGATTTGATTTTAGAGACAAGTCTACAAAAGAGAAAAAAATAGCAATGCCCTTCTTGGCAGCCAGAGTTTGGCTTTTCTTTCTTCCTTTTTTTTAAAATACTTGTGTCACCAGACTTTATTCATTTTTTCTTTTCTTTTTTTCATTTAAGGTATTTTAAAACCTTGAATGCTCATGGGGTAGTACGGAAACTTTCGTAAGCTGAAAACAAATCTGTCTTCTTTTATTTCTTGGAGTCTGATCCTTTCTTTTGTTTTGCCATGTGCCGGCACAAGTGGTTTCCTAGGGAATTATAAAACTGGGAATATAGCATTAGAAATAAAACCTTTGGCATTTATTGTTGATCTTATCATCAAGTTGGGCTTTTTCAGCTCTTTGTTCACTATTCGTAGTCGTCCAGTTGAAATACGGTACTTAATTACAAGGGCCTTGCTTTACATTCTGACATTTCAAATGGAGTCTTGGCTGCAAATGATGTAATGTGCTTTGTGAACTAAGCAATCTAGGAGGATCTGACATCCCTTCAGAATATGTGGTAGAAGTATTGACATAGCAGCTATAGGGTCCCCTCCCCCATTTCTTCTTATGAAGGGTGATCACAGAAGAGTAGACTAAGATTCAATTCTTAGAAAGGCAAATTGATATGCTTGCATAATTACAGAGCTGTAGCTATTGTCCTGCACTGGGGAATGTAAACTGAGAGATTTCTACAGAGCCTTGAACTAACACTGTTTACTGAGGGACTTACTTTATAAATGAATCAGAACATTTCATCTAGTCAAGAACATACATCTGGCAGAGCTTCTGTAGGACCTTTTTGATTGATGATATCAAGGACTGGACCTGAGACTAGTTCCACTGACATGGACTAGTTTCCAAGCACTGTCTGAATCACTGGTTTGTTTTCTTCTATAACAACATGGTGAGAATTTCATATGCTAAACATATATGAGTCAAAGAGGATTTTGCATCAAATGTTCATGTATTTATGATGAAGCAACACTTCATGGATATTGAATGCATACATTTTCATTATAAATAAATTGACTTAGTTGAGCCCAAACTCGATTTTACTATAGGCTTCTTACTGTTGTTATTGTGCCCTCCTAAAATTTAGAATGGGTATTTTTCTGCAGTATACTTTCAGCCTTGAATAATTAAGGAAAGTACATTTCAGTTATTTACATTCATGTATGTTCTTCTTACACCCTCATGGAAGTGGGGAATGTAGATCACATCTTTCAGAAACAGATTAATAATTTGGCATACAAGAATGTTGAATAAATCCACCATAGATTTATGTAAGAGAAAAATAGTGTGATTCATCAAAACAGATCAGTCAAGACATATATGGGAAGCAGTGCAATGAGTTCTCTTAAGGCTGTCATTTTCTTTTCCCAAATTCTCATAAAAACGCACACATTTGAAATAGATGCATTAATTACCAAAGAATATTAGAAATAGTTATTTTTAAAACAGCAATTTGAAAGCTGTGTAAAGCACTGAAAAGAGTGCTGTAGTTGAATTAACAATTGTGTAATCATACACATAGAAGCAGATCCCAAAATGGAACACATTGAACATCTTCAGCCTTTGCCAGTCTTAAGGAGTAGTTTGCTAATTTGATAGATTTTCATCTTCTAGGATCATGGTAAGCAATACATAGTACTGCAATCTGATTTTCAATTTGTGGAAAATAAAAATAGGGAGAGAAGTGGTGAAGTTGTCACTCTGATAACAGTAGCCAATTAGTTTCATCACTGCATTAAACTTTCTGCCTATCAGAGCTATTTTGGGATGGCAAAGCTAGCATTCACTTTGAAACTGATCTCAAGGCTGAACAGGTTCAAAAAGCATTTTTGGGACAAACATCACTGTTTCATTTTTACAGGAATGGGTTCAGTTTAAGTATTTTGAGAAGGGATAAAAAGAGTGCCATTCAATTTACAGATTTATAAACAGCTGTTTGAAAGTGATATATAGAACTGGAGACAAGAAGTAGGTATGCATTCATCTGGAATTAATACGCCTATAATAAATTAATAACTCTCCCTTGTGGTAGATCAGTTTTTCCCAACAGGAAACTCTCCAGGGATGTTGTTCTAATTGTTTTTGTTGTTATTACTATTACTATTGTTATTTTATTTAAATTTATTATCACCACTTACTTCCATAAACTGGGAGATGTTGAACCACAACCCCAATTGTCTCTGTGCAGAAGTGCTAAAATGTCACTATTGGCCTTTTTTTTGCTCTAATTTCTATTTGGCCAGCAAGAGCTTGAACTTGGCAACATTCTGCAGAAAAGACTCCAAATACTGAATGCAATATTTATGCCCTTTTAAAACTGGAAACAAATTCTGAGTTTAGAATTGACTGTAGTCATTACAGTTGTGTACAGTATTTGCATCCCAGACAATTTTTGCTCTGTATTCCTAGCAAGCTCCAAATAACACATACGGTTCCTTGTGTTGTATTTATCTCTTCTTATCTGTTGATCTGTATAATATACCGTATGTCTAAATTCTAACAGTGCCTACTGATTACTGTACAGAAGAAAGCACTTCATCTGGGGTTAAGTAGCTAATGAAATTATTACTAAGTAGGGATTAGTTTAGCTATCTTTATGTTGTCATTTTAAAGCCTTGTTTACTTTGTTTTCTTATAACCTGGAATGCTGTTTCACTCACAGGTTTATTATTTGCTTTATTCTCAGGTCACTTGACTATCATCACCAGCTGCAGAGCAAACACTAACTATACAGTCATGCCTAGCTCTGCTTTTCTGTAGACACACCTGGTTCAAACATTTCAGATCAATGGGAGTAACTTCCCCCTTTATCCCTCTCTTTTACGTAGTAGCAGAAATCCAGCCCATATCTGGTGCAAGAACAGGCCAAGGGCACACACCTAGGTAGCTGTATCCAGAAGCAGAATATATTGTGGTGATCTGGCCTTGCTAAGAAAGCCACAGACACTTCACGTGAAGGCATTTCCCCCCCCCCCTTTTTCCCCCTTAGAGGAGATGAGGGAGTAGCAAAGTCCAAATCCAACTCAATCTTATTGTTTCTGAAATTGTTTGGTATTTTCTGCAGTAGGTCTAAGTATGACCAGAAGAGGACTCTTGAACTTCTAAAAATCTTCCAACCTGTGAATACCTGATATAGGGGAAGCTTGGTGGCTTTGGTTGTGTTTGCCATGCCACAGACTTAAGAATCATTTCTATTATATATATTAATAATCACAATGAATGGGGGAGACTAAACTGCCCAGTCTCAATCTCATAACATGTACCAATACAATAAAGGAAGAATCTCACAGTAACTTCAAGGAAGTGCATTTATTTAGCCTATGTGAAAAATGCATTCCTTAAACTAAGGATAAGCAACTTTTTTGAGCCGAGAGCCCAAAACTCGTGGCCATGAGAGAGTTACCTGAATTCAAAATGGTGTGCCATAGCAGGCACAACTAGCCACAATTCTCAGAAAGTAACCAGGTCCTTTTTTTTGCTATCAACTTCTTAGTGTAACTTTGGTGGAACCTAGAGGCATTTCTGTAAAGAAATGTGATTCTAGTTTGCTTTGCTTTTGTTTTGCTTTATTATTTGTTTTATGCTAGTCTATTTTTAAGTTAAAGAATCTTCTTAAAAAGGTTGTTGGAACAAGAAGCCCCGCAGGAAGCGAAGGAAATTTTTGGGGCTCATTGGTACTCATGAACATGATGTTGCTACTTCCCAGCCCAGATTTACACCAATATATTTCACTCAAAATTCTTTCTGTATCACTGGAGGACTGCAGCAAATTTCTTCGCTCTCACTTTCTATTTAAATCATCTGCAGCTAACTGTTCAGCCATTTATGAATGAGCCTATGTAAACAAAGTAAGTTTCTTTTTGAAATGCTTGTTTATAGAAGCTGCCATTTTTGTGCTTGTACAGTACAACATGACCATGTTACATAACTGCCATGAGCTCATTGAAATATGTAGATGCCTATTTGAATGTAATTAACAGGGACATATGCAGCAAGCCATAGTTTCAAAAAAGAAGAAATGTATATGATGACATCACAACGCAAGCTCTGCCCCTTACTTACTTGTGTGTGGTATCATGACTCAGGTTCAAAAGAGATGGGCGTTTGTGTTGTGGTGCCATATATTTTCCCATTAGCATCCCCTTGCCCTGCTGTCTAGCCACCCCCAGCAGTTATTCTAATTCAAATAAAATCCATTTTATACCACCCTAATGAAGAAGTTAGGACGCTGAGCTTGTCGATCAGAAGGTTGGCAGTTTGGCAGGTTGAATCCCGAGTGCCGCGTAACAGAGTGAGCGCCTGTTACTCGTCCCAGCTTCTGCCAACTTAGCAGTTCGAAAGCATATAAAAATGCAAGTAGAAAAATAGGGACCACTACGGTGGTTAAGGTAACAGTGTTCCGTGTGCCTTTGGCGTCTAGTCATGCCGGCCACATGACCACAGAGACGTCCTCGGACAAGCGCTGGCTCTTCGGCTTTGAAATGGAGATGAGCACTGTCCCCTAGAGTTGGAAACGACTAGCACGCATGTGCGGGGGAACCTTTACCTTTACCTTTAATGAAGAAGTGAGCAAGCAACGGTTTCAGTACATCTCAATCTGTTGTCCCAATATTAATTGGGAGGGGCATCTTCCTGACCCTTGTGCTTTATCTTAAAGCTGAGTTAAAAGGGCTATACATACATCTTATAAATAAATAAGTAAACAGACAAGCCAACTTGCTTTGGCTTGACTATGGTCTAGGACTTGGAGTGCCAGAAGGATGATAGGCATTCAAAGCAATGCAAGTTCAGCTCTCCTTTTGAGGAAGGCCTCTGTTCTGCATTGGTGGAGGGTGGACTGAGCATGGTTTCAGATCCTCATGGTGATGGCCTGAATGATGCTGCAGAATGAATAAAAGGAAGCTCTTTTTAAACTATCATTCATATATTCCGGATTGTTGGACCGTTAGTGCTGTTTGCTATCTTCAGCATTACAGATAGCGTACCTTTAATACTCCTGCCAGAAATAACAGTGGAAGGGGCTGTCACATTCTTCTGTAACTTAGAATGCTGAAACAAATGAACCTCGGGTCCTTGTGTAACAATGCTATTCACTAGTCCTCCTGTTGCACCAGCTATCTCAGCATTTATCGACTTCCCAAATATTATTAAATATTTTATGGCCTAGAATAGCCATGTGTTCAGATTTACAAAAGACATTTATTTATATACATTAATGTTTATGATGGTATCATATTGGTGAGTCACAGCTCATTTTCTACTGACCCTTTTAGTTAGTAAAGGTGTGTACATCAAACCCCCTAAATATTGATTCATCACCTGTGGTGACAAGCTGTGGGTTGGGATCTATAACAAGAAGTGTTACAGCATGTCTGCACAATAAAGCCCATGAAACAACTCTTTATTAGTCAGCTGATATACTCATACCGTGCCAAAAATCCATCTTTCAGTTTCTTCAAAGTCCTCTTCCCTTGAGAAAGAGTCATTCCCCCCCCATCTCATTCTCAAAAATGAGTGGATGGTGTTTTTGAGCTTAATTTGTTTGAAGGCTTCTTTGTTTGTTAAGTTATTCACCTCTTCATCTTTCTATAGCTTCCCTGACTGGCTGTGTTTTCTGCTCTGAAAGAGCTTCATTGAAGGAGCGCCCTCATATCTTAGAACATAGACTATCAGAGTTGGAAGAGACCTTGGAGGTCTTCTAGTCCAACCCCATGCTCAAGCAGAAGATCCTATGCCATTTCAGATTGGTGGCTGTTCAGTCTCTTCTTAAAAGTCACACTGTCTTCTTCTTTCTTTAATCTTGAATAGAAGAGCGGGAAGCCAGGGAATTTTGGGGGTGAAGAGGCAGAGGGAGATAATATCCTGAAAAACAGGAAACTTGTACATACCACTTCCCATCTTGTAATGAGGTTAAGGACAAGAGCTTTGGGTTACAGTCTTGATCACTTCACTGAAGATTTACCTCTCTCTCTCGTCAATCATCATAATTTGCTTCTTTCTCATGAATGTGAAGAATAGTAAAAAATGCAAACAATGTTTTCTGTATGTTAAAAATAGAATAAGCATACTGGTGCAATGTAATGACTGGGAGCGGAGAATAGAGTTGTCTGTGGTTCAAATATTACCTGAGTTATACACTTAATATATAACCCTATGAAAAGTATTGTTAATTTAGCCTCACCTCTTCACTAACAGTATGGAATAAGACTGACTTGATTTGGGGGTAGCCTTATAAAATTATCCACATAATATATAGAAATACTTAGGAGTAGAGAAAATACTATATGAATTTCCTAAACATAATCCAGAAATTTAAGAAAATACATGGTCAGAAGCAGGGCTTTTTTTCTCATAGAATGCTCAGAACAGCGTTCCGGAACCTTTTTTTTTCAAAAAACAAACAAAAAAAAAACCCAACCCAGCTCCCTTATTGGTTTTCCTAAGCCTATTGCAGGGCTAGCAATCTTGGCTCTTTTTTATGACTCGTGGACTTCAACTCCCAGAAATCCTGAGCCAGCCATGCTGAGGGGAAAGGGAGAGGTTTCCAAGCTGAGCCATGCTGGCTCAGAAATTCTGGGAGTTGAAGTCCTTGAGTCATAAAAGAGCCTGCACTAGAGGAGTTCATTAAAATTATTTACAGGATTAGTTCTTTAGGAACTAAACTTTTAGAATCTAAAACAGCTAATTCAGAAAAGCCAACAGGAAAGAACCTCACATTTTTCATCTGCTTCTGTCTTTTGGAAGGTAAAATTAGATAACAAAATAATCTATTTCTTATGTTAACATCTCTGCGATGAAATCAAAGGTAACAGGAAAGAAATGAGAAACATTTTTCTCAATGTCTAATTTAGCTGATTCTAGAAAAAAATAGTATCTTTTGTACACTCTTGAAAACTATTTTGAATCTAAACAATTCTTAAGAATGAAATATTCTTAATTTGGACTTTACTTTTACTGTTTGGACTGTTGTGTGTTTTGAAAAATAGATTATTTAGAATCTAGTTATGTTGCACTTCAGTCTTTAAATAATTAACCTAGTATATACATAACAATATATGATGTTTTCCCTGGTGAGCTTAACATCAATAAAAACATTTATTAAAAAGGCTAAAATAATTTCTGGGGGTATTATCTGTATAGTAAAATTTTGGACATGCAGTTATCATGTTACATATGTGCATAAGCGTAGTCAGTAGCATATGCCTTTTTAAAAATATCAAACATGCAAAGAAACAAAAATAAGTCCAAAATATCTGTATTACATCCAGAAATGCCAACTTTGCAACCAACATTTCTCATCCATAACTATGGCACCCAAAGGATACCTGCACACATGCAAATGTTTCTCTGGGATCAGTAACGCAACAGGGATTGCTTTTTCCTTCCAGTAACATATACCTAAAACCAGTTTATTGCATTTGGCAATTGTACTAAAAAAATCTCATTCATTTAATTTGAAATCAAGTGAAAAATTGATTTAAATTATTTTATTAAAACAAATTAATAGCAATTCTTTTATAAAAAGTTGCCTCAAACAAAATGAGTTTGACATGCCTGCTCTAGATAGTTGAATGCTCCAAAATAAATTCTAGACCAGGCCTGTACATGCAGCCTACCAAGCACCCTTGGACAGAGCACAGACTTTTTTTTAAAGTAATAAAATCACCACCACTGCCCTGAAAGTCATGTTGCCTAGTGCCTCCATGGCTTACCATGACCACAAGATCCAACACTGTAGATGCTCCTCTAGTCACCAAATCATTGATTAGCCCACCAGCATTCCTTTGCAGACCACAAAGATTTTTAATTTATCAGTGTGGGCCTTTCCTTTCTACAAGTTAATAATAATAATAATAATAATAATAATAATAATAATAATAATAATAATAATAATATGGAAGGGACCTTGGAGGTCATCTAGTCCACCCCCTGCTCAGGCAGGAAACCATATACCATTTCAGACAAATGGCTGGCCAGTCTCTTCTTAAAAACTTCCAGTGTTGGAGCATTCACCACTTCTGGAGGCAGGTTGTTCCACTGGTTAGTTGTTTTAACTGTCAGGAAATTTCTCCTTAGTTCTAGGTTGCTTCTCTCCTTGACTAGTTTCCATCCGTTGCTTCTTGTCCTGCTTTCAGGTGCTTTGGAGAATACCTTGACTCCCTCTTCTTTGTGGCAGCCCCTGAGAT
This sequence comes from Vipera berus, assembly GCF_964194415.1. NCBI lineage: Eukaryota > Metazoa > Chordata > Lepidosauria > Squamata > Viperidae > Vipera > Vipera berus. The sequence continues at coordinate 202,276,466 of NC_138203.1, forward strand.
ATTGGAACACTGCTATTGTGTCACCCCTCGCCCTTCTCTTCATTAAACTACACATACCCAATTCCAGCAACCGTTCCCTATATGTTTTAGCCTCCAGTTCCCCAATCATCTTTGTTGCTCTTCTCTGTACTCTTTCTAGAGTCTCGACATCTTTTTTACATCGTGGTGACCAAAACTGGATGCAGTATTCAAAGTATGGCCTTACCAAGGCCTTGTAAAGTGGTATTAATACTTCACATGATCTTGATTCTATTCCTCTGTTAATGCAGCCTAGCAATGTGTTGGCTTTTTTTGGCAGCTGCAGCACACTGCTGGCTCATATTGAAGTGATTGTCTACTAGGACTCTGAGATATCTCTCACAGTTACTACTACTGAGCAAGGTACCACCTATACTATACCTGTGCATTTGATTTTTCCTGCCTAAATGTAGAACCTTACTTTTTCACAATTGAATTTCATTTTGTTAGATAGTGCCCAGTGTTCGAGTCTGTCCAGATCCTCCTGTATCTTAAGCCTATATTCTGGAGGATTGGCTATTCCTGCCAGCTTGGTGTTGTCTGCAAATTTGATGAGTTCCCCATCTATCCCCTCATCCAAATCATTGATGAAGATGTTGAAGAGCTGCACAGACCTCTTCCAGATTTTCCTCTTGCCTTTCCGAGTTAACTCCTTGGTCTGTCATTGAGCAAGAATTGACTTTGTAGGGAAGCATATTATCATTTGATGTATATTTATTTATTTATTTATTTATTTATTGATGGGATTTATATCCCGCCCTATCTCCTGAAGGACTCAGGGCGGCTCACAATAAAACATATAATAAGTGCATAAATCAAGATAAATGAAATTGAGAACATCAGTGCAATAAAAAATTAGAGAATTTAAAAATGAATTAAAAATACTAAATATAAATTAATTAAGATGCCTGTCAGTCTAGGTCAGCTTGGTGGAACAGGTGTGTTTTGAGGCCGCGGCGAAAGGATTGGAGGTTTTGGGCTATCCGAAGCTCAGGGGGGAGCTGATTCCATAGGGTTGGTGCTCCCACAGAGAAGGCCCTCCCCCTGGGGGTCGCCAGCCGACATTGCCTAGCTGACGGTACCCTGAGGAGGCCTTCTCTGTGTGAGCGTACTGGACGATGGGAATTTGTTCCCGGCAGCAGATGGTCCTGCAAGTATCCCGGACCTAAGCCATGTAGGGCTTTAAAGGTAAGTACCAGCACCTTAAATCTCACCCGGAGGGCAACTGGTAGCCAATGCAGCTCCCGCAGGAGGGGTGTAATATGGGAGTATCGGGAAGCTCCCATCACAACCCGCGCAGCTGCATTCTGCACCAGCTGAAGCCTCCGGGTGGTCTTTAAGGGCAGCCCCATGTAGAGAGCATTACAGTAATCAATACGGGAGGTAACGAGTGCGTGGGTGACTGTACGTAGGGCATCTCGGTCCAAAAAGGGGCGTAATTGGTATATAAGACGAATCTGGGCAAATGCCCCCCTAGCCACGGTTCCCATGTGATCTTCAAAACTGAGTCGTGAATCTAGGAGGACGCCCAGATTGCGTGCTTTATCAATGGGAGGTAACATCTCTCCTCCTATAGTCAGAGATGGAACCTCTTGGACTAAACGAGATGACGGTATGTACAGCCACTCAGTCTTGGCCGGGTTGAGTCGAAGCCTGTTTTCTCCCATCCAAATCTGTACCGCTTCCAGACAACGGGACATCACATCGAGGGCATCACTGGGTTGGTTCGGGGTGGAGATGAATAGCTGGGTATCATCAGCATATTGATGATATTTCACCCCGAAGCTACGGATGATCTCTCCCAGCGGCTTCATATAGATGTTGAACAGGAGGGGCGAGAGCACCGAACCCTGAGGCACTCCACAATTATGTTCTACCTTTATTTACCAATTATATAATATTTGTATGCAATCCACATGGCGAGGTTTGGGGAAACTTACAATAGAAAAAATATTTTTTTAAAATCATAAGATTAAAACATCGCCTGACCCGCACTGCCTCCGCTGCCTGCATTGTGCAGCCCTGCCATATAGAGTGGGCTCTGCTGCTCCCACAGCACCAGCCGTGCCGGCTCCAGCCCCAGGGAGGGGAGCCCGCTGCCAACACCCTTCACACCTGTGACTGCAGCAGCACTGCCCCCCATCCCCCCGCCTCCTGTGCCCATCAAGATGAGAGTTCCGGCACCTTTTTTTTTTTTTAGAAAAATAGCACTGGTCAGAAGAGAACAAAATTTCATAGGGGGATGTGTGTAATTTGCAAGGACAGAGGAGTATGGTGTAGTTGATTTTGATATAAACAATATTTTATCTGATCTCATATTTTCAACTTCATTTGATTACTATTTTTATTCCTTTTTTGTACTTTGCAAAATGTTTACCACCAAAGACAAACCTTTTTTATTTATTTGGTATATGTGTTCAAATTTATCTGATGAAATAGTATGATGGAATATGTCTAGAATTCAATATAGACATTAATAATTATAAGTAGCAATTGCAACTAATTATACATTATGTCATAAACCAATGATTCGATTAAAATCTTTTAAAAATCTTTAGCTTAAAATCCATGTGTTGCAAAAAAAATCCCCAAACCATAAAAAGTGGTGACTGCTATATAATCTCCAGTCATTCATACACAATGTTTTCAAGGGTTTTTATTAAACGTTTTAGCAAAAACGTAACAACTAACAGAAAGAAAGAAAAAAGAAAAACAGCGAAAGTGTAGAAAGAAATAGTAAAAAGAAATGAAAGAATCTTCTGATTTCCTCTGCATAAAATATAAGCATAATTACAAAATTATCTCTTACTTCAAGATTACAAAAGAAAGTCCATTTTTTCCTAATATCCAGGTTTTTTTCTAATCATCAAAACCACAAGTTCTAAGTGCATTTTTTCTGTTTTATGTAAAAAGTCTATAAAGGGATTTCCAGTCAGGCATAAATGTAGATATTGTTTTTTTTCTGTAATCAAAGAGGACATGGCTAAATTAACCTCTGGGAGCATTCACAGCTTCTGGAGGCAGGTTGTTCCACTGATTAATTGTTCTGTCAGGAAATTTCTCCTTAGTTCTAGGTTGCTTCTCTCCTTGACTAGTTTCCATCCATTGCTTCTTGTCCTGCTTTCAGGTGCTTTGGAGAATAGCTTGATTCCCTCTTTGTGGCAACCCCTGAGATATTGGAACACTGCTATCATGTCACCCCTCGTCCTTCTCTTAATTAAACTAGACATACCCAATTTCCTTGTATGTTTTAGCCTCTAGTCCCCTGATCATCTTTGTTGCTCTTCTCTGTACTCTTTCTAGAGTCTCAACATCTTTTTTTACATTGTGGTGACCAAAACTGGATGCAGTATTCCAGGTGTGGCCTTACCAAGGCATTATAAAGTGGTTTCTTTCTATGCTTAATTAGATGACCCTTCTCTCTTCATGGTCAAGGTAGGATACCTAGATCTTTCATGAAAAGAGAAAACCACCATTGTAGACACGATGAGTCTACTTCAGTTGAAATCATAGACTCCTGAAGAAAATCTTGTATATGAAACGATTGTCACAACTGATTTTCTTCTAATCATTTGCAAACTAGCCATTCATAATGGTAATGAAATCAGAAGATATTTCACCATGCTTCTGCAAATTGCATTTGCTTCCATGACATGCTGCTCAGTTCTTCTCCAGGAGACGCATTCCTAGCCCTGAAAACTCTTGCACGTCTGAGACTTAAGTAAACATGAGAGCAAAGTCAACAAGTCTAACATTCCCAGTGTCTTTATTTGCACCTGGTGAGTGTGGAATCTGGTGTTGTTGGGCTAGAGGAGGGCGTCTCTTTTGTCTCTTTGTCCATTTGAAAAATGAATGTCATATACTTTGATTGCCCTCTTGTATTGCCACTAAATACAATACAAAGTGTAGCTACATATTAGTAATAGAAGAGAGAGAGAGTGCCAAATTTTATGTGTCATCTAATTCTTTTATGATAACTGTGCAGAACGTTTTATTTACTTTTTTTTTTAAAAAAATGAAATAACACATTGGAGAGTTTTTTTGAGTTCTGTCAGTCTTTTTTTTGCCAAGCACAGTCATTCTTCATAAGCTGAGGAATGAAAAGCACTTCAGAGTCATTTCATTCCTCTCAATGTCCTGCTTTACAGATAAAAATAAATTTACAATAGGCCCTATCCAACAAAATGAGTTTCAATGTGGAGAAAAGCAAAGTCTTACACTTAGGCAGGAAAAACCAAAAGAACAAATAGAGACCTGGCTTGGAGGCAGTAACCGTGAGAGGGACCTTGGAGTCCTGGTGGACGATCACTTGACTATGAGCCAGCAGTGTGCAACAGCAACCCAAAAAGCCAATACAATCCTGGGTTGTATAAACAGAGGTATAGAATGAAGATCATGCAAAATACTAGTACCACTTTATAAAGCCCTAGTAAGACCACACCTCGAATACTGCAGCCAATTTTGGTCACCACATTACAAAAAAGATGTTGACAGTCTGAAAAAAATTCATAGCAGAGCAACTAAGATGATCAAAGGCCCGGAGACCAAAATGTATGAAGAATAGCTGCGGAACTTGGGTTTGGCCAGTCTAAAGAAAAGAAGAAATAGGGGAGACATGATAGCAGTATTCCAGAATCTGAGGGGCTACCACAAAGAAGAGGGGGTCAGGTTGTTCACCAGAGCACCAGAGGGAAGAGAGAAGCAACCTGGAATTAAGGAGAAACTTCCTGACAGTGAGGACAATCAACCAGTGGAACAGCTTACCCCCAGAAATTGTGGGCACTCCATCACTGCAAGTTTTTAAAAAGAGACTGGATAATCACCTGTCTGAGATGGTATGTCAGTGGTGGTGAACTTATGGCATGGGTGCCAGAGGTGGCACTCAGAGCCCTCTCTGTGGGCACCCGTGCCATGACTTGGAGGTGGCAACTGTCCCTCTTCAACCAGCCGCATGCTAACTTGCTGAAGTCCCACGTGGCCAGATGCATCCCAGCATGGCTGGTTTCCCTCCCCCCCATCCCTCCTGGCCTCGCATGCTCTCCTTTTCCCAGGCATGACCTACTGCATTGCCTCCTCAGCTGTTGGCTGACCATCCATCTCGGAGGCGGCTTCTTTGAACTGCTGGCGATGGGCTGTGGAGCCCCAGAGTGCACCAGTCAAGGGGCTGGCAGGCTGTGGCTACAGATGGACATCATTGGCCCCCATGCACTCGCTGGCTTCTGTGTGGGGGGGCCGATGGAGTCAGGGAGCAGCCGCCCCAGCCCTTGCCTTGCCCCATGGCAATGGCATCCCCACCCTGCCTCACCTTATCCAGCAGGATGAGCCTCCTGCCTACCGCCACACCTACCAGAGACCCCCTGGATCTCCCCCAACCTTGCCCCCCCACAGGTGTCCCTCCCCATGGGTGACATTGAGGTGATCACATCCACCTTGGCCACACCCACCCAATCTTCCATGACCACCACAGCCACACCCACCCAGTAGGCCATGCCCACCTGGCACCCAGTGATAAATAAGTGGGTTTTGGGTTGCAGTTTGGGCACTCAGTCTCTAAAAGGTTCACCATCACTGTTATAGGTCCTTCTGCTTGAGCAGGGGTCCCTTCCAGCTCTATTCTATTCTATAACCACAGGGATCAGATATGTCAGAGTAGGCTTGCATTTCTTGTTTTCTCTTTTTGTTTATTTATTTATTTAGTATTGAAACTGAGGTAACATCCTTGTGATAATTCTTCATGAAACCACTATGGATGATGCACAATCGAGACTGCCAACAGTAACTTTATTTAACTCATGAGATGATTCACAGGCTGGCCAATTTTATATAACCAAGTATAAATTGAACATGATTTTCTCAAGGTACTCTAATACACAGCTTTAAACGTAACTAGGGAATTATCAGTTTCCTTTGTGCACCATTTACGAGTGTGCATTCATTTTATATGAAATGAATAGAGACAGAAAATATTTTGGGAGGGAGAACAAGCCCTACCACCAGCTTTGTACCAATTGCTCTTGGCAGATTAAAGGACTGGAATAGGGTTTGAAGGCTAAATTTCCTTTGAACAGTCAAGCAATATTTCTTACTTTGATCCTTATATTATTACTTTTACTTCAATCACAACTATCTTTAAATACAGTGTCAGTATTTAAATATTTTTTAAATAATTGGAAGGGTATTCCATCTGAGGTATTTCTTCAGAGGAAACCCTTCAAAGGAAATATGTGTCACACTGCTGCTCCATGGAAAATAAATATTAGATACATTCAATTATATACACAGAGCTTGTGTGGTATGGTATACTGATTACACTACGAAAGTGACTGTACAGATTCTAGTTCAGATCTGTGAACTCTGAACCCATTGGGATTAATCTCTATCCTGTGCTCTTTTTGAGGAGAAATTGGTGTGTGTGTGTGTGTGTGTGTGTGCGCGCGTGCGTGCGTGTGTGTGCATGTTTGTGTGGAGACAACTGTTTGAGTTGTCTGAATCTCACAAGAAGGAAGGAAATGAAACAAAATTGAGACTTGTTCCCCAATCTTTAGTTTTTAATGCATAAGGACACTTTGTTGAGTGTATTGCTAAACAGAGATATCTACAAAATTGGTTTTGGACAAGTAACCAAGAGGAGATTGAAAATTACCAAATGATACAATCAGGTATATTTTTCCACAATGGGAAATTCTCTTTTTTTCTGTCGCCATTACCAGAATGGATTTGGGTTGCCTCAAGATCAAAAGAAACTTATATTAATTTGCTCTTTAATTTCTTCTTCACCAATAAGTATCATGGAACATTTCATTGGTTGTAGCCAATACTTTAAGGACACAAAATATGTAACTACTACAACAAAATAGCCTTTTAGATTTTTTCAGAGAAGGACTTAATAAGGAAGCTTAAATTTTGATTCATGTGAAACAATATATTTGGGTACTTCAATGTTGTCTCAGCCTTGGGTTAGGACTGAGGTTGAGCCACTTTGGATTTTGGTGCTGTCTTCTGGTGAGCTGTATCCTTTTTCTTTGATATATGTTGTTTTCTTTTTCATTTTTTAATTATAAGCCACCCACAGTCGCTGTGGAATTGGTCTTGAACCTGAAACAACCACAACAATAATAAATAGTAATGAAACAATTTTTTGGTAAGAAATTACTGTCAGATCCTAAAGCTGCTTTTTCCTTAAAAGGAAAAGTTTGAAGCATGATTTCTAATGATAAATTCAATATGTAATTATCCCATATGGAGGAGCTAATCAGGGAGCGTTCAAGGAAAAAAAAACTATGGCAAATGTTGTCCTATGTAATCTGAAGAAAACTAAGATTAGAAATATTCCTCAGAAGGATAAATAGTGAAAAGAAAAGAAAAATCCTGAAGCTCTTTTATTGAATGCTATCTAAATCTGAGATATTTTTTTAAAAAATAACCCCATCTCTTTTATGAGTATGGATTAAGTTTTGGAAATATCTGAACACCCAGGGGATCAAATCTATAGAACTGACTCAAGTCTTATTAGGGTTGGGTTAAATTCATGCTGAAAATAATGATTTACTCTGAAAAATACCTCTAAGTACAAACACTGAATATGCTGGGTAGAGGGAGAATATAGCAGGAAAAATATTTCACTGCTTGGATATTTAAAACAATCAGAAAAAACACTTGATTTCTGAACTGTTTTAGGAGATAACATATATCCTACCAGGAAATATGGACAATATGTATATTCTCTGGACAATATGTATATTAATCACTGTTAGGATTGGTCTCCATTGGTTCAAACATTGGAAAGTTAAAAACAGATTTTTGATCTAAATGTGTAGAAGAGTGATCAACTTTGCTTTATATCTCCCTTTCTAAAAGGGCTAGAGACAATTATGTTTTTAAACAGTGAAATGTGGGAATTTTAGATGTATGGTTTGTTGGGAGTAAACTCTTCAGTGGATTGTCTATGGAGATTCTCAGTCATTCAGGTCATAATTATTCCAAAGATGCTTCTTGGCTGAGTAGCAAAATGTCTTCAAAGAAAAACAAGAAAGTCCAGTTGCCTCATGAAAAAGCATCTTTGGGTCTTCAGTGGGTTCTTGTAACTGGTTGAGAAAGGGCTTAGGGCTGCAAACTGACATGCTGCTATAACTTTAATAGTGGGGTGGGGAAAGGCAAGTAAGAGAAAATGATGGAAAAACACTGTAGGATTCCATGCTATTGGTGTTGAGTTGACTGTGAGTAATGAGAGGAAAAGACAGAGGTGTTTTCCTGGTTTGGATGAGCAAGGATCATTGTTCACTCTGTTTTCCTTTCAGTGGGGAGAAGCTCTAGAGATGTGCTTAAGAATAATTTCCTGATTCTGTTGGGCATTCTATCCCAAAGCATTTGCTCCTTTATACTTCTAACTGAAACAAGAAAAAAGCACAGAAAAGGTGGGTGGGGAGAGAGAGAGAGAGAGAGAGAGAGAGAGAGAGAGAGAGAGAGAGAGAGAGAGAGAGAGAGAGAGAGAGAGAGAGAGAGAGAGAGAGAGAGAGGAGAAGAGAAATGGAAAACAAGATTTGATTGGAGGACAACCTCATTTTCTTACTTTCTGGTCCCAAGGATGTCCCTGTTTCCAGAATGTCTTGCTGTCCACATCACAAGAAATCTGAGAATATAAGCAAGACTCTTTGTTTGCTCAACACACTCATTAGCGAAGAAAGCCACAGAAGGATATGAGTTGTTTTCTGCTCTCCTTTCCTGGTTGTTGATTTTGTTATTGTACATTTCATGTGTGGCTGAGAGAGTCATTAGAAGGCTTAAAGGGACTGCTTGTGGTGATAGAAACAGGCTACAAAACATGCAGTCCTTATGGAATGCACTGGGCAGAATGGAAGGGTGATGATGGATAAGAAGAATAGCATTTTTCTCCCCCCCTCCCTGTTTGACATTATTTGCACAAAGCAAAACACAAATGAATGAAGTTTTTCATCAATCAGTTGGCCATGCACATAGACAGCTGTGCAACATGACAGAACAGACCTACAGATTATATTGTTTATAAACAGGTTACTTGAAAGCCAGTGTTATGGCATGCTTTGTCAGAACTTGAATGATTGTTTGATTAATCCACTGCTGCTGCTTTTGCTGCTGAACAAAGAAAAAGTAAGTTCCATCCAATTGTAGCTGCCTTAAAATATTTTTGCACAGAAGCCATTTTTCAGGAGGCAAAAGTGGACAATGCCTTACCTGTCCAATGGAAGAAAGTTGAAAGCCAGCTAGAACACAGTCCTAGAAAATTTGGAATTGTTATATTTTTTATGATTAAAAGGTAAAGGTAAAGGTTCCCCCGCACATGCGTGCTAGTCATTTCCAAGTCTAGGGGCTGGTGCTCATCTCCATTTCAAAGCCGAAGAGCCAGTGCTTGTCCGAGGATGTCACCGTGGTCATGTGGCCAGCATGACTAGACTCCAAAGGCGCACGGAACGCTGTTACCTTCCCACTGTAGTGGTCCCTATTTTTCTACTTGCATTTTTACATGCTTTCGAACTGCTAGGTGGGCAGAAGCTGGGACGAGTAACAGGCGCTCACTCTGTTACGCGGCACTCAGGATTCGACCTGCCAAACTGCCGACCTTCTGATCGACAAGCTTTTTTATGATAGTGGAATGTAATTTATAAACACTTAAGTCAGGGACACAACAAAGCAGTATGTGTTTCTTTTTGTGTTGTTTGTATGTGGCTGGTCAATATGTCCAATAAGCATTGGTTTAATTTAATAGCATGTCATTTAAATTACATTAATGTTTTCCTTCTATCACATTCAGATATAAGCTCAAAAAGTCATGCCTAAGAATTTGTGATACTAAATGCAGTCCTGAAGGACTGATCTACTGTCCTTCAGATTACTTTTAATCTCAGATGCTGGAGACCTATGATGACCTAGCTGTTTTTCACTCCCCTCAGTTTAATTACTGTATCCCATCTCTCCAGAGGCATCCCATTACCATTATATATAGACTGAGCCACTTCCGCATGAGAAGAGAGTCACATGGAGAAACAACACCTAACTAGTTGAAGAATCAGTCATAGCTTGAGAGGGATTATAAATTGGACACTATATAAAAGGGGATGGTAGAAACAGCAGCTGACTTTAGAAGAAGAAAAAAAGAATAAACGACAAAGTAGAAACGTTGTATTTGTTGACCTGAAACAAATGTGTAAAATTTCCCTATGATGGCAAGATTTTGGTGATGAGCACTCTATCAGTGGAACTCGAGTTATAAAACGTACGGCAGATAGTAAATGGTCTCTGCCAGATGAGCTCCTGAAATTATTTAGGCATAGCATTTGAGATAAAGACTTCTTTCTACCTGAACTGTGTTCCTTTCCATCTCCTCCCCTCTTCTTAAGCCAAATGGCATGCTTATAAGCAGAGGGCGAGTTTGAGCTAATTACACAATAACTTCATTCTTCCATTCAGCCCACCAGGTATTATGTAAGTGGTAGATCCTCATGACCTAAGTAACTGAATGCCAGACTTATTTTTAGTAATCACCTTGTCACTGCATGGTAGTTCGGATAGCAGATTAGTGCTATTAGTTCAGGTTCACTACATAGAGGCTATGCGTTACACGAGGGTTCGATGCTGAACATGTCGATAGATTGAATGGCAGGCATTCAATGCCGGGTCCATCGTTGGGGATAACATCAGCAGTGCAGAGCCTCTTGGAGAGTCAGTGAAATGGCAGCCTTTTCTTTCAGCTACTGCTTGCCTGAAAGGGAAAAAGAGGCAGCATGAGAGGAAAGACGTATTCTTTGGGCATCATAGCAATCATTATTATATTATCTGAGTATATGGTTATTAGGATAAGAAGACCTGCAAATAGTATCAGTAATACTTAATTTATAAGGATTTCCATTCATCAATCAATCAATCAATCAATCAATCAATCAATCAATCAATCAATCAATCAGAACAGAGCTGGAAGGGACCTTAGAGGTCTTCTAGTCCACCCCCCTGCTCAAGCAGGAGACCCTATACCATTTCAGAAAGTGACTGTCCATTCTCTTCTTAACCCCCCTCCCCAATTGATGAAGCATCCACAACTTCTGAAGGCAAGCTGTTCCACTCGTTAACTATCCTCACTGTTAGGAAGTTTCTCCTTAATTCCAGGTTGCTTCTTTCCTTCCTTAATTTCCATCCATAGTTTCTTGTCCTGTCCTCTGGTGCTTTGGAAAATAAAGTTTCTTGTCCTGTCCTCTGGTGCTTTGGAATACTGCTATCATGTCCCCCCTAGTCTTTTCTCTAGACTAGCCAAACCCAAATCCTGCAACCATTCTTCTCTGGGTGAGATTCAAGGTGCTGGTGATGACCTATAAAGCCCTAAATGGCATGGGCCCGGATTATCTGAGGGAGCACCTGCTGCCAGTGTCAATTTCCCATCATCCTGTGCGCTCCCACAGGGAGGGCCTCCTCAGGGTACCGCTGGTCAAGGATTGCCGATGGGTGATCCCCAGGGGGAGGGCGTTCTCTGTGGGTGCGCCTGCCCTATGGAACCAACTGCCAACGGAACTCCGGACTGCCCCCGACCTTCATTCATTTCGCCGGGACCTAAAAACCTGGCTCTTTTTGCTATCTGGTCTGGACTGAGGGGTTTTAATGTTTTTAAATTGTGATTTTAATTTTTTGGGGCTAGACTTAATTTAATTTTATTTTAATTTTATATTGTATTGTTTTTAAATTTTGCCTTGTAAACCGCCCTGAGTCATTTGGGAGTAGGGCGGTATATAAACCAAAATAATAATAATAATAATAATAATAATAATAATAATAATAATAATAATAATAATAATAATAATAATATGATTTAGTCTACAGGCCTTTAATCATCTTCTTTGCACTTTTTCCAAAATCTCAACATCTTTTTTTGTAATGTGGTGACCAAAACTGGATGCAGTATTCCAGGTGTGGCCTTACTAAGGTTTTATAAAGCGGTACTGATACTTCATGTCATTTTGATTCTATGCCTCTGTTAATACAACCCAGAATTGTATTAGCTTTTTTGGTTGGTGCCACACATTGCTGACTCATGTTTAAGCGATTATCCACTAGGACTCCAAGGTCCCTCTCATAATTACTGTTTTTGAGCCAGGTTTTGCCTAATCTGTACTTGTACCTTTTCCTGCCCAGGTGTAAAACCTTGCTTTTCTCCACATTAAATTTCATGTTGTTGGATAGACTCCCATTGTTCAAGACTGTCAAGATCATTTTGGACCTGAGCTTGTCTTCTGGGATAGTTGGCTAGCTATGCGAAATTTGATGAGTTCCCTCATCTAAGTCACTTGTGAAGATATTGAAGAATACTGGGCCTAGGATGGAACCTTGTGTTTACTTAACCTCCATATAGATGTGGTACTGCTAAGGACTATTTGTTGAGTTCATAGATTCATAGATTCTTCATCATTTATAATAAGTGGAGAAAGGAGTGAAATGTACATTCCTCCCAGCAAGTTTTTTCATTGTTTTAAAGCATTTTAGATGTCCCCATGAAATGCAAAATTATGCTTGAAAGGTGTATTTTAAAGGTTCAGCTGGTTCAAAACAGATTTATTCAGTTTTAAGTTGTTTTCTCTTGCCTTCTTCTTCCTAGAGCTAAGAAAGAGTGAATGGCCCAAGGTCACCCAGTTGGTTTTGTGCTTAGGGTAACACTAGAACTGACAGCCTCTAGCCTCATAGCTTAAAAAAATTACACTAAGCTGGATCTCCCATCAATTAATTGATCTCTCATCAGTTAAAATCACAGAACCTAATTGTGGAATGTAAAATTGTAATGAGTTGTATATTCATTCATTTACTTAGCTTCACATTTAAGGCCCTGAAAATTAATATATTATTCTGAAACACATACACAGACAGTTGTATTGTTACAACTTCCAAATGTTATTTTGGGGAAAAAAAACAGTATTGCAAATTAGAAAAAAAACCATATTCCTGGTTTTTTTTAGCAAAATTTATTTATTTATCGAATTTAGAAACCGCACATCTCTCTCATAAAGGGACTCTGAGTGGTGCAGAAGTCAATTATTAAAACATAAAAACTGTATATAAAATTTAGATAAGAAGCAAAGGTATTTAAAATTCAACAATAAAAGTTAACTAAGGTGGAATGGGCTTTCCGGGTGCCAACCAGCCTCACAGCTGCATGCTCCCCTTTGTTTGATTTGTAAAAAGTTAAGGATTTAAAATATGTTGGTAGAGGAACTTGGTCAATTAGTATTCCAGTAACTTCTGGGATTAGAGGAGGATCTATAGGAATTGCTTGCTCATCTGTCTCTACATTATTGCCAGGCTAAATATTACATTAAGAAGGTTTCATGTTTTTGGCATATGAAATATTCTTTCCACCTGTCTTCTTTTAGATGTGAATCACTGTTTATGCCCTGCCTTACAAGGAAAATTATCTTTCACCAAATTGAATTGAATAGCAATGTTAAAATTCTCTCACGCTTCAGATCCAGCATATCTTAGTAGCACTCATTGAAAAACACCCGTACACTCTTGGAAACAGCCTTTCTGTAGCAGGAATAAAGAAGTAGTGAGCAGGTGCCAAACAATAAATTAAACTTTGTTCTCACTTCTTATTTTCTTAACTAATGCCAAGGACTCCATAACATCACGCACATTGTAAATCTTCATTCCTAACAATAATGTTTGCATAAGTGCTTGGTTGATTCGGTCTTGGCTGTTCTTTTTGAATTAGCTCAGAATTAATGGTAGAAAAATATTTTAAAATTTCACATTATAGTTCTCACAGTAAATAGTGTATAATCTTCAAATGCATTATAAAAAGACACTCTTAAATATTACCACCACCACCCAGCACCATATCATAAACTATGAACAAAATAGGCATCTATATATGGAACTAATATTATTAATGTTTATGAAAAAAAATCAAGTGATTAGAAAACCAGTGTAGACTTCCATTTGCTTTCCCCCCAATCCATTTTTCTTTCTGCCTCCAAAAGCTGTTTTGGAAAACCTGCCAGTCCTTTGGAGCAGAATTGTGGAGGGCATAGCTGTCCACAGATCATGGTCAGAAAAATAAAAATGGTGGCCATGATCAAAGAGCTTTAGGAACTACATCTAAGGCATAACATCTTCTTTTCCATTAAAACAACAACATAAGGGAAATTATATGATTTTTTCTTAGTGCATGCATGGATTCTTCTGAATATTCTATATGTTTCATAACAGAATTCTATCACTTGTATCTTACACACTCCATTCTACTAGAATTCCAAGAGATATTGGCTGATATTGTCTGTGGATCAATGGAGCAAAGAACGTTTGGAAGATTTGAACGTTGCATGGCTGGTAAATGTATGCCCTCTCCTTATTTTATGGGACATGGGGATTGATTCTGTATAGAAAGCTCAACCCACCTCCAAATAAAAATATTTGCTGCTAGTATCTCTTAATGCCAGCAAATGTCTTCCTGTCCTTTAATGGATGCTTACTTACAGAGACTCGGCTCTGGTGCAAATAGACTCAAACGCATAAGGGTGAATTAAAATCTGTTTTGTACTGATGTATGCCATTAATTTTCTCCATAGGTTCTTTGGAAAAATGATAAAGCAGGATTTCCCTCCTCCCAGAACTGTTTACTCAACTTCAGTCAAAACTATTTATGTTTTCAGAAAGAGTTAATGAAATTGGATTTTAACCCTGGATCTACATTGTCTCGTCTATTTTGATATCTGATGTATGGAGTACTTTGATTCACTTTCTTCAGTTCTCTTTCATCTTAATAGGAAATGAATTAGAAAATTTATAACAAAATGACAGGCATTTCAGTTCATGCCTTTTTATGATTGATCTGATTACCTGAATTTCTAAAAAATAATATAGCACCTATTTTCCTATCATTCTCTCTGAAGAAAGTAAACATGCACCTTATTTTAATGTGATATATGAATAGTAATCAAATTTCCAGCTAATATCTGGTGAGTTTTCAAACCACATATTAAAGAGGTTATAAAATATTCATGTTCAGATTACATTCTTAACCAAGAAGTGTATTTTATGGATATACTTATTCTTGGATAAGAATGTGATTTGAACGTGGATTAAGTCTAGATTTAGGCATACTTAAAACAGCTAAACCTAGTCATGACTAACTGAAATTTCATTGATTTCAATGAATGCAGTCTAAGCATGACTAATTCTGGACTCCATCTAAACAATATTTTTGTTTGAAAAATAAAAGCAGGGCTTATTGTAAAAAAGCTGCTTGATTCTATCTATAGGTTCTAAAATTACCGAAAACAATCTTAAAACACAGTTGTCAAGTAAACATGATATTTGTGGATCACAGTTTTTAGGAAGAAACATTTTATATACATTATGTTTCAGTTTTGACTCTGTGTATAAACATTTGTTTGACTCAAAGTTCAGGGTTACTAAATCTTGTCTGCAAAACTCTAGATGACCACTAGATTTTGTAACCCTTTCGAAAGATAGAACAAACCTGGGAGGCACTCTGTTAATACAAACAGAACAGCAGCTTTTGCATTGAGTAGGGCAGGAAAACCTGTGATGCAGTGGAAGAGTTAAATCAAAATAACAAGGGTGATTTATCCAGTAGCTTTTCCAGACTAAGCTCAAGGGAGCCAATACTAAATCTACCTATTTGTCAAGTCACTGACAATAGCCTATTTCTTGCTACCATATGCTTTATTAAAGAAACACTTGACCTACCTGTCATACCAAGAGCCTTCCCTTTTCCCCAAACAGAAATAATATAGACATTTCCCTTAAGGGAATCCTGATGCAAATACATCAAGACAGGTTGCCAATTTGTTGAGCGTATTAGGATATGGCAAACTGTCAAGGGAAAATGGCTGTGAGACAGAGAACTCTAACAAGCTTATTTTCTCCCGTTTTTCCTCCCCAGCTACGCTTTTGGAGGCTCTCTCACTAGTTTGTATCACACCATTTATCCGTTATATTTTATGGACAGCTGTCAGATGTGGCTGTCTGTCTTCTCTTTTGAGCATTTGGAAATCTCTCTCTTAGCCTCTGTCAATGACTGTTGCAAATCTCCCAGCTGCAAATTGCTACGGGCAAAGATACAGCAGTGAGCTTTAAAAACAAGTCTTCTGCGAAGCAAGGAGGATGGGCTGTGATTTGCAAGAAGCCCATGCTCTCAAATGCAGCTTTGCAAATTAATTTTCCATTTTTCTTTTGCTTTGCCTTTATACTATGAGAAATGGTTGAAAAGGACCACTAAGTGTTTAAGTGAAGAGAGAGTTACAATAGCACTGCCCTGTTGTGTTTAAAAGGGAAAGCCAAAAGTAAGACCGGAGTGCAGTGTAATGCACAGATATATAGGCTACACATGTAGAGACTTCAGTAGCTTAGAGAACACATATTTAACTTTCAAGACAGCTTTTGTTCTGAACAGAAACAGTCTGCACATTTTAAAGCCACTACATGAGTAAAGTTTTGCTTTTGACAATCTGCCTATCTTTCCTTCTAAATGTTAGCTGTGTTAGTCTCAAGGTATCTTTGATGTAAAAGGGACGCGGTGGCTCAGTGGGTTAGGACGCTGAGCTTGTCGATCAGAAGGTCGGCAGTTTGGCGGGTCGAATCCCGAGTGCCGCGTAACAGAGTGAGCGCCTGTTACTCGTCCCAGCTTCTGCCCACCTAGCAGTTCGAAAGCATGTAAAAATGCAAGTAGAAAAATAGGGACCACTCCGGTGGGAAGGTAACAGCGTTCCGTGTGCCTTTGGCGTCTAGTCATGCCGGCCACATGACCACGGAGACGTCCTCGGACAAACGCTGGCTCTTCGGCTATGAAACGGAGATGAGCACCGGCCCCTAGAGTCGGAAACGACTAGCACGCATGTGCGGGGGAACCTTTACCTTTACCTTATCTTTGATGTATGCATCATTTAAGAATTGATTGGTTAGTGTTACATTCTATATAACAAAGCAGGAAGGAAGCAATCATATTTGATCTCTGTTGCAATTGCTTCTCCTTACTTATTATTAACATTTTTGAGCAGTATATTCTAAACTTCATGGCGTCCCACTGAACTTAATGGGAGTTCCATATAAATCTGTACAGAATCAGGTTGTAAAGATTCCTTAGACCATATTTACAAATGATTGACAGCTGAATTTGGATAGCGCCATCTGCTTAAATGTCTGTGTAAAATGCAGGCTGAAATGATTTTGTGCTTTCGTCTTAATTATTCTAGAGAAATTTTTATGAGGTTCTGCAATGCTATTTGCATAACTGATGCAATAATAATAATATGTTAGAGTTTTTAGTGTGGCATATTCTCTCAGGCCAAAAGATCATCTACTGTTACCCATATTTTCTATTGTTCATTATTTAGCAAATGACAGGTAGATCCAAGGAGGTATCTAATTTCAAGCTTTGCATCCTCATTTATGTGTATCTGTCTTGTCTTACTATCAGATCTGGCTCCTGCCAAGCCAGCAGTGCAAGGCCTTGGAAGCTAGACAGGGCTCTAGGAGAGGAAGAAGGAAGTCTGTGACAGATAACAGAAGCCAGCACAGCAGATAGATTAGAAAGCATGACTGATTCACAGGTCTTTATAGAATTCACACCTGGTCCCTTCAACGGTTGTTCAGTTGGCATCTTTGCAAGCCTACTCCATTATTTTGCAATCTCTTCCTTTGGCCAGGGCTGCACAGGTTGCATCTGTTTCTAATCTGCCAGACTTCAGCAGGATGGTCAGGCTTCAGGCTTCTTGGATTGCTTTTGTTTCACAACACTCCCCACCCCCACAATCCACCCATCAGATCTAAGACGTACAATTAGAATTCATGAGCTGTGCATAATCTCAGTCTAGGATTCTTTTTTAAATTCCATTTTGGTAGAGCGCTGATTGAAACTCATAACTCTTTCATGTCTATGGAGATTCTCAGTCATGTAGATCATGGCTGTCCCAAAGGTGCTTCCCCCCCCCAAAAGGCAGCCAGGCTTTGTTTTTCCTTGAAGATGTTTTCACTTCTCATCCAAGAGAAGAAAACTGAAGAAGCTTCCTGGATGAGAAGTGAAATGAAGTCCAGCACCTTTGGGACAACCCTTTCATGTGAAATTCCATTTCTGATGATCCCAAGTCTTCTTCATTTCAACAGTCTTGTTTTGATGGAGACTAATTTATCGTTGCTGTCTTAGTGTGACAGGAGACCAGTGATGGGATTCAAATATGTGAACAACTGGTTCTCTGCATGGATGCTGCTTCTAGAGCATCTACATTTTGAGCCTGGGCAACAAAAAATTATCTACCAGTTCTGCTGCAGTGGTGCGAACCGGCTGAATCCCACCACTGCAGGAGACCCACAACAAATCCCCACTGATCTTCCAGAATATCATCCATTCACATACAGAGTTCACTGTGGGCATGGCTTCCATTATTGTAACATGCCTGGCCACAAAAAGATTGCTAAGGTATATTTTTTGGTGGGGAAGGGGTAAGAAAGAAAATAAGGTTTCTGATACATGCAGTGGCCTTTAGGCTGGAGATTGCCAAGCATTTGCTTCACTAATCCATTTGACAAAATTTATTTTTTAAAAATAGTGTATTTTTCAGTATTGGAAAATTGATTCTAATGGAAGAAAAAAAAGAAAAATAAAAAGCAATCAATTTTAAACAATTAGAACTAGTTAACATTAAAAGAAGCCTTCAAACATGCATGCTTAAAATAGTAAGCTGTTTTTAAGCTATTATACCTGTTATGTACTGGGTTTTGGTGATACACCACGTGGGTTGCTGGAGCAGCTAACGGCTCTCCAACAACCCAGACTAACTGTCTCCTGTCTTGCAATTGGCTAGTCCCAGGCGGCAAGAGTGGATTCAAATCTATTGGCTGCCACCTAGGGGCTAGACTATATATTGCGGCTGGTTGCAGCCCATGCTTCAGTACAGTTCTAGCAAGAAATAAAGTATGAGTTATCCTGTACTCAGCCTCGTGTATTCATTCCTGCACCTAAGAGCCCACTACTTAACAATACCAAATAGTACTGAACAAGAGCTTCACTATTTTAACTGAATCCCCAAGGGGGATCAATGATCTGTCTTAAACTTTGCTTAAAGATTAACAAAAGGGAACTGAATCTGAACTGGGGAGGATTTCCCGAACTAGAGCATGCACACCTCCTCTCTTGGGTCACAGGGTAGAGGTTCACTAACAGATGTGACACTCTGTGAATGTCTCCATCTAGATCTCAGATGCCCAGGTAGACGATGGGATTAGAAAGGCTTTCACTGCTTGGGACTTGCTGTAATAAGAACATGACTTGGCATCAGAGCCTCAGTCTAAAGCACTAAAGATGTCTCAATCATATTTGCCTGACTGTACCTATAGAGCAGCTTCTTTAAAGACCCCTCCTTATAAGTAGTTCACCTTCAAAAGAATACGAGGACATCATTGGTCATTTTTAATAGAAAGAAAAGTGTATATAAGTAGACTTATTAAACTGGTATGTTTCAAAGAAATCTTACGGGGAAAATGTGTTCAAATACCTTTTGTGTATTTGAATATTTATCAAGTATTACAATTTCACTTAGAAAATTTGTCTGAGAATTATTTCAAACTGATATTTGAAATATTATATATTTCTTTTTTGCTTGTAGATGCTTCGCTGTTAACAATTATTAGCTAGTATCTGGTAATTGTGCAATATTATTCAGCTGGAAAGAGCTGATATGCTCTGGTATTAGTATTTGATAATATATATGCTATGTTTGCTTAAAATATGTAGTGTTAATATTCAATATGTTTCTAATGCATTTGTAGACCACTTTTCCATTTATAACCTAAGTTATAAGTGGTTATGAAATTTAAAAAGGGAGCCCAATTTTATCAGTCTCAAATTTAAATATTTGAATAAAAATATAAATGACTGTACTTTACATAACATTGCCTCACATTTTCCAGAAGTAGATGAGTTTATTTTATTTTATTTATTTGCTGCCTTTCTTATTTTTATAAAGAACTCAACGTAGTGAACCTACCTAACATACCTCATTGCATAAGGATACTAATAAATACCGGTAAAACAAATACATGTCCAAACTATCTTAAATATGATAGTAGACACAGCTCAGAAATTAATTATGCAAGTTAAATAAAGAATGGTAGAGACTGCCCTAAATATCATGTGATATTTTGGTAAGTTTTATACGATGCCTGCTGTATAAAAATGAAATAATGATACATCCATTACCACAGTAAACCTGAAATAAAAGAAATTTGGTGTGAGACACGTCTTTGATTTATGAATATGCATAGTTTAATCTGAATAAACAACTCCCTTTAAATTATTTGTTCTGACAGCTGATATACTGTTTAAAGATGATATGAAATAAAAGCCTCCGAAAATGAAGGCCAAAGTAAAACCTTACCAAACTGAAAACCAAAAAAAAAAAAAAAGTGTGACGAAATGCAGGATTTCTTTTTTTTTTTAAAGATAACTAATATTGATAAATGGAGAGTTGAATAGAAATTTTGGTGACGGTTTGTTGCTGGAACTTTGTACTTTATTTATTTATTTTATTACATTTATATACCGCCCTTTCCCGAAGGACTCAGGGCGGTTTACAGGGTGATTAAAAACAAAAATACAAAAGTTAAAAACAATTAAAGAAATTATATCCGTCCCTGAACAAATAAAACCCCAGTTAAAATTAAAATTAAAATTAAAAAATTCTCAGCCTGGGCCAGAGAGCTCGAAGAGCCAGGTCTTCAGGTCCCGGCGGAATGAACGGAGGTCGGGGGCGGTCCTAAGCTCCGCAGGCAGCTGGTTCCAAAGGGCAGGTGCACCCACAGAGAAGGCCCTCCCCCTGGGCCTACTTTGATATGGCCCAAGGGCTAATCAATAAAGTTGTTGTTGTTGAATAGAAATTTTCAAATTAGGCTAAAGATTGAATATCAAAAGGAAATTGAACATAGGGAAATACAGAAATAATCACTGGGGGAAAAATGTTCCTTCAACATTTGGAAACAAAACTCTTTTTATTTCAGCTTAAATCCAGTGGAATCTCACCAAAAGGTGGTTTCAATAGTGCAGGAAAGCATCTAACTGATGTTTTTGTGTTAAACAGCATAGCCTGATATGTTACTCATTTGGTTTTAATTCATTCTACAGCATGTGGTTACAGGCTCAGCTTCTTTTCATTCCTGCTTATTTTTTAGCTGCTTTCAGTTATTTCCTCTTTTTCACTTCAGCTTGTGAATTTCAAGGTCAGGCTGAAGTCAAATGTTGCCATTTTAGTGATGAAATGCAAGCAGATGTGGCTGGTTTGCATGACATTCTCCACACTCTTCCAGTTTTCTTTGCTGTGTGGGGTGGAATTTGAACAAAGTCTAGTCATTTGCAAGATCTGCATTTTTATATTTGTATTTCAAATGGTTGAACAAGGAAATTATAACTTGATGTTAAACAACATTTTGTTGATTGGTTTATTTAACAAAAGAGAAAACTAACCCCAAACAAAATATCCTACCCTTCATTTTTGTAACCACAAGTCCTATTAAAGATAAAGAAGGCTTTATTTTTAATTTGTAATAGATGACATTTTGCCTAGTACTGTAGTTTTTCTGTATTTTCTCAAACATAAAGCTCCTATAAGTTGCAAATGACCATCCAAAGATTCTGAAGCAGAAAAAGCAACTGAGAAATGATTTAATTATAACAGCAATGAATGCTTGTTGTCTAAACTTTCTGCAAAATTAATTTGAATTTAATTTCCTTAGAACAGGCATGTCAAACTCGCGACGTCACATGACATTCCGTGACGTATCACGACTTTTTCCCCATTGCCGGCAATGGGGTGGGTGCGGTTTTGGTGTGACGCATCTGGCCCACAGGCCGGTCGTTTAACATGCCTGCCTTAGAGGATAAAATTCCTCCCAAATATTTATTGATAATTTAGTTTGTGAATATGAAACTTGGCCACAATTCTCTTACATAATCCTTCTTCCTTGAAAAATTACATTGATGTAGGGTGAATTACTGTTGACAGGTAAAGTCATGTTATTTTCATTGATTTCATGGTGTTATGTTGATTTTATGATGATACATTGATTTCACGGTGTTATTTTTTTTGATACAAAATATTGATTTTATGGTGTTATTTTAAAGTTATTTCTTTTATTTGTAGGATAATAAATAATTTGTAGGATAATAAACCATCATTTGACACTATTTAGCATGCTGGCTGGGGAAGTCTAGGAGCTGAAGTCCAGACATCTTTTTTTGTTTAGATTTTTTAATTGCATTTCAGAAAAGGGTATAAAAAAACTTTACTTGTAATTAAAATCTTTTAGTTTAAGACAGGGGTGTCAAACTCACAACGTCACATGACGTGTCGCGATTTATTGTGACTTTTCCCCCATTGCTGGAGCTGGGGTGGGCGTGGTTTCGGCATGATGCATCTGGCCTGCAGGCCAGTAGTTTGACACCCCTGGTTTAAGAGATACATTTTTAAAACATACATGGAAATAGATTTAGTATGTGAAATTAGCTGAATTCAATGTAATTTACTCCCAGGTAGTATGGTAGAGGACTGCAGTGTGTATATGTGTGGGTGTCTCTGTGTTAATTCTAGTTCTAACCCTAAAGCTAATCTCATTGATAGGGTTCTGAGTAGATCAACCTAAGATTGTACTGTAGCATTCTCCTAAAGCTATATATAAATATAGCTTATATTAAAATTATTCTAGAAAAAAGAAAAAAATATCAGACTTAAACCTGGAATCTATTTATTCAAACAGAAATAGAACCAAATATTATTCCAAACATCAACTGTGAATGGCCAAGACTTACATCTACTCTGTTGTTGATCAGTTAAGTGCTTGAATTGCATATAATTTAAGATATATAGACAATTATCTCTCTTTTAAATTCCTTTAATTAGCTAGTTAACTTTACAATATTCATCCAATATTCATCTATGCACATTAAAATATAGAGTAACAAGGAGTAGTGTTAAGTTTGCATGTAATGTTCTGATGAAAAATTGCCACAAACAAATTGTCTTTGCAATTAAAATACTGGAAAAACTAAGAAAAAAGGATCCTTTATGTTGAAAATATTAAGAAATATTTTCACAATCTGAGTTAATGTTCATTTAGTGTATACTGATATTAGCTACGTTTTAGTCAGTTTTTGTTCTCAGACAAAAATGTTGCATATTTAGCATATGTTTATATAAACAAAATAGAAAAAGTGATTAAAACCCTACACATTCTAAGGTTGAAGGAAAGAGAATCTTAATAGTAGTATATTTATTTATATTACCAAAAAAACTAACATTTCACAAAATGAATGGCTATTTCAAAGACTGATACAAAACAGATTGTATAACTGGTGTGTGAATATATACACAAAAATGTGCTTAGATTTAAAGGTGAAAGATGTAAACATGTATCAATACCACTTCACAAATGACATTGAAATAACAGATTTGGTTATATATTGTATAATTGTACATTAAATGTTGGCATCTTCTGATGGAGAAAATGCAGACCAAAGATGCCTCGAATCACTACAAAAGCTGAGAGGGAAGGAGTAATGCTGGAATAATAATGGAACATGTTAAAGAATTAAACCAAACTTGTACATTTTAGATCAGGGATGTCAAACTCGCAACGTCACGTGACGTGTCATGACGTGTCATGACTTTTTTCCATTGACGGCAATGGGGGTGGGTGTGGTTTCGGCATGATACCCCTGTTTTAGACTGTAGAAAAATAGTGGGAAGAGAATTAGGAAGTTTGTTTTCCCATGATCAGGTAATTTTATGTGAACAATTCAGTGACTGAAGCATATTTTGCGGACACCATTTTCCAAGATGGAAGATAGGTGAAGGTGGATATGTGGTACCTGGTAGTCCCAAAGGTGCATTTTCAAAAGCCGAGTGGACTTTGTTTTTTCTTGAAGACGTTTCAGTTCTGAAGTCCAGTTGCCTCTAGAAAAAGCACCTTTGGAACAACCATAACCTGAATGACTGAGAATCTCCATAAATATGTGGTACCTGGTAAATTTTAATAATTTTAGAGGTGAAAAATAAATATAGAATCTTGAGACAAGAATGTTTAAAGAATAATTACAAAATATATTTATCATTTCAATAACAATTGAAATCAGATACTGCAAATCCGTTAATAGCCTGAGATGATAAATATAAGCAGGTTACTCTGAGCTAACCATGTCAGCTGAATTGTGAGTTAGGTTTTTGTAGTTGCATAACATTTAGAAAACTGTTGCAGCATAGGGCTCCAAGAGGATTGTATATGAACTCTGCCCTACTAGAAACAAGGAAGAAAATTCTGATTTCATTATTATAAGGTTTTTCCCAAGAAAAGGCCATTGTTCAGCATTAGGATCCATGCCCATTCAAAATGCTTTCCAACACTGGAACTAGGAAAGATCTATGTTTGGCATTGTATAGAAGAGTAGGCATCTCCAGTCATTTTTCAGGAAAGAAAAAGCAACAAGTGCCTGGCACAATTTTACACAAGAATGAGCAATGTTAGCCACCAAATCTGGAGGCAGCAGGTCAGTTCAGATGATAATAAACAGGATGTAGGGTCTTCACACAGCATTATCCTCCCCCTTACTCAAGAGGAATGCCTAAGGGACTGCCTGCCTCTCCTTCCTAGAAGGAATCATCTTGCTCTGCCCGGTGGTAAAGTCAGAGTTTCTTTCGAGTGTTGTCCGCTGATTTTCTACCATGGATGTCTAAAAAAAGTAGAGAAATGCAATAATAGAAATCCCAGTTTGTGAATACTTTATTGCAAGTGAGCATGTGTGAAAAGGTACATTGCTGTTGCAAAGGCTGTTCACTGCCATTTCTCCATTCCCTTTGTTACTGTTTGTCATTAATACATTTCTGTACTGTTTGTCATTAACACATTTATATAGCTGTAGCCATCTAAACTGTGTGTTTTAATAGTAGTTATACAGTTATATAACACTATCCATTTTTTATTGGCTTCCACTATTAATTGTTAACTGGTGGTCAATATAAGTAAAACTATGCACATAGACTATGCTCTACAGAAACACGGAGAAATCACCTTATTTACATGGATGTCAAGTAAAACCTTGTACATAAGAAAATAACATAATTTAACATTTGTATACAACTTTCTGGTCGGAGAGCTTAAGAAAAGAAAGGCAGATTCTGTATGCCATTCTAAAGATAGACTACATGTTAATTGCTAATACTTACTGACCTGACCAGTTATCAAACTATAGAAGAATATTTGAATCAACTCTGATTTAGTGAGAATGGCTACAAGGGCCAGAATTAAGCAGAAGTGAGAAGCCCTGAAAGTGCTTGGACAAGGTTGTTACCAGCCATAGCTCAATCTGAAGCTCCACTATGGTATATCTCAACCACTAAGCACAAGAGCTTTCCCAAGGCTTTTGTTATTTGAGTTCCTGGGCTTCTTATTGACATGTATCCTAGGGATATAAGCCAAATGTATACGTCATACTGTACTTGCTATCTCTTATAGGATTGACATTAGCCTTTTGACTTTTCTAAGGCTTGGATAAAAAGATATAAGACACCTTGCCCCTCAGTAGACAGATGCCACCTGAAGGAGCCAAGACCGCAAGGTTAAATCTGATATCTTCTATGGTTGCAAGAAAACAGCATGTAGTTATCCCAAAATTTTTTCTCATCTTGTGGACTAAGCTGGATTATCTGGCCAGTAACTGGAATGGTTTAAGTGATAAATATGGGTTGAGATAAACTCTGGAGTGAAATTGCAACCACAATAATAGTTACAACTCAAATCTCTCTATCAGGCTCCATTTTGGACAGAATTCTGGTTCCTTTGTCCCTTCCCCTTTTCTTAGGATCATTCTTGAGGTTTTGGTCCAGGTTGATTTCTATAAATAATGTTAACATTGATTGTGGAATCTAGGCAAAAGTGTAAAAATGTTAGAAATTTTTCAAAAATGGTATTTTGGAAAATACAATGGTGATGTTTGATTGAAAGGCATTCTTAGCACTATGGTGGTCATTCTGATTTTTCTGATCCCTCAGCCATGGATGCCCCCTGCATAGACAGCAGGAGGATTTGATACTTCAATCATTTGCCTTCCTTTCTGGGTACCTCTGAATTGTCTGCATATTTTCTTGTTCTTTTAGGTTTATTCTTTTACAAACTGGAAGAAATACAAACCACCAGAATATTTTTAAGATGTACTACTGTAAAAACTGCAAATTAATTAGGATTTATAGAAATATTGTAACAGATTCCACATGATTTTAATTAGGTTACAATCCTGGAAAAATCCAGAGAACTCTATTGAATATACAGGATTGTGCTGTTAGGATCTGTTTTCCATTTTTTGAAATTACAAAATTTTAATGCTTTTTTGTTAACAACAAATCCTTGTCAATATACTAGCCACTTTCTGGCAATTCTTCAAAAATTCCATTTTGATTCAAGACGTTCCTTTTTTAGAAATGGAAAAGCACAGGGTAGAAAAATAAGTAGCTACTTTCTGTTTCCAAAAATATGTATCAGTGGCCAAGAAGTTCTCATTTAAGTCTCTTACTGAAAATCTGACACTGGAAGAAAGAATAATAGACCTCTAAGGAATATTCTTTAATTTTACAATTTAATTCAAGGTCAGCACATTAGGTACAGTAGATGTTCTCTTGTATTGTGCCATGCATTTGTGGCACAACAAACTCATCAGGACAGGATTTAGCAATCCATCTGCATCTGAAAGATAAAGGTCCCTCTTTTGAAGATAGCAAAGTTCACATTCTGGACAGAGGCAGAGACCACTGGTTTGAAACTGGAGTCAAAGAGGCCATCTATGTTAAAATTGGACACCTTTCCCATAACAGAGGGGAAGATATAAGACACCATCTATCTTCTGTTTACCCCAGAGCCCTTTCAGCAATCCCAAAAGGTTCTACACCCATTTGCACTCTGATTCAGGTGGACCTAAGGATACAGATAAACCCCCAGTTAGCCTCAAGGACTCAGAGAGAGCTAACGACTGACCCTCAGAGTGCTAATGACCAGATGACTGCAAAGAATATAAATCCTTCCTTTCCCCAAGAGTCAGTTAGAACTGAAGAAGCTTCTTGGATGAGAAATGAAATGTTTTCAAAGAAAAAACACACACACCAAGAAAGTCAAGTTGCGTTTTGGAAAAAGCACTTTTGGTTCTTCTAAATAAAACAAATTGCAATGGATACATGGTTTGTAAAAATGTGAAGATAGAAGAACAATGCATCCTTTAAAGTCTGTGGGATTTCTAGATCCAGACAGACAGGCAGGTACTGGCCGATCAGCCATGTATTATGGTAGCAGGTAAGGAGCAGAAGACAGTGGTGGTGATAGATGTAGTGGTGCCAAGTGATAGCAACATCAGGAAGAAAGAATATGAGAAGTTGGAGAAGGACTGGTGCCTGAAGAAAGAACTTGACACGTTGTGGAAAATAAATTGGTCCCATTGGTGATAGGGGCACTTGGGGCTATGATTCTTAAGCTGAAGGAGTGGTTCCAACAGATTCCAGGAATAGCATCAGAGGTCTCCATCCAGAACAATGCAGTGCTAGGAACAGCTAAAATACTGTGCAGAACCTTCAAACTTCCAGGCTTCTGGGAAAAGACCCAAAACTGAGGAAGACACATACCACCCATAGAGATGAGAAAGGGTTTTTTATCAACACTACAAGATATTCCTCAAGTACTTTGGGCCTTTAGTATGGAATAAACCATGCATGCATATTGGTATGTATAATAGATCTCTTTTCTATGCAAAATATATCTTTCTTTTTCTTTCTGTAATGGCTGTCTGACAATTTACAAAATTTAAATATGTGAGAAAGGATTATCCCATCAGTAGTCTCCACCCGAGGCATAATATATATTAAAATGTGAACTTGCAGTTTTCTGTCAAACTGTTGTAACTTTCATTGTTTATTGATTTGATTATTATAGACTGATCACCATATACATAACTTTGATATCACTAATAACAGGTTTTCACCAGGTGGTATATGTGTTTAGCAGATTCATAATGGATTGAAAAAATAAAAAAAATCACAAGATATATTCATGTGTGAACCACTGCTATAAAAATACATTAAAATTACAGTGACAATTCTACAATGAACCTGACTGCAGCCATTTTTCTCCTCATCCTAGGTTGCCACATAGAACAGAGGGAGGGGGGCTTGCCCAGGTGCTTCACTAGTCAAAATAATCTTCTGTCCCATGGGAACCAAGGTCATCTACTGCTCCTGAAATCAGGGACTGGGCATTGTAAAAAAAAAAGCCTGCCAAATGAATATATTGGGGAACGTAGTTGATTGCATAGTTTTGTGGGTAGTATATTATACTTTGTAACTAGGTAATTTTTAATTGGAAATTCAGACTTGGTTTCACTTTTGATTGTGCTGATCCTTTGTAACTAATAAACATGTTCTTTGAGGAATTTACAAACTTTGGAGTTCTGCTTTATTTTTCTCTGTCTGTCCGAACCATGACATACAGGCATATAAGAACAAAGTCCTATCTAAAATAGGCCAACTATTTGAAGATTGTGTCTGCTTTACTTCTTTTGAAGTGCTTATATATTAATGCTAAATAAATATCTTTCTTCTTATATACTGACTTCATATTAGGCCAGGTTTATTAAACGTATTAACTACTTATAGTTTCAGTTATTTTGTTCTCATATAAGTTGGTAAAGATTTGAAAATGAAAAAAATATTCTCAAGAATAAATAATTAAAGCAAAAGCACAAAGCGAAAGATAAAAAGACAAAATAGGCTAACTTTTTATTTATTTGAATTAATTAGCCAACTCCAATGGACTCCTTTAAAGTTTGGAAGAATTTGTTGAAACTCAAAACTTTCCTGAGAATAACCCATATGTTGTATTACATCTGCTTATAATAACATACCAGCCTATGGTTGCCTGTGATTTATCTATGCTGAGAATGAGAGTTATGGAACCATAGGCTGGTTTGTTATTATAAAGCTCAAAGTAAAAGCTGTTGAAAAGAGATGTGTTGAAATGAATAAAGGAGGAAATCTCCATGCCCAATAAAAATGGGAGAATTAATTTAGTGTTGCCTCAGGTGAGTCTGATTTATAAGGTTTTTTAAGGTCCCAGAAGTAAGCATACTGTTTGCTATTGGCTTGGTGATCCTTTACAAAATGGCTGTTTATTTTGACTATGAGAAAAACATGTAGGTAGTAAAGGGCTTAATATCCATAGTTCTAAAGGCAAAATTCAGATGCTTTTTCAGATGAATTTTTTCTGTCAAGAATAGAATTTTATATGGCAAAACACTTTCCCACCTGAAAGTGCATTAGAACAAGTACTTTTATTTCTTTTGCTTCTTGCCTTTTACTCCCTATCCATTTTCTCCCTAGCTCCACTCTTGTTACTCCCAAAATTGACTTGTCCTAGAGAATTTCTCATTCTCTTGTATCTTTCATTAATTCCCTCCATCAACATTGTATCTTAAACAATTTAATCATGCTGTCAGACAAAAAGTGTAAGCAATGTTGGTCACACATAAATCAAACAATATGCTGAACTCAATGGAGAGATGCACCATAAAAGCCCTGAAACAAGATCTGAACATTATTATCTTACTGGCCAACAAAGGGCATTCAACGGTGATGAACCATATAGATCAGGGGTCTTCAATCTTGGTCCTTTTATGACTTGTGGACTTCAACTCAGCCTGGCTGAGGAATTCTGGGAGTTGAAGTCCACAAGTCATAAAAGGGCCAAATTTGAAGACCCCTGATATAGATTATGAAATGAAGGCATTTGCTCTGCTCAATGTAGACATCAAAGATGAAAACTATGGTCACACAGCTGAATGCTTATCTCAGCCAACTTAAACACAACTGTATAACAGAAAAGGAATGGTGGGAAATGAAAGGAAAAGATGCACCCCGTTGAGATTTTATGTACTCCCCAAGATACACAAAGTAGGGATCCCCCTCAGACCTGTTGTACTGTTAAGGGATACTGCTATGTACAACATCGCTAAATGGCTGGCACAATGCTTAAGCTTCCTGACTCCACCTTCAAACACTGTGGTTGCATCATCCATGCAATTTTTGACACAATACGTTAAGCTCAACAGAGAGATGCACCATTAAAGCCCTGCAATAGGCTTAAATGTGTCTCCTGAAGAAATCTTGGTCTCTTTTGACATAATGTCCCTAATTACATCCCTCCATCCCCACATAGCATACAAAGAGATAAACAGAAAACTAGAAGAAAAGGACAACACAGATCAAAACAACCTAACTAGGACACAAATCATGAACCTACTCCAGTATGGTCAATGAACCATATTTAAATATATTTAAATATATTTATTTTCATATGTTATATATATGTGTCTATACATATGTTGTATGTAGTATGTTATACGTGTGTCATATATGTGTCTTACTTTGAGAGCGGGCAACTAAATTTCATTTTTGATGTGCGCCATTGTGCCCACAGTAAAAAAAGTAACAATAAAGATTATCTTATCTTAAAATGGAAATGTATGAACAAATAAAAGAGGTGCCTAATGGATTCGCAATACCAGGGGTCATTGCAGAAACAGTCCTATGTGAACTGGAATATCACTGTGGTGGTGCAGTGGTTAGAATGCAGTACTGCTGACTCCAGGAGTTCAATTCTGAGCAGTTCAAGGTTGACTCAGCTTTCCATCCTTCTGAGGTCAGTAAAATGAAGTCAGTAAAATGAGGATCCAGATTGTTTGGGACAAGATGCTGACTCTGTAAACCACTTAAAAAGGGCTATAAAGCACTGTGAAGCAGTATATAAGTCTAAGTGCTATTGCTATTGTGCATTTCAAAACTACACGCCTAAATTTTGGTGCCACTATGTAGATGACACATTGAGAAGACTTTCATGTCCTACTGACTCCATTCTCCTAGACATACAATTCACAGTGGAAGAAGAAATGGATAAACAATTGCCATTTTTACACGTACGTATCAACAGACAGGAAGATGGAAGCTTATAAATCATAGTATATTGCTACTAACACTTCACATATTCTGAGCTTCCATAGTAATCATGCATTGTCACATAAAAAACTTGTGTCAGGATACTCTGCACATGGTAAGAACACACTATAGTATCCAGCAAGCAAAACAACTGGAGAACGGGTACCTACTTGAACAATTTAGGCAGAATAGATATCCACAAGGATTTATCATAAGATCCCTGCAAAATATGCTGGAGAGAGAAAGGAAGGAAGAAAGAAGCTACAAGACCAACGATATGGCACATCCTGCCATAAATTAAAAATATTTCAGAAGCAATAGAACACAACTTCCAAGATCTGCAAGTGGACATTAGTCACCATCCATATGCTACTATCTGAAGACAAATCATGTACTGCAAAGATTATTTGGAGATGAGAGAAAATTTGAATGTAATTTACCGGATTCCCTGCATGGATTGCCCCTGTGACTATGTGGAATAGACATGATTAGTATGTGAGAACTTGAGCGAGTGATTAGATGAGATCCAAACTCATTGGTAGCCTTGGATTGCAATGAACAAGGACATGTATTCAATTTCACAGTGTCTACATTTGTTGGCTGAGCAGGTACAAAAATAGCCAGAGAAATTATTGAAGTCTGGCAAATGGGCTCTTTGTCAGTCAATAGGAGTGCTGATTTACCACTGGCCTATTCATGACTTAATAACCAGCTATCAACACCATAATTAGCAACTTAAACCTACACACAACCAGGAACCATATAAATACAATGAGTAGAACAATGTGCAATATACCTTTTGGCATGATATAAATAAAATTAAAAAGAGGTAGCCTTTCTGGCTATAAAAAAGTCTATTACTTCTGCAAGACTCATGCAATACAACATTTGGGTATGTGTTGTAAACCTTAATACTTAAATGACAGATTTATGATAATAAACACAGAAACGAATACATTTACTTGGACTTCAATAAGGCATTTGATAAAGTGGGCCACAACCTACTACTTGATAAGATAGAAAAATGTGGGTTAGATAGCATCCCCACCAGATGGATTTATAACCGCAACTGCACTCAGCATGCAGTCCTCAATGGAACTGCATCTACATGGAGGGAAGTATGCAGTGGGGTACCCCAAAACTCTGTTTTAGGCCCAGTATTCTTCAACATCATCATCAATTATTTGGATGAGGCGATAGATGGGGAACTCATCAAATTTGCAATGACACCAAGCTGGCAGGAATAGCCAACATTCCAGAATATAGGCTTAAGATACAGAAGGATCTTGATAGATTTGAACATTGGGTGCTATCTTGCAAAATGAAATTCAGTGGTGAAAAAAGTAAGGTTTTACATTTAGGCAAGAAAAACCAAATGCACAGGTACCTTGCTCAACAATAGTAACTGTGAGAGGGATTTTGGAGTCCTAGTGGACAATCACTTAAATATGAGCCAGCATTGTGCTGCCAAAAAAGCCAACACAGTGCTAGGCTGCATTAATAGAAGGATAGAATCAAGATCACGTGAAATGTTAATACCATTTTATAACACCTTGGTAAGGCCATACTTGGAACATTGCATCCAGTTTTGGTCACCACGATGTAAAAAAGATGTTGAGACTCTAGAAAGAGTACAGAGAAGAGCAACAAAGGTGATTAGGGGATTGGAGGCTAAAACATATAAAGAACAATTGCTGGAATTGGATATGTCTAGTTTAACAACGAGAAGGACCAGGGGTGATATGGTAGCAGTGTTCCAATATCTCAGGGGCTGCCATAAAGAAGAGGGAGTCAAGCTATTCTCCAAAGCACCTGAAGCAATAGATGGAAACTAATCAAAGAGAGAAGCAACCTAGAACTAAGGAGAAATTTCCTGATAGTTATAACAATTAATCAGTGGAATAATCTGCCTCCAGAAGTTGTGAATGCTCCAACACTGGAAGTTTTTAAGAAGAGTCTAGACAACTGTTTGTCTGAAATGGTATAGGGTTTCCTGCCTTAGCAGATGGTTGGACTAGAAGACCTCCAAGGTCCCTTTCAACTCTGTTATTCTATTCTATATAATAATGTCTACTATGTGATAACAAAATATAATTTGGATTGGATCCAGTCTTTATTATATTTTGAGTAAAGTTACTGAAACAAAGGAACCTTAATTTTATCATTGATACCTGAAAGCCTACTCATTTACAAAAGACCCTCAAAATATGTCAGTAGCTGGAAATGTTGTTAGAATTAAGAATATAATAGAGACAATTCCCAATGAGAGAAATCTCCTTATGATTAAGGAGGTGATATAATCTCCCTTCCTATCTTTTACACACACACACACACACACACACACACACACACACACACACACACACAAACAAAACCTATGTAAATGGTCCAGGAGTCAAAAGAAAACAATGTGAATATTGGGCGATGATCCATTTCCTGAAGTGCTTTTTTCCCCAGAAGGTATCATAAAGAAGAACAATCCATCTTGAGACATCTTGAAACTATTTTTGAAGTGTATAGTTAAGAGTTCATTATCACAAGATGAGATCATCACTAACTTAAATGACTTTAAACGGAGTCTGGATCAATTCATGGAAGTCAGAACTTTCAAAGCTGATTAGTTTTGAAGTCTCATTGTTACTTTCAGGTTGGGGATAATGTGTGTCATTCTGGGAACCAAATTCTCTACTACGGTAGGACTAATCTAGAAGGCTATTCTTAACTTTGATAAAGAACTGGGATGGGCAGCCTATGTAAGTAGGTATTCCAGTATTCAGTGAAATAAGGAATATCATTGAGAATGTCTTAATGAGTATTATCTTTAAATTGAGATTGCTTCTCTTTCTTGTGTGTTCTACACTTTCACATTTAAGCAAGTATAAGGTTCTCCTGCAGAGAAAAGAAACAGAATATATAAATAGCTTTAGAGAGAAGTAGACTATCCTCATTACACAAGCACATATGCTTTTTATTTCCCACTGGATTTTCCTGTGCGTTTCTTGGAAAAAGTAACAGGTTTTGCCTGGGAGCAGAAAGGAGAAAAAACATTCTTAAAGAAGGAGATTTGAGGTATAAGCAGACTAAATAAGTTGGGAATGGC
Organism: Vipera berus; assembly: GCF_964194415.1. NCBI lineage: Eukaryota > Metazoa > Chordata > Lepidosauria > Squamata > Viperidae > Vipera > Vipera berus. The sequence goes on from NC_138203.1 coordinate 202,310,624, forward strand.
TACATTGTGACTTTTGTGGGCCCTAGGAACGTTGATCTTCTTGGGCCCCTTCTTCTATAAAATTAATAATATTAAAATTATATTTCAGAATCAGAATAGAGCTGGAAGGGACCTTCAAGGTCTTCTAGTCCAGTCCCCTGCTTAAGATCACCTCCCCCCACCCCAATCCTGCCTCTGCTGCTTTTGTCGGTCTGCCTAGCTGGAAAGGTTAGAGACTCCGGTATAGCGAACACTTGAAGTGATCTTTGAGGCATGTTGATTTGGGACATTAATATATGTGCACTTTTTTGGGAGCACTGGAGTTCCACAGGATGAACTAATCAAAGTCACTCTCTGACTTTACTTGTGTCACGTAAGGTGAAAAATCAAATTTCCCATCCCATTGCTTATGATAGAACAGATCTTGAAAATGCCATAAAATATATACCGTAGATTCTGGCGTATAAGACGACTTTTTAACCCATGAAAATCTTCTCAAAAGTCAGGGGTCGTCTTATACGCGGGGTGCTGAAACTTTAGGGACAGGGCTGGCTGGAAAACCTGGAGCGGATCTTCCATTTAGTCTGCGCAGGGAAAGCGGGACCAATTGGAGTAGAAGCTGCAGTCTGTGATTTTTTACAGGCTGGGGTCTGGGCTTTTTTCCTCCTAAAGTTGAAGAGCAGCTGCAGGTGGGGAATGCAAGAGCAACTTGAAAGGCAGGTGGGGAATGCATAGCCAGAGCAGCAGCTTAGCTCTAAGGACACATTTGACTCAGGAACTGGGCGGGCTGGCTGGAAAACCTGGAGCGGATCTCCCATTTGGTCTTTTTTTTAAATCCCATTTATATCCCACCCTTCTCTGAAGACTCAGGGCGGCTTACAATTTAAAGCACAAATCAATGTGCTTAGCAATAGCCTTCATTCTATGTATATGCCTGCCTATTAGAGCTTTCACCCCCCCCCCACAAGCAGCATTATTACAAAGTCAGCTTATTGCTCCCAACAATCTGAGTCCTCATTTTACCTACCTCGGAATGATGGAAGGCTGATTCAACCTTGAGCCTGGTGGGATGAGAACCTGCACTAATTGCAGGCAGCTGGGGTTACTTAAGGCTCTGCGCAGGGAAAGCTTTAGAGTGAATTAGGAAAAGTGAAAAAGTGAATTAGGAAAATAGGAAAAGGGTTGCTGGAATTGGGTACGTGTAGTTTAACGAAGAGAAGGGTGAGGGGTGACACGATAGCAGTGATCCAATATCTCAGGGGCTGCCACAAAGAAGAGGGAGCCAAGCTATTCTCCAAAGCACCTGAAAGCAGGACAAGAAGCAATGGATGGAAACTAGTCAAGGAGAGAAGCAACCTAGAACTAAGGAGAAACTTCCTGACAGTTAGAACAATTAACCAGTGGAACAACCTGCCTCCAGAAGTGGTGAATGCTCCAACACTGGAAGTTTTTAAGAAGAGACTGGACAGCCATTTGTCTGAAATGGTATAGGGTTTCCTGCCTTAGCAGGGGGTTGGACTAGATGACCTCCAAGGTCCCTTCCAACTTATTATTATTATTATTATTATTATTATTATTATTATTATTATTATTATTATTATTATTATTATTATTTAGTTTAATCCACTTGCACTGTTTTATGTTTACATGTTTGATGACAAACAGCCTTATGTTTATAAGTGACAGTTTTCCTACTAAGTACCTGCATGTCATAAGCATTTGAATTAAAATTACCATATTAAAATCAAATCTGATGTTTTTTAATTTTTATTTCGTGTGCGTTGGAAGAGGGGTAGTCTTATACGGCGAGTATAGCCCAAACCCTATAATTTAACAGGAAATGTAGGGGGTCGTCTTATACGCCCAGTCGTCTTATACGCCAGAAAATACGGTATGTTATGTTTAGTTTACTCATTCTGGTGAGTGTATTCCCTGAGCAGATTATGCTGTTTTGTTGGTTGAAAGTTCACACAATGTGCAGCAAATATTAAATAGATTTAATGATGCAGGGAGGACTATGGAACTACAAATTAATGCATCAAAACTAGTTAGTAGTGCTTTACAAGGAAAATGGAGTGAAAAATGAATAAGGTACATAGAAATGAGACAAAGTGAGAAAAATGGCCTCCTGTCCTTCCACAGCGAAGATTCTCCACTGACTCTTTGATCCATCCATGAATGAGAAGGAAAAAAAATCAGTTCTCAGAGAGCTAGCTAGGCTCAAGTGTGGGTGGTTAAAGTAAAATAGAATCAAGGCCTGGCTCAAATTTGTCTTTCTATGCTTTTGCTGTTGCCAAGTTGAACATAGCAAGTCTCCCCTTCCTTTCTGTGGTGTGTTTAGGTAACTTTAGTCACAAAAATATGGATGGGTCATTTGTACTGAGAAGGCAATGTTACCACCACTTAAGAAAATTGAACAAAAGGGTAGTCATAAGAGCAGGCTGTGTGGTAAAATGAGGGAATGAGTGCTGATGTGCATGGACAGGTCTCTCAGTATCATGAAGTATTTGGCAGTTTTCTCTTCTAAACCCTTTTGCCATTAAAGAAACAATTCCCTTTCCCCCATTATCCTCAATGGAAAATCACTCATTTTCTCACAGCTGAAGCGACCTCTATATATTCAATATATTTGTGGGCAAGTCATTATATGTGATTTGAGGTAAGACTCATTTGTTTCAATAAGACAGGTCTATCAGCAGAGGCTACCTCAGGAGAAATTGCTCTGGCAGTCTGAGGAAGAGGAAAACAGGATTTTTGAGTGCCTTACCAGGAAATAGAAGAAGCTATGCTGAAAACCATTAAGGAAAGCTACTCTTTGCCTTCATTCATTCATTCATTCATTCATTCATTCATTCATTCATTTATTCCATTTAGGATTCATTTTATAATCTCATCCTCAGGATGACACACTTTAAAAAGCAAATATTTTTATTGTATAAACTACAATAAAAGATAATAAACCTATTAGCAAAACTCAAAACATTGTGAAACATAAGGGTAAGAAAAGAGGGCACAAAGGCATGTTCTACCAGCATTCTCTTAGTTTTCTAGATGAAATAAGAAACTTTAATGTTTTAATTAGTTTATGATGAGAAGATGACAAAGAGAAATAAACACATGCACACAATCCATATAATTATATACAAAACTTATATGCGGGTATGGCAGTGTTTTATACATACTTTATACTTATGCCCATTTACCCTAGAAGAAATGCAGAAGGGTCTGGATTCTTTACAAAACAGTAAAGCTGCAGGGTTTGATGGCATGCATTCAGAACTATTGAAGAACTGTGGATCAGCAACTAATGTTGGCTTACTTCCTTTTTTTAGTTCCACACTATACTGAGAGGCAGCATAGTGGCTCAGCAGTTAAGATGCTGGGCCTGTTGGCTGGAAACTGGCAGCCCAGGTTTGATAGCTGAGCGCCACACGATGGGGTGAGCTCCTGTTACTTGCCCCAACTCCTGGCTACTTAGCAGTTTGAAGGCGTGCAAATGCGAGTAGATAAATAGGCACCACCTTGGTGGGAAGGTAACAGCGCTCCATGATGTCATGCTGACCACATGACCACAGAAATGTCTTTGGACAGTGCTAGCTCAATGGCCTTGAAACTGAGATGAGCACTTCTCCCTACAGTTGGCAACAACTAACAGTAAAATCTGCAGGGACTCCTTTACCTTTACTATACTCGGGATGACTGCCTCCTATATTTAAGAAGACCAAAATTATTGCAATTTTGAAACCAGGAAAGGATCCAAACCTTCCCCACAGTTACTGGCTGATTGCTCTTCTCTGTGTCGTTTACAAATTTTAGAAAGACCTGTGTTAAACAGAACAGCCCTAGGGGTAGAATCTGTAATTCAAGTAGAACAAGCTGGATTCCACCCCAAATGTGATTGTAGTGATCAAATCCTTGCACTAACTTCCTACCTAGAGAATGGATTCCAACGGAAAATGAAAAATGTCTCTGTCTTTCTTGACCTCTTGGTGGCCTATGATAGTATCTGAAGAGAAGGACTTCTCCTCAAACTAATAAAGGTTATATCTTGTCATGACACTATTACCTTGATTGACAACATGCAGATTAACAGGCTATTTCAAGTTTTCACATAACTTGACAGAAGCAGATATCATAAACTGAATTATGGGCTACCATAAGAAGTTTAATGTGAGAAGGGATGACACTAAGAAGGAGCAAAGGACTAAGCATCTTTATCAGCTGCTCTGTTTGTCTTTTATTTCCAGACCAGGTTTTCCCTAAGAAGTTTCAACATCAAAATAAGATTCCCAGATTCATCCTTAATAAGGAGTGGCCAACAGGCTTTTACTGAAAGCATAGATCAGATCTATGGACAATCCTGATGGAGAAAAATGCTTTACCATTTTTTTCTTCTGTTCCAAAAATATTTTATAATTTTAAATCACAGATATCTTCCTGACAGCTCTGTGAAAAACCACCTCATCGTAATTTCTGAATCTAATTTTATTGGAGACATTAACTTTGTTTAGGAAAGTTCAAATGCCTGGGACTTTAAAGCCATTTGCTGAATGCAAGTTGAATTCAACTCCTTCATTTTTTGCCATTTAGGAAAGTTGGAGATGGAGGAGCATGGACAATACACACAAAAACAGAAGAGAGATCAGCGTACACTACCCTTTCCTTTATAGTGTATGTATTGGCATAAATTATGGCTGAAGAACTGCTTTGCCAGAATAATGGGACAAAAGGCTTGTATCTGAAATTTTTGATCCCAAAAATGTGATAGAGAGTTGTTGCATCTCTTTTCTAGTCAGTTTTCAAATGATTGTTTAGAGCAGGGCTTTTCAAATGGTGGTACGCGTACCACCTGTGGTACTTTCCCATGTGGCAAGTGGCACATGACCATCCTAGAGAAGTGTAGCGGGAGAGGGGAATGAGCCGAAGTGACCCAAGCCTGAGGGAGAGGCAGCTGCAGCTTTGGGACTGTCTGGGCTCAGCAGAAGCCCCACGAGCTGGCAGGGCTCCAGCTGATTGGCTCCAGCTGATTGGTGCCTCCAGAAGCAGCGCGGAGCTGGAGGTGAACTGAAGAAAAAAGGAAGGGGGAAGAGAGGAGAGGCTATAAAAGGAGGTGATTTGGGTGGGAAAGAGAAAAAAAAGACAACAGGGAAAGAGAAGGAGAGCTCAGCAGGCAGGGAGGAAACAGGGACAGCTGTTGCTGGAAGAAAAGGTCCCCAGGTTCATTTTGTCCAGCCAGGAGAATGCAATTAGTGCTGATGAAATGAAAAGCAGGAAGACAAGCATGTCTGAAAGGAGGTGGGTTTATTTAGTTCTGGATCAGCTGGCAGCTTGATTGGCTTACTGTAAGGATTTTTGTACAATTTTTACAGCGTTTTATAATTCAAAGGCTCAGTTTGTGTGCTTTGGTTATTGGAATATTTTAGTCTGTATTTGTTCTGTACCAGCCTGCTACCGGCCTTGCAGAAAGGCAACCCCTGTACAAACGGTAGAGACTGGAAAACAACTGAGGCTGGAAGGCGTCTGCCAAGTTTAATTCACAAGCAAAACAACAGAACAAGAAACAAAATACCGGAACTTTGATCCTCAAACGGAGCGGTTGCTTTCAGCAACCAGCCCTTCCCCAAACAGTCCCTTTATTAGAGTTCAGGGCGTGGCCTCCCTGTGCCTCCTTCCGAGGAGTCCCACAGCCTTTCTCTGCTTGTTCCTGCTTGACTGCCTCCTGCGTCGGGCGTCCTTGAACAGGGCCAGCTGTGGGTCATCATCATCCGCACTGTCGGGCTCGCGCAGCTGAGAAGAGGGCCCTGGCTGGGGGCTCTGCGAAGCCTCCAAGCCATCATCAGCAAGTTCGTCTTCAACACCCTCCACCTCCCCCTCGTCTGAGTCATCCGAGACATCCGAGCCGGCTGCCGGACCCACAGGCTGGCCCAGAATCACAACAGTATTTTAGGTTAGCAATGAGTCCAAAGTGTTGACTACCATAGGTTTAATCCCTTTAAACAAATGTAATTAGTTTTACCCCCTTATCTTGCATCTATCTATGGCTTTTAGAAAGTTTTCTTTGAAGCTAAACAGGCTTAATTTAAGGCTAAAGCTTTTTGCAATTGCTGGAGCCTTTCAGTCCGGATTGCAACATTTTGACATGTGACACATCTGAGGCAGCTTAAAGAAAAAAAATGGAGATTATGTGTTTCTTTATTTTGTGAGCATTTCTTGCTTTGCACTTCATTCCTGTGTCTTTAAGGGTACATGAAATAGGGGTGCATTCTTACTACACTGTGGAAGGATTGCTCAGAAGGGAGAAAGGAAGAAAGGCTGACCAGCTAGCTCAGGGGTCTAAAATCTTAGCAACTTTAAGACCTGTGGACTTCAACTCCCAGAATTCCTCATCCAGCCATGATGGTTGAGGAATTCTGGGAGTTGAATCCACAAGTCTTAAAAGTGCCAGGTTTGAAGACCCCTGAGCTAGCTGGTAGTTTTGCATATTAATAAACATGTATAAATTCATCATACATTTGTCAGTGCAAAGGGAAAGTGATTCAGCAAAGAACAGCCACCAAAGAAATTAAAACTGGTACTTTTCCTCTTTTTTTACAGTTTGTAATATTTTATTAGATTATAGAATAAAATACAAAAATACAAAAGCAAGTAGTAGGACACAGTGGGGAGGAAAAAGGGGGAAAAAGTGAGGGGGAGAAGGGAAAAAGAACAGACTTCCTCTGTTGTAGTAGAAGGAAGCATTAACATTGAACCTCAACTTTTTACTTTTCCATAATATATAAACTAGCCATTTATATAACGACAAATGAATCTAATCAAGACAAGGGGGACATGATAGCAGTGTTCCAATATCTCAGGGGCTGCCACAAAGAAGAGGGAGTCAAGCTATTCTCCAAAGCACCTGAAGGCAGGACAAGAAGCAATGGATGGAAACTAGTCAAGGAGAGAAGCAACCTAGAACTAAGGAGAAACTTCCTGACAGTTAGAACAATTAATCAGTGGAACAACTGATTAACACCTTATAACACCTTGATAAGGCCATACTTGGAACATTGCATCCAGTTTTGGTCACCACGATGTAAAAAAGATGTTGAGACTCTAGAAAGAGTACAGAGAAGAGCAACAAAGGTGATTAGGGGACTAGAGGCTAAAACATATAAAGAACAATTGCTGGAATTGGATATGTCTAGTTTAACAAAGAGAAGGACCAGGGGTGATATGGCAGCAGTGTTCCAATATCTCAGGGGCTGCCATAAAGAAGAGGGAGTCAAGCTATTCTCCAAAGCACCTGAAGCAGTAGATGGAAACTAATCAAAGAGAGAAGCAACCTAGAACTAAGGAGAAATTTCCTGATAGTTAGAACAATTAATCAGTGGAATAATCTGCCTCCAGAAGCTGTGAATAGTCCAATACTGGAAGTTTTAAGAAGAGACTGGACAGCCATTTGTCTGAAATGATATAGGGTTTCCTGCCTGAGCAGGGGGTTGGACTAGATGACCTCCAAGGTCCCTTCCAACATTATTATTATTATTATTATTATTATTATTATTATTATTATTATTATTATTATTATTATTATTATTATTATTATTAAAACCCAAAGTCCCCCTCTTTTTCTTAGTCATCAAGGTTTTGACAGCTTGCTAAGCACTGGTGGTACTCGAATATTCTCATGTCCTAAAAGTGGTACAATCTGTGAAAAGGTTTAAAAGCCCTAGTCTAGAGTGGCTGAAGGAGTTCATCTCTCCTTCTCTATGGCTGGCTCTTGAATAACACATCTTTATATAGTTTTGGTTAGGCTCAAAGACAGCAACCATTTTTCTTCTTTATGTTATAGATGGCTTCGCAGCTGCTTCTTTCCTTAATCAAATAGATTTCTAAACTGCAGCTATTTCGTTGCCCAAGTTTTTGTCTTAAAACAGGGGTGTCAAACTCAATTTCATTGAGGGCCACATCAGCATTGTGGTTGCCCTCAGGGGGCCGGGTGGGTGTGGCCTGGGTGGGCATGGCCTACTGGGTAGGCGTGGCTAGAGTGCATATGGCCTACTGGGTGGGCGTGGCCAGCTCTACATCGTTCACATCAAGGGTGCCTATGGGGACCTGGGCAGGAGTGGGACAGATCTGAGGGTGTCTGGCAGAAGGAGGGTCTCTGGGCCACGGCCAAGGCAGTGGGGGCCGTTCCCTCACTGTTTCCAGGATGGCTTCGCGGGCCGCATGAAACCACTTCGCAGGCCGGATCTGGCCCCCAGGCCTTGTGTTTGACATGTCTGTCTTAAAAGGTTTATTATGAGCATTAATTGGAAATATGGAAAGACCTGAGGACCAGTGTTATGTACTGGGCTCATTAGTAATACCAGTTAATGGCTCTCCAGCAACCCAGACTACAAGTCTCCAGTGCTACTATTGGCTATCCCTAGGCGGGAATGGTTGCTTCAAACCTATTGGCTGCCACCTAGGGGTTAAACTATATATTGCGGCTAGTTGCAGCCATTTCCCCAGTACAGATTCTGCAAGAAATAAACCATGAGTTTTCCTGTACTCATTTACCTCGTCTTCATTCCTGCGCCAAAGAACCTGCTATATAACACAAAGGACCTTGTGAAGGTTCTTGTGCAGAAAATCTAATGTTGAAGGATACTTTGCTGCTTGTTAGTGAGAAAAAAAAATCTGTCTTGCTTTTTGCAATAATATATAAAATCAAATCTTTATTAGTCATAGACTAAGCTAAGGAAAAGGGATACAAACAATTAATAATTTAAAAAAACGCTAAAAGGTAGAAAAACAAAATTACACAAAACATTACCATGACTTCCTCAATTTTAAACTTCATATTGGAGACATTATTTTCCTTGCAAAGATATTCCAGTTTGCTTAGCACTGGCACTTTTTGTAATTAAGTGATTCATTATGACACTTTCTGTTAAATTTAATTTGTTTTCACAATTTCAGTTTAACATCTTCATTTTTGACAGATGAAAGTGCAATCCATCAGGTGTTACTGCTGCTTAATTTTCTAGTAATGTTGATGGTGTTGTATGGACTGTATTACTTAAGTACAATGAAATGCATTATTCTAGTGTGGTGAGCTATGTGGCAACCAGCCAGTCAGGTGTGTCTGTTTTCCACCTAGTCCATGCGCGCGCGCGCACACACACACACACACACACACATACATAGATGCACACAAACACAAATAATGGTTGAAAAGTAGCCACAGTAATCTGCCCTTTGGTGAACTTTCAATGCAACTAAAACCAAACTCAACCCAAATGCAGCTCTGCTTCCTTGTACATGCTTTATCCTGAAAACCACAACTTCATTTCTCTGTCTGGACTCCAGCTCAGTGACAAAGCAGCTCTTAGAAAGCCCCATTTCCAGAAATGTGTTCTAACAATACTTCAGAGTCAGTACAGTTAATATTTGATTGAAGAGGGAGGAAGAAAAAATCCTTTACACTCCATCCCCATACATGCTCATACTGAGGTTTATACTATTAGAATCCAGTTCTGAAGAGAATTCATATATATATTGTCCCAGCATTATAGTGATTTTACATAAAAAACTTTACCTCAAATTTAGTGAGTACATTTCTTGCAATATAAAAAGCATTTGTTTATAGTTTGTTTATAATTTATCACAAACTCTCTCGCATTTCAGTTATAACTGAACTCTATAACTATGATTTGTAATGCTTGTAAAAAAGGATTCAAAGAAAGCTTCATCCCAGTGCTAGAATCTCAAATCATATAATGCAAAAAAAACAAAAAAAAACAACCCAGGAGGTCCAGGAATAACAAAAGGAAGAGTTTCTTTGCACAACACATAGTAATACTACTGCATTCAGTGCTACAAATTAATAAAATTGCCTAGATTTGTTCATAGAGTGTAAGACTATATTTTCTCTCCCCAAACATTAGTTGTTGAGGAATATGAATGGGAGGATACAGAGACAGTATTGTTCCGCTTGTGGGTCATAAAGTGTCCAGGTTTGCTTGAAAAAGACTTCCTTAGGGGCTATGACATCACACTGTGAGGCCTCCTGCTGTGTCATGAGATAGGAACCTTAGAACTTTATAGTACAAGATTTTATAGCAGTGACTTTCAGATAGCATGGCTCTGAAGTGCCAAATTGTCCCTTTCAATGAGGATGGTGAACTGCATATTTTGCTTGCCAGTTTCAACTGTCAGCTTAAGCTGCTCCTTTTTGGTGACAAGCACCAATAAAACTTTTGTTTGCACTGGCTGTTGACTCATCTTAGGTGGAATTATGTACAGAAATAAGTCAATAATTCCCCATTCATGGTGATCCACATGCAACTCAGATTGATGATACAATGCAAGCGTCCTGTATAGACAAGGTTCTTGTTTACTGTGTACTTTTCCAGGTCACCGACCACGTTGCTTCATAAATATGCTTTTAGCAATGCAGAGCCTGGTGTGAATGGATTTTAAGTTTATGTAGATCAATTCATCCTTAAAAACTAGCAGAACTAATTTTTTAAAATTTGCACTGCAAACACATTAGGGATAAGCTAAGCTATTCCCAGAAAGCTTTCAGTATCTCCTCAAACAGTAGGCTATTAGGAGATGCCAAATTTGTTTTTACGGCTGTGCTATTATTCCCCACCTGCAAAAAAAAAAATGTCCTCCAGGGAGTGTCATTCTTGGAAAATGGTCTTGAAGAAAAGTGGCTTTGGAAATTGGTTAAATTATGTTCTCAAATGTTTCCTAAATTATGTTGAAACTATTGCCACAATCAAGCAAAAATGTACTTTTGGGAGGTGTCTCCATAACATAAGTGAACTATTTGGATATTTAAAAAGATCTCTGGATTTGAAGAATGAAGAAGTCCTCAACCTGTGAGGGGTTTGCAACTGGGTGATGGAAATGGCTGGCACGCGTGCGTGCGTGCATGCACATCCTCACTTGTGTGAACAGTAGGCAAGTGTGCGCTCGGTCCCTTTAAGTGAGCAAATGGAGCTGCATGCATAATCATGCCCTCTCCCCTCCCCCCAACACTCTGGTCCTCAAAGCCACAAATAGGAAATTCTGGCTTAATGTCTTTAATATTAAGTCATTTTCTAAAAAAAACCAAGGAATTATATTTTCTGTATTTATTATTAAAGAATTTTGAACAGATACAGGCAGTCTTGACTTACAACAGTTCATTTAGTGACCATTCAAAGTTACAACTGAACTGAAAAAAGTGACTTATGACCATTTTTCACATTTATGACCTTTGCATCATCCCCATGGTCATGTGATCAAAATTCAGAGGCTTGGTGACTGACTAATATTTATGATAGTTGCACTGTCCCAGGGTCACGTGATTCCCTTTTGCAATCTTCTGACAAGGAAAGTCAAAGGGGAAGCCAGTTTCATTTAACAACTGTGTTACTAAATTAACAATTGCAGTGATACACTTAACAACTGTAGCAAAAAAGGTCGCAAAATGAGGCAAAATTCACTTATCAACCATCTCACTTAGCAACAGAAATTTTGGGCTCAGTTGTGGTCATAAGTTGAGGACTGCCCCTCTTGTGGGAAGAGCAGAAGCTACAGCTGAGTGACAGCTTTTCATGCAGGTGGTCTTGTGTTCAGTTCCTGATATTTGCAGGCGAGATTGAAAAGTCACTAAGAATATCGAGTTGGTGCTGTCACTGCATATATCATGCGCAGAGCATCCTCTTTAGTCACATATTTAATCCCCAGAACTCTGTAATGCAAGGTTTTAGTTATTTACATTGACTTTGTTTATATTGTCTCATTTACTTTGTCATTTATAGTGTTTTTATTTCTCATTCTGTTTCAACAGCAGTTTCTGCATTGAACTAAGTTTGTAGTGAGTTTAGGATGATGTCAGCAGTATGGAAGAGGTTTGCTGCATGTCGGCCCTTTGAGATCATCCAGACAAGAAGCACCAACCCTGGGTACTAACACTAGCTTTATCTAAGTTTACAGTAATGTAATCTTGCAAATTAAAAGTATATATCTTTCCCCTCATCCTTACAGTCCAATAAAATAGGGATGTCCTTTCTGAGATGTTTGCTATGCCCCATTGCTTCTGTAAGTTGAGTTGCCTCATATCTAACTGTTGCCTAATCTTCGTCCTCCTCCTCCTCGTCCTCCTCCTCCCATTTTCACAGGTCATTACACGTTGTCTTCTTGTAGGTTTTGCTTCCTAGTCTAATCTATTTTTTAGTCTGTCAACTAAATACTAAGCACATCCAACCCTATTTATCTTTCTGACATCAACCTAGGTCAGGGGTAGGCAACCTTGGCTCTTTTATGACTTGTGGACTTCAACTCCCAGAATTCCTGAGCCAGCCATGCTGAGGGGAAAGGGAATGGTTTCCAAGCTGAGCCATGCTGGCTCAGGAATTCTGGGAGTTGAAGTCTTTGAGTCATAAAAGAGCCAAGGTTGCCTACCCCTGACCTAGGTCAACTTAATGGCGCACCATACTCAGTTGTAAAGTAACAGAAATAAATTAAGTTAATCATTGGGAGTCAGAATGTGGATTAATCCTTTATCTAAATACATGATTGGCAATTCCTGATAGAACTGACCATTTGAAGAAGTATATGCAGTATGAAAACATAGTAAGAGTAGCAAGTTACCCAAAATGATGCTGAATGGCATTCATGGAACAATTCACACTACTGTATGTGTAGGGAAGATTGTTTTATATTGTATTGTATTGTATTTTTGTTGAAAAGACACAGCTGCATTATGGAGCATTAGATGTAGTATCAGAAAGACAACATGCATTATTGCCTTCAGAATAAATAAAACTAGATGTTCTCACTTTCAACTGACAGTTGAAGGATATTTGTCTGATATTGAGGGTAAGATAGGCATTGCCTAATTGACCCTGAAGGTAGAGAAAACTATTTTGGTTGACCCTGGCTTTCAACTTCCTACTCAACAATTTCAGTGTTATGTTCATGTCTCCTTGGTGCCGAATGACATCATGATGTTTCCTCAGTATTATTTAAATGATTATCTAATTAAGAACTCATCCCAGACATCAGTTTGGTCTTTGAATGATTACTAGGAAGCTTTACCTATCTGAGCAGTATCCTGAGAGGATATTGTTTATCCTCAATTCAATCCCTTTGGAGATATGTTCTACTTTGCCAAGAACTGCCTGTCTCCCTGAGACTCTTTCTTCAGGCTGTGGAAGAAGAGTTTTTTTATATAGTCGATCCAAAGGAATGTTCTTTTTCACCATTTCTACTGGTTCATATAGGTTCTTAGGTGAATATGGAATTAGTTTGTATAAAATTTATAAGTGTTTGGAATAAGCATCACATGTTCATATGTGACCATATATTCAACTTATTTGATTAATATTTTTTAAAGAAATCTTGGAGTACCAGATTATGGAAAGCTGCTAGAATCTGATAACTAAACTCATTGACATCCACTTGAGAGGAAAAGGATGAAAAGGAATGATGAAACATGCACTGCAACAATTGTGATGCATTGTCTTCCTGGTGTGTGCTTTCATAGCACAATTAAAAAGGGCAGAGCTTTCAGCGTGAAGTTAAGACACGTTTTTGTCATTTTTGTCAGGCTGGCAGCTGAGACCAGCCCATCCACTCAAAACACACCCCCAACCCAATCAGAACACAGCCCCCATTCAAAACACACCCCCACCCAATCAGAACATAGCTAACCCCCCACCAAATCAGAGCACACCTCCACCCACAGAACACACCCCCTCTGGCAGTTTAAAAAAGAGGAACAAACAGCCACTACCACACACTTCTCCCAGAAGAACGAAGCTGAAGCCACCAGCCTGAGGATGATGGATGAGATTTCGTTGAAACATTGCTCTTATACCTTCAATTCTACGTGGGAAAAACCCCGAATGACCAAAGATCTACCCTTCTGAGATTCGAACCTGGGCTGATTGCACATTAGGCAGTTCTTTTCACCTCTAGGCCACAGGCTCTCTCTCGCTTTGTTAGCTTAAGAAGCAAGGGGAGATATGTGTCAAATGCTTGTTAACTATTTAGATTACCTTGCTAGGCCCCAAACATGGGACAAATCTTTATTTCCTGTTTCAGCCTATCTTGAAGGCCATCGAACAGGCAGTAGTCACACCGGTGACAGCTCATATATTTGTGTAAATTGCTAACAAAGAATTAAGGGAGACTGATATGCATTTTAAACTTATTAGTTTTCATCAGTCAGCCATACCCTTCTGAGATTCGAACCTGGGCTGATTTGCACATTAGGCAGTTCTTTTCACCTCTAGGCCACAGGCTCTCTCTCGCTTTGTTAGCTTAAGAAGCAAGGGGAGATATATTCAGATTACCTTGCTACCTTTGGGGCCTAGCAAGGTAATCTAAATAGTTAACAAGCAAATGAAAGGGGGGGTCCCCCGTGAAATCCAGCCAGCCTATAAAGTGGACAATGGAGTGTCAAGCAGCATTTGAGAGGCTAAAGAGACTTTTTTCTGCTGAACCTGTCCTAAAACACCCAGATCCCGACAAACCTTTTGTAATACAGGCAGATGCAAGTGATGTAGCGGTAGGAGACGTACTATTACAAGAAAATGATGGGGGGATGTTGCAACCATGCGCATACACATCCAGAAAACTCACAGAAACAGAACAACGTTGGCCAATATGGGAAAAAGAGGCATTCTCGTTGAGGTGGGCATTACTAACATGGCGCCAATTTTTAGAAGGTCTGGACAGACCACAAGAATTTGGAAGCACTAAAACGCCCAGGAAGCTCACTCCTAAGCAAGCCCGCTGGTCCCAACATTTTCACCGATTCAATTTCACTCTCAAACACTTACCGGGGGAAAAGAACTTCCTGGCAGATGCATTATCCCACATGCCCCAATATAACAGCACAAGAGTTACTGACTTTAAACCACTTGTACCGTAACAACAACTGGTAGCACCAGTCACCACCCGGGCACAAGAAAAAATGAAGCCGAAGGTAGATAGCCAAACTGGAATAGAATTCAGGAAGTCTTTGGAAAGTGATGAATGGTTCCAGAAAAATAAACATGTGTGCACAATTAAAGATGGACTGCCATGGGTGGGGGAGTAGCTATATGTACCTGCCACACAGAGAATCAATTTCATGCAACTGTGCCACGATACAAAATCAGCAGGACACTTTGGCTTTGTAAAAACCTTACACTTAACTAAAAGGCAATTTTGGTGACCATCTATGAAAAAGGACATAGAAAGCTATGTGGGTAGCTGTCAAATTTGCGCGATGGCCAAAAGACTGCAAGGGAAACCGCCAGGTCTGTTACAACCGGTGGCAAACCCCTCAGCCCCATGGAAAGAAATAGCCATGGATTTTATCGTAGAACTGCCAGAAAGTAATGGAAACACCGTAGTCTGGACTGTCACAGATCTGTTCTCTAAGCAAGTACATTTCATACCTTGCCAAAAAATCCCGACTGCAAAAGCATTAGCAAAACTTTTTGTACAGCATATTTACAGATTGCACGGGGTACCACAACGCATCATATCTGACAGAGGGGTGCAATTTACGTCGGCATTTTGGAAAGAATTTTTATCCCTCTTAGGAACCACCCAAGGACTGTCATCTAGTCACCATCCTCAGACAGACGGAGCTTCTGAAAGACTTAATAATATACTTGAACAATATCTGAGATGCTTTATTAATTTTCAGCAATCCGACTGGACGGACCTACTGCCTTTCGCAGAAGTAGCATATAATAATGCAGTACACTCAAGCACAGGTTACACCCCTTTTCAAGTAGCTACAGGCCAGAGTTTCAACCCAATACCAGAACTAACCGCAAAAGAACCGGTCACCCCTGATCTGAAGGAATGGATTGCTCAATTACAAAATACATGGCCAATCGTTAGGAAAGTGTTGGAAGATGCCAGAAAAGCATACAAGACACAGGCAGACAAAAAAAGAACCAATCCCACACCATTTAGGGTAGGAGAGATGATATATTTATCCACAAAATACCTGAAATCACTCCAACCCTGTAAAAAACTAGGACCAAAATATATTGGACCCTTTCCAATTAAAAGAATCATAAACCCAGTAACAGTTGAATTAGAACTACCCAAAAATCTTAGACGAATACACCCAACCTTTCACTGCAGTCTAATAAAGAGAGAACAACAATCACCACTATGAGCAAAAATCCCACCACCACCACCCCCCATCATGGTGGAAGGAGAACAACATTTTGAAGTGAAAGAAATCTTAGATTCCAGAAAACACCATGGAATAGTACAATATTTAGTGGCATGGAAACACCTCCCCTCCTCAGAAAATGAGTGGGTTAACAAACTCCATGTTAAAGCACCTAAGTTGCTTAAGAGGTTTCATACAGAATATCTGAACAAACCAGGCTAACATTTATATGTTTTCTTTTCCCCACAGATGGACTCATCTTTTTTCTGAAAGGAGAGCCGAATGTCAGAATCCATTTATATCACATTTCATAAATGTATAGGTAGAACATTGTGCTTATTCTGGGGATTCTGCCATCTCTCCGAGGGGGGGGGAGAGGATGGTTACTTAGATTGAAATAGGCGATCTTCAAACAACAGGGAAACGGTTGATCTGGGGGAGGGAGGGGGAGAGACGGATCTGGATCACATCTTCATTTACAACTGAAAAGGAAGAAGCAATAACAATAAAAACAAGGAGAGTTCCCTTTCCCACGGAAGGGCCTGACACCTAAGTAAATGATGGGAGCCTGACCAAATGGATGAGGGGAGGGGGCTGAAATGGGAATGCTTTATATAGGATTGAAATGTAACTTTGTTAGATTCCGTCTTGTATTGCCACAATCGATTCCATCCTAGTAAACATTTTCCTTTTGGACTAAACTTGCATCCAAGAGTTCTTATTTCCTAAGATGTGGATTGAGATGGGTCCTGACAATAACCTTCTGTGGTGCAATGTATCTTCTGAGTAGTTCTTGTAATTTACAACCGTCACTTTCCTGCATCTGAGCCAGGAAAATGAAAAAAATAATAATCCACCATCACTTGCAATCTGCAAAGCCATAGTTTTTATGAAGCAGTGCCAAATGGAAACTAACTTGCCTGTAAGTCTTGTGCACAACTCCAGCTCCTTGGGTGATAACATAGCACATATACATAAGACAGGGTTGAGATCAACATAAACCTCATAAATTCTCCTATGTAAAGGTAATAAGAACCAGATCTGTTTTAACACATGGTGCATAGATACTTTAATTTATTGGAATATTATATCAGACAGTCATAGACTTTAGAGAGGAAAATACGTATTAGATGATAGTTGTATTAAGCATGTATATGCCAGCACAAAATTATGTTTTATGTTTCTGTATTATTTTGTGGGTCAATACAAAATCCAACTGACTGTCCTTGCCTTCTCAAAGTGGTCCAAGTGATAGGAATAATATCACCAATGTTCTGCCTTATTTCCCTGTGCAGCTTTAGGCTTCTGTGGTTAAATGTTTTATCTAATAGCCAGCAAGAGACAGTATAATTTTACATAGCTGATAACTTTCTGCAAATATACTTGGGAAGACTAAATTACAGCTGAACTCTTTCTTGAAAGAGAACCAAATCTAGAAATGTGAAAGAAAAAAAGACAGATTAGTCTTCTGAATGAGAACTCAAAATAACTGAAGAAGAAAGGACAGTGAAATTGGTTTCATAGATACCACTTAAGATAATAAATGAGTCTTACTTAAGAACCTGAGAGATGCAGATATGTTACTGCTTTGAGAAATAGAGGATGAAATGTGATATTCCAGATCAAAATGATGATTCATTCCCTTTGCACCCCAGCTTTTGTTTAAATAGAAAAGTGCTGCCTTTACTCATAAAAGTACCAGATTGTGATGTGCCAATCTGATAAAATGAAATTTCATAAGTACAGTAAACCCTTCATTTAATGCCAAACACCTACTAACTTCAGCTACAATGAATGTTTTTTTTCTGTTTGAACTTCTCCTTCATTTAAATCAAGTGTTTCTCTGCTAAATCAAAGTTTTACTGCATATGACACTACTGTACATATATCTACTGATAACTTTGCAATCTTAAATATTCATTACACTGGATGGAAGCTAGGATGGATATATTGCTAGTGCATCATTAGACGTTACGACAACTTGTGTAGGAAAGTATGTTCATAATTCTTATTCCTGTTTTCTCAGTTTAAAAAGTCCCTTAAATGATATATCATTGCAGAAAAATGTAAATGTATGGAAAAACAGAGGTTCAAGAGTACTGCTAACAATTTATCTTTGGAAGGCCTTAGCTTTTATTCTACTTTCCTTAAATGGAGCTGGAAAAATTCTTGCCTAAAAGCTGAAGGAGATGTTGCTGGTCAGTGTTGATGAAAGTGGGCGAGGTGATCTAGTAGTCTGACTCATTTGAGAGCAGTTTCTTCTATCCATCATTACATTAGCTACCTGATATCAGGCTTTTTACCCAGTCCCTTGGCACTGTGCATGATATTCTACATTTATTTAATAATGTCCAAAACGCTACCTAATAACTAACACGGTCACCTACAAAGCTTCCAAACCATAAAATATAAACATTGAATCGAATCAAATAGAATAGAATAGAATAGAATAGAATAGAATAGAATAGAATAGAATAGAATAGAATAGAATAGAGCTGGAGGGGACCTTGGAGGTCTTCTAGTCCAGCCCCTGCTCAAGCAGGAGAACCTATACTGTCTTAGACAGGTGAATGTCTAGTCTCTTCTTAAAAGTCTGCAGTGATGGAGCACCCACAATTTCTGGAGGCAAGCTATTCCACTGGTTGATTCTCCTCACTGTCAGGAAGTTTCTCCTTAATTCCAGGTTGCTTCTCTCCTTGGTCAGTTTCCAACCATTGTTTCTCGTCCTTCCTTCTGATGCTCTGGTGAGCAACCTGGCCCCCTCTGCCTTGTGGCAGCCCCTCAGATAGTGGAACACTGCTATCATGTCTCTCCTGTTTCTTCTTTTCTTTAGACTAGCCAAACCCAAGTCCTGCAGCCGTTCTTTGTATGTTTTAGCCTCCAGGCCTTTGATCATCTTAGTTGCTCTTCTCTGAATTTTTTCCAAACTCTCAACATCTTTTTTGTGATATGGTGACCAAAATTGGCTGCAACTGGAATGAAATGAAATTAAATGAAAGAGCCAATGCAGTTCATTGAAGGCAATGCAGACCAGTTCATCTCTTTCAAGAATTCCATGTATGTGGATCAGACCACACAGAGAGTTTTGAATGAGAGCCAGTGTCATGGCATGTTCATGGGAGCTTGCTTATATGTTTCCATTTCTCTAGCAAATGTTTTCAGATTTGTATTTGCATTGCCTTTGCTATAAACTGGTTCCTGGCATAACCCATTAACATTTGGAAATTTGCCAAACCCAGATGTTAACATCCATTTGAACTTCAAATTCTAACACCAATATCTGGGCTGAAGAAAAACAAGGAAACAAAACTCATGGAATGGTCCACACTGTCAGAATTGTGGTGTGAATTGAATATGCTTCAAATGGAAAGCTATATGGAGCTCCCACATGTAATTTTGCATTTATCATAATTAAGACTGGTATTCTAGCTTGAACCCCTCCACCCACGAGATATTTTTCTTTTAATTCTGGAAAGAACGATAAAAAACAATAACACAACTTTAAATACACATATAGCATAAACACAATATAGAAACAAAAATATTTCACTGGTTTCTTTGTTTCCATATTTGTAGAATATGGAGAGGAGGGCAATGTCAGAATCTAAACATTTATACTATATGAATAGAGAATAATTTGTTTACCCATATATTTGTCTCAACAAGACAGATTTATTATCATATGGGATGTTTCAATGTGTGTAAATTGTGGATGGCCCTCTTTTATTTCAAAAATGTTTTAAGCTTATCTGGGGGATTTGAGAAGAATTTTAAGGACCAGAGAAGTGTAAATTGCCCTCTCAATTACAATCCGATCAGTCTTATGCCTAGGAAATGTGATATGATACATGTGCCAAAGAAAGGTGTGTATTTCTAAGTCAAAGCGGTCTTTATTGTGTAATCCATCTCTTCTCTTGCTCTTATCAATCTTTATTTTTTCACTTAGAAAACATTTGGCAGCTATTATTGCTCTCATCTTTAAAAAGACCATTGCTGCAGCTGTGACAAACACATGCTCTCTTTTTCCAACATAAAATGCAACCATAGTCATGCATCACTGGAAGCTGTGAATAACAATTGTTTTTATCCATTCTTTCAACATATCAAGTTAGGAACATGTGATCTCAAAACTAGCTGCAGCAAAAGGCAATTGCTAG
Source organism: Vipera berus (assembly GCF_964194415.1). Classification (NCBI taxonomy): domain Eukaryota; kingdom Metazoa; phylum Chordata; class Lepidosauria; order Squamata; family Viperidae; genus Vipera; species Vipera berus. The sequence continues at coordinate 202,330,910 of NC_138203.1, forward strand.
GAATGGTATCAGGATTGACCTCTGTCCCTAATTGTAGTATACAATTCAATTTTGAAATGTACTCTTTCTTTGTTAAAGTGTCTGCTTCAAAACATACAAAATGTGCCTTTTGTTGCTGCTCTGTGGCTTGGAATTGCCCAGTTTTTATATCCCTTGCGATCTATAATTTTCTGAAAATATGCAGAGCATTTGGCAAAGATTTATGTTTTAGAGCCAAATGCAACAGGTAACATCTGATGATTCTTTCACATTTAAGCACATTTACCCATGCTTGATCAGATAGAAGGATTTATCTTTAAATCAGACCATTGCAACATTTGTAATAATTGATATTAATTACTATAGCAGCTGCAAAAGTAGATTAATCAGTTTTTGATAATTAAGGGGTAAGCTTGAAAGTATCTCATTCATTTTCATTATCCTGCAAATCTTCTTACTACGGAGAAATATCTCTTGATTTCTCTTTATAATATCAATGCTTGGTTTGAAAATGATTTGAAATAAGTTTACAGCTGTGATTGGCTGTGAAGAATGATGGTGGGTCAAAATAACAAAATGATTAAGAGTGGGTTTCTGCCTACTTTATTATATGTAGTGAGATGGTGTTGAGACTTTGCAAAAAGTGCAGAGAAGGGCAACTAAGATAATTAAGGGCCTGGAGACTAAAACATATAAAGAACGGTTGCAGGAATTGGGTATGGCTAGTCTAGAGGAAAGAAGGACTAGCGGTGACTTGATAGCATTTGAGAGGCTGCCACAAAGAAGAGGGGGTCAGCATATTTTCCAAAGCACCAGAAGGCAAGACAAGAAACAATGGATGGAAACTAATCAAGGAGAGAACCAATCTGGAATTGAGGAGAAACTTTCAACAGTGAGGACAATTAACCAGTGGTATAACTTGTATGATGGAACCATGAATTAGAGATGCTTTATAATTCTGATCCAGATAGCATAAACTCTGCAGAATGGTTTTAAACAGAAATTTATTGATCAGGAATCCTAGGCAGACTTAAGTTTGCTATTAGGTTCATCTGTTCATGAGCATATCTATCCATTCTAGCAATGTAAAAAAATAAAGGTAGATTCACCCCATATTCGTACGGAGTGAATAAGTCTCATGGCTTGGATTCAGAGAGATAATTACAATGACACGTAGCTAGGAAGTCCTACAATAAACTTTGAAACTCCTTCCACTGTTCTAGATAAGCTATAGGATTCACTAAGAACTAGACCACATTTCCCAGAAGCCATCTCTTAAGGAAATAGCATTTAACCCTGTAAATGCACATGTTCTTACATACAATTCTGCTAAGGATACAACATTAACTCTGTAAATGCTAAATACTCTAACACAGTTCTTAAGTATATGCTCTGGCCAGATGGTTACATACTGGTCCAGCACAGCTTGCCTTCAGAAGTTGTGGGTGCTTCATCACTGGAGATCTTTAAGAAGAGACTAGACAGCCACTTGTCTGAAATGGTATAGAGCAGGAGTGTCAAACTGCCGGCCCATGGGCTGGATGCGTCACGCCAAAACCACATCCACCCCATTACTGGCAATGGGAAAAAAGTTGTGATATGTCGCAACATGTCACGTGATGTTGTGAGTTTGACACCCGTGGTATAGAGTCGCCTGCTTGAGCAGGAGGTTGGACTAGAATACCTCCAGCTGTATTCTGATTCTGAGAATTGTGTATGTTAAAGGAAATGTGGAAACTGCATGAGGTAGGAATGTATTAACTTAAAAACCTTGTTTTATAAAACAAGAAGAGACACACTGTCAAAATGAATGAGTGCAGAGTGAATGCAAATTGAATACAAATATGACTAGTATAAAAAGTACACTGAGGTGGCTTGATCATAGCAAATGAATGAGGATCAGATTGCAAAACCAATACAAAAAAGAAGGGTGTCGAGCCCCGTGGGCCCTACACTCCATGGGGCAAACGGCCTCGCGTACCAACCCTGCGCCTTCCTCCTACCGTCTCCGTCTGGGTCCTACTGCCGGGCGGCCGGGTCATTCACCTGTTCCCCCTGCTGTTGCCAGCTTTCCTGGTCATCTTTCTCTGTCGGCAGGCCTCCAGACCCTTCCGGGGCTTTTGGCAGCCACACCTGTGCAAACAAAGCATCTGGCCGAGCCTGCCAAGTGCCAGCTGCTTCCTGCGTCCTCAGCCGCCTGCCAGCTGTCTTCAGGACTACTGACAGGTGTGGCCGAATGGACGGAGCCTCCTGCCGAGCCTGCCAGCCACCGGATGACAGATGGGTCCTCGGCCGCCTGCCGGCTGCTCTCCAGAACCCAGGCAGACGCGGCTGGGCAACTGGACCCTCCAGCCAGGTCTGCTGCCGGACGGCTATTTCAAAGCATGGGGCTGGACATCCAGGGGACTGCGGAGGGTGGTTTGGGGTGTGGATCACCTGGTGTTGCCGGGTATGGTGGGATTGGGCGCCTAGGGATAAGGGTGGGAGTCGCCTGGTGTATGTACCTGGTTGAGGGTGGTATGCCGGATGGGGGAGAGGCAGGTTGACATGTGCACAGAGGTATGGTGTCTGGGGTAGTAGTAAAAGGAATTGTAGGGGGGGAGGAGGGTTTATATAGATATGTTGGCGGATGTTAGTCTGTAACGTGAGGGCGGAGCCTTCATACCTGACGGCTATGTAAGTGTTGGGAGCGATGTGCTACCAACGCTTTGTTTCCACTGGAGCTGAATAAAGCGACCTTTGATTTGTCACACGTTCCTGCTGGAGTTGTGAGTGTGCTTCTACCTGCGGATGTGGTCTTGACAGTAAGTCAGCGTTCCCTTTTGTTTATGCTGTTCACCTCTACCTGTCTTTGTGCTTGGGCTTAAGCATGGCAGAGGGAACATGAGGGAGAGCCAGCTGGTGCTGCAGCACCTATTGAGGTGGCAGAGCTGGGAGAGGCTCAACCGGTGGTTAGACCCAAGGTACGGGATCGACCACCATTAGCCACAGTGGATGATTCCCAGGAGACAGGGGACCAGACCCATGGAGGGGAATGGTGGTTCAGCCCTGCTCTTGGCCATATGGACCTGAGTCTGGGACAAACAGCACGGCCAAGAGGCCCATTGATGGAATGGAGGGAGCGAAGTCTCACTGACGATGAAGAGGAGGAGTGGAGTTACTTCACAGTGCTGGGCAGGCAGACGATGGACATACTCCGGGACAGGTTCAGGGAGGTTGGATATCAAGAGCCCTTGCCATGGCCGGTTTCAGAGGCTGAACACGATACGATGCGGTGGTTGCATACAGAGACCCAGCCTGTGGGTCGTCTTGTTTCTGGCTAGCCAGTCCATGGTTCTGGATCCCGCCCGGCTAGGGTACATCTCAGGGGAAGGGTCCTGCTGCTCAGCTCCCAGCAGCAACAGTACGGAGTGGTCCTGATGCCAGGCTGACAACGGACGGAGGCCCCACCCGGCAGGCAGCAAGACCATCTGGCACATTGGACTGGCAGGCAGCCGGTCCCCAGCATTATGAGACCACTACACGAGGGCCGGGGCCACAGATGGGTCCATGGGGGACGGGTGTGGTTTGGGGTCCACCACCATTGCTGATGTCCTATGATGGGCATCCCGACCGCTTGGCAATGTTCTTGAGCCACACCATTAGCCATCTGGATAGGTATGCCCTGGCTTATCCATCCCAGTGGGTGATTGTGGTGGCAGTAACAGTGAGCCTGCAGGGTGAGGCTGCAGCCTGGGAGGCTGACCTGTACAGTGACCACGCCAGAGAACTGGGGGATGCTAGACTCTTCTTGGAGGCACTATGGGCACAATTCGAGGATGTCTCCTGGGTCCAAAGAGCCGAGGCCGAGGTGGTGGTTCTCCAACAGTGCGGCAGAATATGTTGTTGAATACGTCTGTGAGTTCCGCCGGGTGGCTGGCAAATTGCGCTCGTGGCCAGAACGCCTTCTGGTCCATCATTTTAGGGCGGGTCTAGATGGGGATCTTCGCAGGGCATGCATCATCTGTGGCATCCCGAATAGACTACAAGAATGGTTCTGGGTGACCATAGAGTTTGATGTGGGACTACAGGAGTTCCGGGGAAGAACGGAGAATGTGCCTGGAGGCCGAAGAGCCACTGAGAAGGTAAGGGAGGAAGAACAGAAACCCTTAGCTGTAACATCAAGGCCTTCCGGCCCGGTGCCTCAGTCATTGATCCGGTGCTTCTGGTGCAAACAGCCGGGACATCGGGTGGCGGAGTGCCCGGTCCTGGTGCCCCGAGCAGTCCCAGCAACCCCTGGAACATGCAGCACTACATCCAGGAGGCCCGTGGAGCAGACACAAACTAGCGTGGTCCACAGTGTGTCAGCAAGCTTTTGAGTTATTAAAGGTCCTGTTCGCCAGGGAACCTGTTTTGTTCCACCCAGATCCGGAATTATCATTCGTTGTGCAGGTGGACGCTAGTGATGTCACGGTGGGAGCTGTCCTCCTACAACGGAATAGGCATGGGTCCCTAGATGTTTATCTGCCAAACATGTCAGATGGGCCCAATATTTTTGATGTTTTCGGTTCACCCTGAAGTACGTGCCGGGGGGGGGAAGAACTTTCTGGCTGACGTGCTTTCACATCAGCTGCAGTACGACAGCAAAAGCGAGGAAGTGGTACAAGCAATCATGCCCCCGTGCCAACCAGAGGTGGCTGGAGCTACAGCCTGCATAGCAACGGATGACCTGATCCATGACCTAAGGAAAGCACTCCAAGGGGATACCTGGTTGGAAGACCACCCAAACGTTTTGACGGAACGGGATGGGCTGGCGTGGCACGGGGATTTATGTACCCCAGACATTGAGACAAAGAGTGTTGTATCAGTGTCATGACACCAAGCAGGCAGGGCACCTTGGGTTTCTAAAGACCTATTTGGCACGCCGGCAGTTCTGGTGGCCGCATATGAAGCGAGAGATTGAAGACCCCATACGGAGCTGTCATATCTGTGCAACTGCAAAACCTTGTGCGGGAAAGCCATTGGGGTTACTCCAACCTGTGGCCGAACCTACTAGACCCTGGCAGGACATTGCAATGGACTTTGTAGTCAAATTGCCGGAGAGACATGGCTATAATGTTATTTGGACAGTTATTGACCTGTTCTTCAAGCAGGCGCATTTTGTGCCATGCAAGGGATTGCTGTCATCCAGGCGGGTGGCATGGATGTTCATCACCCACATCTACCGTCTGCATGGAGTGCCCCGTCAAATCATCTCGGATCGAGGGGTGCAATTTACAGCCCAGTTCTGGAGGGAGTTTGTCCGCTTTATAGGATCCTCCCAAGGCCTACTGTCTGGGTCCTACTGCCAGGCGGCTGGGTCATTCACCTGTTCCCCCTGCTGTTGCCAGCCTTCCCAGTCGTCCTTCTCTGTCGGCAGGCCTCCAGACCCTTTCGGGGCTTTCAGCAGCCGCGCCTGCGCAAATGAAGCATCTGGCCGAGCCTGCCAAGTGCCATCTGCTTCCTGCGTCCTCAACCGCCTGCCAGCTGTCTTCAGGACTACTGACAGGTGCGGCCAAACAGACGGAGCCTCCTGCCGAGCCTGCCAGCTGCCAGCTGCCAGATGGGTCCTCGGCCACCTGTCGGCTGCTCTCCAAGACCCAGGCAGATGCGGCTGGGCAACTGGACCCTCCAGCCAGGTCTGCCGCCAGACGGCTATTTCAAAGTGCGGGGCCGGATGTTCTGGGGACTGGGGAGGGTGGTTTGGGGCACGGATCCCCTGGTGTGGCTGGGTACGGTGGGATTGGGCACCTAGGGATAAGGGTGGGAATCGCCTGGTGTATGTACCTGGTTGAGGGTGGTATGCCGGATGGGGGGGAGGTGGGTTGACACGTGCACGGAGGTATGGCGTCTGGGGTAGTAGTAAAAGGAATTGTAGGGGGGGAAGAGGGTTTATATAGATATGTTGGCGGATATTAGTCTATAATGTGAGGGCGGAGCCTTCATACCTGACGGCTATGTAAGCGTTGGGAGTGATGTGCTACCAACGCTGACTTTGTTTCCACTGGAGCTGAATAAAGCGACCTTTGATTTGTCACACATTCCTGCTGGAGTTGTGAGTGTGCTTCTACCCGCGGACGTGGTCTTGACAAAGGGTGAGTGTGTTGAGACCATGGGGAAGTCCCAGAAAGTCATGGTTGGATGGAGTTGATGAGGCCCATAAAAAGAGAGAAGAAGTTTAAAGAACAAAAGGCAATAAAGGAATTAATATATGGACAGTTTGCAAGGATAGGAAGTTACAAGAGACATAGTGAATAGTATTGGTGTAAAGTAGATTTAATAAGACTTCCTTTTTCTTTGTTTACTTCTACTTTTAATTTCTTCAGTTCATGTTCTAGGTGTTGCAAAAGTTGCTTAGCCTCAAATACTGTGGTCAATAAGATTACACAGGGTCTCTTCTAAACAGCTCCTGGAATCAGACCAGAATGGATTTTTTGTTTAAATGTATTTAATCCAGGCCATATATTTTGTAGAGGTCTGTATCATAATTCTACTCCATGGTGTAAGTCATGCCAAATGAATTTCCATTCTATGGTATGATTTCCTGTAGATTTCCATGCAGTTCATCATGATACATTATTATCATTAACACATACTCAGATATCATTGCAAGAAAACAGATCTTAAGGAAGAGAGCTTAAAAATATTGGACTGGACAAGCACAAGTTGTCGCACTGCTGATTTTGGAGCATTGAAATTGTTTGTCTTGCTCAAAGCAAGAGTCTCTGGCATCTTGTTAAATAAAAAAAGGGTAATGGGCCCTGAAAAGGTTGGGAATAAAACACGTTAGATTGTTTTTGCACTTATTTAAATCAATTGAAGATCATTCTAGTATCATGCATCTTGGGGGGGGCGATCAAATACATGGATATTTTAGCAGCATAAATTTAGCAATCTGCATAAATAACTCCACCCTTCCATTGCTCATGATCAATCTCAGAAGGCATACTGTTTTGGTAATAATAAGTACAGCATTATCTTGGAAGTAGCATGCGTATTGCTTTAGCCAACAAGAGAAAAAGAAATTAGTATCAGCATAACCTCTCCCAGTTAGTCATGGCAGAATAGGCCTAAATTACTGAGGAAAGGGTTTACATATTTATTTTCAATGTTTCTAGATGGTTTTAGTTATATGACTCTCAGTAGCCTCCAGCAGTATACAGAATATACATTTTTTTAAAAAATCATTAGTGGTATCAATAATTATCAACATAAATTTAACTTAATAGTAATAATATCACCATAAAAAGCATAATATAACATCAAGCACTTTATATGATACATTAAGTTTGTTCCTTTTATGTTGATTTTTTTTTGTTGGTTCCTTCAAGTCGGTATTGAATTCTGGCGATTACCTGGATAAGTCTCTGCAGGGTTCTTTTTGGCAAGACTTTAGAAGTGGATTGCCATTGCCTCCTTCCTAGGGTGAAGAGTGTGTGACTGGCCTAAAGATGTTTATACTTGCTGGGGATAAAGGGGAGATTTCTTTTTTATTTTTATTTTTCTGTTTCTCATACTTTTTCCTTTTCTCCACTTTTAATTTGTTTTAAAAGTTTCTCCTTATTTTTGCAGTTGTATAATTTTTACTTGTATAATATAATCCATAATAAAATTATGGAAAAAAACCATTTGAGTCTTAAATGTTGACATATTGTACTTTGAGTAGTAACCCAGGTTAGTCTAGTTAACCGATTTTCTGCCTATTGTGTGATTGTTAAATGTCTAGGAATCTTGCCAGAAATGAAAAGCTTGAAATTTGCTACTTCCTTTTCTTGATAGAAAGCTGGTCGTGAAAAAAAAAACACCCTAAAAGTTTAAAAACAACTGATTTCAGATAGGCATAGAAATGCAAATTAGTAAAACTACATCAGGTTTCTGAGATTAATGATGTAGCCATTGTCCCTTTTTATATGTTTGCTGCTATTATTGTCAGAGAATATGAATCTTTATGGTGCTCCTGTCACTTGAGTAATAAGCTGTTCACTATTGAAAAAATAATACAGAAGTGCTTCAAATGTTCTTTCAAACATAGCACAATCTTTGCAGTTCCTTAAACTATCCTTTTGTTTCTTCAAGCTAGTGACTTAAGTTAATGTAACTTTTAAAGCAGACACAACATTAAGAGTTAATACAACCCTTAAAGCAGACACAACATTTTATAACAGATTATAGTGGAATAGCAGAGACACACTGTATCTGCATAAAGTCAGAAGCACTTCTTCTAAACAATATTTGAAGCATGAACAATTCCGTTAAGTAGCATTGGACATTCATCTTGCTTTCAAAGAAAATGTGGCAACTCTATCTCCAAAGAATAGACAATTCTTATTAGGAGGCAGACTCTGCATAACCGTAACAGGATCACAATAAATAGCCATTTGTTTTTTAAAAGATGGAATGATGATTATTTTTTCCTTTCTTCCCTAGGAACATGGATTAATTTATCCACATTTTAAAATATGCACTTAAGCTGAAAATAAAGAGGAATTTTGTGTTTTTGTAGGCTCAACAATCTATGAAGAAGATGAGTCATGGAAGTAAAACTACAGAAGCACGTGACATGCTCTAATTTTATTTGCAAAAAGAACTAAAGCACTTGAAGTGACTTATTTAATTTTATACCAGATTTCACCCTGACAGTCATTCCATTTCCATCTGACTCCCTTTCAGGGTACTGTAAAGTTCCAACACCAGATCTCAGTTCAAGCCCAAAGGTTTATCTATTGCAGGAAATATTTCTGGTTTTATGGGTTTATTATTTTTGTTTTTAAACCAAATTGTATTTGGAGTCATTTCAAGTCAGCATGTATAATGCAAACTTAAAGAGGGTGGAAAAAAAAGGATATTATTCAGCACAGTCAGAATTAAGCACATCCTAATTCTTTACTGGGCTTAATCTACTTTGGTCTTACTGTTTTCAAAACTATTGGATTTTTTTTTTTAAATCTTGCCAGCCATTCTCAGGGAAGAAAAGCCCCGATGCATACAATGGCCCTAAAATAACAAATTAATCAGTACCTGATTTCTTGTCTTTCAGAGTTGCCTTAAGGTGAAGAAAACCTGAACTGCAGAAGATCATGTTTCTATTAAAACAGGCCTATATAAAGCACATTCACAATACATTTGCTAAGTAAGCATCCATTCAATTAAGTTGATTTAGCAGAAGTGAGGGTCTTTTAGTGGAGATGGGAAGCTACTCTATTGTACTGTACTCACATTATTAGGCTCACCTCTAAGAACTTGCAGCAAACAATTGCTCATTAGTGGATTAGCAGTAATTACTAGCGGCAGTCATTTTCTTCAAGCAGTAATGGACCAATTTGCAGTTGTAATTGGACCCTTCTGTTGTGACTCTCGGGGCCCTAAAGCTGCAGATTTCAGAATCTGCACCATTTGTGCTTTCCATTTGGTAAGGTATCCACTAATACTTGAAAAACACATGTTATCAGACTGCATCCTCCAAATGTGCAGTCACACCTCATGCTTATTAAAAATAATATAGATGTAGATTCCATTGCTACATTGGATTACCTGTTAGAATACAGTGTAGCTAAGTAAACATTTACAAGATTATGAATCAATGGTATATGTCTTTAGTAGGCTTCTAAAAATGACACACACACAAAAGGGGTAATTACACGTGAGTGGATATAACAGTAAATTAATGGGATGAATTATCAAGGAATGTGTGAAGTTCAGTGATATAGATGTGCAGGTGAGAGCATAAGGATATGTTATATGGAATTGGGGGGGAAGGAGAATTAGCTTGCTGAGGAATATTGCAGACACTTCACAAAAGTTAAATAATTTCAAAGAAGTCCTTTGATTTGAAGCTTTTTCTGCAGCTTTTAAAAAGGACTGCTATTTGCTGGACAGCTTAAAAAACCAAAATGGAGAGGGGGATGGATCCATTCAGCTTGGAATCCAGCTTAACATTTACAAAACATGAAACTGTGTGTAGATAGGTATTTATGGAAAGAATGTAGCCAACCCCCATCATTTCTGTTAAAATTGCTAAGGGATGCTCAGTCCCTTCTAGTAGACGGGGAGGATGCTCCCTTTGGAAGACATAACACTCCCTTGTAAACTCAAGAGTCCTCTCAAAATCCAAATTGCAAATGTCGCTCCCCTGAAACAGTTTTGGTGGGCTGGGAATGCTTTTAAAGGATTTGGCAAGTCCTGGTAATCGGTTGATTGCAAAACCTGATAATCTGTTTCCTCATTTTTAAAATGTTGTGGCTTAAAGTCCTCCTTCCTTTGAGGTCTAAACTCTCAGGTAGGCTCACCCTACTTACTGCTGGTTCAGGCTTCTATTTGTCAGTTGGGCTAGTGCCCAATTTTTAATATCCTGTTTTTACCCCTCTGGTTCTGTCTTTATGCCCAGTTTATATCTTTGTTTCTCATTCTTTCTTGTTGCAGGATCTGAGAGAGCTGGCAATGGAATCATTTTTCTGCTCCATTCCACACACACCACACACCACACCACACCACACACCACACCACTGTGTCACTTTCTACATTTTTGTAATCTTGGAGACTTCCTGCTTTGAGTGATTGTGCTTATGACTCACACACCTGCATCTGACTGAGCACAAGAGCCTCAAGAGCATACAGCTGGAAGGAATCGAGAAATCTACAAACAACCAACAAATTTAGCCCTCTGGCTCAGAAGAGGAATTAAAATTAGAGCCTGTTCGACACATGACTGTCTATCTTTTGCTTAAACACATCCAGTGAAGGAAAGCCTAGTAATTGGTTGTTCTATCAAACTGTTCCTATGGTAGGTAGCTGGCAGACTTTTCTATAAGAACAATCACATCTCCATTTAATAAGTGTTGGAAATAAGATACTCGTTTTCTACAATTCTGTAAGGGTTGATTCTGTATCGATAATGACCCTCTTTTACTGCATATCCATGTGTGAGTGTAATAAAATGCAGAAATATGGGACTATATGTGTTGAATTTTATGTATCTGGTTGATGTGTTCCCATGTATAGCATGTAAATAATAAATATTATATCTATACCCAGCTTAGAATGAATAGTTCTTATCTGTGGGTGGAACAGAACTGAGACTTTATTTCTGAATCATGTGCTACCTTGATTTTTTCCTAAAAGCTTATGGTTGCTTATTTAGAAACTTAGGAGATACATTTCCCTAAAACTGAAGATATATTTAAGGGCATAAAATATGGAATTAGAAAGACCTACACCTGAATCTTTTAAATCCTGTTGGCCAAATGAAATAGTATTGATATTTATGCTTTATTTTCTTAAAACTGATTTTTTCAGTCTTCCTTTCTGGCATCCTCTCATTTTTCCTTTTTTTAAAGATTTTTTTTTAAAAAATGTCCTGTATATAAGTTAACTGCTGTTCCTTGAAACTTCTGTCAGCTCTGAAAATTGAGAGTAATTATCTTTGTCAGGTTTGTGAAAAGAGATTGATGTTAATCACCTCAGATTTATATAAAACTACTAGAAGGGGAATTTTAGAATTGTTTACAAAATAATGGAGGAATGGCAAATCAAATTTTCATTCTCCTGTTTAAGATTTTGTTGCTGTCTTTTTTTATAATCGGCACCTATAATACCAATTGGCTGTTGAAATCCCTAGAATTTAGTTTCACATTGTTGGAAAGACAGGAAATATTATTCAATCATAGCATAAAAATAAATAAAACAAAGTGTTGCGTGCATGCATCTGTCAAGCCCCAATTTCTCAATTTTTCCCTACATAACATTCTAGCAGCATGAGATAGGATCTCTGAATTATGCTGACTGCTAAAGAGCAATAAAAATGAGGATTTTTTTAACAGTTGAGATATACATTTCTCTGCCAAATTTTAGAGCATTAGTATGATTTGTGGACAGCAAAATTCTGAGTCTCTAGTTATTGCTCTGCATTTTTTTCCAGTACTGGGTTGCTTTTTTAACCTGCATTGTTTTTTATAATTGTCATGCAATATTTTCAGCCACTTGGATTTATACTGTATATCGTGCTGTTATAATGCTTAGTGGCAATGTCAAAATAGAGTTCTGGATTAAACATGCAAAAGGACAATATAGTAAAATATAAAATTGTTATACTGCATTTAATAATAAAAATGGATCAGAGAATGAGAAGAGATTTAATCTATTTCATTAAATAATCTCCAGCCACTATGGTAAGGCTCAGTACTTCCTCTTTCCCCAACAATTAAGAAAACTTTCCTTCACATATTACTAATGGGAAAATACATCCAGAAGTACAACAGAAGGCTCTTGGTTGGCATCTGTCTCTTGGCAAAATGTCAAGCACATGACACCGTTTATATACAATTTCACCTGAGCCAAGTATCTGACCAGAATATAGGAACACAGTATCTCACGAAGCAGCTTCAGCTTCAAAATATCCTGTTTGCAATGATAATCATAATACACATTCCTGACATTGGACAAATAAATTGTATTGTAGTGATTCTCTAAACTGTATGCTTGAGAATTGGCATTTATTTCAATAAAGCCTTGTGACTCATGATTTCTGCATTATAGAAGATGCTGCTTTTTGGCAATGCAACAATAAGGCAATTATTGTTGTGTAGCTTCCCTTCCTTTTTTCACAGGTGGGTGGATTTCTTAAAAATTGCATGCAGATTGTAGATCACTATATGTTTGTTTGGACAGGAAGGTAAGTCAGCCAATGAAGAAAGAAGTGGGCAAAGGACTATTGGGCGTTGACATCTCCTTTCTGTGTTTGTCTTCTGAAAACTAGTGTTTGTAAGAACAATCTATATAGACTATTGAAAGGGCATTTGGCCAACAACTCATGAATGGCAAGACATTCAGTGGATAAATTTCTATATTTTACCACCCAACTGAATTGTTAAAAGGAATTACGATGTGGGCACAGAGCTCCCTCTTCCGGAATAATTTAATTGATAAGCTAACCAGTAAAACTAATCTAAGGCCTTCGTCTTTTGAAATTAATGACTGAACCACTCAGGGCTTCTAGCAGCCATTGTTTTAATGAATGTATTATCTTTGTTTTGAAGTTTTGAAAACTAATATTTTAACTGATTTCAGCATAGTTCAAAGACAAGATAGTGAAGGCTGACTTTGGATGGGGCATTGATATAACCTCCTCCCTTTTTTCCTATGGAACTCTTTATTGATGATCAATGGTCAGCAAAATAACAAAGATTCAAAGGCTGGTAAACCATGTTTGATTTCCCCTAAGCCTGAGGCCATATCATTCCCACCAAGACAGACAAGAAATGGAGCCATATTGGGATAGAACAATATATATTGTATATTGTATAGCCAAAAAAAAAATCCCAATAAGCTCCAAGTGGTAAAACTGAGGGAAATTCAATTTAGGATTTTATCTAAAAAAAGAAGGAAAATGGCTTTTCATGATTAAATATTTCTGTTTCTGTTGAACAATATTAAAAACAAACTCGTTATCTTTTATATATCAAAATTCAGAACTTACTGCAAAGAAATATGACTTTATTTGTCAGTTTCTGGCAATTAATAATCTATAATGAAAGTAAACTCAAGACTCACATGGGGGGCAAGATTAATAATAGAAACCCATTTATTGGGTAAATTTAAATAATAGTGCAGTTTCCTTTTACTGAAATCAAAATATTAAGTACGATACTAACAAAAATAGTGATTCTTGGATATAGGATTAGTTATTTCTAGCGATTATAAAGGTAAAGGTAAAGGTTCCCCTGCACATGCGTGCTAGTCGTTTCCAACTCTAGGGGCCGGTGCTCATCTCCGTTTCAAAGCCGAAGAGCCAGCGCTTGTCCGAGGACGTCTCCGTGGTCATGTGGCCGGCATGACTAGATACCAAAGGCACACGGAACGCTGTTACCTTCCCACCGTAGGTCCCTATTTTTCTACTTGCATTTTTACGTGCTTTCGAACTGCTAGGTTGGCAGAAGCTGGGACGAGTAACAGGTGCTCACTCTGTTATGCGGCACTCGGGATTCGACCCGCCAAACTGCCGACCTTCTGATCGACAAGCTCAGTGTCCTAACCCACTGAGCCACCACGTCCCTAGTGATTATAGAAGGCATTTATATAAATGAAAATCATTATGAAGACACCTTTCTGGTGAGCATATTATAGTGTTTTTAATTTAAAGACAATTGGTAATTATCAGGTTGTTCAATAAGAAATTCCATTTCAATCCCGATGAAACTTTAAATCATATTCCCACTAATGAGGGGTAGGAAGAAAGTGTTGTTTATTTTGCATGAATTGTAGAATGCAAGAAAATGTATGTATCAATAAATTAAACTTTCAGGTACAATTTAAATATAAAGGTAAAGGTAAAGGTTCCCCTGCACATGCGTGCTAGTCGTTTCCGACTCTAGGGGCCGGTGCTCATCTCCGTTTCATAGCCGAAGAGCCAGCGTTTGTCCGAGGACGTCTCCGTGGTCATGTGGCCGGCATGACTAGATGCCAAAGGCGCACGGAACGCTGTTACCTTCCCACCGTAGTGGTCCCTATTTGTCTACTTGCATTTTTACGTGCTTTCGAACTGCTAGGTGGGCAGAAGCTGGGACGAGTAACAGGCGCTCACTCTGTTACGCGGCACTCGGGATTCGACCCGCCAAACTGCCGACCTTCCGATCGACAAGTTCAGCGTCCTAACCCACTGAGCCACCGCGTCCCTATTACAATTTAAATATACTGTATTTAAAAATAAAATTTTATAATATGTCAAGAGATAACAGAAAATGAGTTACAGTGCCTGTTATGGAGAGTTCCTAAACACTGACTATATTTCTAGTTGGATGGCTCCTCATACATTGAATCTAGAGACATGATTCAGCTTTTACTGTTATTTCCTCTTTCTATTTTTTTAAACATGTTAAGGCAAAATAGATTAAAGCAGATCAATCAACGTATCATGCAAATAAACACAAATATATTACACACTCTTTATACAAATTATAACATTAAACATTAAAAATTGTCTTTCCATAATATAAGTTATTGGGCTGGAAGTTGATAAAATGACTATTCTTTATGCATAAATAAAATAGAACAATCCATACATAGGTAAATGAACCCCATTTTATGAGTTTAATTTTTTTTAATACTGAGTGTAGTTATCCATCGAGTAGATAACTGTTAGTTTCAGGGAAGAAGACACTTTTCTGATATTTCATAATTTCAGCGTAAACGTTCCCTATTCTTCAAAAAGCTCTATGGTAAAAATACAGGTGAAACTCGAAAAATTAGAATATCGTGCAAAAGTTCATTTATTTCAGTAATGCAACTTAAAAGGGGAAACTAATATGTATATGAGATAGACTCATTACATGCAAAGCAAGATAGTTCAAGCCGTGATTTGTCATAATTGTGATGATTATGGCTTATAGCTCATGAAAACCCCAAATCCACAATCTCAGAAAATTAGAATATTGTGAAAAGGTGCAATATTCTAGACTCAAAGTGTCCCACTCTAATTAAGCCATAACACCTGAAAAGGGTTCCTGAGCCTTTAAATGGTCTCTCAGTCTGGTTCAGTAGGAATCACAATCATGAGGAAGACTGCTGACCTGACAGTTGTGCAGAAAACCATCATTGACACCCTCCATAAGGAGGGAAAGCCTCAAAAGGTAATTGCAAAAGAAGTTGGATGTTCCCAAAGTGCTGTATCAAAGCACATTAATAGAAAGTTGTGTGGAAGAAAAAGGTGCACAAGCAGCAGGGATGACCGCAGCCTGGAGAGGATTGTCAGGAAAAGGCCATTCAAAAGTGTTGGGGACTTTCATAAGGAGTGGACTGAGGCTGGAGTCAGTGCATCAAGAACCACCACAGACAGACGGATCCTGGACATGGGCTTCAAATGTCGTATTCCTCTTGTCAAGCCGCTCCTGAACAACAAACAATGTCAGAAGCGTCTTACCTGGGCTAAAGAAAAACAGACCTGGTCTGTTGCTCAGTGGTCCAAAGTCCTCTTTTCTGATGAGAGCAACTTTTGCATCTCATTTGGAAACCAAGGACCCAGAGTCTGGAGGAAGAATGGAGAGGCACACACTGCAAGATGCTTGAAGTCCAGTGTGAAGTTTCCACAGTCTGTGTTGATTTGGGGAGCCATGTCATCTGCTGGTGTTGGTCCACTGTGCTTCATTAAGTCCAGGGTCAACGCAGCCATCTACCAGGAGATTTTGGAGCACTTCATGCTTCCTTCCGCAGACAAGCTTTATGGGGATGCTGACTTCATTTTCCAGCAGGACTTGGCACCTGCCCACACTGCCAAAAACACCAAAACCTGGTTCATTGACCATGGGATTACTGTGCTTGATTGGCCAGCAAACTCGCCTGACCTGAACCCCATAGAGAATCTATGGGGCATTGCCAAGAGAAAGATGAGAGACATAAGACCGAACAATGCAGAAGAGCTGAAGGCCGCTTTTGAAGCATCCTGGTCTTCCATAACACCTCAGCAGTGCCACAGGCTGATAGCTTCCATGCCACACTGCATTGAGGCAGTAATTGCTGCAAACGGGGCCCAAACCAAGTACTGAGTACATATGCATGCTTATACTTTTCAGAGGTCCGATATTGTTCTATGTACACTCCTTGTTTTATTGATTGCATGTAATATTCTAATTTTCTGAGATTGTGGATTTGGGGTTTTCATGAGCTGTAAGCCATAATCATCTCAATTATGACAAATCACAGCTTGAACTATCTTGCTTTGCATGTAATGAGTTTATCTCATATATTAGTTTCCCCTTTTAAGTTGCATTACTGAAATAAATGAACTTTTGCACGATATTCTAATTTTTTGAGTTTCACCTGTAGAAGCAGCCCTTTAATACTTTTTCTGTGGTAACTGAAAAACTATTTAGTTGAAATAGTTGAAAAGATTGAAATTTTACTGTTAAATAGTGGGTTCTTTGGTGCAGGAATGAAGACGCGGAACAGAGTACAGGATAACTCATTGTTTATTTCATGCTGGAACTGTACTGGGGAAATGTCTGCAACTAGCAGCAATATATAGTCTAGCCCCTAGGTGGCAGCCAATAGGTTTGAATCAACCATTGCCACCTGGAGATAGCCAATTGCAGCACAGGAGACTTGTAGTCTGGGTTGCTGGAGAGCCGTTAGCTGCTCCAGCAACCCACGTGGTGTTTCACAAGAGCCCAGTACATAACAATTACTATAAACACTGAAACTTTTCTTTAACATTCTGCAAATGAAGCTAGGTGATTTTTAGATGAAGTTAGGGAAAGCTTAGTTGGGAAACACCTTTTCACTCCATCTTGTTCTATTATTGCAATTAGATCTTTATTTCCTAGATCCTATCTTTCCTGGAAGGGACGCGGTGGGTTAGGACGCTGAGCTTGTCGATCAGAAGGTCGGCAGTTTGGCGGGTTGAATCCCGAGTGCCGCGTAACAGATTGAGCACCTGTTACTCGTCCCAGCTTCTGCCAACCTAGCAGTTCGAAAGCACGTAAAAATGCAAGTAGAAAAATAGGGACCACTACAGTGGGAAGGTAACAGCGTTCCGTGTGCCTTTGGTGTCTAGTCATGCCAGCCACATGACCACGGAGACGTCCTCGGACAAGTGCTGGCTCTTCGGCTTTGAAACGGAGATGAGCACCGGCCCCTAGAGTTGGAAATGACTAGCACGCATGTGTGGGGGAACCTTTACCTTTACCTTATCTTTCCTGGATCCTAAATCCATTCATGTCTTATTTCCAGCAATTGGTGCTGCATAGTCATAGACTTAATATGTGCAACTTCTTGGGCAATAGCCTCACTGAAACAATTATCTGTTAAGTAGATATATTCAAGGTTCAAGCATTGTTCAGAAACAGATGAGCCCAACTGCGCTGCAAATGTCTGCTGAATTAATTTCACATTTCTAGTGATTCAGAGGAAACAAATGGATTTATTTTGTAACTCACATTTTGCGTTGCTTTTTTTGTAGATACGCTGCTGCCACAGTTTAAAGCAAAATATAAGAAAGGACTTATGTTTAGGAAAGAACGTTTTCCTAACTTCATAACTCTGTTCAAATATCATGAAAAAATAATTACTATGTTTCAACAACCCCTTCATGGATTACTGCCTTGTCGTGGCGAAGGGGCTTGCGTAATTCAATGAAGCTATGAGCTATGCCGTGCAGGGCCACCCAAGACGGACAGGTCATAGCTGAGAGTTCTGACAAAACGTGATCCACTGGAGAAGGAAATGGCAACCCACTCCAGTATCTTTGCCATGAAAACCCTATGGACAGTACCAAAAGGCAAAATGATATGACGCTGGAAGATGAGCCCCTCAGGTCGGAAGGCGTCCAATATGCTACTGGGGAAGAGCAGAGGGCTAGTACTAGTAGCGCCAGAAAGAATGAAGCGACTGGGCCAAAGCCGAAAGGACGCTCAGCTGTGGATATGTCTGGTGGTGAAAGGAAAGTCCGATGCTGTAAAGATTTTTTCTCCATAGGAACCTGGAATGTAAGATCCATGAATCAAGGAAAGCTGGACGTGGTCAAACAAGAGATGACAAGACTGAACATCGACATCTTAGGTATCAGCGAACTAAAATGGACAGGAATGGGTGAATTTAATTCAGATGACCATCAGGTATACTACTGCGGGCAAGAATCCCTCAGAAGAAATGGAGTAGCCTTCATAGTCAATAAAAGAGTAGGAAAATCAATACTGGGATACAATCCTCAAAATGACAGAATGATCTCAGTTCGAATCCAAGGCAAACCATTCAATATCACAGTAGTCCAAGTCTATGCCCCAACCACCAGTGCTGAAGAGGATGAAATTGACCGGTTCTATGAAGCCCTACAGCACCTTATAGAAGTAACACCCAAAAATGATGTCCTTATCATCATGGGGGATTGGAATGCTAAAGTAGGAAGCCAAAAGATAACTGGAATAACAGGCAAGTTTGGCCTTGGAGTACAAAATGAAGCAGGGCACAGGCTGATAGAATTTTGTCAAGAGAATACGATGATCATAGCAAACACTCTTTTCCAACAACCCAAGAGACGGCTCTACACATGGACATCACCAGACGGTCAACACAGAAATCAGATTGACTATATGCTCTGCAGCCAAAGATGGAGAAGCTCTATACAGTCGGTAAAAACAAGACCAGGAGCTGACTGTGGCTCAGACCATGAGCTTCTCCTTGCAAAGTTTAGGCTTAAACTGAAGAAAGTAGGGAAAGGCACTAGGCCACTCAGGTATGAATTAAATCATATCCCTGTTGAATATACAGTAGAGGTGACAAATAGATTTAAGGAATTAGATCTGATAGACAGAGTGCCTGAAGAACTATGGACAGAGGTTCGTGACATTGTACAACAGGTAGCAACCAAAACCATCCCAAAGAAAAAGAAATGCAAGAAAGCAAAATGGCTGTCTGAGGAAGCTTTGCAAATAGCTGAGGAAAGGAGGGAAGCGAAAGGCAAGGGAGAAAAACATAGATATGCCCAATTGAATGCAGAATTCCAGAGAATAGCTAGAAGAGATAAGAATGCCTTCTTAAATGAACAGTGCAAAGAAATAGAAGAAAACAATAGAATAGGGAGGACCAGAGATCTTTTCAAGAAAATTGGAGAGATGAAGGGAACGTTTCATGCAAAAATGGGCATGATAAAGGACCAAAATGGCAGGGACCTAACAGAGGCAGAAGAGATTAAGAAGAGGTGGCAAAATTACACAGAAGAACTATACAAGAATGAGCTTAACGTCCCAGATAATCACAATGAGGTGGTCACTGACCTCGAGCCAGACATCCTAGAATGTGAGGTGAAGTGGGCCTTAGAAAAGCTGAGCAACAACAAAGCTAGTGGAGGTGACAGTATTCCAGCTGAGCTATTCAAAATCTTAAAAGACAGTGCAGTAAAAGTGCTACACTCAATTTGCCAGCAAATTTGGAAAACTCAACAGTGGCCACAGGATTGGAAAAGATCAGTTTACATTCCAATTCCAAAGAAAGGCAGTGCCAAAGAATGTTCAAACTATCGCACCATTGCACTCATTTCTCATGCTAGTAAAGTCATGCTTAAAATCCTACAAGCTAGACTTCAGCAGTATGTGGATCGAGAACTACCAGAAGTACAGGCAGGATTTCGAAGAGGCAGAGGAACTAGAGATCAAATTGCCAACATACGCTGGATCATGGAGAAAGCTAGGGAGTTCCAGAAAAACATCTACTTCTGCTTCATTGACTATGCTAAAGCCTTTGATTGTGTGGATCATAACAAACTGTGGCAAGTTCTTAAAGAGATGGGAGTACCAGACCATCTTATTTGTCTCTTGAGAAACCTATATGCGGGTCAAGAAGCAACAGTGAGAACTGGACACGGAACCACTGATTGGTTCAAAATTGGGAAAGGAGTCCGGCAAGGCTGTATACTGTCGCCCTGCCTATTTAACTTATATGCAGAGCACATCATGAGAAAGGCAGGGCTAGATGAATCAAAAGTTGGAATTAAGATTGCCGGAAGAAACATCAACAACCTAAGATACGCAGATGATACCACTCTAATGGCAGAAAGTGAAGAAGAACTAAAGAGCCTCTTGTTGCGGGTGAAGAAGGAGAGTGCAAAACTTGGGTTGAAACTTAACATTAAGAAAACCAAGATCATGGCATCTGGCCCTCTCAATTCTTGGCAAATAGATGGGGAAGAAATGGAGGTAGTGACAGATTTTGTTTTCCTGGGCTCCAAGATCACTGCAGATGGGGACTGTAGCCAAGAAATTAAAAGACGCTTGCTCCTGGGGAGGAAAGCCATGGCAAATCTAGACAGCACACTAAAAAGCAGAGACATCACCCTGTCAACAAAAGTGCGTATAGTCAAGGCTATGGTCTTCCCAGTTGCAATGTATGGCAGTGAAAGTTGGACCATAAGAAAGGCTGAGCGCCAAAGAATTGAGGCCTTTGAACTATGGTGCTGGAGAAGACTCCTGCGAGTCCCTTGGACTGCAAGGCGATCAAACCGGTCAGTCCTAGAGGAGATCAATCCTGACTGCTCTTTAGAAGGCCAGATCCTGAAGCTAAAACTCAAATACTTTGGCCACCTAATGAGAAGGAAGGACTCACTGGAGAAGAGCCTAATGCTGGGAAAGATCGAGGGCAATAGAAGAAGGGGACGACAGAGAATGAGGTGGCTGGATGGAGTCACTGAAGCAGTAGGCGTGAGCTTAAATGGACTCCAGAAGATGGTAGAAGACAGGAAGGCCTGGAGGAATGTTGTCCATAGGGTCGCGATGGGTCGGACACGACTTCGCAGCTAACAACAACAAATGTTTCAACAAAATTATTAAGAGTATCTCTTTTGGTATTATTAATAATGCCAATAATTGGACAGATAAGATGCATTTTATAACATTTGATCCGATTCAAATCTGAACATTAACTAGAGGATGGCAAAAGTTCTTATTAAGAAAGTGCACTGCAAGCATCCCCAAACTTTTCAGCTCATCAACTGTTGCATGAAATTCCAATTTGTTCATTGATCCCCATTTATTATATAGCAATAATAACTATTACCTAAATTAATAGTACTGCAGTAGCAACAACAGTAATATGAAACAAAAATAATGAATAGTCCTGTTGACATTTGTAATTGCGATTGACCACTTTGGGGGACTCAGATCTATAGGATGAACCATAGATTTGACACCAATATTGCTGTTGCAGTTTATATTGCATAATTTTATTTCATTGTTTGTTGTTGTGCTTGTAATGTTTTCTTTTTGCAGCCCTAATCTTGGACCAAAACAACCTCCTCTTCCTCCTCCTCCTCCTCCTCCTCCTCCTCTTCACCCTCCCCCCTCCTCCTCCTTTTTGTTACTTACTAAAGGCCATTGAATTTTATACTTATGTTAATTGAATTCCCAATTTCTCTAAGAGCTCCCAGTCTTAAAAGCCAACCACAACTGAAAAGATGGAAGGGTAGTTCTCTTGCTTTTGACTGTAAAGATGATACTTTGGCCAAATGCTTGGAAGAATTTTGTGCATTTGTGGCTGTAGGTAAACATGGTCCGACATGTCAGTGTTTTTTATATGTTCATCAGAATACTGGAATAAAAATGCCTTGATTTTTTCTAATGGCCATACTGTTCTAAAGATCTTACTTGAGGATTTACACATTACAAATAATATATCCCCTAATTGTTAATTTTGAAAATGTTTATAGTTACCTTATGTGGACTACAATACTTCTCCTGCCTATTATAATGATGGCTTTTTTGACAGTCCTTTTGTTGAATCCTTGACACTGAATGAGACAGAACTGGGAGAGTCGGATTTTGCATCCTTTTAACAATGTTACACAGAGTCAATTCCTTGGTTTGCTAAGTGGGTGGGTGGAGCTTTTTGCCCCTAAAGCCAATGGTCATTTCTTGATAAGTGATAATGCTAATAATCCCCAGGTCCTTTTTCCTTTGAAGTGAATGGCTGGCTTTTTGAGCTGCTGTCAGTTTTAGAGGATTAGATACATGTTTAGGCTGGGTGAACTCATGAATGAAAATATTTTGCTTGGCAGTTTAGAAAATGTGGTTTAGCCCCCATCCCCACTCCCTCCCTAGCCTCCAAAGCTAAGTACCGAACCCCTTTGGCAACCACCTGCTTTCCACCATTGTCTTTTTGGGAGGTCTTTTCTTTTAGAATAAACAATGGAAATTCTAATATTGCTATAAAAGGGACTCGGGCTTCTTTATTTATATTTGCTTTGTTGTCTTATACTGATGATTGGAACTTGGTATGCAGATCTAGCGCACAGTTTCTCAAATGGCGTCAGAATGATATATGGACCTTTTAGATGTTTATATACTGACAGAAAGCAATTCAATTATTCTTGCAAAGCATAATTATATCAGAATCATTGTAAGCAAAAATATAGAAGATGCCAAGACCATTTCTCATGACCCATTAAAATGTAACTGGAAAAACATCATTTTGTTTTTGTTTGAGATGGTTTTTTTGGGGGAACTCTGGATCAAAATATATCACTAATTCTAAATCTGGCAAACTAGGTCGCTGCCATTCCAAAAAGTTCATGAGTAATACAAAAGGTCAAGAATTGTATATTCCTAAGAATTGCAAATCACCATTTGCTACTGAGAAAAAAGAAAAACAATTTTTCATGTCAAGAGTGGCCAACATGGGGCAAAAGAAATAGAATAAAGCAAATCAACATTTCAGATGAAGTTCAGAAAGAGTTTCATGCTATTTAAAATATTTCCCTATGTGCAAGATCTAATATTAAGGCATATTCATACTGATTGCTTTGCAGCCCCTACTGAGAATAAAAAGTATATTTAATTTAATTATTTGTATCTAAACTTACTCTATAGCACATAAGAAGCTTAAAAGGGATTGAATCGTTAGCAAAAGAAAGCAGAAAAATAACACCAGTAAAACTGGCTTATATCAAAATATAATCGTGAAAAACCAAAATACTGATCAAAAACGTAATGGTTTTAATATAACTTCCTCAACTACTTGGCTTATAACTCTGTGCAAAATGCTTACATATTTGGTGCATTATAGTGTTAAAAAAGCTGATATGTTTTTTAATTTCAACAGTCCTCGAATCTATCCGTTTTATTATGATGAGCACATTAAGCTGGAGTCAAGAAGTCCACCCAGGAACAATTTTGCTACATTAATTTGAACGAAGATTTTTTTTTTCATTTTACGTCAACATGGTTAAGGCACCAGTATGTATCCGAACTGCCAGCCTAAATGTTGGAGGTGTGGTTGTGAGGATGCAACGTATTTTCATATATGGTGGACTTGTAAAAAGTTTAAAGCTTTTTGGATTAAAATTTGGTGGAATATGCAAAAGATATTTAAGAAAAGGATAAAGTTTTCTCTGCAATTGTTTTTATTGGGTATTATTACAGATACTACTGTTATAGATATTAAGTTGATGTTGAATTTAATTACGGCAGCGAGACTTTTAGTAGCGCAATATTGGAAGAAGGAAGACCTGCCGACTATAGAAGAGTGGACTTTTAAAGTTTCTAACTTGGCGGAAATGGCGAAGATTTCAGCGTATTTGAAAGACCAATCGCAACAGAGGTAGATTGTGGAATGGAGGAGATGGATTGATTATATCCAGAATAAATATGGGACTAAAAAGTTTCATTTAGCATTTGAATAAGTAGCGGATTTAGATGATGTACAATTAGTTTGTAGTTATTTTATTACTATTTTGACGATGGAGAGTTAAAGTGCGATAGAATTTAATGTTTTATTGTTGTTAGCATATTTTAGATTATGTTTATTTGTATTTTTATACCCTGTATTCAGCTCTGGGAAGTCGGGGAGGGGGAGGGTAGGGTAGGGAGGGGTTGGGGAGAGGGGGGGAGGAGGGGGGTTTCTATTTGTATTCAAAAATGTATTTTAAAACTTTTCAATAAAAAAAAGAAAGCAGAAGACTGAGTTTGATTCACCTTAGCCATGAAAGCCAAGTGGGTGACTTTGGGCCAGTCACTCTCTCTCAGCCAAACCCACCTCACAGAGTTGTGGGGAAAAATAGAAGGAGGAAAGTGTGTTGGATATGTTCACAGCCTTGAGTTATTTGTAAAAATAAAGGTGGGAAATGAATAAATAAATATAATTACTGTGTTTTGAAGGTTGTTTGGGCTGTGTACCTAATTTCTTACAGTTAAGACATTAAACAGAAGATTCTATTGTATTGTGTGGTGCAAATTAATATTTTTCCACTTATGGCTACTATTTGGTCAGGAAGACATTGCATTATTTGCATAGGAAAAATAGTTAATCCTCCCCTCTGCACAAAGAGCCCAGCCTAACTTGTTCCACCTGCTATTTTTGAGAAATATATTTAACAATTTTTAATCTGTCTTATACTCTTGCTTTTAGGTTGATTAGGATACGTATCACTATATTTGCTAGAAATTCTCTTCACTAAAATTTCCAAAGGAGAGGCTTTTGGAATTGATTATGGTAGTAAAATATTGTCAGAAAGAGTTAAATAAATGTTTCCTGTTCTTCCTTCCAGTTTTGCAGTTTTCAAAGCTTTCTCCCATGACTATGCAAATAATATTTAGTTTGCCTGCAAGCAGAATGTGGCATTCCTAATTTGAATTACCTTCATAATTCAGCTCAGGATGACCAGTTAGTGCTCAAATTACTCAGCATGTTTAAAACAAAACGGAGCACGGGTCTAAGTGCTAAGTGCAGGAAAATCTCTCCAAACTCAGGAGTCGGAATTGATTCATTTCAGAGTTAACCAATGTAAAATGAGGCACAGAGGGGCAATACTAGTAATAATACATTTTAGCAGTGCTTGCCACAAATTTAGCAGTGCTTCTTTGCCTATGGAGTCTTAGCCCATAGGGTCTGAGCAGGTGGGGACTGATCATAAACAATATAAATGTTTTCAACATTCAGTGAAAAGGTTGACTTCATGCAAGATTGTTTCAGAGTGTATTGAAAAAATATGGGAGAGGATAAAGCTAGTAAAGGGCACTGGTTATGATGTCAGTAGCTAAACAGTATACTTCTGAAGACCAATGATAAGGACACAATGACAAGTGCGGTTTCACATCTGGTTGACCATTGCAGGAACAGCATGCTTGATCTATGCAGGGCAAGATTTTTCCTCTTTTCTTATCTCTGCTTTCTATTGCTCTTATCAGCTGGACTTAAGACCCTATGGTCTCATCACAGAAGCCATTGGAACTCTATGCTCTGGGGGCAATGGTGACATCTGGCTACCTAAGTAGATTTCCACCCTAGCTAGGCATTATGAGAATTAAGAAACATTAACTCGAGGTCCCCGAGTTCTCCTCTCGTTCTTTTTCCATCTGCGCTGTGCCTTTTTAGATTATAAATATGAGGACAGGCTCTATGCTGATCGCACTATTCTGTAATTAACTGTGCAAGCTTAAATACTTTTTTATTTTTACAAGCAAACAAATCTCAGTATACAGGTAAATAGATCTAAGAACTGTTTATCCAATATCAGGATTTTTTTCATTGCGAGTTTGGAATATAATCCCCTAAACTAATAATTTCCTTAATCATCCTTTTTCACAGCTAATATTCCCTGTTGATCATTTTAATTTTGTTAGGGATGGTGAATGTAATTGCTGTCCTTTTAATTATGTGAGCCAAAGGGAAAAAAAATGCCCATTAAGGAATGGAGCTATAAAATTATAGCCTTTCATAAATATACTAATGAACCAATTTTCCTGGTAAATAGACTTCAATAAAAACACAGTATTACTGTAAATTTTTGCTTATACGTTCTGTGAGTTACTTCCATTAAGAACAGAAACAAGTGATTTTATTTGCTTTCATTGCATTCCATATTACTCTAATTTATGGTGTGTGCCATGTATTAGCTTAGCTCCTGACAGCAGTATATCAGTTCATTGCAACCAGCCACTATCAGAGAATGGACTGACCAAGCAATATCGTAATTGCTAGCACATGTGAAAAACTGCCACAAGAATAATCAACCTGAGCCTTGAGGTAAGCTCTGCTTCATTTGTCTGAATATTTCCTAATGGCAGAGAATTCAGGCATGCATGCTAACATAACATTTTGTAGGCCGAAACGTTTATTTGCCCATCTTTGTACATCCTAAGTACATAAACAACTGCAGGCATGGCTTAAACGATAACTGCTCTTTTAGCTTTAGATTTAAAATAGATTCTCAAATATGGAACAGCTTGCTTCTTAGACAGTGCAAAGGGTTTACAAAGAACTCTGGATATGCATGGCGTAGC
The DNA here is from genome assembly GCF_964194415.1 of Vipera berus. Taxonomy (NCBI): domain Eukaryota; kingdom Metazoa; phylum Chordata; class Lepidosauria; order Squamata; family Viperidae; genus Vipera; species Vipera berus. The sequence goes on from NC_138203.1 coordinate 202,357,657, forward strand.
CTGAAACATTTTTGATGCGTGTTCAGCAATCTCTCAATCAATCATGCTGGGGAAATTTATTTTTTCCAAGATGGATATTTTTGAGATCTGTAATGGAATATTCTGGAAGGCTGAAATGCTCTGATAGTACCTTGTCCTTGTTTTGATGTCAAAGTTATTTCTTTTGCGCAAAGTTTGACCAGAGGGGCATGGCTGGCAGATGATGGCATGTATCATGTTAGGGGAAGAACACATTTAGAGAAAAAGAAAGACCCCGCATTCGCAAAGAAAGCTTTTCCTATAGCAACAGCAGGGCAAAATAAACATGCTGCCCCTATATAAAGTTTGTGAGAAAATATCACTTTTATGCTTAACTTATATTTCATTCAATCTAAATTATTTCTTTTTTATGTATGAGAAGCAGCAAATATTATAGGATTGTTTCTCTGGCAGGACAGTTTTCACTTGGCAGCAGTTACTCATAATAGGCTGCCCCAATCTGTTAGAAGTGATCTTCACACAATAATTAGTGTGATTGTTTAACTAAGAAAATACACCCTGATATTGGGTAAATGTCAACTCAGTAAGGGTTGAAATCAGCAATTCTTTCACTAAATGATAGTGACATCACACTTAGAATGTGATGTTATATGACCATGTTGTCTTATGATGACAGTTGTGGCAGTTTCAGTTGCTGGCATTAGGCAAATCCTGCATGGTGATAGCATCCCCCAGTGACTTCCTGCTGGCTTCCCCATTGACTTTGTCAGAAGCCAGCAATGAAAGTTGTAAATGGTAATCATATGACCATGGGATGCTGTGACTGTCATAATTATGACCCAGTTGTCAAGTGCCCAAATTGCAATCATGTAAATGTGGGGATACTCCATAGCTACAACCACAAGAAACTGCTGTACATCTCTCTCATTCAGCATTGTCCTAACTTTGAATGGTTACTGAACAAGTATTTGTTCAGTGAGGACTACCTGTATGTCGCAAAGCCAGTTTTGCAGTTGTGTGGCTTCACTTATAGAATTTTTCACTTCCTTCTTGCAGCCAAAGCACCATAACACTATCCCTGATTTATCTGGAGTCATTCCGAGGGGACTTTAGTGTTACCCTCATATATTAAATGATTGCATTGTTTTAACAACAACAACAACAACAATCTTTTCCCTTTCAAAGTATATGTAAGGGAAAAGCAAGGGTATGGGTACCTCCTATAGAGGGAATACTGATGAATTCAAGGGGTCCAGTGTCTGAGTTGAGAACTTTGATTGATTGGTTGTTTCATCAAATCAATGCTGATTATTAGCAATTTTGATTGTTAGGCAGATTTTCCCCATGACCAGAATAAAAGAATAACAGAGTTGGAAGGGACCTTGGAGGTCTTCTAGTCCAACCCCCTGTTCAAGCAGGAAACCCTATACCATTTCAGACAAATGGTTGTCCCATCTCTTCTTAAAAACTTCTAGTGATGGAGCACCCACAACTGACCCTAACCTGGTGTTTCAGGTGCATCCTTGACTATTGTAACGGAATCCATCCATGCTGCTACTTGCTTTCCCAACATTAGAGCCTTTACTTAGTGCTATGCCTTTGCATAACATAGATGAAGTAGGATAATTTGAGCCTGGTCATTTTTGTCTCCAGTGAAAACTCTGGGTTGATTGGTTAGAGGATCCATCTGTTTGACTGAAGAAGGCTCCTGGGAAAACAAAGTTCAAAAGCACTAATACTCCTGTTATGCCTATTAAAAGAGCAACTTTTGCTTCCATAGAGTGTCACAAGTTTGCATTATTGTTTGCATTATTCTGGTTGTTGTAGGCATAGACACATCATGGCATCTGAACATTTTTATAACATTTTTGTGGTTGCTGTATCAAGTGCTAATCTATGGCATATTTCTTGACATTTTGTTCCTTTACTGTTGGTGGTTGATCCTTAAAGACAAGCTATCCCCCATTTCAATAACTTAATTACCAATTCTAAGGTTGGTTGTTCTGCCTGTTGTCATAAGTTTGGTCCTCTTTACATTTACTGTAATTGTAATCTAAGTCCTATTTTTTCTTTCATTTTGCTCTTTGACTTTTATTAGAGCTTGCAGATTCTTTGCATTTTTGTTATTAGAATAATCATCAGCACAGCACAGGTTATTGATGTTTCTTACTCCAATTTTAAAACCTTATTCATCTTCTTCCAGTCCAACTTCCCTTGAGTATACAGCCTTGTTTTATTCTATCACTGACCCCAAGCCAGTCTGTTTCAGCATTTTCTGTTCATACTGTGACTTTTTGACCTGTATATAGGTTTTGCGTTAGGACAATGAAATGTTCTAGTATTCCCATTTTTTCAAGCATATTCCACCATTATATAATTGATATAATCAAAAGGGCTTTCTATAATCAATGAAGCAGACTTTTTAGTATACTTTTTACTTTCTCAGTTATCCAGTAACATCAACAATAATGTCTCATATTACTCGACCTTTTCTAAAGCCAACATGAAAATCTGGCATCTCTTTTCCCCTGGAGCTCTGTAATCAGTGTTGGATGATCCTAAGCATTATTTTGCTAGCAAGTGAAATTAAGGATGTTGTACAATAGTTTCCATGCTCTATTTTTTGGTATTTGAATGTAGATTGACCTCTTCCAGTCAGGTGGCTACTATGTTGTCTTCCGGATGTACCGTGTAGCTCAGTTAGAACTTTGACGGATTCTTCTTCTGTTGCTAACTGCATTTCAGTGCGTATTGCATTAGTTTCTGTAGCCTTCTGATTTTATAATGACTGGAGTGGTGATCTAACTTCATCCTCTACTATTACAGGTTCTTGTAAGTAAGAAATATCTCATAAGATAACTTGAATGTTGACATCTCTACTGAAGAGTATATCAATAGATTCCTTACTTTATTTGATCTTCTTTGAACTGGTTACTATTTGTCCAAGATGACCTTTAGCATACCAGTTTGAGGTTGGAATCTCCTCCTGAGTTCATGAGAATGTTGACTGCACTTAAAGAACTGGTTTAAAGAACCAAATGAGTTTTGTCCCAAAGATGCTTTTTCAGACCTGGATGACTAAGAATCTCCATAGACAAGAGGTGTTTTGGTAACCAGTCTTTGATATCATCGTCCTTCTGCAAACTATAGTCAATATTATTAATTTGATTATTAATTTAATTTAGTTGAAATGAAATACAAAAACTCCCTTCTTGTTTCTGAGATAATGAGAGAAAACTGAAAGTGAAGCACAGAAATCTAAGCATTATGATCTCTGTATAGAACAATTAACATGCAAACAGAACTTGCGAACCACCCTCCTTTTTCTACCTAAGGGTCAAAGTAATGTTCCATTAATATGCGATAACCCTTGGTTCTTTTCCTTTAAACCTATGGCAAATGCATGGCGTCACATGTGAGGGGATAAGTTGGGGAGAGTTATATCTTCCCCGTCAACTGATCTGTTCCAAGAATGTCTGTCTGCCAAAATTAAAAGAAGAAGAAAAAACCTCCAGTGGCAGCAATGGAAAATCTTTTCTTTTCACCTTTGCAAGGAAAGTAAAACTCTCCTGTGAAGTGATAACACTACTTTATACTACACTGGTGAGATTACTCTTGGAATACTAGGTCCAGTTCTGGTCTGATGTTGAGACCCTAAAAAGAATGCTGAGAAGAGCAACGAAAATGATAAGAGGGTAAAACGATATGATGAACAACTGAAGGAACTAGATATGTCTATTCTAACAAAAAAGGATTGGGTGATATCTTCTAAGATTTGAGGGGCTGTCACAGAGAAGAGAGGGTCAACCAGTGGTGGGATTCAGCCAGTTTGCACCACTTCGGCAGAACTGGTAGCTATTTTTTTGTTGCCCAGACTCAGAATGGACTTCCGGAAGTGGCATCCACAAAGAGAACTGGTGGTTCTCATATTTGAATCCGACCACTAGGGTCAATTTATTCTTCAAAGCACCCACAGGCAGGACAAGAAGTAATGGGTAGAAGTTTATTGGAGAGAGACCCAGTCTAGAACTAAGAAATGTCCTGACAATGAGAATAATTAATCAGTGGAATAGCTTACCTCTGAAAGTTGTGGATAGCTATTTGTCTGGAATGGTATAGAATCTGTTGCCATGGGTAGTGGATTGGACTAGAAGAGCTTCAAGGTCCCTTCCAGCCCTATTATTCTATATTCTATGTATAGATTTTAATCCTGAGTAAAGACAGACCAAAGGGCCATTTCTGACTACACTGGCATAACCCATGTTATCTATTATCTGGATTTCCAATCCATAAGCAGCTGGGCACTTGGCTTTTTTTTAAAAAAAGAAAATTTGGGTATACATGCTGTTTTGTATAGTGGGAAGCAGGCATTTGTTGGGGGAATGCAGAGAAATCAAATAAAACTTTCTGCAAAAAATTAATATTGAATCCCTGCTTTGGTTCAACTTGTCACCTTCTAATTGTTAATGGACCATGGAGGTCTACAGGGGGAAAAATCCAGCAACATCACATCAACAAATTGCATAAAATATATAATTTGAAAGGTAATGACCTAAGTCATATTATCACGGCTTGCCGTGGAGGACTACTTGCTGGACTAAAATTGCCAGCATTGCTCATCCTTGGCTTTCTTGGCTGGAGGTTCAACAATATCAGGCTGGCTACTCATTACCTATCTCAGTTTTAGCAAAATAATTTTGAGTTCTGGGCTTTAGCGAGCCAGCAAACAGACAAAACATTTGAAAACAAAAGTCTCTAATGGCTATTCTAAAATAAAAACAGGTGGGGGGAAAAAGTTTTAAAAATTACCTGTATTTTTTTTTTTGCATTTCCTAGGGAATTCTCTCCCCTCATTTCATTTTGTTTATTTCTCTTTTCTATTCAGTAAAACTATTGGGCATTTGCTTCTGCTTTCAGCTAAGCTTATACTTAATTTTGTCTCCAGAGAAGATACAAAACAGGATGAATTCTAAAGCAAAGAGTTGCTGAAAAAAGATTGACAAACACAACACATAACACAAACAGCCCGCTAATTACTGCATTTCAGGTCAATGTTCAAACTCCACTCCATGCACAAGCACAATGTCCTGTCCTGCTGATTATCAATGAACTGAGGGCACAGCCTCCATTATATTCCTTGCAATTACTACAATATCATTTTTTTGGTACAAATCTAAGCGATCATCCTTTCTGCTCTGTGTAATGCAGATTAAAATAAAATTAATGCAACTTGCCACCCACAAGTTTTTGTATTGCCAAATATCATGGAAATTGAGATAAGAGACAACAATATTCCCTTTTGCAAGCACAACAGTTATTAAAACAACTTTTTCTAGATATGACAAAGTCAATAAAAGTCAACACTTATATTTTATATTTTTAAATGTAAAATATAAATGATTGAAACATATTCAAGAAATTTTGCTTTAAGTGTTGACATTTGGCTTGTTTTTTTTAAAACACGGAACTACACTGTGTTGTGTTTTAAAAGCATGGAGTAGAAGCACAAAATGATGCTTTATTTCCTACTTGAGCAGGGGGTTGGACTAGAACAGAACAGAACAGAACAGAACAGAACAGAATAGAATACCTCCAAGGTCTCTTCCAACTCTATTCTGATTGATTGATTGATTGATTTGGTCCTAATATCAGTTCTAATATGTCTGTTTTCAATGTATGGGGGGCTGTTGTACATTTATTTATTGTATTTTGACACCATCCAAGAACAGAGATGAACATGATCCAAGCATAAACAGTGGCAAAGAGATTTATTGCCGAATGTGATTATTACAGCATTGAGAGTTGTCATTGTTATTCTTCTAAACTATATGATTTTAAAAATTTCTACAATGGCAAGACTAGAAATACAACAATTTGTTTGAAATGATGACTTTCCAGTCAGATAACTATGCAAGTGGAATTCAGCAGATATATGCAAAGTAATTTACAACTTTCCCCTTTTGCCTTGTTCTGATGGCACATACAATAAGCCAGAATACAGAACAACAAAGTTGGAAGGGACCTTGGAGGTCTTCTACTCTAACCCCCTGTCCAAGCAGGAGACCTTATATCATTTTGGAGAAATGTCTGTCAAATCTCTTCTTGTTCTACCCTTCCAATATTACTCAGCTTCCCATTGGTAATGGTAACATGTCTGCTAAAATGACACTGTGTTTATCTTAAAATATAGCTGTCATTAAATTCTCTGAAGAGTGAATTAAAGAGTTCAGCTAACATTTAGCTGGCTACCTTTTCACTGCTAATAAAACCTGGATCTTTTGTCTTGTATTTTCAGGACATCTTTCTCCTCAGGATATCTGCAAGTTGTGTCATCCTCCTTGCATAGCAATTACTATGTAAATTCCCCTCTGGTGGCCCAAGAGTCACCTTAGAACCTGCATATGTGCAACGCTTACTTTCTACTTACTTTTCTACTTTCTCTCCTTTAATGTTTCCTTTTTTGTAAGTTTCTGACTTTTCTGTAACTTTCTGCTTTGTGAACCTAAGATGTTTCCTAACTTTGCATCCAAATCTAAAAGTATCTGTCTTTAAATATGATCATAGCACATTTTATTTTTAACATTTGCCAATTTACTTATTATCCATGGATATAGATCTGCAGTAGGCAATTTTTTTAGGTCTAATTGGTCCATTTATAAACTTGACAAAAGGTTGTATGTTATGTCATAAAATGGCTGACCTGGAAAGATTTTCCAAAATGGCTGCAATGACCAGGATAACCAGTTAGATAACACCTATTTTCTAAATATCAAACAAGAAATATTGTTTCCCAATATTTCTTCTAGATCTTTAGGATGCTCTCTATTTTGTGTTTTCTTTATTATTTTTGTCTGGACAGGAGAATTAAAGTTACAAAGGAACACTAAACTGCAGTTTCCCACCAGTTTGATTTTTTTATGACTCCAAAAAAAATATCTATGGATGGCAAACCAGTTTTTAAAACTTAAAACTTGGCTTATATGACCCTACAAATGTTATGACTGTTCTTTGAAATTATATCTACTAGGCATGGAGGCCAAGAGTAACGTGCTAGTATGTCTGCATTTGCATGCAATATTTTATAAATGAACAGTGGGACTCTTTAGCTGTTTTTTAACAGCAGGCATGCTACTTCCTTTATGAAGCCCTTAGGGGGTTGAGTTTCCTGAAGTTGTGGAGGGTGGTCTTCAGAAAATGAAGCTGAATTCTGTGCCAAAACCACCTTTATGATTTCATCCAAAAATTAAGGAACAGGAAGGTCATCACTGACTGCAGTGATTAATATAGTTAATCCTAAATAGATGCATGTGAACTGGCTTTTTCCTTGGAAGTGCCTTCCAGGAATGCTTAAAAATGAAATACAGCCTTGTTACACAGTCCTTTATATTTCCCCTTAGAAGAAAATCCCACTGAGTTTTTGAGATTTATTACTAGATAAATTGGTAGAGGATTGCAGCTTTTTTTATATAAAAAAAGAAAAATATGGACTATTACATTATAATCCAAAGAATAGCTGTCTGGGAAATCATGTCAAATAAAATCAAGCTGAATAGCATTTAAATTCTAATCTTGCTGTTTGCAATTTTCTTGAAAAATACCATATTAATGATTGCCATTTTATGTAAAAATTTATTAAAAATATTCATTTCTTTAAACGCACACTATGTTCATGACATAGCTACATTAACCTGTAATGGAGTTAGGAAAGAAAAATATTTTATTTATTAAATGTGAATTACATATAACTGCAATTCCTTAAAAAGAGATGGTTAAGGGTTTATAATTATATTTCAATTGTTGAAGATTTTGATTCCATTTTTCTAAATCTACATTGGATGGAACACTATTTCATATGCTATTTTTTATCCTTTCCAGATATGAACCCTAAAAGTATTGGTTGACTGCCATAAGAAGTTTGGGAGGATTTATGTAATTTTCAGATACTCCTTATGAATGGAACATAGGCAAGCATCAGGTAAAAATAAGAATAGTTTTAGAGAAACCAAGCAACATCAAATGTTGGCTACTGATCTTGGCAGATTTTTTAAGCTAAGCTTTTTTCTCTGTACAGACAAAAATCCAAAGATTTTATGGGTTCGTTTCTATGGCATTATACTACATATCATAATTTAACATTATATGTCCAAACATAATTATTGACTTGGTTCTGTATTTTGTACAACACTTTGTGCTAAATAAATGTCTAAACCTTCTCCTCCTTGTAATCACCCTTGGATTTCACATACTCTAGAACTGGTCTTCTTATGAACAGAGGCAGCTTAAGGTATTATTCAGAGACAAATGAAACAATCCACTTGACCTATTTCCAACTGGCTTTAGACAGGATTATAGGCTCAAATGGATGATCTTTATCTGGAGATTGATAGCAGGATATTTGGAATTTTTGGTATTTTCACAGCTTTCAATACCATCAACCATAGAATCCTTCTGAGGAATTTGAGAACTGGAGGCCCACTTTTGAAGTGATTCTGCCTCTTGATAGATTCCAAATGGCATCACTTGGAAACAAATGTCCTTGAAAAAGGAGCTAAGACATAGTTCCCCAGAGTTCCAACCCCTCCTTTTTTATAGAAGAATCCTTTCTTGCTGAGCTGAGAGCCTAATTTATTTAAAAGATCCTGGGAAGGTAGAGAAAAAACCCAAGAAGCACAGCTTCTGGAATTTGGTGTTGGGGAAGTAACTAGCAAAAGAAAGACTGAATTTAAATAGGGTTTGGATCTGGTTGGGGAGATGTAGAGAAGAATGTTTCAGAAGAAATCCCCCCCCCCCATCCCAATGCTTCCCTATGAGAAAGCCTGATGGACAGCTGAATGTTGTGCCAGCTGCTCTGCTTCAAGCCTTTTTCCCAAACATGTTACCCAGCATGGAGTTGGTGGTAAGAGATCTTCACGGTCTTTCCCATAGAGAAGCATTGGGAGAGATGGATTTCTTCTGGAATTTCTTTTGGAATACTTTTGTCTACATCTCCTGCGCAGATATAAATCTCATTTAAATTCAGTCTTTCTTTCTGGTTTCCTCCCCAACCCTAGATTCATCCCCCTTCTGTTCTGTTTTTGGAGGAGTATCCTGCTGATGGACAGACAGACAGGCAAGACTCCCAATCTCCTTCCCCCCCCAACTTTTTATTGGTTGGGGAAAAAATTAAAAACCTATTTTAATGGTTGCGTTTAGTTAGTTTTAATTGTTGTTTTAAATTAGTTTTCATATCTCTGCTTTCAACTTGTGCATTTTTATAAATTGACAAATAGAAGTAGTTGTATGATAAGTTTAATAATAAATTAAGAAGTGCAGATTAACCATTTTAGATAATCATGGTTTGCTTGTGACTTGCTTTCACCTCCTTCCATTTTACTTGCCATATTAAATTTTGTAAGTTGCCTGGAGCTGTTTCAAAACAAAGTGTAATGCCTGAAATTATAATGCATGAAAATACCTTATTTGCTTTGCTTTTGAACATTTATTTCTGGTGCTTGCATTTATGATGTCTTTTTTGTCATTTTTAGTGGGTATTGAGAGATCTAGAGTTCCACAAAAATTAAAACAAAAATATATGTAATTATATAGATCACTAATAGCGTCAGATAAAACTTGTTTGGTGCATCTGCAAATAAACTAGTAGTCTGCTCTGCCACCTGTTGGCAAACTGAGGCTTGTGGAACACAAAACTAAGAATGTTGTGTATTTTATGGGGAGGGAGGATGTTAATGTTTTTTCCCCTATTGCTTTTGATTAAGACAAATAGTTCCAATTATATACATTAGACACTGCTATTTGCAAATGCAAATGGATTGTGTTGGAAAAGAAACATACTATCTGTATCTAAATGAAAAGTCCTTTCTGATTTTCCTCAGTAAATACACATGGACAAATACACACACCCCACACACACATCTTTCCATCCTTGAATTTAGAAATTCGCCCTTTCCTGTCGACATGCAGGCAAATTCTTGTGGTACAGGTACAGTTCCTCCAATTCTGAACAACTGATATTTGCCTGGTTTTAGGGGTTTTGCATAGGAAAGAAAGAAAGGCATTAGTAGGGAGTAGTTCATTAACTTTTTTTGGAAATGATGTGATGTTGAATCTTAAACTCCCCTGTGCTCATTTTGTGTGTGTACAGAATAGGAAAGTGAAACTATAAGAAAAGGAACAAGAAATTTTGCTCACACTTTATGGGAGAGGTCTGGTTACTTATAGTTTTAAGTATTCAAGGAAGGCAAGAACATCTAATCACATATCTTTTGGGTTAAATTTAAGATGTGATTATGTGTTCTCAACATGACGGCGTTCTTTATATAGATGTTTATAACCTGAAAGCGGTTCATTGGATGCCCATATAACCAGTGGTCATTTGGATTTGCTAAGCTACCTTGCGATCATCTTTTTTAATGTGAGATTTTAAAGGCATTCTTCGATGCTTTACAAAAGAGACATAAAACTACTTCCCCCTCTTTCATAGAGTGTAAAGTATAGCTGGGTACCGTACAAAATGGCAGATTGGCAAAGTAGTTATATCTGCATTTATACATTCACTGATTTTTAGTTTGTTCTACAGCCAAAAGTTTCAGGAAGATAAGATTTGGAAATGAATGACCAAACATATAATATATAACCAGGTTAGTTCTTTTTTTTTCTGGCTGCCCTTCTAGGTCTCTAAAAACAGCTGCATGTTAAAACAGTGATTCAGTTGACTCATTACGGGAACCGCCATCCTTGGGGGGGAAAAAAACAATCAGTTGAACTTCTGCAAGTCAGAGACCTCAGGAAGCCTCTGGTGTCCTATTAGGCCACCCACGCCAGCATCAATACACACACTATTTGACCATTATCATTGTTTTATTTTGTTATAGAGTTATACAGCATGCTGGAAGAACAGCAATCCTAGTATTCTTGTCAAAGGGAAAGAAAGTTAGAACTTTTGTCAAAACTAAATTTCTAACATAACTGACCTAAAAGAATGGAAGTGATGAAGAGGTAACATTCACTGTCTTTCTCTGATATTATGACCACTCTCTGGGTTCAGTCAATCAGCCAGCTGAGTTTATCCTACAGTCATATCATCTAGCCTATATTTTACCATGTTGTTAATGAAGACCATTGTGATGCAATGGTCAAGTGCTTAATTAAGGTTCAGGCATCCTAGATCCACAGTACTTCATTGAACTAAACACTTGATTAAAAAAACAGAGGGGGCTAGTCTATTGTGACCTGTTTGTCACAAACCCATGAGGTTCTGTTAGCTGTTGGGTGGAAATGCAAGTGCTTGCAAACTCATTGTTTAATAATCTGTTTGAGGACTTTACCCAATATAGATCTCAGGCTGCCAAGTTTGTAATTTCTTTCCTTTAAAAAAAAAAACAAATTTATTTGTTTATTCAGTTTATATGATTGCCCACCCATCATGTGGCTCAGGGCTAATAGTCCATTACAAGCAACCATTAAGGAACTGGTTATGCTTTGCATGCAGAAGAAAAGACTGAGGGTGATCTAGGATAGCATTCTCAGATATCTAAATGATTGTCATATAGAGGAAGGAGTGGACTTGTTCTGCCTCAGCCCTGAGGACAAAACCAGAATCAGTGTGTTGAAATGATAAGAAAGTTGCTTTGTATTGGATATTAAAGCTTGCTGGTGGCAAGAGTTATCAGTTGATGAAATGTTTCCTCCTGGAGCAGTAAGTGCTTCTTTGCTGGAGGTCTTCTAGTTGCTTGAGCAGGGAAAAAACCAGATCTAGAGATCCCTTGCAATTCTGTGCTTCTATAATTAATATTATCTAGCTGCCTTCTCTTCTGTCAATCTTATTTTCAAGTGTTTTCATTTTTTCCAAGCACCAAATATCTTCGTTAGTATGTATTTTAATGTGTGTTATATCTATCTATCTATCTATCTATCTATCTATCTATCTATCTATCTATCTATCTATCTATCATCTATCTATCTATCTATCTATCTATCTATCTATCTATCTATCTATCTATCTATCTATCTATCTATCTAACTTGTATGCAGTTCAGTTCGGTGGAGGTGACTCTAGGCAGCTTGCAGACATACAATTTAAATACACTGTAAAACATTACAACAATAATTAGGGATCTTAAATTTAAAATCATTTCTTGGATGGAGAGGGATCTAGCAAAATGTACATGGGGAGGAGTTGGGGTATTATCTACTGCATTAGTCATCTCCAAAATGCCATATCCCCACTGGAGACCTAGGGTAGTTGGCATAGCCATGTTTTTAAGACCTTTTGGAAGGCCCTAAGTCTGGATGCTGATCTCACTTGTAGGGGAATGATGTTCTAGCAGAAAAGGCTCTTCTTCTTCTTCTTTTGGACCCCACCAGAAGAAAATCCTTGGCCAAAAAGGATCCACAACATGCCACTTCTGCCTGCTTGGATGGGAAAGACTAGTCCATTGGGATGAGCTAGTTCTCAAATAGCCTGGTCTCATGCATTGAATTGGACCTGGAAGCAAAGTATCAGTCAGTGCAGCTTGCAGAACAGTGATGTAACATAGAGCAACCTAAGAGCCCAAGAACTGACTGAGCAGCTGAATTTTTACCTTTCAGATATTCTTCAACAGTAGCTCCATGTAGAATGCATTGCAGTAGTCCATGTGTGAGACAGCCAGCACTTGACTGACCAAGTGCAGGGACTTCTGATCCAAGAAAGGGTGTATGTGGCATGCAACAAGAGGTAGTGCCAAGCTCTCCTAGCCATGTCCACTACCTGCTCATTGAGCAGGAATTGTGAGTCTAGAAGAACCTCCTGTTTATGCACCTGGTTTGTCTGAGGTAGTGCAAACTGATCCAGAAATGAAGATGTTGAAATACTGGAACTGGAAGCTCCACACACTTAAACCAGGGTTCAGCTGTCTGTTGCCTACCATCCAGATCACCACAGCCTCCAGGTACAGCATCACTTGGGTCACCTGGAATGGAGATGTAAACTTGAGTATCATCAGTATACTGATGGTACCTCATTTTATGGTGGCAGATGATCTCATTCAGTGGTTTCATGTAGATGTTAAAAAGGAGTGGAGAGAGAGTACCAAGCCCTATGGCACACCAGAAAGAAGCAGCCGTGGGCTGGGCCTCATATTCCCTATCAATATCGATTGGGATCAGCCTTGAAAAAAGGAATCAAACCAATGTAAGACTGCACCACATAGCCCCAAACTTTGCAGCTGGCTCAAAAATCATATGGAAAACTCCTGAGAGGTCAAAGAAAGCAAGGATGGATGCATCAGCCCTCCCTGCTTTTGACAAAGATTTTCAGCAAGTGCAACTAATTTATTTATTTATAAAAATTTATTGGGCACCCATCTTACCCTAGGGTAATTCTGGGTGGCTTACATAAAAGTTACATAAAATCTAAAACATAAAAAGTTAAAAACAAACATTAAAAACAAAAACACATGGGGGAGAGTGGTTGGGTGGGGGAGGTGGGATCTGTTGTTACTCAACCACCTCCATTGGACTGATCCCCCACTAAAGCCCAAAGCCAACTGGCCAATGCTGTCTAAATCCCATAAATGGGCACGAAACCTGCCTGGAAGGGGTCTAGATAATTCATTTCATCCAGGAGTCTCTGAAGCTGCCAAGCAACCACCTTCTCTATCATTTTTCCTAAAAAGAGAAGGTGAGAAATTTGAAGGGAATTATCCAGACAGGTGGGTTTAACAGGGTTTTTTTTCTTTTAAAGAAGGCTCTTTAAAATATCCTGAAAATGTACCCTCCTGCAGTGAAGTTTTTGAAACTTAATGAAGATGTTTGTAAAAAAATTTTTCCCCAAGCATTGGAATCATTTCCAAATTCATGCCTTCATATTAGTTGTCCAAAATATTTAAACTTTATCATTATTTTTAGAGTGCTTCTAGTAAGCAGTCTGGTTTTTCTCCATCTATTATTAAATTAATTTTCCTAGAGTTCAAGGTATTCTCATCAATTTTCTTAAGGACCTTAATTCAAAGCCCTTCGTTTCTTCATTCAGTCTTTCTGATGATCCAGTTTTCAAAATCATATTACAGCTGGGAAATTTTATGGCTACAATCACCATTCCTGTGAAGTGTTCACTATAGGAAGATGATATCTGTTGACTACTAGAACTTCTTTTCCATGTATTTGAATCGGGTATCATTGCTAGAAAACATAATTTTATTTTATTTTATTTTTTTAATAATGACCACTTTCCTGATCTATCCCTATTTCATTTTTCATAACTTTCCATGGGGTTCAAAGTCTGGGATCAGATTGCCTCAATCTTGGATTACCATCCAACATTTTATTTTGAAACATGATACCAACCAAGTTTCTAGTCCTTGTGGAATTGAAGTCTAGATTGGATTCCTACTGTATATCCATAATGCAAATACAGAATAGGAAGTTATATGGTATTTTATGTTTTTCTAGATGTCACTGCTGTCTGCAATGGTTCCATCTGAACCTCGCTTAGAGGTCCCATTTATATAAAAATAATAAGTGACAAATATGTTGTGTAAAAGATAAATAGTATACACATAACCAAAACAGTGAAGCTTCACACATTGAAAACCACAGAATGTCTATTGTGTTAAAAAAAGAACCACATTTACCATTATGGAATAATTTAGAAAGCAGCAAACTGGGTATTGAAAAAGTAATTTATCTGCTTCTTAAGGTTTGTAAAAGGCATGCCTATCCATTGATTGTATATGCAAAACAAAAGGTTGCTGAACTGCCAGCTGGGTAATCAGACCGTAGATCAAATACCAGCTCTGACAGAGGTGCTTTTTAATTTTTGTGTTCCATGTCAGAAACTAATTGCCACCTGAATGCAACTTTCTCAAATGTCACTCACATGGTAGACACACTTGGGTCGAGGCCAGTATGAACTTAAAACACACAACACAAGTGGCTGCTGCCTTAAAGTCTGTTGACAGTAGACTATGAATCCACAAAACAGCAAAAAAGGCATGAGTGTGTGTGTCTGTGTGATCAGCACTTCATTTGGGCATCAAGTTGTTTAGTCAAAACATGGAAGAAAGCAATTGCAAAAAACCTCAGTGTTACCAAAAAAAACCCCCAATGAACAGTCTAGGAGTCAGTTTAGTGACTTTGCTTACTTAAAACAAGTTTGTCTTTTTATGGAGAGAAAGCTGAACATACTGTTTGCTTAGTGAATATGCATCTATATCCAGACTAATTCCAATCCATATTTGCCCTCTTGAGTTATTTATAAAAAATAATAAAGGCAGGATTAAAAAAACCTCTAACAAATGTATTACTGTCATTGTTTGTGATGAAGTAATATTCAAGCAAAGATAAGAAGACTTTATGAAAATATTCTTCCAATCTTTGGGCAGGTAAATACGTTTATATGAGTGTCTTTGCCCCCAGAACTATCTGCCCAACAAAGTCTTTCAATCTCAGCAACGTTAAGATGTGTGGACTTCAACTCCCATGGCTGGCTGAGGAATTCTGAGAGTTCAAGTCCACATGTCTTAATGTTGCTGAGGTTGAGAAACACTGGGTCTAAGAATAATATGGAATAGCCAGGCAGGAGAATCTGTGGTGCTGTCCCCCACAGATTAATGGAAAATGGCCTTGAACATTGACACCAATGACACTGAGCTTTATTGAAAAATAATTTTTCCACAACATGTGAAAAAAACCAAGAATCTATCAATGAGCAGACAGCCAAGAGAGCAATGTAAAATCAAGTCATTGATATTTTTTGTTGCTTTTTGTTGTTCAGTTGGCTTTTCTTGCTAGACTCTCCAAGACCCCATGAACCATAGCATGCCAGGCCCCCTGTTCTCTCCTGTCTACCTGAGTCTGCCCAAACTCCTGCCCACTGTATCGATGACGCTATCTAACCATCTTGTCCTCTGCCATCCCCTTCTCCTTTTGCTAGCCAATATTAGCCTGTGAAAAAACCAGTCTGTAGCATTTCAGTCCTTCTTTCCATTCAGTACCAGTCAGATTCAACTTTAAGCCCT
Source organism: Vipera berus (assembly GCF_964194415.1). NCBI lineage: Eukaryota > Metazoa > Chordata > Lepidosauria > Squamata > Viperidae > Vipera > Vipera berus. The sequence continues at coordinate 202,373,634 of NC_138203.1, forward strand.
TAAAATTACAGTGCTGAGTCTTTTACTCTTTTAGAACTACTGTACGTATAACTTTTTAACTAGCAAGTGGGATGACCACATTGGTCTGAGCAGCTCAATATTTAGTCTTGACCAAATGCAAAATAAAGAGGCAAATTGTACGGAAAATGATAATAATAGAGCCACAACCTGTTCTTAAAAGCAGTGTCAGACAGCTTCATGAAATGCATTTAGGAAGATTACTTGTTACTTTCTTTGTTTAGTAACAGAAATAGAATTTAACAACTGGGAAAAAGATACAAGTGAGGAATACTTTTTATTGGAGACGCTGACATTTCATTGTCCTTGCCTTTGTCATAGTTTACAGCTTGACTTGCTCTCCTGCTCTTGTATGTAATCAAGGTAGGTATTCCTTTTGCTGTATTCGCCTTAATAATGTCATGTTGCCTATTGTATCAGGACTCCTTGCACCTACTCTATATCTGAAAACAACTAAAAGTGTCAACCTGATTATACAGCTTTGCAAATGGAAAGCCTATTCTGAGCAGCATCAACCTGCCAAAGCCACCTGAGGACTCCTCCTCATTTGTATTCTTGGGGCTTCACTGATGAATGCCGGTTTCCTTTTAGCCATTTGCAGCTTAGCCAACACTGAGTTTAAAGCTTGAAGGATTTTGTAGCAGTGACCTACAAATCCCTTTCCTGATCAGCATGCTGCCTTGCCAGACTGGATAATATCCCCCTGTTTTAGTTTGCTGGCCTCAGACTTATTATTTCATGTTTCTCTACATTAGTCTTAATTTTCCATTCACTGGCCCAGGTACCTAGAAAGTTCAAATCCCTTGTTCCTTGTTATTTGCTCCTTCTCCAATTTCATGTCACCCTCAGATGTTGATATTCTTCCGATTCTTATTCTCCCTCGCATTACAAATGAATTCATCCTGTCTGGGTTCTCATCTGGGAACTCCTCTTGGAGGAATATTTCTGATCAAGTGTCCAAGATTTCACTCAAGCTGCTCTTAATGGATATTGCATGGCAAAGTCTACTGTTCATAGTGACCTGGTGAAGTGAGAATTAATATTTCATGGCTACTGCTGAGTGAGAAGACTCGTCATCATCACCACCACCAAAAAATAATTTTATTTTTAACATGTAGATATTCTTAGACTAGGTAGATTCTGAGGAACAGCCAAAATGATATAACCATAGTGAAAAGAAATCCTGATTCTTCTGATAAGTAGTTGCTGAAAAACTGTGATGACGCAGTTGTTTTTGGATAAGAGACTGTGATCTTATCATGATTATTGTTATGGTGGGAAACCTCTGTTGATACATAAAGCCTATCAGATCATTTTCAGGATCTCTGGAAATAGGGAATATACTGAGGATACTTCCATACAGCTGCTGTTTTTGCCCTTTCCAACCTGCACTCATTTTACTTTACCCAGGCAGCTCCATCAAGACACAGGTATTTCCCTAAGCTTGCCATGCCAGACTATAAACAAACGTTACACAACAACCATCAACCACCTTTATTCTTTCTTCTGCATTTGATATTGTGGCTGGGGGTGGGGAAACCCACCCAACATGCAGAAAGGATCAAAGTTGCTCCTCAGATGAATTGGCAAGGAGGTGACTATAGCAAGGTCAGGACAGGGAGGGTGGTGGTGGGGGCCATCACTGGGAAGCTTTGAGCCCCAGCTCGGTTAAAAGAAGGTTTGTGAATCACAAACCATACCTGCCAATTTACTTGTACAATAATAATATACTGTATGTCCAAAGGTTACAATAGCAATATCCTTGGGTGTATAGTTGCCTGATGTCTTCCATCCTCAAAATACAAAAAGAGGCATATTCTAATTATTTATAATTGCCATTTTGGTAACTTTAACAGATAATTAAGGTAACATGTGACTAGATTCCTTCGTGACAATTGATTCCTAAGTAGGTTTTTTTTAAGTCACTGTTCTGCTGATTTGTGTGTATATTAACAGAGCAACATTTCCCATTTACCAGTTCCAAAATATGTCATATCACAGCTCTCATCATTCCCAAACATCATGATTTGGTTCTGAATGTCCCCTATTTGCAAAGGTAAGATATGATGTGCATTGAAGAATAGGGGCTGAACAAGGGCTATAATCAAATTCAGGTTTAACAGTTCAACATCTCATGCTTAATGGTTTTTACCCCCAGGTAAGAATACCTACAGTCTATTATGCAAAGCTTTTCATATATTTTTGTTAGCTCTTCACCCTAGCCTGCCTTGATTTTGTTGCTTCTGTGAGATCAAAAGTATTTTTCCCCCAGAAACACATTGTTAAAACAAATGCACCCTCCCTGGACAGGTGTGGGTGGGGTAGGTTAATTTGCTTTAGCTCTCCTATGTTTACTGTCAGGATAAGCATGAGAGAAAATGTCAGGGAAGTGTAACATGGTACAAGTGACATTTTGATTCAATTTAGAATTCTTTCTCCCATTCCTCCCCACCCCCACCCCCAATCTAGTATTCGTCATGTGGCTTATAATGGCTAACCAGTTCTGAGTCTGAGGTGAGTTGTTCCCTCATTAGTTCCCTCATGGGAAGAGAAATGTTATCATTTTGGAATTCCATTTATTGTTAAAATGTCTGTTTTTATTTGTGCTTTTGAAAATTCAGAAACAGATGAGAGCCTATTATGCTCCCTGTGCCCCAATCTTTAATACTCAAGTTATATGGCTGAAGAACTGAAGAAGCCCTCTAAACAATGCAATGCTGGATCTTAAGCTGTCCATTTGTCATTTCTGAGCAGCTTTCTGAGTTTATAGGGTTTATGTTATTTGTTGTTCAGCTGCTAAGGTCACGTGTCTTCATGACCCCATGGACCATAGCACATCAGGCACTCCTGTCGTCCACTGTCTCCTGCAGTTTGCCCAAATTCATGTTCATTGCCTTGAGGATACTGTCTCATCCTTTGCCATCGCATTCTCCTTTTGCCTTCAATCTTTCCCAACCATCAAGGTCTTTTCCAATGGGTCTTCTCTTGTCATTGGTGGCCAAAATATTTGAACTTCAATTCATATTACACTTTATAGCCAAGAATTGGCCTGCTGGTTTTCCTTTAAGGGACACTTTCACATACTTGAACATGGAATGTTAAAGTTTACTGAACATAAACAAATGTCTATTTCAAGATTGTACCATTGTGCTAGAAAAGGTCCTCATCTAGTTGTAAAGGAAACAACTTTGGGGAACATGCTTCAGTAAAAAGGAAACTGGGGGGGGGGAGAGAGCTTAACCTTCCCTATTGTTAGCACTATTGTTGTCTTATAATTACTTAAAGAAATCATTAAGGATTCAATTGCTCAATTTGTACAAGTGGAGTTTTAATTTCACGTGTTATTTTGATTGCCCAGGCAATCAATTAAATAAATGACAGAATTCTGATTTCTAGTTTACTTTTGTCTTTGATAAAAACAAATTAGATCTAGAACGAAGCAAATAACATATTTTTAAATTGGGGATATATTTCCAAAACCTGTTTTTAAAGCCACAATTGAACAAAACAGCACCGACAATTTCATTTTAGAAGAAAACAAAGAAATCTGAAGTAAAAGCTGTTGAAAATTTAGGCTTATTCATTTTTTCCCTTGTAATATCTGAATATATATATGCAAAGTCACATCTCCTGAATGGCTTCAATGTGATCATTTAAAAACTAAACTAGAGCCAATTAGATACAGTGGTTAAGGCAACAAGCTAGAAGCCAGGGGACTAAGGGTTCTAGTCCCACCTGAGGACCAAAGGCAGCTGGGTGACCTTGGGCCGGTCATTTTCTTTCAGCCCTAGGAAGGAAGCAATGGCAAATCACATCTGAAAAAATCTTGCCAAGAAAACTGCAGGGACTTGTCTGGGAATTGGACATGACAGAATAGAAGGTGGGGAAAAAAAATCCCAAGACAGAGTTCTTGCTTACAGACTTTTAAAACAATGTTAAACCATAATGCGATTTGTTTAATTTGTTTAAAATATGAATCCAAGGTTCAGAGTTAGGTGTGCACCCGGTCATTAGGATTGGTTCAAGAAACCATAGCATGTGAGCCTGAGTATTGTCTCCTTTGCCAGGTAAACTAATTTGAAAATACGTAAGATGTTTCCTATTTTTTCTACATTTCTTTTCTTTGTTTCCTTCATGTTTTACTAAGTATTTTCTCAGTTTGCATTACCATTTGGGCCCAGCTATGGGTTCCAATGCCTAATTGAAGCAGACAGCGCCGTGGAGGTTCCAGGAGTTTCTTCTTTATATATAAATAGAGACATGAGGAAGCAGTTTGGATACAGTATAAACCAGGCCTTCAGAGCAGATGAGCACTTCGACTTTGTGGGCTTTAGCCTCCCTGATTTTTAAACTATTTCTTTCTTGGGTGAATCTCCTTCCTTCTCAAGTTTTAGCGTGGCCAGGCTTTCTGTATTTTATGCATTGTTCCCATCTAGATTCCTGTTTGCTATTTTTTTCCAGGTATGCTGAGAATAGTGAAATGAGAATTTAGAAGTGATTTATATTTATAAGGAAATTTAGACAGTTGTAGCAATACCAGTTTGTAAATGCAAAGATAGCTGTCCATTTCTATTTGAACTAGGCAATTAAATCCTCTAGGGCAGTGGTCCCCAAACCTTTTGGGTACCAGGGACAAGTTCTGTGAAGAATTTTTTTCTGCGGGCTGGAGAGGGCGTGGTTTCATGTCTTGCCTGCATCCTGTGGATGGAGCTTTGTTTGCGTGGACTGGTTTCTGACATGCCACGGACCAGTGTTGGTCCATGGACCGGGGGTTGGGGAACCCTGCTCTAGGGCATCTTCATAGACTATTTTCATGTTCAGGGAAACTAGGGGAAACCTATATTCATCTCTTGGGCTACCAGAGATGCAATCTACATGCAGCAAACATATAAATAATTGTAAATGTCTGGATTTGCACAGCACACTAAGCTGCAAAGCCTGGTTTATAGTCCATAAAGTCTGAACCCACAGTCATGCTAAGTCAGAAACATACTAAGAAGAATGTCTATGGAAATTCTTGGTCATCCAGGTCATAGGCACCTGAACTGTTTTTCCTTGAGGAAGAAGATGTTTCACTTCTCATCCAAGAAACTTCACCAGTGATTATCACTGATGAAGCTTTTTGGATGTGCAGCAAAACGTTGTCTTCTTCCAGTCGCCTTTTGAAAAACCATCTTTCAGAATACTAGTAAGAAGATGAAGTATGAACTTGTCCTTCATACTTGTCCTTCATACAAAACCAGTCTCCAATTGAGACAGCAACTTTTATTATATAAGTTTCTATCAGTCACCAAGAGAAATGTCTCATTTTGCTCTAAAGAATACAATATCTCTTTGTACTGATGTCACAGACATTGGGGGGTGGGGTGGGGAGACCTATCAGCAAACATACCTGACATGTGCTTTGTACTCTAAAAATCTTGGAATGCCCACTATTTGATAGATTGCAGAAAAGCTTCTCTCTTGTTCTCCCTTTCTCTTTTTTCCTTCACCTCTTTGACGTGCTATTTCCCTTCTGTACATAACAATCGGACTGACAGAGGCAACAATGCTTAACCTACCAAAAAACCCAGTTATTTTACAGTTAAATAAACAATAGCTACTACCAATATATGAGTCAACAATTGCTATGAACTGATCCAGGATGCTGTATAGATCAGAGAAGTGAGGTTTTTTTTAAGGTTTTGACAAGATGGTTATTTGCCAATATATGTTTGTCTGTCAGCAAAGAGAACTAGTAAGATGACATACAGATTATATTGTTACTCCATGGTAAGATGGGCAGCCAATAAATGTTATAAATAAATAAAATATTGTTTGGTATTGCACTTGGAATTCGAGTGATAATTATACTTTGGAAAGAGGAGAAAGCCCCCTTCTTTTCTCCCTTCTTCCATTGTCCCATAGCTGACATTTTGGCTTCAGGAGAAGCTGTTATAGATCTGGGGAGCTGGGTTTTGTGTAGAAATCATTTATCCTCACATCAGGTGGAGATTTGTGCTGACAACCCTAATTCAACTGGAAGATATATAGAGATGCATTCTAATGTCAAAAATTTCTTCAGACATTTCAACAAGGAATGTTACAAACCCGGAGCTATTTGTGATGTTATAAGCAATTAATTGACACCTCTCAGAAGATGTTGCTGAACTGGATTGTGGTTTTTTTTTGGAAACAAAATATAACGATATCATGATATCATGGAAAGGTTTGAAGAGCAAGAACTAAGAACAAGTTGTATAAGAAGAAGATTAAAAAACTCCCTTTCAAATAGCTGGTTGCTTGCCAAGATGAACTGCAACAGATCCAGGCACCCAGGATGAAAATATACATACTGTATATCTTAATTTCCCTTATCTAGAAGATTAAAAAATAGAGTTGTTGCCATAGTATACATGCTTTCAAAGCTGTTTCAGTGAGACCTTGTTAGTTTAAATAAATAATGTTCTATGTCTCTTCTGAGTATACGTCTTTTTGAAGTCCCAACCACTTTATTCTGTCGTGTTTGGGGGATTGGGGCTCTGATTGTGATAAAACATTACAAACAGACAGGAATTCAAACATTGTGGAACTGGAAATATAATCTAATATGGTTTCCAGATTTGCCTCCAAGGGCAGTACAAAAATGTCATCAGCCACACCTCATGGTCAGGCATCAGGGAATGAAGACCCTTTTCTTATGTTCTGCAATGTTTAGCTTATTCCTTATACTGGTGAAAGAAAATTCTATGACTGTGAAGAAGCTGAAATGGCTGTCAACTATTTTAAACAAAGCATGTACGCTGAGACTGTCAAAGGAACAGCAGTCCATTTAAAAATGTATTCATCTGATTGGCGAGTTAATTGGACAGATTTTCTACAAATATATTTCATGGAAAGGACCAGGTGAGTCCTTCACTCTTTTAAAAATATTTGCAGCCAAGGAAGAAGGCAAAAGAAATGTCAGTGATGTTGGCATGTCCCACCAAAGAGTCCTTAGTGTTTCTAAATTTTGTTTTAGCTAGTCGTTCTATTTTGTGTGTTTTCTTTTCCTTTTTTTTGTTTCCTAGGCATCCACAGCGGACAAGACATAAGACAAGAAATATCCTATTTATATTTAGATGGTGACTGACATTGTCTTAGAAATTTATAAGGGACAGAGCTTGTGAAATGATATCATAACTGGATTTCAACATTTTGATGAAATAACAACTGGCTGTGTTAGTCCTTGGTTTGTTGAAGTGTGTTTTTAAACATCTTGAGGATGTATTATATGCTTTTATAACATTCTATTTTACTAGTATGCTTTTCCTCCAAGACATTTGTTGATAGTGTTTTCAATTTTGTAAATTTTGAATAATAATAATTACATTTAGTCAGCACCTGGGATCTAGTTCTGCTTCTACTCCTGGGAATAACATAGATATAATATTGTTGATTTTGTTAAATGGAAATAATATTTGTTTGAAGGAATGCAGAATGGTTGAGAGTAATTATGGGCTAGAGAAAGTTTTTAACCTAGAAATTAAATATGATGAAGTCTGAAGGTTTTTTTCCCCTTTGCAGGAAACTCAAATTTTCCCTGATGAAAAATATATTTTGGCTAAAAGCCTAGTGAGTCAAATTTATATAAATAGAAATTTGAATTCTGTCAAAAAATAGTGATTTTAATTAAGTAGTTCTCTATTTTTTGTAATAAAGTAAATAAATTTGGTTCCCAAAGGACATTACAGGTTATTGGTGATTAAAAATGGAGATTGCTGAATGGGTTTCATAAATTTGTGTGATCCAAACAAACCTGACTCTGCAAATATTTTGGGGTTACAAGTTGTGGTTAGAGGTATTAATTTAATTTAGGAACCCTTAGTTGGTTGGAATAGGATCAAATATTGTCAGGGTTTATTTGGTTTTACTTTATTTTTAATCTTATGTAGGTTAGTTCTGCAAGTTCCTTTGGAACTGAGCAGCACAGAAAGTAAAGCGAGCAAATAAATAGATTTCATGAAAATAAGGATTCCCCAGACTTAGAATGCCTTTATGCCTACATCTGGGAACTTGAGCTAATATATATGGCAACATTAAATTTAAACAAGCAAGAATATACTTTACAATGCACAAAGCACATATTCAAGACTGTTTTCTTTTTTTAAGATCTTGGTTAATGATTATTTGGCATATGGCAAAAATATTAAAAAGCACATCACAATTATGTTCTCAATGAGAAAATATGAAACACTTTACTCAATTTATAAATTCAAAGTTAGACTATTTATAAAGTCAATACATGAGGAAGTTGCATACAGAAAGTCCCTGACTTTCCCCATAATAGGGAAATGGGCTCAGAGGTCACACAATATGTTGCACTGTCCACTTTGGAGCCTCACAGATGCAATCAGAAGAGGCGAGCTTTCTCCAGAGTGCACCTGCCATGGTGAATCCTAATCCCCTTGCAGGTTGATCAGGTCTTAATGGGGTAGATTAAATCCTTTTGTTTCAGCTGTATAGCAGGAGTGTTGAGACACTCTGGAGGAGCAATAGACGACCATTCTTGCATCCCAGGCCTGAGGTAAAGTCGTTATCCAGCAAGTTTCTGACTGTTCTAATAGGTGGATATCTGGAGTGAAGCCTGTTGTTTATAGCATTAGTGATATCTGCATTGATTGACAGGTAAATATTACTAATTATTTTCTTATACTCTCACAGTAGAGCTTTGTCCCTTCATAGATGTGGAGGAATATGCCTCAAAACAAGTATCCAGAAAGTGGGGTAAGCCAACATGATGTCCATAGTCTGATTCTGCTGCATATCAATCAGTTTGGTATAACTACTATTGGACAATTATTTGTCTGGAATGGTATAAAGTCTCCACCCTGGGCAGGGGTGGACTACTAGAAGACATCCAAGGTTTCTTCCAGCCTTGTGATTCTGAATATTATATCTGACTATGGAACAACCATTAATTGCAGAAGACCAGGACTAACTTTGACAAGAAAATCTGAGAAAAGGATAAAGTTTTCTCCGCAATTGTTTTATTGGGTATTATCACAGATACCACCGTTGTAGATATTAAATTGATGTTGAATTTAATTACGGCAGCGAGACTTTTAGTAGCGCAATATTGGAAGAAGGAAGAACTGCCGACTATAGAAGAATGGACTTTAAAAGTTTCCAACTTGGCGGAGATGGCAAAGATCTCAGCGTATTTGAAAGATCAATCGCAACAGAGATATACCGTGGAGTGGAAGAGATGGATAGATTATATTCAGAATAAATATGGGACTAAAAAGTTTCACTTAGCATTTGAATAAGTAGCAGATTTATATGATGTATAATTAGCTTGTAGTTATTTTATTAAGAGTTAAAGTGCGATAGAATTTAATATCTTATTGTTGTTTGCATATTTTAGATTATGTTTGTTTGTATTTTTATACCCTGTATTTAGCTCTGGGAAGTCGGGGAGGGGGGAGGGGAGGGGAGGGGAGAGTTGGGGAGGTTTGGGGAGAGGGGAGGGGGAGGGGAGGGGTTTTGTATTCAAAAATGTACTGTAAAACTTTTCAATAAAAAAAAGAAAAAAAAAAGAAAATCTGATGGATGTATCCAGGAGGACATTTTACTGTTTTACATTCTACTACTCCTCAGCCAATATTTTTTTAATCATACATCATTTATGTTTTTTCCATATGAATTGTTATTGCATTCTTTAGTACAATTTTTGAGCACATACACTATATGGCACATGAGACAATGGCCAAAGAGAGTCCTTTGCTTCATAGGTACAGTCAAGGCAAACATTTCAAGGCCAGTCTTGTTACTCTTGGGATATGTCATTAAGTCTCAAATGTCTTTTATAACAGAATTTATGAGGTGCTGTAGAAACTTTCTTATCAGGGCAGGGAAGGATTGTGGAGCCAGCTGTAATCTTGTTTAGGCTTCTAAAATATACTATGAGATGAGCAAGAAAAAGAGAAAAGCAATCTAATATTTTTTAATGTTTGCTTTGATTCTTGGAATTTTTTATTATTTTTTTCTTTTGTCCTTGTTGAATGTCTAAGACATAGGGACTTTTTGTACATGCTTATCTTACACTGCTAACTATTAATTTTGTTCTGATGTAAATGTGAAGTCAACTGCACATTATTAAACTCTTGTTTGGTGATGCTTGTTTGGTTTAATGAATTGATTTACCTTAATAAGAACATCAAACCATAGCTAAATACCTGCATCCATATATTTTACTTTGCCTTAGATTTTTAGACTGGAAAACATACATACAAAACTCCTATCCCATGAATATGTACAAAAATATTTTTTTATTCAGTTGCAGAGTGGTTATGTATGTTATGTAGCAACAAATTTCAGATAACAGTGAATACCACTATCAATCCTGACTAACAAATATAACTATACAACACATGGATTTATAAATATATCTTTCTCCATATAATTCCTTCATTTTCTTCCCCTATAAAAGATTGGGCAGTGGTCACTTTGCCCATTTCTTTCTTTCTTCCTCCCTCCCTCTCTCATACCTACTGTATGTGTCACAGGTTCTTTTACATATATCAAGTCTAAAACTCAAGAAAGCCAATAAAACCATACAGGTCCCTAGGCAATACCCAAGGACTCAAAGGCTACTACTCACAGGTCATTACTCCACTCTTTCCCACTATTACATCTCCTTCACTGTTCTTCCAACTACTACTCCTTATGAACCCGACTGCTGGAGAATAATGTTTTTTTCTATCTGCTTCAGGCTGCTTTATTTCCACAGATAAACATACACCTTCTTCTCATTTTTCCACACATCGACAACACCACACCCACCTGTCTTTCTGCTCAGCTTTTATAGCCAACAGTTGCTGTGCTGACTAGGGAGAGGCTTTAAAGGGACAGGGCAACAACAACACATTTTGTGGGCAGCCTGTTCTCTCACATTACGTACAACTCAAAGGGACATACATAATGCTCCCTTCTCTTTTTTTCCACTACCAAAATCCAGTAAAAATGGATTGGTATCACTGGCTTTTGTACCCTGTAGCCTTTTATTAGAATTAAACCTTTGTTTTATAAACTTTCTAAACTGGCACCCACGCAGAGACCCAGGTCTTAGAAAATACCAACAGGTATTGGTGACTTCTTGCTAAAGAGAACCAAGTCCTGCCACAAAGGACTTTTCTTTTTACTCACAATATCACAGAATGGAAGTTTGTGTGTGTATGTGAGTGAGTAGTGGAGGGTGTTGATTCTGAAGATTATAGCAGGTACGATGGTGGTATGAGTGGTGGAAAACATTAATCCAATGTAAAAATGGACTTTTTCAGCTTTTTCCTGCATTATTTTTTATCCAATGTGTCTTGGGATAGTTTTTATTATTGTTTTAGTAAGAATGATGTATGAAACCTACTGCTATGTACTGGTTTCTGGAGAATGGGCAACCCACAATGAATGTTAAGTCAGGTTAGAGTAAATGAGTCCTAAATGTTGAGTAAAATTATGCCTGGAATCACAGTCTCCTTACATCTAATGAAATTAATTGCTGTTTCAGTTCATAGTGAAGAAAAATAAAATATAACACAGGATAATTGGGCATTCTTCTTTTTCACTTGGCCATTTCTAAGCTCAGCTGATAGAAAAATACTGGGTGTAGCAATAACTGAACTTTACAATATTTGTAAGTACTAGGTAACTTGCTGCTTAATATCAGAACTGTAGGGAAAATACATTACCAGATTCTAATGACCAGGCTTTAGTTATTCATACAGCATTAAAGAGAAACAAGGAGTAATATTTTTCTAGCAACACATAAAACCCGCTTTTCAGTTAAGATTATAATAGATTTGCCTGGGCATTACATTCCACTCTTTCCTCAGTTTCATTACTAAGAAATTGTGAGTGTTACAATCTTGCTTTTAAAAATGTACATAGAGAAACGTGAGTTGTGGTGGTAGTGTCATAAATTCTTACCAGCAGACAGGAATTTCATGAAGAGATTCTAAACTTCATAGAAAAACTGTTCAAGACTTGAGAAAATGGTTCTGCTTTTATTTAATCCAGTTTGGTGATTTCACAAGCTGGAGTATTAGCTAGACGATAATTTGTACGATTCAGCCTGATGCAAGACATAAAACTTATTTCTGCTGTCAAGGTAGAACCATGAGAATATCCTTGATATCAAACTAATCTTCTTGGGAGAAAGAAGAAAGGCCAGAAGCATAATCAGTTTCCTCACTTACAGGGGCTGCTAGTAGTTGGGAGCTGAATTATATACAGTGCAAGTGGAAAAATTGTGGAAGAAGGAAACTATCATGAGCATTGGGGTGTAAACACGGACAATAGTTTATGTTCTCCACCCCTTGCCCCATGCCAGGACCAGACATTTTTCAGTATAGATAACTAGAAAGAGATTTATAACCCATGAACAGAAAGCATTTCTTCAAAAGCTGCATAAATAACCTGTGCAGTTTATAGTAGTATCACAAGATATGGTGATGGCCGCACATCTGGACAGCTTTAAAGGAGGGTTGTTTAAATCCATCAAGGGGAGGGTTATTAAAAATGATTAGTCTTTATGACTCAATGTTATATCTATATCGCTGACAGTGACGGGTGCAATGGCAGAAGGTTTGACTTCCATTTCATGCTGGAGATTATGTCAAAGAGCGATCTAATCACTGTGTGAAACAAGATCCTGGACTAAGATGGGAGTTGATTTAATGCACTGGAGTTACAGTATTCTTATGTTCTCATAAAATGAAAACAAGGATTTTATACACTTGAAGCAATACATGTACATTTCAGAGGACTCTAAGTGAAATGCATGTCTTAACATGTTTGTGCCTTTCCTAGCCTAGTTCCAGACCTATGCAGGGAATGTGATGTCGTAAGAACAGAATAAGCAAAGATTTCTCTAAAGGATTAAAATGCTAATCCCATTATCAAGCTAGACCATGGAGTAAATTTACCACAGAGTCATCTGCTGAAGTAAGTTACTCTCTCTCAATATTATTTTGAGTGTTCAAGGGATGCCTCCGTAAGTTTCTTTTCTGTTTCACTCTTGCAGAGAGACAGAAATAGGAGAACAGGGAGAGAGGGAAGGATGTGGTGGAATTTCACAGACTGTCATTGACTACAAAGGAAAGCTCTGGTGGCCTTACAAAATATACCTTGCCTGGATTTTTCTTATTCTGAGGACTAGAGAAACCAGAGCAAAACCAGAAGTTGTTTTGTGTGTCTGGGTGTATGTTTTAATACTACAGCTGTTCTTCTACAGGTAGTCCTCGACTTAACAACAGTTTGTTCAGTGACCGTCTGAAGTTATAACAGCACTGAAAAAGTGACATATGATCATGTTTCACACAAGGGTTGGTCATGTGATCAAAATTCAGATGCTTGGCAACTGACTTACATTTATGATAACTTTATTGTCACTTTGAATGTACACCAATCGGCATACATCAAAATGAAATTTCGTTGCATACAGCTCTCAAAGGGTCACCACCTCCGATATATACTCCTTGTTCAGGGCCCGCTCAAATTTCACATTGTCCATTTTAGTCTCTAGGGAGTGAACGATGGCAAACAGGACAGATGGAAATGGGGCTCCATGTGGATTAGCCCTCAAGTTAGCTTGTATTCTGACAACCTCGCCTTCTTTCCTTTTTCTGATCCTGACTCTTCCACCTTTTCCTTAAAGAGGCCTTGCTTCTTTTCGCCCCTGGAGCACGCTACTGCCGCCGCCACCAACTCCTCCAAAAGCCTCTCTCTCTTCCTCTGGGCCTGCCGACAGCCTCATCCAGTTCCTTCGCTCCATAAGCTCCAGGTCCTCTCCTCCTCTGCCTCCTCTGGAAACAGCCCTGATTTGCAGTAGAATCCATCACTGGGCCAGCAGTCAAATCTTGCGTCATGTGTCATGTGACCACCTTTTGTGACCTTCTATCAAGCAAAGTCAGTGGAGAAGCCAGATTCACTTAACAACCATTTTATTAACAATTGCAGTGATTCACTTTACAACTGTGGCAAGAAAGGTTGTAAAATGGGGCAAAACTCACTTAATTGTCTTGCTTTGCAACATAAACTTTGAGCTCAATTTTAGTCATAAGTTGAGGACTATCTGTAAACTTTTTTTTTACTTCTTAGGTCTTGGACATAATGTAGTTCTTGCTCAGTATTTATGCTATTCAGAATGCAGGTTACCTAATTAGCAAATCCAATCTTCCAGTTTAATGATCCATATAAAAAAAAACTGCCCATGCCTTTTGAATAAATACCATGGATTGAATTCTTGCTTCATTGTATCAGCCAGATGTAGGGCAATTCTAGCCTGACACACAGTCATTCTACACTGTGGCCTAAAAACATTTGAGCAAATGTGAAAAGAGCTTGGATACGAAAAATGTTACTATAGTGTCTTTAAGTGTCAAAACTCAAGTTCCTTGCTATTCTCAATGTTTGGAATTCTGCAGACGCGTTATGACTCAGGTTGGTTGTTGGCTCTGGGGCTGCTCCTTCCAGCCCATTTCAGAGCTGGTCCAAAAGGGAAGGGAATGGTCCCCACGCAACCTGATCACTGCCGGGCTTTGGTTCCAAAGACCCTCTGCATAGGCTCCGGACAAACTGAGATCCAGGACTGAAAAAGCAGCAATGGGAGTGAAGGGCTGTTCAAAGGAGGAGCAAGAAGGAGAAAGTGGGAGAAGCCACCACCTAACAGACAAGGTGCGACAGATGTTGGGGCATGGTAGGCCTGGCTGCAGAGGCTCTTCAGCATGGTAAGTGACTGTGGGGCATGTAGGGCAGCTCCCCCTCCCCAACCCTCCTTGTCTTGTGGCAGCAGCACTGGCATGACACAGAAGAAGTGGGGCGGCAGCCACATGGCTCCTGGACAGGGCTGTTGGTATCTCCGCCACAAGGTGAGGCAGGTATCAGGGGGGAAAAAACATCCCCCAGTTCGCCAAACTCAACAAAAAATTAGGTATCGGTTCTGCTGAACTGGTGTGAACCAGCTGAATCCCACCACTGGATATGCAACTAGAGAACCTACACTTGGTTTTTAGACCCATGTTGGAGGCCAGTCTCCACCAAGTGTGTAGGGTATGAAAAAAAGAATTGGAGTATGGCAGGACAGAATTTTATTTGAATTAATTTAAATTAAAATGTAAAATACATTACACTAAGAACAGCCAATGTGGTTCCCCAAAATTTAATTACTCATTAACAATAACAGTAACAAATAAAACAATATGAAAAAAAATCTAATTCAGGATGAACACCTCTTCAATGAATATTAAAAATTAATGTTTGTGACATTAACAATTATAATTTGGCAGCAACTTTTGCACTGTTTGTGGAAGTTTTACATTAAACAATTTATCTACCATTCTATTCATCCATATGTACTTCTCACTTATACCATAGAGTTCAGAGGTGTTGCCACAGGACTCCCAGATGGGACATTAGCTACACTGTTACAGGTTGCCAGGAACATTGCAAAGGCCTCCACGTGGACATCTGATTAAACTAATGTCACAAGCTGTGCAGATTATGAATGGATTCCCAGTTCAGTTCAGTTCAACTGCCTGATCCACTATTGCGTATGCCCAGTAGTGGGATTCAAATATCTGAACAACTGGTTCTCTGTGTGGATGCAGGCTTGGGCCTCCGAGGCCTAGAACGGACTTCTGGAAGTGGCATCCATGCACTTCCAGTGCGCCGTTCTAGGCCTGAGAGGCCTGATCCAGGCCTCTGAGGTCTTCAGAAGCAGTGTCTATTCAGCTGGTTCTCCGAACTCAACAAAATTTAGCTACTGGTTCTGCCAAACTGGTGCGAACCGGCTGAATCCCACCACTGCATATGCCAGATTTATTGCATATGATCTGTCCTAGTTCTTTCTTATTCTGGGCATCCAAGTTTATTTATTAAATTTGCCACTCACCTCACCACAAAATTATATTATGATACTAGGAAACTGGATTTTCTAATCAACAGTGTTATGTAGTGGGCTCTTAAAGAATACCACATGGGTTGCTGGAGCAGCTAACGGCTCTCCAGCAACCCAGACTACAAGTCTCCTGTGCTGCAATTGGCTATCTCCAGGTGGCAATGGTTGATTCAAACCTGTTGGCTGCCGCCTAGGGGCTAGACTATATATTGCGGCTAGTTGCAGCCTTTTCCCCAGTACAGTTTCTGCACGAAATAAACTATGAGTTACCTTGTACTCAGCTTCACGTCTTCATTCCTGCACCAAAGAACCCGCTATTTAACAAACAGATTACTAAAACTACCATCCAATATACTAAATATTATATTAGACTGTTTATACGAGTTATCAACATTTTTAAAACAATAATGCCTAGGGCAAGTCTTTAAAATATAATTTCTATATTTAGCATAACTTTGAAAATTGATAATCTGTTTTGTAAAAAATGTTTGAAGTTCTTAAATTTACCCCTGGGAGGTTTTTAGAATTCCTTTAAACTCCTAATCACTGCAAATTAAGGCCACTCAGGAGTTGAAATAGTTGCGGAACAACATTTGGGAGATTATACATTTTTATCTGAATATCAAATAGACTGTGCAGAATTGTGATGCAAACAAATCATCTTCCAAAATATGTTTATGACAAATTTTACCAACTTGGACTTAAACAATATTACAAGTTAATTTTTTTAGAGAGGTGTCAGTCTATTTTATTTTTTAATGTAACGTTCTTAAGAATTCTGATTATAGTAGTAAAATATTATACAAATTAAACGCAAGAGAAGAGAAGGGAAAGAAAGAAATAATAAAAAGTTGCAAGGTAAAAGAATAAAGGAGAGAGGAAAGAAAGAAGTAAGACTATTATTAAGTAAGACTATTAAAGAAAGAGAAAAGAGGTATATAAAGAAGAGGCTTACAACAAGACTCAACAGCAGTGGGAGCAAGAAAATGGCAAAGATCATCTGGGACAGTGGAATGAAGGTTGGCAGGGGGCCACAAGGGGCCTAGAGAGGGAGGAGATACACAGGTGAGAGGAATTGAAACACTTCTTTGGTCGTAAGTCCAGGCCAGTTATCAAATACCCAAATTTTGATCACATCACTGAGGGGCTGCTGTGGTTGTAACTTTGGACCCTAGTCATAAGTCTCTTTGTTCAGTGCCACTGTAGCTTCAAATAGTTGCTGAAAGAATGGTCATATTTTGAGGATTATAATTCATTCAAATATTGTCAGAGGGTTTAATTTCATTTCTTTTTTGTTGCATGGCACAGAGTTCTTCAAGCCTTTAATAAGCTTCTTTTCAAAATCCAGTAGGGAAAAAAATTGTCCAGGTCACTGTATTGAATTATTATTTGTGTTTGTATTTTGAATTTCAAAACATCAGACAATTTTTTTTGCAGACCCAATGAAAACATCATTTTCCAACTCATTTTCTTGGCATGTCATTTGTAAATCTACAGTACTTTTTGAGCCCATCTCTGTCTTGTCAGATAACATTTGTCCTATAACTGTCATTTCTTCATGGTCTATACATAGAAGCAGATACCATTACTGGTATTGTTGAATTGTGGCTACTAATTTCTGACTACATTCTTCAAACATCTCTATCAGTATTTTCATTGTTATAATATTTTGGATTTAATGTTTCTCTATCAGGGTTCAAAGAGAAAATATCTGCTGCAAACTCTGCATAGGTGTTGGGAAGGTCATCCAGCCAGTAGATGCTCAGCTCCATTCAGTTGCCCCGATTCCACCCCAAATAAGGGGATTAAAGGGTTGTAAATAAATATTTTGTATTTAATAGGCCTGCATTGCCCCCTCTATTTGAAACATAAATATTCTCTCTAAATTCCCTTTTAAATCATGAAATTCTTTATGTCTGTTATGTTTCATATATCCCAACACTCATTTAACACAAAACTGCTTCCTAACACCTCTTCAGGAATCCAAGCAATAGTTACATTTTTGAGACCCTGGGTAAACTGGTTATCTACCTTTCAGAAGATAGCTGATATTTTTCATTAATGCTTTATGAAACCAGTGTAGATAGCCCTTGGCCAGTCTTTCTTTGGATTGTCACTTTGCAGGTTTTACTGATTTAAAACTTAGTTTATTTAACTTATAACTTTTCTCTCTACACTGCACTGAGTTTAATTAGGAATTGCAAGTAATTCTCTTGATCCATGGATTTCTAGGGGTCACCAGAGAAATAAGTTTGATATATAATATTCTAGTGAGCTAACAGCGTACCAAAGAATACATTAAATAAATTCATTTTTTAAAAGAAAGACTCAGCTACAACCCATTTAGTTTCTGCGTGACACGAAAACATTGTGTGGGCTTCCACCTCCCTCATGCTTTTTTTTGCAAAGGGTGGGGTGGGGTTGGAGGGGTGCTACAGAAACATAATTATTAATATTGCCTGATGGAAACCAACCTTGTAGATTTGTGCTGATAAATAACCCTTTCTAGTAATGCTGCATTTAGCAAGGAATCTGGCTCATGAAGTGGAGAAAGACACAGCCAGATGCTCTGTATTAGCATGAGAATAATATTTAGTATGAACTAGAACTATTAAGCAAGATATATGGAGCTGAGGAGGACGAAAGAGCCAAATCTGGTCTTAAAACAAATCTGAAGCTTAGTGTTATAATAATGATCTCATTTTTTTTCTTTGGCCTTTTTTGTAATGAGCTTTATAAACCAGTTAATGATATTTATGGATTGCATGGCCACATTACAGAACTTTTTCATATCGTCAGGCAGGCCAGAGGTCTACTTTGAATGTTGTCTATTCTTTATAATAGACATTCACAAAGTGTTGCTTTCATTCTAATCACACTTCCTGTTCATCTTTTGATACACTTCTAAGCATTTTACCCCCCTCTCCTCTTATCATGTTTTACTCCAGTTTCATTGAAGTCAAACGTAGATTGATTTCTCCTCCAGAACTGCTTCCATCAATATCCCTTCACTGTATCAAAGGAAGAGGTGAGATAGCCAAACCATCCCATCAATTTGGCTAGGAGTATATTCCAATTGGTTCTTTCTTTCTAGAAATGCCATCTACAGAAACCATTCTGTCTGGCCATTCTAATATTTCTTGTGTTTTTTTCTTAAAGAGTCTTGGATTCACGAGACAAATGTCAGGGAAAATCACAGCTTACTCTTGTTGTGTAACAGTTATAGCCATAAAAAAAAATCATTGTTTTCCATTTTGTGTATTTTCTACACTGCTCTCCAAATTTCCTTTTTTCTTCTTTCTATGTTGCAGCATCTCTTGGATCTTAGAACATATCCTATATTCCTCCCTGTGTTAGATAGAAACAAACAAACAATGACAAAGCAACTTTTCAAACATTAGGAAATATTAAAATTCCAAAGACAAAGCATACGAACCTATACAGAAGACTATACCTATAATCTCATAGGTACATTGTGAGGTGTGGAAGGTTTTCTGTTAAGTCTGTCACTTTCTAGCTGACATCCCATAAATGAAAATCATCTCAGGAATTCGGTTTTCTTCTGTCTGGACTCAAGGAGTTTGTCCATATCCTGAAATGTGGGAATCACTACTTCAGAAATTTGAAATACTATCTCACTGCATTCCAGCTGAGGTGGAAGGTTTCTAAGAGAGTTGATGTTTCAAATAAAAACATCATTATCTTTAGAGTTAACCTGTTCAAAGGAGTGCATAGAAATGTTCCAGAGAATAACACAGTGAACATTCTTGTATGCTGACTGAAACTTATCACAAATAGATTATTAGCAACCTAACTGTATCAGGTGGAGTTTATTTTTTAACACTAGGTTCTAAACTCTGATATTTATGAAGCAAAATGTGCCACATAGCATGAACAGGAACTATAATAGGTCATCCCATGTGGGTTGCCTTCTGTTCCATGATGGAAGAAAGGGAGATGTGAATGGCAAAATAAAGGCAGAAGTTTATACTTCTATCCCCCCCCCAAGCTGTTTTTGACAGTTGGCTGTTTTGTAAAGGTGGAGAATGAAGAGTCCAAAGTACTCCTGTTCTTGTCAGTAGTTTGTCTCCAAGGTCAATAAAGATTAAAATTTGCTTTACCACTAGTAAAGGAATGTAGAAATAATCTCGCTGAAGAAATGGATGAGCTGTTAAGGGACAGAAAATGTCAATACAATCCCAGGGAAAACAGAATGCATAAGAAAGAATCTCAAGATAACCCTACCTTGATTTTATTAGGTATAAGTTGCAACAGAGAGAAATGTAGGCATTCAAAATTCTATTACTATACAATACAGCAGTACATTACAACTCCTATAATCCATGGAGTGTCTGTTTTCTGACTTGACCTAATTTGAAGGCCTCATGCCATGAGAACCAGGGATACTAAGAACTCCAGTTAATCCCCATTCCCATTTGCAGTTTCTCCACAAAATGGAGGGGCTAGCATATTTATACGTTTATGGAAGCAAAGTGTGAGAAGTAAATTCTGAAAACTGAATTTTCAAGTTGGTTTAGAGAATGTTACCAAGAGAATGTTATCTATCTATGATTGTGTCAGGTAAGGGACAATATTTACATGAGTAAAGATTCAAAACTGACAAACAAAGTAAGAAGTCTCATGCTGCATTATTATAGAGTTTCAGCTCAGCATGGTCAAATGCTTAGTAACTAATAGCTAATGCAAATGTAATTAGTTTAACTAGTAACTGATTACATTTTATCAGGAGATCATTTGAGTTATAGAAATATTGGAGAAAGAGAAGAAGATGTAAGTCATAGCCAGCAATGTCAGAACGAATAGCTTATGTCTTGATCTACAACAGCTGATAAAATCATCAAATGGATTGTCATAATAAAGTGTGGCTTTTGAAGAGGCCATGGAAAATTCATTTTTTTAGCTTATGTAGTCTAACAAGGGGATTCTATAGGATAAAAATTAGAATTATTTTTTGTAGATTTCTGTGGTTGAGTCATGTTTATCTAAAAAAATCTAAAGGTATTCAATATCTGGTGTATTCAAGAACATGTGCCATTAATTTCCCAACCTATTCCTTTGTACTTTTTGAGAGTCTTTTGTACATTTTGATAAAGAGAGAGAGAAAAAAAAGAAATGTAGGGAAAAAGAATAAGATCAGATAAAAACCAGAAATACTGTATGGTTGCTACACAAATGCCAGTTCTGTACTGGATGATTGCCACCAAGAAAGTAATCCTGGTTGCCTTTTTTAAAAAAATATGTTTTCTTAAAATGCTGACTCCAAAATCTTGATTTTACTTGGAAGTTAGGTCATGGTGGAATTTGGACTGAAAGTATATACCACCTTCCCTCAATTGGTATTGTGTAGTGGGTCCGACGCAAGAGAGACACCAGCTGGTGTGTGAGTTCAGCTCTTTATTGGAAGGGGAAGTAAACTGGGGAATGAGGGCTACCTGGCCTCCTTATATACCTGGCCAGGTAAGCTAACAGCCAATGGGGTTGGCCCTAGGTTTCCCGCCGAAACTGTCCAGGCCAACGCCCCCTGGTGGCTGTTGCTATGCAGGTGCCTGCATACATAACAATTGGTATGGACAAAAGTAATCCTCTTTCTGTAGTAGGCATGGAATCTAGACATAGTATGAATGCCCTTAGTTATCCAGGTGAATCTCCCTGGCAAAAGGCTGGGCAACCATTGCTGGAGCATTATTCTTAATAGCTCTGCTACTGAGGAAAAAAAAATCAGACCTTTCCATCTCAGAGTTACAGATTGTTGCCTTCTGTGCTCTGAACATCTTTTGCATCTGATTCCAAGGCATAAAACCAAAATCTCATTGGCAAAAGGTCCACTTTGAAATTTCATTTAAATTTTTTAAAAAAGCATAATCTCAAAAGTATGCATACAAAAATACAAGCATCAGATATGTTATTTGGATTATGAAGTTAAGTATTGGTTTTTTTAAAAACTAGTTCATTGTTTTTGCATCAGTGTGGGTTGCTGTCACTCTTGTACACTGCTTAGAGTCCTCTGTAATTGACACAGCATATATACCTCAAAAACAAATGAATGCAAATTCTTATTTACCTGTTTGTGGTAACATAGATCAAATTCAATTTCACGAGCTGAGGGAGAACTAAGGATGCTGTGGCCTCTAGATGGTAACTTTCTTATTGCTACCACCTAATCCAGATAGTACTAGACAGATTAAAAAAATATTTAGAATAAGCATAATAAATTCGCCATTCTTAGCTATAGATCGACAATACAAGGCTCCTACAAGGACATCCCTGAATAATGTAATTTTTTGCCACACAACAGAATAAATATTAGAGAAGCTAAGCCTTTCTGAAACCAAATAATATATTATTGCTTTCTTGAAATTTCTAAATGAAATCTGAGCCAGAATTGCCACTGTAAGTAACGGGAGTATGAGGTCTGATCATAATATAACTTTAAACCGTACAACTTTTGCTCATTAAGCATATTAGGAGTTCTACTGACATTTGATTTGTGAAAGGTACATTCTTATCACCATAAATATGTTTGGCTAAACTACTGTATCTGCTTAGGTGACACAGAATATGATTATTTACTTTTCTTCAAAATCTGGAATCATAGAAGCAGCATTTTTAATGCGCTTTCCTCCAGTTTTTAAAGTCATTTCTAGTTTGCAAGGATTTATTATGTTGTATAAATGTCCTGATTTCCTTTAAATAGGTCTGAAACATTAGGACATCTTAGAACAGATATGCTTAGTGTGCTGCTCTCTGTGCCTTGATGTTTTATTCACACACAACTGGGATGTAACTTGAATTGCATAACATGGAAAACATTTGACTCTACAAATTGATTGTGCAATTGGCAACATCATTGTACAGACAAGCACCAGTGAGTTAGAGAGAGGAAAAATACAGAGCTTTCCATTGCAAATATTGTATAGGACTCCTGGTTCATTTGGATATCATTTGGATACCGTTAACTGAATTAGTCTGTGGAACATAAATCCTATTTTTCCATCTGTTCTGGTTTACTGTGTAGCATGAATATATTCTGTAAATATGCATGTATAATCTCCTGTCAGCATGAAACATTTTTCATGTATGGAGCCAATTTTTGGTGGGTTATTTGCTTTCTGAACCTTTATAGATTTAAAAAACAAGTTGACATTAAAGAGTTTATCTTCTTTTCCTTCTCTTCCCCTCCCTGTTTTTCCTTGTTTTTTTTCTTTTTCTTTGTTTCCCCAAATGTGTGCTATTGTTACTGGAGTGAAATGCATCCTTTTCACTATGATTATTGCAAGGAGTTTATGCTTTTCACTAAAAACAATTAAATGAAGTGACAGGGCAGGTGCATGCTTACAGAAACAATATTTTGATTTACTCAATGCAATGAAAACACATCTTGTACAAACTAAAACTAAACTATGGAGGAAAGTCCTGTCTGATATTTTTAAAACAAAATCTTAGTATTGGATGATTAAAACTGACTTTCATGTTTTGATAAACTGTTGGAGCTGATGTTAATGCCTTGCTTAGATTTTCCAAGGAAAACGTGGCATTTAGGAGCTCACCTCCAGCTGAAGGACAATGAAATTTAGATGCCAGCTGTTGTATTTGTGGAGGGCTCCCTAAAAAGCCTTCCCTAAAGGTTGTGTCACATTGGCTCCTCTTTATTACCAGTCTCTGGCATGATATCCATGACCATATATTGATGTAATCTCCCCATGAAACAAGATATAAGGAACTATAACATATTTAGGATTCTACGGCTAGATACAAGGAAACTGAGGAACGACAATACCTTTGGATGACAACAGAAAGCAGATTTCAAGTGACTACTGTAATCCTAATTAGAAGAACTTTTGGTTTTGAAATGAGGAGTTTTAGGATGACCTTCAGCTCAAGAACAGATAAGAATGGCTGAAGGCAGGTCATCCTAACACTAACCTTGCCTGAGAATTGTCCTGAAAACAAATGGATAAGTCATAAAGCTTTCAAAACTGATACATTTCAACATCTGTTGTCAAACTACTTTGAAGGGAACAAAAGGGGAGGGGCACTTCAAATTGTAGTTCAGCCATATGCAAAGCACCATAGTTTATTAGGCCTGGAGGAACATTGTCCATGGGGTTGCGATGGGTCAGACACGACTTCGCAACTAACAACAACATAGTTTATTTACTTTCTTGGAAGGGGAATACTATCCAGGGGGTTCATATGCTTAAATTCTGTTAGAATGGAGTGGTTCTGATTTCTTTTACATTGAACTAATCTTAAACTCAAACTTGTTTGAATTCTGTTAATGTTTTCTCTGATGTTATACTGCAATCTTGGACATGACTGTAAAGAAGTAAGCCTGCCTTTAGGTTCAAGACATGGTACTACATTACAGTCTTAATGTATTTCAGGATGGAAAACACAAGGAATAAATGTGGACTATTAACTCTTTTTTGCAGTCCTTAGAATCCTCCCCTGACTATCCCATTATACACCAGTTGCAGGATTGTTGAACTCTGGTTACATCAATTTTCTCCATTTTGAAATGGAAGACACACATACACAGAGAGAGAGAGAGAGGGGGGGGAATAGGGTTAGCTTCTAATATTGGGTACTTATAAATGACCTATTTCTAACCCCCTCCAAACCATCTAAGGCCTTTTGAATTAAATTATGTGGTTGTCTTGATTTCTGCCACCTTGGAACCTGGAAACCCAGCAGAGATCACCATGAATCAATGGTTTAACCAACAGAAAAGTGCCCTAATCTTCATTTTTCTTCTGCTCTGCTCCTAGAGCTACAGTAGCTCCTGGAATAACACAAATTACTCGCCCCCACCCCACTTCCCATAGAAAAAGAAAGAGGAAAAAGAAAATGCTAGCATCCTCCTGTTTTTAGTATAGAGAAAATGGTGTTCATTTCGCTGAATGATGGTGATGTTATCCATTCAGTTGTGTCTGACTCTTGGCAATTCTATGACCATGTCTCTCTACCTCTTCTAATCTTGCACTACGTCTTTGAGTTTTTGAGTATTGTCCAAAATATCTGAACTGTAGGTATGAGAATAAACCTGTTTCACTCTCAAGTGTTCATTTTTTGGGGTATATAAATTCTGAAAGTTGTAATAATTGCAAGACACCCTCATTAATAGCCAGATACTAGTTCAACTATAGTTCTAGGTCACATATAGAAAAATGCAAGTATTTGCTGTGAGAAAGACTAACTGCTCATTTTTGCCCAGAGATGGATGCAGAGTATGGCACCGATGCTGAACTAGGGCAAGAAGCAACATTATTCCATTCCTAATGGAAATTCCTGGCTCTTGCCTGGGATATAATGTGATCTTGTCCACCTTGCTTTAGCATCTTACTATTGGATACCTTACTGCTCCTAAAAACAATTAATTGGTGGCTATGACTATTTCTTGACTTTTGCCATCTCTATATTTGATCAGATAGATGTCACAGTGACTCTTTGAAAACAAGTGTGATGTGATTATGAGAAAATTCCTTGCCTTGATGACCGGTCAGAGTGTATTAGTGACTCAAGCTATTTAATTAGGTCTTTTAAAAACTATGTTATGAATATGAAGTCATTGGTCATGTCATGTGTTGATATGATCAAATCTGTACCACCTGGATTATTGTGATAACTCCCTGGTTAAAAAATAACTTTACTTGAAGTTATTTACAAGAATATTTAATTTCTAGTTCTGTTTTGATGTGATTTTTTTAAAAAAATAATATTTTGGTATTCTGGAATATAGAGTGTGTGCCTTAAAGGGGGGAACTATACAGTAATAAGGAGAATTTCACACATACAGTAGCTTTGACTCTAAAGGCTATACGGACAGCCATTAGCTCTGTCTTTTGAAGGGTCTTTGTTAACATGTATACAGGTTGATGGTTGCCCACATTCTTGGTATCATGTAGAACTTTCAGCTGGCCTTTACCCAACAGACTTGTTATCCATTGCCAATTAAAGGAGATAATATTTGCTGCATCCCCTTCATTTTATTGGATATTATAAATTTTCAAGAAAAACATCTGCAATTCCTTAGAACTATGCAGATGTCTCAGAAAACTCATTGGGGCATATATTAAGAGACATTGGGTGATTTTGAAAAAAGCCCAACAGGGAGAAGATTGCATTAGAGGTTGGATGGCAACTACCAGAGAATACTATAGTCTAGAATGAGAGGGGTAAAAACCATTTTGCTATTACTGCAAGAAAGTTAAATAGAAGTGTCTATGAAATAATATGAATTAAGTTTAATGTGAGTGAAACTAAAGATGTGTGTGTGTGTGTGTGTGTGTGTGTGTGTGTGTGTGTGTGTGTGTGTGAGAGAGAGAGAGAGAGAGAGAGAGAGAGAGAGAGAGAGAGAGAGAGAGAGAGAACAGAAACAAAATTTTGATCCATACTTCCCCTATCATCTGTTTTTTATTTCTTTTGTTCTTTATCAAAAGAGTTCCAGTTGAGATGCAGGGACAAAAGAAAACCATGGCACTCATAGCTAGAAAAATAAATAAAAATTGTGAGTTCATCAAAAAATAGAGCAAAAGGAGAGAGTTATTACTATCTGACAATTAAATCTCCCTTGCAATTCAGTTAATTCAAAAGGATATTAAACATATCTGGACTTACATTGGAGCTGAATCTCAACTTTTGCAGACCCATCCCCTTTTATGGCATTACAATATACCGTACATGTTATTGTTATCTTTCGATATCTCCCTATCTCTTGTTCTCACTTACTATCCATATAAGACATATTCACCTATAAAAAAGGTGATCCTTCATAATTGCCATTGTTTCTGTTGTACACAGGGAAATGGTAGCTAGCACAAAAATTAGAATGACACTGGCATGCTTTAGGAAGAAAGGTGGGGAAAATAGGGGAGAAATGGACAAACTAGATTGGTAAATAACATGTGTCTAACCTGAAGTGGCCTGCAAACCTATTTGTTCAAGAACCTGATTGTATTGAGCTACAATGGGGTAAAAAGGTTTCTTCTGTCACACTCTGAGTCCCTAGGGAGAAGGGCGGTATACAAATCAAATAAAACTAAACTAAAACTAAACTCAGGTGGTGGTAATGGTAGGGACATTGTTTGCCTAATACCACATAGTATCATTTGGATTAATCTTTCTCTGTCTCCAGCGCTGCATAATATCAGCCACATCAAAGAGCACAAAATAGTCTGTGTTGTATTACAGTTCAATCTGTTTATAATGTCAATGTTTGTCTGTGATACGTAGAACATGGAACTTGTTTTTCCCCCTTCTACTATCTTAAAGGACTTAGCACCCTTTTCCTTTCAGTAATCTTATGGGCCTTTGCTATTCGCCATACTTTGACTAATAAAACAAAATATTCAGACTCACATTTTTACAAGCTTTGAAGAGAACTCCAGGCCCCACTGGCTTTTTAAGTCCCCCCCCCTCAAAATTCTACAACAGTAGATAATATGGGAATGTGTGGCATGCTTATATTCTTGAAAAGACTTTGATATGATTCAGGAGTATTTACTGCTGGGCTTTGCAAACAGTTGTTCATGACAAGTAATGATAGGAGATGCCTATCTGGGAAACATGTTTGCATTTATATTGTCACATATGCTGATATATTTCATGTTGGAGAAAGTCTATGTCAGAGGTTGAATTGAATTAATGGCACATAATCAATCAATCAATCAACCATTATACTGATTGTTCATTGCCATTATCACAGTCTAAATTTGATAACCTTGGGGTAAAACTGAATAAGTTGAAATTAAAGCCAGATGAAGTAGAGATGCAGTTGGCAAGGAGAAAGATGGAGCTAGGATTGGGATTAAAATTTGTTCTGAATTGTGTTCCACTCTCCCAGGAAGATCAAGTCCGTTGTCTACAGGTGTCCCTTGAATCCTGCTGTCACTGGATTTCATATGCAAATGCAGAGAGCATATTTGCACAATTACATTATCCCAACTATGACCTTTTTAAGAAATTTGGATATAGCAAGTTATTTATTCCTTGATAATGTGTTTTGATTGCTGTAATATGCTTTATTACTTTATTATCTTGTTAAGTCTCCATTTTTATTTAAAGTTTCTGTATCCTCTGAAATAAGGGAATAGGTATTTTCTTTATGTTGCACTAAGTTAATGGGTGTTCCGATATTCTAGCTCAGGGAGCTGTAACTGTGGCCTTCAAGCTTTGGTACTATCCCATACACATTCTGAAAATTGCTATGGAGAGCTGGAGTAAGGATATTGTCAGAATGAAATCACATCCAATCTCATTTCTGTCAAACTTTCTGATAAAACTAATAAGTAGTTAGAGATATTTATTTTCAGAAATTGATAGTACTTCTCAGATCATTAGTTCATCTTACATCTAAAGTATTTCTTATAAAAATCCATTCCGAGTAGTTATATATAGTATTTAAGATACTATATTTAGAGATATCCTGGTGAAAGTAAGGCAGGATTGCCTTGATCTTTTGAGCATAAAATAGCTAAGAGGTGAACAGAGTGAAATATAGTATTTAGTAGTGTAATTCTTATGCTGGAATTGTCAGAAGATTGCTCAGTGGTTATTTATGTTAGGACAGTCTTTTTTTAAAAAAATCCTATTAACATTTTATGTTAGGCTTATAATGTTGGAAAGAGAAATTTAGGCCAAGGTGTCCAAATCTTAGCTCACAGCACGAATCCAAAGCAAAAAAATCTCAATAGATGTATATATTAGAAGTGATTGTGGGAGATGACCAGACTGAGCATGAGGAAGCCGCATCATCAGTCAAGCCTGTGAGCCCACAAGAGGTTTAAGTCCAGGCCACCTTGAATGGCTTCTTAATTCCTGCTAATTTCCCTTGATTGCTAGTAGCTCAGATTCTTGTAGAAAGCTTAAGCTTGCAATAAACCTTTATACTCATTTGAACTGCCTGAATTTCTTGATTTCTCCTGTGCTTGACAGCTATTGGGTTTCTGCTTGAAAATATTGTATGCCAAATACTTATTTCATAAGCAATGAAATCAGGAAAACCATTAATGATAGTTTGGGGGGGGCAGGGTTTGTCAGTGGCAGTAAGAACAACACTCTTTATTTTGCTGCATTTTATTTTATCTTCATTGTAGAATATCTATGTTTAATTTCTATTTGCTTTTATTTTTGGTCCATGGACTACAATAAATGACAGACTAAAACATAACTGCAAAAGCAATCGGGAAGCCTTTTCAACAACATGGCAAAATATGTACAGGGTAGCCACCATTACAAAATTCCACACCATTTTTTTTTACATTTACATTTAATTATTTCCATACATCCAATTATTTTTCCAGCTCTTGACCAAACGGTAGTAACTTTGTTTAAAATGTTGAAATGAAATGAACCACTTGCTGCTACTTCTATAAATAACTTTTTGGGACAATTTCCTAAAATAATATTTGAAAGTGAAGCTGGCATAGAAAGAACTTGGCTCATGGATTATGTGACAGTTTTGTAAGTTGAACTATTTAACCAAATGTATTTAATTTCAGTAGATGAAAAGCTATTTTAGTGTATCTGGGGGAACAGCAGATGGAGAAGCGATATTAAACACGGGTGGCAGCTCATAAAATTTTTTTCCCTTTCATGAAGTTGAACTTTTTAGACAGTGCCTGCCAGCTCATATTTTCATTTTTCAATAAAAATGCCTATTGAGTAAAACATAATTCTTACCGCTTTTCACTCTTAAAACAGGAAATAATATGCCAATTTAAATTTAATCACAATTTATATTACATGTGCATATTTTTAAACAACAGTCGAAGATGGAGTTTGGTAGCAATAATATTTATGAATTACACTTTTAGTTAGCAAAGGAAAATGTGTGACCTCTTACATTTTGTTTGACATTTGAATTTGGTGTCCAGCATGGGTGACACGAGTGATGGATGCTTATTAACCAACTGTATAAACAGGAAATGCTTCTAAGCTGTCCATTTATTAACACAGTATGTATTACTATTTGAAAATTTAAGTTTGCTTTATCTTTCTCCAAAGGCTACATTTAAGCTGGAAGGGAGGGCAGGTTCCAGGTCTAACATTTTTGTCACTCCAGATATCCTGTGCTATATGAACATCAAAGGAAATGTTTGAAAATATTAATCAGAAACCATTCCACTTTAATAAAGATATATGGAGTTGGTGAATGTGTGCAAATGTGCTTGACTTGCATGTGTTTGACCAGCCATCCAATGTATGTTAGTGTTTCTGTGGTTTGACAGAAACCACAGTTCTGATTAGATCAGAACTTAGTTTGAAATTGAAACATCATTGATCAAGGCCGGGGGGGGGGGGAAGGAGAGATTCTCTTGCAGATCCATGAGCACTTTTGAAGACAGAGGGAGCATTGTACACAGGAAAAGAATCCAAGAACATTGCTTGCTTAGTTAAACACATTAGGGTGAAACTAAAGTGACAACTGCACAACTGTTTTTCTACTGGATCACTAAGGCAGAGCCTGCAGTTGATGTGCAACTGAGTTTCTGTACCTTTCTTCAACACTTGCATTCAGAATCCCACCTAGGGGAGATATGGGGGGGCTTCTCAATTACAAAACAATTGGAAAATTCCTGGAATTGGTCCACAGAGCTAACTTACAATTCTGAAAGGGACACTGGTCAAAGAATGTTCATTTACAGTTCATTCATCTATAATTGTAACTAGATGGAGACATTAGGATCACCAACATTCTGACAGACAATTGCAATCGTTCATTAAAAAAAGCAATGTTCCAAACAATGAAAAATAAAGAAACAAAATGGAACTTTTATCTGTAAAACACACCCAAACACACTGGAAACCAGAGCTAATGTTTCAAACACTAGATTGAGAACTGGCAATATATTTTAGGGAAGATTTTATGATTTGCACAGTTCTTTCTTAAATAACGTCCACTGCATTGAGAATAGACTTTTTGCTCTGTAAGCATCCAGAATTCAGTTAATGGGAAGGTTAGAAACCTGGAAATGGAAAAATTGTGTTTTTTTAAAAAAAAGCTCTGTCCTTCAGTGGATGAAAAAGTAGTATCTTTATTGCTTGTGGTCAAAGGTTAAATTTAAGTTGCATCAAATTGAAAAAACATGCTTCCAGTGAGGTTAGATTCTCAGGCTCAGAGTGATTTAAACTATAATGAAAGCAAACACTGAAAGAGAGAAATAATCCCATTAAAGATGAACTATTCACTTTAACCTCAAATATTTGGAAACTAAAATAAAGTAACCATATTACAAAAGGATGAAGCCCAAATAATAAAGAAATCTGGAACTGAGTATTCACTTTCAGGCCAATCAAAACAAAAATGGTTTAACACAATCCTATTTTTGTAAAGTAATTTTCAGTTAAAGAACACACTATTCAATAAGCTGCTACTGTTTTCAGTCAGTAAAAAATCAGGGATAGTCTTTTATTTTTATAAACTTAAGTTCAATTGACATATTTGTAAATATTCAAAATGGGATTTGTGTCATTTCAGGGTTTATGCTGTATGTAGAAGTGCTGGAGAAGACTCCTGCGAGTCCCTTGGACTGCAAGGCGATCAAACCGGTCAGTCCTAGAGGAGATCAACCCTGACTGCTATTTAGAAGGCCAGATCCTGAAGTTGAAACTCAAATACTTTGGCCACCTAATGAGAAGGAAGGACTCACTGGACAAGAGCCTAATGCTGGGAAAGATTGAGGGCAATAGAAGAAGGGGACGACAGAGAATGAGGTGGCTGGATGGAGTCACTGAAGCAGTAGGCATGAGCTTAAATGGACTCCAGAAGATGGTAGAGGACAGGAAGGCCTGGAGGAACGTTGTCCATTGGGTCGCGATGGGTCAGACACAACTTTGCAGCTAACAACAACAGAAGTTTCTCATTAAAAACAAGCAACCTGAATTTTAAGATTCGTATTAAACTTTATTAATACATTTTGATATATTAGTGGCATAGGAGTTTGGGGTTGTTTTTTTTTAATGAAGTTATTTAGGAATTATTTATTAGATTGAAATAATCTCCTCAGAGGAGCATTTAGTATACCTCAAAAGTTCCTGCATGATTGAAATGTCCCTTCAGTGTTTTAGTCCACTAAAAGATTTGGAGAGCTTATTTTGTAGATCTTTATATACCACAAAAAGAGATTCTTGGAAAAAAAGATTCATCAACTTTAAAATAGACTTTAATTACCACCATGCTATCAGGTAGTTGTTTTATTCATTGGAATGTTAACACTATCAATGTCTCTTAGTGGTTTAAATGAGTGAGTGCCAGTTTGGTGTATTGTTTCAAATGCCAGACTAGAAACCAGGAGACTGTAATTTTTAATCCTACCTTAGGTACAAAAACTGGTTGGGTAACTTTGGGTCAGAACAAACTCTAAGCCCAACCCAACTCACAGAGTTGTTATTGTGGAGAAAATAAGTGGAGGAGCATTGTAGGCTGTCTTGCGTTGTATAAAATAAAGGCAGAATATAAAGCTAATAAATTAATAGATGCTCACATGGAGAATTAAACTGAAAATTAAAATCAGAAGTAAAATTACAGTACAGCATGTTAAAAGAGGTGGCTTTTAAATATTTTGAGGAAAGCTAGGAAGGAGGTTGAACCCTTCATTGTGGCAAGCAGAGACCCAGGATGGCTGCAGAGAAAGGTCAACCACAATTGCTGCAAGAAAAGCCTGAGGGAACTGCAGAAAAGAATATGTCAACTCAGAAAATGCATATTTTTACAAGGCAGGGTATCCTATCACTAAGGCAACAGCCTGGTTGCTTTTAGAACTGAGTCTTTTCACAATACTTTAAAAAGACAGGTGTCTTTAACGGCAACATGTATGGATTTGAACTCTCTACAACATGTGATCATTACACATATGGGTGGGAGAGGGAACCAGGGATATTGACCCAGATTAAGAGGGTGATCAAAGGAGCCAAATTCTATAAGGAGAGTTAATCTGACACCTAGGGCCATGAGTATGTTTAGTCCCTTCCTTCCTTCCTTCCTTCCTTCCTTCCTTCCTTCCTTCCTTCCTTCCTTCCTTCCTTCCTTCCTTCCTTCCTTCCTTCCTTCCTTCCCAAAGCTATATCCCAGCAAAAGG
Organism: Vipera berus; assembly: GCF_964194415.1. Lineage (NCBI taxonomy): Eukaryota > Metazoa > Chordata > Lepidosauria > Squamata > Viperidae > Vipera > Vipera berus. Next base: position 202,406,664 of record NC_138203.1, read on the forward strand.
GAAAGCTTTATAATGGTGTAGTATTAGTTCAAGTCTAACTGCAGTCAATATTTGCCATTGTTTTTTTATGCCTTAATTTAATGCATCACAGCCTGGTGTCATTGTTGAGGACCCAGAAATTTGCAAAGCACTTTAAAAATAGATCTGATCATCTATCTCTATGTTCCATTTATGCTTCCCATTGTGACAAAACAGCTAGCAATAAAAATATTTGACTTGACTTCACTGCCTAAAATGGTAAACTACAAGCAGAGGGCATCAGATCTATGCTGTTAGTATGAACCAGTCTTTAGGCTCCTGGAATTGTTTTATCTAGCTGTAAGCAAAGCTGTAGGTGTCAGAAAAAAGAAACTGTTGGCAGGTGATGGACTGAAAAAGAATGGGGCAAGTTCTCACATCTGTGTCCTGCATTTCTTTCAGGGAAAATAAAGAGAGCGAGATGAAACGCCCACTTAAGGTTCAAGTGAGTTTTTTTGGCAAGGTGCAAAGACCTACATGAAGACAAGTTGACTGCTGCAGGATTCATTAGTTCACCCTGATAAAACTCGTGACATCAAGGACTTCCTTCAGTGACTGACTTTTGTCAGAGTAATTGGGAGAGAGTCATTATGACAGGTTAAGGTTTTGTTTTGTTTGCTTTATTTTAACACACAACCTTGACATTAGGAGCCAAATGGAAAGGGTACTCTGAACCAGTTTGTTGTGACCCTGGAGACATGACCTGATACCATCACTTACCACTGAAGGACGCATTACAGTGGCAGAGGAGGGTGCAAAAAAAGAAAAAAAAGGTTTCTCAGAAACTTAATAGCAAATGGGTCACACAAAGCACTCCGTGCTCTCTCTTCTGCAGCAAAGTCTGGAAAACAGGGTCATTAATGTAAAGAATAAAATGGAAGATTTGGTGAACTGCTTTTCAACTCTTTCTTGTTATCTCAGTTCTGCAAAAGTGAGATCTAAAAAATAAAATTGTTTAGTTTACCAGAACAGTAGCCATCGCTTCTTGTGTTTCAAAGTCTTTTTACATGAAATCTTAAGAGTCTTTATACATGGTGGTTTTTTCTTGTAGAAAAGACAGCTGCTTTGAATTTGAGAGTGCCAAGTGCTCATTATATGAGCAAACATAAATCTGGAGAAATTTGCTATTATTAGGTGGACATATTACTCAAGAACTGTTTGAGGAATTTCTTAATAGAGTGTGGAAAGTTTTCTTATTTTCATATAATTTTTATTTATTTTTTTTAAAAAGAAAGATAAGAACCGACAGAAACTAATATGAATAAAGAAAAGAAACAAAGAAACAGAAAGAAAAGAAAGACAAAATCAAAATGGGGAAAAACAAAAAAGATATATTTTCTTTACAGCAATTATAAGTATATATGACTTATTCTATGGGCACAACATAATTCTATTTTTTTCTACACATCTATTTTTGTAATAATCAAAAGTTCATTTTTTTTATCATGCAAAATGTCTGTAAGGGTCAACAATAAACATAGACAAAGTCTTTTCTCTGATTGAAGAATTGGATTTGGCCATCTAAGCAAGTTCCATCATCTTCCCCATTTATCTCTTCATTGTGGGTAGCACTGAATCTTCCCATCTTTGTGCATATAATACTGTTGTTGTAGTTATGGATAAAAAAAAGTTCCATTCATTTTTCCCCCAACTGTTTGTCCATCATCCCCAAAAGAAAAGCCAGGGAAATTATTCTGCATTTCTTTTCATGCCCTGGAAATAGCCACAGGTAGATCACAACAAGAATTATCTTGGTTTGGCTTAAAGTCTGCTTCTTCATTTTCTCTCAATCAAGATATAAGATAGCTGAACCACAATGGGATTGCATTTCAAAAAAAATTTTTTTTGGATTGCATTCCAAAAATACCAAGAACACACTTCAGCATCACTTGTTAGATATGGACGATACAACGGATCACATCTCCCTGGCTGTTTTTGTGAATCATTAGGTTGTATACCTAAGACCAGCTTAATATTTTTATCAAATGAATTGAATCAAGTTCCAAGTTCCAAAATTACCCTTATCTCATCTTAACACACTCAACAGATTGGTTATGCAAAAGAAATATAAGATAATTCCTTATATGGTTAAACTTTATCTTTGCAGTACTAGTACCATTGAAATCACAGTCTACATTTTTACTTTTAATAATAACATTGCCAGGGCACTTAGATTTTTAAAAAATTATTTATTCTCCAGAAGAAATATGTCATTTCTATAAAAATTTCCCAGAATCTGCCATATCTTCTGTAAAACTCGGGAAGGGCTAATGAGCTAATGTGTGTATGCCTATCTTACATGCTTTGTTTTTTGTGTGGTTGATCAACAATTGCCTTAAATCATCTGTCAACAGAAAAAGATGTCTTCTCTCTGTGGCACAATTTTCAGGCAATTTGAAGAGGATCTCAAATAATTTAAAGGCAGAAATGGGAGCAAATAGAAGAGATGATCCAAATCCATCCATTATTGGAAGGCATTCTTCAGATCTCCAGCTGGGGGCAAGAAGGGTTGTGGGCTCTAAAACAAGCATAAGCCCAACTATCTTGGAATGTATCTGAGAGGAACCACTAACCAATAGCAGTTCTACAAACATAGATAGAACAGTATAGATAGCACAGCACTGTTGAGTAGACAAAGATACACACAGAAGTGTTGTGGTTCCTGGAATCTCTTTCAGAAGCTTGGCAACTTTCCCATTGCTTGTTGGACCACCTGGTGATGTCCCATGTGGTAAATTTGCTTGCAATCATCTGGAAGCAGGCCACTAGAGCACTAATGTACAACACATCAATGCAGTATAAAAAGGACTATATTGTTCTGGTCTAGATAATAATGGGAGAATCTCATCAGTCTGAAAGAAAGTGACATATTTGCATATGGTCCAGAACCTGAGAATTTCATTAGCCATGTTTTAGTCAACACTACTTCTCTCTTGGGACTATATAAACAATAATTGGAGGAGCATTAGAATAGGTTTAATGTAGTATACACTGGTTGATTGGTCAAAGTATAGAATGCTGAATGTTTTGAAGAAAGAGTATTTCAGTCCCATTAATAGACGGTAGGAGACATCACTCTGTTTCAAATATTGATTTAAAACAACATTCCCAACATTCTAAATAATTACATTTGCAGAGATTTGATTTTAATGATTTTCTAAACAGAACTGTTTTGCTACTTTAATCACTCTGAGCTAATTACTTCTGGCTTTTTAAATCAAAACGCTTCATTGCATGGGGATGTTTGCAATGAAATCTTTGGCTTAAAAAAGTTTTCTGTCTCTCTTCCAGTTTAGATGTCAGTTGAAAATCTTAAGTTGCTATTTTACACCCAAGGACCTGTATATCAGCTGGCTACCCAAATTAGTTTTAGGCACTGCAGCAAATTTCCTAGGCTTTATAAACATATACTTTCTGTTAATCCTACCTTGATTAGTGCTTCAAAAAACTTCAGTAGAGTGGAACAACATGTGATGGGGGCTGGAATTAACACTAAATTGGGACTGTGTACTGCTATCTTGCACCAATCTCTTTCTGTATTGCACTAATCACTTAAATAATAGGAACATAATTAACCTTTTTTGCAATGTGTAACCTAGCCTCCATATTTACACCTATGTACCTAAAGAGCCAATAGCATAACCTACTCTAGTCATGGGAAGTGAACAGAGAAAAGTGATCACTGGTACTTAAACAGATCTGAATCCACTAAAATCTTATTTTGAACCTCTGGACATGATAAACTATGTGTTTGTGTGTAGCTGCTGCTACTATAAACAAGTTATCCACTTTTTTCAATTGTGTAACACTAGATATAAGGAAATGAGAAGAAGAGGGGCAGCCATCCATAATCACCCATCTCTGCAAGTGTTATTTGTATGGTCCTCAGCTCTGAACTCCATGGGCAGACTTCTGAACCCTGGGATCATATCGGTTATTCATTGATGACTTGGGGGGTGGAATCACATCTGCACCTACACACACACACACACACACACACACACTCACACGCTTCCTTTCTGCATCATTGCCATCTAGGTTTCTCTTCGTTCTCAGCATCATTGATTCAAATGACCAGGTCGCTGCTGCTATTTGGCTATGAGAATTTGCAACTACATCTAGCAGCTGGCTCACAACAAACCTAGTTGAAATTCTCAACAGTTCTACAAACAGGATTTTTTAACTACTTGTAACTTCCAGGAAGTAAGGCATTTCATGTTAAGGAATAATATCTTTTTTTTAAAAAGCCATTGGTCTGCATTTATATCAGAGCTACTTTAGACATGCAGGCATCTTTAATTATTAATTTGGGGTGGAGGTTGTTTATGAATGACTGAATCTAACAAAGCTTTAGAACCTGCAACTTCCATATGTTTGCATTTTGATTTATTGCTAACAGGAATGTTCTACATTGAAAGATCCCAATATTTAAAATGCTAAAGAAGATGTGTATAATGTTCACCTTTAGACTGTCATCCTAAGATTATATTACATTAATTATGTATGTCCCGCTCTTCCTTTTTAAACTCTAGAATATGTGCATTGTGTCCCAATTTGAATCAGAAATGTTGAGATGAGTGCTTAACCTATTCAAACCTCCAATGAAAAATTAAAACTAAAAAAACCTTTATTATCTTCTTACTGGGGTGGTGTGGAGGCTCAGCAGTTAAGACGTTGGGTTTGTTGGCTGGAAAGCCAGTAGCCCAGGTTCAAGGTCTGAGGTCCACATGTCAGGTGAGCTCCCATCCTCCTCCCACTCCTGCCAACCTCTCCTGTTGGAAAGCAGGCAAATATGAGTACATAAATAGGTACCACTTGACTCAACGGCCTTGAAACAGAGATGAGATATAGTTGGAAACAGTGCTTTTTTTGTAAAAGAAAAAGGTGCCGGAACTCACACATGTCATACAACCCGCCTTGCTTACCCTACAAGGTTCCATCCAAAAAAGGTGCCGGAACTCCGTTCTGAGCGTTCTATGAGAAAAAAAGCCCTGGTTGGAAATGACTAGCAGAGTAAAAACCGCAGGGACTCCTTTACATTTACCTAACTTACTAAAGAGTAAATAAAATAAAAATGCAATGCAACAAGATACATATTATCTATTTAACATTTTAAATCTTGAATCGAATTGGTAGATTGAAGGGGAATTTTTTTCAGAATAAAGGATCATGTCCACACAATACAACTTGCCAGAACCTCTCTATCATGTCAAAACTGCTTTTTTTTAAAAAAAAGAATTTGGCAATAAAACTGAGAACTGGCATGACAAGGATTTTTCATCCTTCCCAGTTCTCTCTGATCCAGCATATCATTCCTGGTTTTACTCACCCCACTCAGTTGGACGTCGTCTTTAGTCCTTTCCAGTTATACAGCACATTTAAATTAAAAATTGGCAACCTTAAACCATTGTCTGTTTTCCATGTACTTTGTAACCATGCACATTTCTACTCTGGAGAAAATACAATTTATAGCAACTGCCAAATTCAGAAGAATCTGATTCAGACATCTAAATAAACGAGAATTTAATGAGATATATGGATGCATCTCATTGTTTAAATTGGATCTCCGGGAATTGGTTTGGTTGGGTGTCCTGCTGATGACATCATTTACAGGATTTATTCCAAAGTAATTACAAAAACAAAACAAAAAAATAACACAGATGCTTTTTTGTTTAACAACAACAAGGAAAACTAGAAAGCCATTTGGAGAAACCCTTCCATGAGCTTTAAGTAGTTCTTTTGGCGGAAAAGTGACTTGGCTTCTCACCATTTACTGGATGTATTCAAACTACATTGGCTTAGGTGAATGACAGGTATATTGTGAGCAAATGTTTCTACAGAGTTTAAATTCCTGACTAGAGCTTCAATTGCAGCAATGGTACAAAATCTCCCATGCAAACATGCTAAATACTGCATGAAGGGACAGATGTTAGACGGGCTGATTGTGCCAGAGCAGTAGACCACAGCTTGTCTCAAACAATACTTCAGAAGTCCATTAAAGACTGTAGCAAACCAGGTTTCCACTGGATAGAAAATCTTACGTTTTTTTAATTAAAATTCAGATACTGATGCAAAGTTAGTAAATGTTCTCTATTTCAGTCTTTCTTTAACTACATGGATTTCTTCTTCCTATGATGTCCTTTACTTATCCTTTGAAGACACATCTGGTTGAGTTTTTTGCTTTGTTTTTTTTTTGGTACGGCCCAATGCGCATAACCGAAAACCTGTATTTGGAAAACAATTAAAATAGAAAAATTTAGTGCCACAGCTGAAAACTTTAAAAAATAATAATTTTTTAAAAGAAATATTTGGCATCCATTGGAGTAGGTATCTGTTATATCAAAAGAGGAAAACATAAAAAGATGCATATTTCAATAAAATTTACTTCTCTTAATGGATACAGCTAGATGTAAATTTCAAACACTCAGATAGAAACAAGATGTATCTTTCTATAATAAAGAAGAAAATCATCAGCTGAGATGCGTTCTTGCTTATTCAACTTGCTATCCAAATTGCTAATTGTGGGTGCCATTTTCCAACAACACCCTCTTGACCTGAACCTTCAAAAAACCTTGACATAGGCAGCTGCTTCTTTTTCTGATGAGCCTGGTTCACCTGTCTCTTCTTGGGGGGGGGAAAATAATCCTGTGGAAATGCTGGGATTATGTGTGTCCAGCGCATGAGCTTCACTTTCCCCCCTATTCCGTTTCAGACCTTCACAACTTAGCTTTGCCCTCGCTGAACCCTTTCTGGTTCTCTTTCTCTGTATATTGAATCCAGACTTCGCAGAGAGGAATGAGCATTTTCATGCTGTCAGTAAATCCTCTTCTAGCTCTCAGGAACAATTTAAACATCTTTTTGTTTGAATGAAAGAAGGAATTCTTCTTGTAGCTTCTATGTAATTACCGTGTTCTGTTTTTATGAAATTTAAAACTAAATCAACATTCCCTCTGAGCCTCATATAATAAAATAGCCATTTCCTTTGGAAACGGGTTTAATGCCATCAGCTATACCAGAGTGAAAAATGACAGCTGAGTCTTCATGCCCACGAAGTTTAAATTTCAAATGGCCTTTTTTTTCCCTTTCTAGTTCTTCTAAATTCCTTAAAACTGGTAAACGTTTCTTCTATTGGGCTGTATTCGGATTGCCTTGGGTTTTTATTTTTCTTATGCTTTTATGTATGATCATTAATGCAATTAAAATTAACATTTTTCTGCTTCCAAAACCATTTTGCTGGATCCTTAATATTAGGTGATAATAAAATATAGGTATAGTAAAAGACGAGTACAGACTTTTTGAAATTACTTTCTGACTTTGAATGGTAAATACATATAAGATGAACAGATTTGTATGCACTTATTTATCCTTTCAAAACTAAAATTATCATAAATTCCCTATATTGGGAAAAATTGCAAACTAGTGACTGCTTAGTCTGTTGCAAATTGATTCCTTCTAATAATTCTGGAAGATTAAATTGGACTTGACAGGACAGCCCTTCAAAGAGAAACTGCCCTATGTTAGACAGAATATGTAGACCTTCCATGTGATACTGGCCAACCAATGCCATTGCATCACTCAAATGATACATGGATTCTTACTAAACAAAAGGTAGAATTGCTAGTTGAATCTGAGTCTCTCAAATGATTGGACTTGGAGATCTGCTGGTTTAAATCTGGAGTTTATATTTAGCAGTGTGAGCCAATATTCAGTGTTGGATATATTCTCTGTAGTTTACTCACCCTTGTTTCAAATATTTATTTATTTATTTACAGCGCTGCCCAACTCCAGATTGACTCTGAGAGAGTGATTACTGTCATGTCCTATGATAGTAAATCCCAAAAATTAATTTTATACCAAAAATTATTTTATTTTATTTTCTTTATGTTTATACAGAGTTCTTGGGAAGAAGTAAGGGACGCGGTGGCTCAGTGGGTTAGGACGCTGAGCTTGTCAATCAGAAGGTCAGCAGTTTGGCGGGTCGAATCCTGAGTGCCGCGTAGCAGAGTGAGCACCTGTTACTCGTCTCAGCTTCTGCCAACCTAGCAGTTCGAAAGCATGTAAAAATGCAAGTAGAAAAATAGGGACCACTACGGTGGGGAGGTAACAGCGTTCCGTGTGCCTTTGGCATCTAGTTATGCCGGCCACATGACCATGGAGACATCCTCGGACAAGCGCTGGCTCTTCGGCTTTGAAATGGAGATGAGCACCGGCCCCTAGAGTTGGAAAGGACTAGCACGCATGTGCGGGGGAACCTTTACCTTTTACCTGGGAAGAAGTGCTTTTTTAAAAAAAATAATTGTATGTTCATAACAAGTTTGTTAGTATGCCAAAGGCCTTAGGCTCAGTTCCTGAGAGAGAGTTTTAAATATTTCTGGCAATCATTCTGAAAAGTAAATAATATTTGTAAAATTGACATGTAGTAGGAATGTACTGGTTTCTACCTCTTAGTTTTTGACTATATAATCTATTCCAGGGCTTTTCAACCTTTTCACTGACTGTACCACTTTTAAGATATGGCAACATTCGAGTACCACCTAGCAAGGTATCAAAAACTTGATGACCAAAAAAAGAAAAAAGAAAAAAAGTGATAAAGTACAAGTAGTCATCTTCCCAAGGCTGCATCTTTTTTTTCTCTCTCCCTCTCCCGCCCAAACTGCCTCCTTTTATAGCCTCTCCTGTCTCCGTCCCCCTTCTTCTCCTTTCTCTTCCAGGTGTGCCAGAAGTGCCAATCCTGGATTTTTGCCTCACCCCAGCCACTCCTAATGACTCTCCCATGGCAAGTCCTGTGCTGCACCACTTTAGTTCGTTCCCTCCCCCGCTAACCTGTCTAGGATGGGCATGTACCACCTGCCAGATGCCAATGTACCACCAGTGCTACGCGTATCACCAGTTGAAAAAGCCCTGATCTATTCTATGCTCACAAGGATTCTTCTATCACTTTCTCACACAGTTTATTCAATTGTTTATTGATTAATTCATTTAGTGTATAAGCCATTGTAAGAATATACTTTTCTCATTTGTGCCTCCTTTTTCTATTAAGGACAAAATGTTTTAAAAATTGCCATCCAATGAGGCCAAACAGAAATATAAAACCTGGATAACAGTTGCTGTTATTTACAGACATATGAAGTTTGTGCCTGTTCATTAGATTTGCGATATATTGCCATCTCATATTTCTCTCCTTGGAATTAATAAATGTTTTGGCTTACATGGTTCTAATAAAGCATACAAAGTGACAACACAAAGGATCTAGGACACATTATTGCTGTAATGGAAACATCATATATCTCATCTCAAGTACTGCCATGCACTCAGCAATTACATGAAATTGAATCTTTGTCCGTCTTTGAACTGGGCTTTTGCACTTACCATGAGAACTGGGATTACTGAGATATTTGGGTGAGAAAACCTTGCAGTTGTTTCAATGATATTTAATCCTACAGGATTATAGTTCTCCTACTGCCACTGATCCAGCAGTTAATGCAATGAAAACAAAAGTCCTTACGGCAGACTGGGTCACTACATACCTAGGATACTGTAGATGTCAGAAAGGCCCATAAATTGGATGGCGAGACTTCCTGAGATGGAACATGATAACCTCATGAAGCTGAGGAAGTAGGGACAAGTGGAAGAAAGAGATTGTGCTGCAAGAAATATCAACCAAAGCTAATCGTAGGCATGGTTATACTGTGTTAGGAAAGCCTTTCTAGATGTTGGACTACATTTCAGTAAAGTGAAACACAAACATAAGATCATTAAAAAAAACAACCCCACCTTTTTACGATCCTGTAGTCCCTATTCAGGGTAGAGTCGGGACAACTGGATGGAGCTGAGCTTTTACTGGCTGGATGCCCATCCTGATGCCATTCAGAGTTTGAAGCAGATTTTTTTTCTTTCCATCCTAGGAGAAAAACATCTGCCATTACCTAGGATTTAACTCTCAACTTTCTGAGTGGGAGGCGAACATCTTCACCACTAAGCCACTACACTGTTCAAGCACAAGGTCATAAAATGACATCCATTAATGTTGAATACTACACAGAATGCCTGTGGATAGTTGGTAGTTACAGTATCATGTCAATTATTTGAAGAATATTATATCTCAGTTGAAATTAAGCTTTCTTACTAATCCCTACCTGGTTTAGACTATGTGACATAGTGGTGCTAGTGGCAATGGGTACACCATTGGAAGAACTGAAAGATCAAATTTGGGACAAATATTTATGGAGAAAATCTATCTAGGCAATTGCTAAAGTCAACTCCAATCTGATGGCACATAATCAATCCATCAATTAACATGGCTCTCATTCTGTATTAGCCAGGTATGAGACAATCTAGAAGAGAACCTTGAGAATTTCATTTCAGAAGCTAACTACAGTATGTCTCCAGTGTGGCCTTCCATGCAGATGCACAAGATCAGGACATAGCATATTAATTTCAGTTTATGGTTTATCTGCCCTGAGATAAGGTCCAATATGTGGCATGTGTCAATTAGCCATTATTTTGGACAAAAGGCATGGTTGTCATAAAAGAATGAGCCACCTCCAGGCCCATGGAGATATGATGAGGTCACCCAGAACCAATTGACTTGTTGTGAATTCCCAACCACTACATTGAAGAGATGACAGATCATACTGCAGCATATATGGGAGGACAATGAACAAGCAAGTTTCCTAGTTTATTCTTCTAATTTATCTTTACAAATAACACTTCAGATAGCCATCTGCAAAACAGTGCTTTTTATGATTGCCAGGATCTCCTAGAAAGCAAATGCTGATCTCCTCTTTCCTGAGTCCTAGCTGATGTACTCAAAATTCAGCCAGGCAGATCTCCAAGGAGGGAGTCCCCTCTTCATCTATTCAGGCCTCAGTTAGGCATGTGAAGTTATAGACAGATCTGACATTCAATAACATTAGTTGATATGGGAGGGGGCAGAAGTAGACATTGTCTATAACATTTTCATATTTTTGTTCCCATAATGGTTTTGATTTTCTGTAATCTAAAAATAGCATTTAATTGCACTCTTGTGACTGTAAAAAAGTTCTATTTATAGCCAGCCTGCCTATCTATCTATCTATCTATCATCTATCTATCTATCTATCTATCTATCTATCTATCTATCTATCTATCTATCTATCTATCTATCTATCGATATATCTATCTATCTATCTATCTATCTATCTATCTATCTATCTATCTCTATCATGTATCTACAAACTAAGAGATATAATGTGATACAACAGGAAATCATTTGGGAAAAATATTTTTTTACAAAAAGTTCTTGACAAAGGAGCTCCACAGCAAAAATTCTACCCAAAGCAAAAATAACTATATGGAAAATCAGATCCATAACTAAATGAGGCTTTTTTGTGTTATAAGTTGGACATTTTCATTGCAAACCTTAAGGAGAGTCCTTTATGATTCTGACAGAGTAGGATATGCTGACCATTGTATTAAAACATGAAAGGAGCAATTATGTTTGTAATAGAAGTTAGAATTTAAGAAGAGCTGTGTTAGATTAGATGAAAGGTTTCTCTGGATTAGCATTCTGTTTCCAGATGCCCATGGGAAGCTCATGTGCAGAGGGGTGGTAGCAGCTGTGTGTCTTGAACAACTGGTACCCGCAACTAATATAATTCACAGTCTATAGATTGAGAAGAGTGGAGGGATGTATAATTTATCACTGACCCAACATTATGTGTTCAGTCTGGTGATTTCTAGAAGAAGTAGATCTATTCCTCAAAAACTGAAATTATAAAGTATGAAAAATACAACATATTCAGCAAAGCTAGAACTGAAAAAATATAAATACTAAAAATGAATGTATATAAAATAAAATATTAAAATATATAAATATAAACTATACATACATACATATACTAGTATATTCCTTTCTGCTATTCCTGCACTAATGCTAGTAGCTGTCATTCCAATTGTTGCAGTAGGCATAATTATATGTTAACAAATGTCATAATTAAAATATCACTCACGTCAGGCACAAACACAGTAGGGAAAATATCAAATGCTAACCTCTTGTAACTATTCATGGCCTATAATGTTAAGATATTTGAAAAAGACAGGTTGAAAAACAAACAAACAAAAAAACCCTGGCAACCAGACTGATAAGAAAAAGGGAAGGACTGAAAAGAAAAAAGGAGATTATCATTTATAAATACAGCATTTCCTGGTTCACACTGTGAAACTCTTTTAAATATCCACAGAGATCCAAGTGAGAGTAGCTGAAAGAAATCACTAGTAAAATCCGTTTGTTTATATAAGGATTTCTCAACCTTGACTAGCTTTAAGATGTGTGGACTTCAACTTCCAGAATTTCCCAGCCAGCCTGCTGGGGAATTCTGGGAACTGAAGTCCACCCATTTTAAGGCTTCCAAGGTTGAGAAGCACTGGTTTATATCAATGGTCCCCAACCTTTTGGGCATCAGGGACCGGTGGAGAGGGCGTGGCTTCGTGTGCTGCCTGAATCCCGTGGATGGAGGTTTGCTTGTTTGCGCATCCCAGTTTCCAGTTGTGGACTGGAGCCGGTCCACAGAGTGAGGGTTGGGGACCCCTGGTTTATATGACTGGAACGGGGCAGCATTTATCTCATTTTTCCTGCTTCACCTTGAAACAACAGAATAGGGTGAATAATTTCCCCTTTTTTTAAACTCAATTCTTTTCTGAGAAATCTGAAAAAGAATCCCTGCTAAATGAAAATGCCAGTCCAAATGCCCCTTTTTCTCTGTAATGTAAATTGGCAGGGACTGCTGCTTTGCCCTCTTGATAACTGAGTTTGAAGATCAGAGTCACAGATTTTTCATAATGTTTCCTAAGATTTCAATTACGCTGACGATGAGAAATAGAGAAAGAATCATGCAAGTTGGACTGATAACCAGGCATGTCACCCAACATCCCTGTATTTGATTCATAGTTATGCCCCTATTATAACAATGCTGAGAAAAAAGCAGCTCACAGCAATCTACAGGGATAAATTGCTGTAGATACCACAGATCAGAGGTGGGACTGAGGTGGATTTTTCATATGCAGTTAAACATCTACCATGCCTCCCTGGTTGCAGCCATGGGTGGTCTTCTTAATGATCTCTCAAGAGCTCTTCACAAGTTAAATCAGCTCAAAGCATTGTGCTTTGTTGACATCTATGCCACATGGGTATGCTTTCAAATGTTCAGAAAGTAAGCCAGCAAATAAGTCAGATGATGTCATATACAGGGTTGTGCTCACTTCTTTTTGTTTTTGTTTTTAATAATAACCCTAATCACAGGTAACACCCACCCACCTGGGAAACACAGATGTATTTCCTGTTTCATCTTCTTATTTTGGAGACCTTCTTGCATCATCCACCACAACTAACCTAGGGTCAAAACAATTCTTTGACAAAAAACAACAACAACAAAAAAAAACACAGGAAAAGCAAAGAAGCCATTTTGACTTGAGCCAATACTTTTATTACGGGATCTCAAGGTTTACAAGGCAGGGAGCGTGGCTTCAACTCTGACAAGATAGTGAGGAGGGAGGAAAAAAGGAAAAATGAAGTTGTGAATGGAAATTGTGGCTGATGTTTAAGGCATGCTTGCTCTCAATTACCGGGTCAAAAGTGAGATTTCATGTTGTAGGAAAAAGATGTAATGAATGCTATGCTTTCATAGCATGCATTCTCTTCCTGTGAGATAATCAGATTTGGCTCCTAATGATTGTTTAGACATCACCTAATCATACCAAAGCATTTAAATTAATATTAAAATAAGATCTACCAATAAAATCATGTTCTTTCTAATCCAAAGATTAGATGGGTTTTTCAAGCGCTTTTTATAGTTTCAAAAATGGAAAATTTGGGGAAATCCTTGATGCAGGATTTAGTCCTAAGCCCAATGGGGAAATTTCACTTTTGGACTCAGATGACTGATCACCTAATAGGCATCACTTGGAGTGGACAGAAGAAGAATGAAGATTGCATCCGTTAAGTTTCATAGTAGGATATCATGACATTGAATAGGTTACTGGCAAATAGCAAAAATCTAGCCATCACACTGGGCTAGAGTTAAACTACTGGGGGTTCTTAAAATGAACACAAAATTTCCATTAGAATTTAATTCAATTAAATTTGAACTAATTGACTGAACAGAGAGTGATTTATAGAAGAAAAACCATGAAAGATTCCACAGTATAGTAATGCACTTGGAGATGAAAAGCCTCCCACACTGAAGGGTTTTTGTTAAGATGGATTAATTTTCTTATTGTTGGAAATACTTGACTAAAAGGACTTGAAGGCAAATGTATAAACTTGCATTTCCATCTGTTTGTACATGAGAAAGGCAATTCTATTAATGTAGTTACAGGAAACAACTGGAAACTGACACAGGGCCACTAGAATGCTTTTTCCCCCCTCCGAGATGCCATGGGTCCCTTGTCCAAGCAGCCATTCCAGAACATTAAAACATGGGCACCACATTGCCACTATGAAGCCTTTTTCCTCATTTTGGCTGAATGACAAACAATAATAGGATCAATATTTTTGACTCAGGGTCACCAGAATCCAGTGTGTGAAATGTGCATTGCACAAAGGAGCAGATTGGGGGTGAGGGGTGGCATTAAGAAGCCACATGGTACTGTTATATTGAAAGAGATTGTCTAAAAAGAAGATATACAATATTTTGACTATTTATGTCTAAGCAGTTTCTCAGTTATCCATGTCATGGTTGTCCCAAAGGTGCTTTTTCAAAAGAACTTCTCTTTGTTTTGTCCTTGTAGACTTCTCACCCAAGAAGCTTCAGAACTTCTGAACTGAAGAAGAAATCAGAACCAAAGAAACTTCTTGGATGAGAAGTGAAATGTCTTCAAGGAAAAAGAACAAAGAAAAGTCCAGTTGCCCTTTGGAAAAGCACCTTTGGGACATTTGACTGTTTACAAATATGGTTTGAAGGGGAGGTGCTAAATGGAGTGTTGCAGAAGGGCACCTTATGTGTCAACATGGCCTGCTTTTATTAGTTGAAATACAGGTTTCAGAACATTTTTTTCTAGGCCTTGGGGCTTGGTGGAGCTTATGGACTGTGCTAGCTTTTTTATTGTGAAGAAAGAGCAGAGGTAGCCACCAGGAATGACTTCATGCTGAATGCCTGAGAATACATGATTGCTCAGTTTTGAAAGAGAATGCATTTATTTCTGTCTGTTCTCCATTTATCTTCTTTGGCAATATTGCTGAGTCCTCCCTTCCTAGGTCATGTACATTTACTGATTATGACAACTTATTTTGCAATCAAATATTTCTCCCTCCTCCCCTGACATGCATGTGTGTGCATATATAGCTTTATGTTCGGAGACCCATATCGATGTTAAAAAACCAGAAGTCCATTGTTCAATCAATCAACTTAATCCTGCCTCTCACTGATAACTATGGCTATTGCATTTCAGAGTGATTTTACTGGATATTAACTGGGATTATGTGGGGTAGCCATTCAGTCTAGACAGGAGTTTCTATTACAGGGAACACAGACAAAAGACTAATAAGAAATTTTAATTCCCATATATAAACTGCATCTAAGGAAATTCATTTTGTTTTCCAGGATCTATTCTCTTTATTATTGATTTACTATAGCTCATATTAAGGCAATGGTTCACTTTTTTTGACCAGACTGCTGCTAGGAAGAAGAAGAGGTGTGCTCCTGCAACCAGTATACTAGAACTCACTGATAACTTGGTTACTTGTCACAAGGAATGGCTTTCCAAGTTCAAATTACCTCATTTTAAAGTTGCAGAATGGATCAGTACTCACTTGCCAAAGTGACTTCCAATAATATTCCGGGTTAGAGGTAACAAAAATCTGTGGCAATCTAAGTGCCTTTGCATCTCAAACCTGTTCTCAATAGGCTGGGTCATTTTCACAATTAAAAAATGGCACCAGCCTTTGGTAGGGCTTGGGAAACATTATGTAAATTTGATTTAGGCCATTACTAAAACTCATCAATACTGTGAAAATACATACAAATTTATCTTCAAAGACTGGAAAGAACCCTAAATGTAAAAAAAAAACCAAAACTTTTTGTATAAGAGGGGGGCAGGGTTAGGTTTTCAACATAGGTATTATTACATCTGCTGTGGAAATTTCCTCTCCTTAAGCCATTAGTACAGGGTTTTTTTTTCCCCTGCTGGAGAATTTCCAGGAAAATTGATAAGCCATATAGTCTCAGCTCGCAATGTGGGCATCCCCACATATTCCAACTACCTTTTTCCCCTTCAGATTTGGAGTGCAACACAGCACTAATGATTACAATGAGGGATTTATTATACATTCCCAGACTTCTTCAAAAAGCAAATAATCGGAGTAAAACAGGGATGATCAATAGTTGCTAGAATGTAATGTTTACTTTCATGGAGATGAATATATGAAAAAATTCAGTCGGTGGAAAGGCAACTTGCTTAGACTGCAAGATTTTATTCTTAATAGGACAAAGATGAAAACATCTGAATCTCTTACTGCTCTGCTTGATTAGCTTCCCTATTTCAAAGTAAGTCACGCTACAAATAAGGAACAACAGAAACAAGCAGAAACATTGAGACCTTTGAATAAATTTGAAAATCTTATTTGTTTTCTACCATGTGGTATATCAATCATAATACTGAACGTCTGTTAGATATAATTTATAAATTACTATTAAAGTATGGTTCAGAATTTGAACAAGTTGACGATTGTATGATTCAATGAATATAGAACTTGAATAGTGGGAATTGCAATGGAATAACAATATTAATTTTATTCTGAACAACACACTTAGAACATATCCTAAGTATAAGATGTTCTAGGGTTGGTATGTTATTCCAGTATTGATTGCCACAACAACTAATTCTTTTTTTCTAAAGAGTGCAATGAAGGATAATAAATAGGTGGATTATTTATTTATATATGATACAATGTTTTATAGCCTCAAAATACTGGAAAATAATTCATAGTAGAATGAAATAGATTTTGAGGATTGTAATTCCATTACAACTTGAGATATTTTTATTGAATTTCACTATAACATGCATCCATTCAAAATATATCAAAGTTCTAGTATTGTATATGATAATGGTTGCAAGGATTCAATAATTTAAATTTATATATTGGAAAATATTCTTTCTTTCTTTCTTTCTTTCTTTCTTTCTTTCTTTCTTTCTTTCTTTCTTTCTTTCTTTCTTTCTTTCTTTCTTTCTTTCTTTCTTTCTTTCTCTTTTCCTTTCTCATCCATCTCAACAAGAGGAGACATCGGGCAACTTAAAAAATTAAGACCCAATAAAATATTAAAACAATAAATAATCAAAATAGCAATAATTTACAATTAAAAGATGGGGAGGAAGCAAGCAAGATGCACACAGGGTCTTGTCTTCATCCATCAGTCCCCTCCAGCATGATGCACCCCCATTGGGGCTTCAGGCTTTATGGAAGTCCAGGAGGGGGATGTGGATCTCTTTCAAAGACTAGCCTCATTCAATTATAGGAAAATGCTTCAATGTTAACAATGACTTTGTACATAAAAATGTACATAAATCTGATGCAGAATTTAATTCTCATTGGAAACCATTCTGGGATTTTAATATTATATAGAGTTGTGCCACATCAGAAATTTTGGTCTCCCCTATCTACTGGATATAATTATACTTTAATTTGATTTATAAATATTGCTTATATTTTACAGTTTTGATAGTGATCTACATTGTGTTAACCAAGTAGTTCGATTTAAAATTTAATAAGGATACAATTATCTGTACCTTATTTATTGTTTTCATATGCTTTATGTATATACTCATATTCTGTTAATTTATATTCCTTCAAAATATTACATTAATAAATTATTGTTAGAATCTTCCAATCCTAGTCTGCTGCTTATTTTAAACTGTTTGGAATAACAATAAATTAGGAGAAGGGAAAGTTTAATCATTTTAAAAACATTTTTGAATTGTATTTTATTTGTATAATATACCCTTTATCCCTACTCAAAATTGTATCAGAGCCTTGCTTACTTTTTGAAAGTAACTCTTGGCCAAATAAAACCAAGTATGATTGTTGTGTAGCCGGTTCTTTGCGGGCAATAAGCCAGACGGAAGGTTCCAAACAGAAACATGCTTTATCGGAGTCAAACAGAACAGAAGTGAAACAGTGGCTGCTGCGCAGCTACTTATATGGTTGGCCACTAGGCGGCGGCCAATAGGTTTAAAGGAACTCGTTCCTGCCCCAAATATACCAATGATATTCCTGGAGACAACAAGTCTAGCTTGGTCCGTAGCTGTTACACAGACACACCATTGAGTAACCGTTAAGCAGCATTTAACAGACACGTGAATCAATACAAGCAAAAAACCCAATACGTTACAATGATGATTAGCCATTAACATTTCATCTGCCTTGGGTCTAAGGCATATATTGCAACATCATTTAAACTAAATAATTTGATGAACTTTTGCAGCAAGGAAGACAAGTCTGGCAATTTTTGATTTCACTGCATTCATCCAGGATTTAGCAACAGATATTAAAAATGGGTAAGGACTTTAATTGGACAATTGGGTTTGCTATCTTGATTTTATTTGTACCTGGATTCTGGCAATAAAAAAAATCACGATGCTCCTCAGAACTCCTTCCTGGACATTTTAATAAGATTGAAATAAGTAATTAATCTATTAGACTATAAATAATTAGTCTGTGAACATTTTATTCAAAGAAAGTATGCATTAATCCCACTCATATTTCTGAAGTTTGAAGGCATGCCCAGCATAGACAGAGCAAGAAACCTAAATGCTTATGGTTTTGGGAAGAATAGAGAACTGACAGTTGATCTGTTCAATTACTCATGAATATCCAAAAGAGTTACTTCACCAAAGATCAAAGAAATAATGTGAAAGTGAGGTTCCAACCCTGGCAATGTATTTATGGTATACAGTAAATAAAATTAGATTAATTATTCTCCAGGCTTCTTTTCATTGGTACTACAGCTATTCTGGTAAAACAGACTTTAAGATGAAGCAATATTTTACTAATAGCAGAATAATGCAATTTAGTACATGGTCAATCTCTTGGAACTGAATCAGTGGGAATGCTGAAATAGCATCAAAGGCATCATTTCATCAAAGTATCTTCTGTATTTCTTAGCCACATGGTCTGTGTGTGTGTTTTTTTTGCATGCTGGGAAAATAGAATGGTTAGGGTTGGGCTGGGGGAGATAATATAAAATATTATTAATGTTCAGAATTAAGTCCATGGTAACTGAAAACATTTCTTCTCATTTGAATTCTGTCCCCTTCATTCCATCTGTTTTTACTTTGTAAAAGGTTTTGTTTGTGTTTGTGGTATCAGGGAAGATGGTGATTGTCACAAAGCAATGGCAGCTCATACTATTTTACTGCCTTGAATATGTGATGCTAGAGAAAGATCACAGAGCATCACATTTATAGGATCAAAGAGACTGCATGACCTTTAGGACATAAATTGCTAGCAATAGATTGAAAATACATTTTTATTCCTAGTGTTTTCCTGCAAATGTAGAATTTGCTTTTTTTGTTTCAATTAATCAAGTGTTGATCCATTGGTTGTGACAAAATTCGACTGACTGGCTTTTCACCTGAGCGTGATGTCATGGACCAAGAGAAAGTGACTGGCCCAAAGTCACCCAACCATCGTTCAGGCTAAAGTGAGACTAGAACTCACTTTATGCTCAACTACCAGACCAAACTGGCTATCTTAATAGCCTGAAAATATGTGCCAATAAAACCCTTCAGATAAAGAGAGAGCCGCTTCAAACAGAATTGAACCGGCTGAAGTCATAGACATCCAATTGCAGTTCTTGCACTTTCTTATGTAAGTTCATACCCAAAGATGCCCATAAAACCCCACACTAATTAAGCAAGTGGAAAGAAGATCTGAACTCTTCACTGTAGAAGGATTTAAGTTGTTCTTAGTACAAGATGCCAGAGTACATAACTTCAATCACTTAGTGGGAAATTGCTGAATAAATCTAAGAACAATCCACAGAGCTAATTTTGGGACCATTTCTCAATAGAAGGTTTCTTTAATAAGTAGTTCCCACCAGTCTAAATGTCTTCTTGGCTTTCTAGCCCAAAAAATTAACAGATCAGAGCAATACTATGAAGGAAAACCTGAGCGTGGAATTAAAACGGCTAGGCTGGCATTCAGGATCCTGGCTGGGAGTTCAATGGTTTTCACTTCAGAGAGATTGGAGTCCAATGTGTGCATGTTTCAGATCCCAAAAAGTAAGGCAACCAGAAGAAATTCCATCCAAGTCCTACTTTTTGAGAAACACAGCTAATTCTTTTTCTGTGTTCTTAGAAGACACAAAGGGATTTTCCCTTTAGAGGGCTAGATTTGTGCAACCCCATTTCTTTTTCAATGAAATAAGAAGCCCTCTTCTTTTCTTCTTCTTTCAGGATTAGTTAATCCCTTTTCTTCTGCAATTTCTCAGTTCCCTCCATAACCACAGGGTCTTAGTGGATCCGTGCCTTGTTTGACCCCTTATTTTCTTTTTATACTTTCTCCGTTTATCTTTCTCACAGGGACCATTTATGTGCCAAGATATTCTACCATGAGCCATCCTCATGCCTTCCACAATTAGCTTTCACATTTTGCAACCCACAGACAGAATGACCTTTTCCTATGCTACCCAGTATTGTAATCATCCAGAATTTCCCAAGTTGAGGGAAAACTGCCATAGATTTAATAATCTACTTTCCCCTTGAGATTGTGCAATCATCTTTAGGGACAGCTAATTTAATCAAAATTAAAAACAAGGCAAACCAATACAGTGAATAGATATTTCTTAATGTTCCAAGCTTATCATATATTTTTTCCTAGCATGCATTATAACAAGGGGATTTCATTATAATTAGCAGCAGCAGCAGTAGTTTTCACAGGGGTCTAGGACAACT
This sequence comes from Vipera berus, assembly GCF_964194415.1. Taxonomy (NCBI): domain Eukaryota; kingdom Metazoa; phylum Chordata; class Lepidosauria; order Squamata; family Viperidae; genus Vipera; species Vipera berus. The sequence goes on from NC_138203.1 coordinate 202,427,607, forward strand.
TGCTGCAGTCAACTCACCATGGCCAACTCGTCATGGTCAACTCACCATAGGACAACTTGCCACAAGACAAGAGTTACACTAAGAGTTACACTAATATTGAAAAAAAGGTTGAAAAGAATCATTAAAGAAAGGATGCCAAAGGAGGGACAAAATGAAATGTGAATGACACAAATTAAAATATTTTTAAAATTATTTTAAACAAATTGAATTGTTGAGTTGTGCCATAGCGAGTTGTCCCATGGCAATTTGGCCATAGCGAATTGGCCCATTTGGTTTCCACTGTTCCAGTAAAGGAGAAAAAAATGGAAACTTCCTTTGAGGAAGCTGGGGGAACTATGAAGGAACCAGCACAGCTCAAATGGGGAGGTTCCTGATGCATAGTTCAGAATCTCATATATAAACCAAATCCTTGTTTTTTCCACATGCTGTTTTACTCCCATCCACCAATCCTTCTGGGAGGATGAGGATTTTTTTTTTAACTTTGGATTATTATTTTATACTTGTTTCTTCTGCTTCTTTTGTGCATACGCTGCAAACTCTTTTTTTTATGCCGATGGTTATTCTTTTGTTTAGTTTCCCATGTTAGTTGCTGATTTAGTCACCCCGAATTGTCTAAAGTGAGATATCAATAACCATTTTTTTAAAAAAATAAATAATCTTCAGCAGGTTTATTTTCTGGGAAACACAAACAAGAGAAAACTCCAAATAGCCTGTTTCACAAATCTTTACTGGATCACTGCTTTGACATAACACCGTTCCTTAACAATGACAAAAGGATAACCGATTCAAACCCTCGTCCTTAATGAAGTACCTTTTTGCTTTCCAAGGTTGATTAGGCATGAAAATACTTCTGCTTCTCTTCAAATCTATTAAGTCAATGAAGTGCAAACATATTACAAGTTCACTTTCCAGGTTACACAAATCTATAAAAAAGCTGTTCAATTGGAGTCAGAGGGTTTCTCAGAGACAAATGAGCCTTTTCACAGGTATTAGCCACCTAGGTGGTAGTAATCCACAAATGGTAATTCAGTTAAAAGAAGTCACTCAGCTTTCATGCCTCCAGCCAGAAATAATGTCAAAGTATCGTGTGCCTCCAGCCATGAAGGAAGAGGCAGCTAGAAAGCATTAATTGGTATTATTTCCTGGAACTTGGATTCTACCTGGGGATACATTTACTAAGGTCCTCAGGTTCTAAAAGTTGCCATGTAATTATGATAATGTCCGAATCAAACTGGCTTGCAAACGTATGCCTGAAAGAACTAGTCTCATGTGAAAATAGAAATAAAGCATTTGAAAGCAATGGGTCCTTTTTAAAAAAATCAACCTTCCATCAATACAACACCTACTGTTGTTACATTACGACTAAAAAATCCAAAAAATACTTCGGACAATCAATAACATCTTCATTTATAAGACTTAGCTTGATCAAGCTCTGTTGAACAAGGAGTAGGTTTGATCACAACTTTGCACTTGCTAGAAAGTAAGTTTTTCAAAGATTCTCTCTCAGTTAACTACTGAGTCAGGTTCAGGTTCAGGTTATTTATTTATTTAACAACATTTATTGATTGCCCCAACCCACACAGACTCTGTATGGTGTATAATAAAATATGTGAAAATAATAATATCAAGGTAAAAGGTAAAGGTAAAGGTTCCCCCACACATGCGTGCTAGTCGTTTCTGACTCTAAGGGCCGGTGCTCATCTCCATTTCAAAGCCAAAGAGCCAGTGCTTGTCCGAGGATGTTTCCGTGGTCATGTGGCCGGCATGACTGGACACCAAAGGCGCACGGAACGCTGTTACCTTCCCACTGTAGTGGTCCCTCTTTTTCTACTTGCATTTTTACGTGCTTTCAAACTGCTAGGTTGGCAGAAGCTGGGACGAGTAACAGGCACTCACTCTGTTATGTGGCACTCGGGATTCGACCAGCCAAATTGCCGACCTTCTGATCGACAAGCTCAGCGTCCTAACTCACTGAGCCACCGCCTCCCTTAATAATATCAAACAAACCTACAAATGCAAGGCCATAAAAAATTTGGAATCAGGATACTTGTCAGATAGTCTTCAGCCTCTGAGAATGTCGGAAGTGTTCTGGCCACATACTCTAATAGCAGGGTTATCATCTGTCAGCATTGTATGGATAAACTTTCTGGGTGGGTTGTTTATGCATTAGAATATATTTGCCCAGATTTAAGCAAGCATTTACCATAACATCTTTCTGTCATCTGTTGAACTTACCTTTTCACCCATACCCTCCCACTAGGAATGCCAAAACACTGATTTCTAGGGAATATTGGTTGCTTCTCCTGCTACTTTCATAACACTTCCTTAATTCAACACCATATTTTCTTTCATCTACACTGGTGTTTTTCAACCTTGGCAACTTTAAGAGATGTGGATTTGAACTGGTAGAATTCTAGGAGTTGAGGCCCCTTTGTCGTAAGTTGCCAAGATGAGAAACACTGGTCTACATTATTATTGCTTGACTCTTGAAAAAACTCAAGCTTCCTTAAGGAGCACCTGACAGATACAAAATGGTGCTTGTGCCACATCTGCAGCCTCTTGGCATACTTCAGACCTGAATACTGTACTTTTCTATTATATAAATATAGTTATAAAATCAAAAAACAAAGACGGACAAAACTAGTATAGCAATAGATATAATCAGATAGGATGTCTGTGCCTGGCTTTGTAACTAGAAATGGACAATATTGTTTACCTTATGGGACCTTCACTTTTCTATTATTCACTTTTCAGGGAATGAAAAGGTGAAGGGTCTGGAAAAGAGAGAGGAAAAAATCACAAAGCAGCTGGAGACAGGATTTTCAAGCAAAAATATCCGTATGTCCCTCTCCCCTTTTTTGATAATATCTGAATGGTCATTCAATAAAAGACTTTAAGTTAATGCCTGAATGCTCCATATTTTCTTTGAAACCTTTATGATAATAGATTCCAGAAATACTCCAGCCAATCTCATCCATTGCCCAATTGCATTTACGGTTAGGAGCCCTTTCTCAATATCTAATCTAAATCACTTTTCCTGTAAACCCTTCCTTAATAGTGATGCTTCCTCCCTTATCTACAATATAGTCCAGACTCCAAAGCAAATTGTTTTGCATGCTAGGCAGATTTTTTTTAAAAAAAATAATATTGTACAATGTTTTGAACATTTAAAAATATAAAGTATTAATTATCTAGATCATAGGATTTTTTAAGGTTTATGAGGAGTTCTGCAAAGAGCTGTTTCTGAATCTGACATCTGTAGGAAAATTACATTAATACAAATGAAACAAAACAACAACAACAACAGAATGAAAGGCAGAGTGCCAAAGATTCCCATCTGGCTTTTCAGTTGTCTTGTCCAAAAGATTTTCAGTGGAGGGTGAATGTTAAACTCACAAGCATACTCACCAATCAAAGCTATGTAGGAATTACGTACAACTCAGTAACTTTAGACCTTGAATTTATTGTGCTTATGTGCTTTCTCCACATCCATGAGTAATAATTTTCTTTTCTTCCCCAACCCAGTTGTACCAATTGTAATCCTGATGATTAGATCCCAATGATCCCCAACACCTCATTCTTTCTTCTCCAGATCTGATTTTAAAAAGTAAAATCTCTTGAGGACATGCACTTTGATATTTAAACATCAGTTAAAGTCATGACACAATCATGAATACTGGAAGGTGCTTCTGCTGCTTGGATGCCAAACACACTTTTCTAGGCCACAAGTGACATTTTGTAAGAGATAGGGATATATATAGATTTAAAATCGGGAGGCTCTGCTCACAGTCACTCATGTCCTAGTCACCTTCAGATGTGACTACTGTAATTTAAGAGTGCCGAGAAACTTCAGATGGTGTAGAATAAAGTGGCATGGACAGTTATGTCTGTTTCTAGAACAACATATGTCACACCTCTGGTCCGTGAGCTGCATTGGTTACCTGTTTGCTTCTGGGTCAAATTCAAGGTGCTGGTGTAAACCTGAAAGCCCTTCAGGGCATGAGACCAGGTTATCTGAGAGAAGACCGCCTTCCCTTAGTTACATCTCCCCATCCAACTGCAGAGAAGACATGTTACAGGTCCTATAACTGTAATCTGGCAGGTCAAATCATCAGCAATCATAAATCAGAAGAGCACATCATTGGATCATAGACTGCCTTGTACTAGATGATTTCTGATGGCAATTGGGGGAAATTGGATGGTCACTGCTCAGCAAGTTGTTTGCTCTCATCCTGTCCATTCCTTTGAGCAAACAGGTCTCTCTGTAACTTTTCCGTTGAGGGAACTGAAAGACTTGACTTTCTTCATTCCATTTGGCCATGTTACTTTGATACTACCTTCCAGTGGTCAGGGAGAAGTTTATCGTAACATGTTGTTAATTTTACAACTCAAATAATTATGGAAATAATTATGTCATGGCAACCATCAAATAATTTAAAGCCAAAATTTGGGGTTTAAATAATATATGGAGCTCAGCTATGTATCTATAACAGAAACCCAAGCATAGAAACTATAATCAAGATTCATAAAAACTTTACTTGATTTCTAATTCTTAAAAATTGTTAAGACTAGGTTTCATCTCCTCTGGGGCTAGACTAAGAATCTGCTGACTTAAATTCTGGCTGAAGCAAGTATCTTGGTAATCTCCTCGGTCCATCTCACCCCACAACAGGTTTAGATCTACCTTAAGGAAACAAATTAATGATTTGATATAATATGGCATTTCCTTACTAACATTTTTTTGCCTTTGGCCCTGATAAAACTTTGGCTGAATTGAAGCAGAAGATTGGGGACTTAGATATTCAGACCAATCAAGGCAATGTTTCCCATTTTTTTCTACAGTTTAATTGCCACCCTTCATTGGACTTTGCTTAGATATTTCTTTACATGGTCCTCATGTGGCACAATCTGGGGTGCCACTCATTAGGATGATCAGTAGACACATTGACCTCCCTTCTGAAAGCTGCACTTATCTGTGCTGAGATAGAAAGGCTGAATCTATATCACATGCTATTCAAATGTCCATTATATACCCAACCGCAATAGAAACTCTTTGTTCTATTTCTCAGTAATTCTAATTGCTCCTGGGATTAGGAGGTTTCTGCTCTTCTTTTTATGGCGGCCGTCCTCAGAAATCTCTAAGAAGGTTGCAAAATTCCTTTTGATTGCCATAGCTTTCTGAAACATCTGGGATATCATTCTTTCTATTGGGCTGTTTCAGGATTTTCATAATCTTATCTTGTTATTTACTATATTGCTGAATTTCCTTTTTATGAGTGGTCTTGGGCTCTAATTAAATAAATAAAATAAACCTTATTAGCTGTGTCCCGCTTTAACTAAGGCAGAGGGGCATAAGCTGAAGTCCGACAGTTGCATGTGACCCTAGAGATCTCATTCTATGTTGTAATGTGGGACACTGCAGAAGAGGGACAGTGGTTATATATGTGGCCAGGGACAAATAATCATGTTGACTATATTGCATTTTAATTAAAATAAAGAATGAAGGCTACTGCTAAGCTTGTAAGCAGCCCTGAGTCTTTGGAGAAGGGCGGGATATAAATGGAATTAAAATAAAAAAATAAAAATAAAAAATAAAGTAATTCTGCCTTTATTTTGTATCGGCTTCCTCCAACCTGGAAATGCAAAAGGCATGAGTTGTGATGGGAGTAAAATCTTCTCTCTCCTGCTTTCTTTCTCAGGGGCTCTGCTAAATCCATTTTACCATCTCAGTTTTAATGAAGAAATGAGCCATTTTAGTGGTGATCGTAGTGATGGTGGGATTAGAGCTGATGAATGTACCCTAGACTTAGCAATTGTTGATAAGAGAGACAAAAGTCTGGATAGTGGATGTGGCAGTACCTGGAGTCAGCAGAAAAGAAGACAAAGAATTGGAGAAAATTACATACAAAAACCTACAAATGGAAGTAGAATAACTGGGGCAAAAGAAAGCAAGATAGCACCAAGAGTAACAGGTGCCTTGGGTGTAATCCAAAAATATCTAGAACAGCAAAATAATAATTTTGATGAGCTGTTATTATTTAACCTTTCCATATCTGCTTTCATTCTGAGAAAACTCCCCTTCAAGAGACAATCGTTTATTGATGCCATGCAATAATTTCTTCTAAAGCAGGGGTCATCAACCATGGCAACTTTAAGACTTGTGACTTCAACTCCCAGAATTCCTGATAATTGCTGATAATTCTGGGAATTGAAGTCCACAAGTCTTAAAGTTGCCAAAGTTGAGGACCCCGTTCTAAAGTGAATTATGCCTTCTTAATCACATTAGACTAGTAAAGGAAAACTTCCAGTTCTTCATATTTGCAGTTATGACAAAAAATTCTATTTGCATTTTTTAAAAAGTATTTTACATACAGGCCCATTTATAAATAATCTCTGGATTGATCCTTACCAAAGAATATTCTGCATGCAATAAAAAAGTTCTAAAAAAAGGAGTTTTCAAAAGCTAAAGGAAGCTATTGAGATTTTACAGGTGACCATTGAAGAAAACATGATGAAACTCGCCATCTTCATGATCACGATGGAAAACAACCACAATCTGGGATACATTATTGAGATCCTTCAATTAGTACAGTCATTAAAAATGTATTCACATATTTTATTTTGCTAAAGGTTAATGTTAAAAAAAATTCACATATTTTAAAATTACTGACATTGTTAAGTAAGTAAAACATATAGCAATATTCCTTGACTTAGGATAAATGTGTGCTTGCTGATAACAAATTAAATGAAATTACCAAGCATAAATATAATCATGTTGGTTCTTGAGGCTCAGAAGAAGGAGCCAAAATCGATTTATTTATTTATTTTTTATTTTAATTCCATTTATATCCCGCCCTTCTCCGAAGACTCAGGGCGGCTTACAAGCTTAGCAGTAGCCTTCATTCTATGTATATGCCTGCTTATTAGGGCTTTCACACACACCCCAAGCGGCATTATTACAAAGTCAGCTTAATTGCCCCCAACAATCTGGGTTACATATACAATACAATCTGAGGTACATATACAATCTGAGGTACATATACAAAGAAAATCAGAAGAGATTGCCAATTAAGAATTATTAGTGTCGCATTTAAAGCATAGGTGAAAAGGTCAGACTTTACCATTCATTGTGTTTCTGTTTACACAATTTCTGTCAGCTTCCATGAAGCTATTCCTCCTCTATTGCGAGAAATGAGCTCATGCCTGAAGGTTCATTAAGAGAAAAGGGCAAATAAACCTTTGGAACGATGAGCCAGAATCCAACACAGCCTAGTTGTTTTGTACTTACCGAGCTGTTAGGAGTAATGTTATCACAATGTGCATTTGGTGGATTTATGGAAGACATGTGCAGATGTTGAGTTTAGACAGGTTGCTAGACTGAACAAACTTCAGGCGGAGACAGGAAAGAGGAAAATGATGGAGTTTCATGTGCACATAGGAAGACTAATTGCTTGTGGAACAGCTGTGTGGTACTTGAAACTCAAGCTGAAGCATCTGCTGCAGCCACTTTCTGACAACAAACGGACCCCTCTAAAAATCATTTGCCTCAACCATGGAGTCTAATTAAGAGGAGACCAGCAAGAAATAAATGCAGAAGCTCAGTCTCCTTGTGGAAGTGTCTTATTTGATGTTCTGCTAACTATAAGATGGTTAGGAAAGGGAGAGATTTTACTCCATGAGTACCACTGGAGCAACTCCTATGCAGGGCTGTCAAACTGCTGGCCCATGGGCCGGTTGCATCATACGGAGGCTGTGCCCACCCCAGCTACGGCAATGCAAAAAAAGTCATGTGTTGCGACGTATCATGTGATGTGGCGAGTTTGACACCCGTGCTCTACGGACTCTCACCACAAAAGAAGGTTTTGCAATCTCCAACACCATTCAGATCAGGCAGACAAAATAGAGTAGCAAAGCCATTTCTACAGTTTATATTCTCCAATCCTTCAAGCAACTTCCTCAAGGAAATATTATTATTGTCCCTTTAGCCCACTTAACCAAATGTATGTGTCAACGCTGTGACAACTGATGTCGGCGCTCTGACAACTGAGAATCAGCAACCATTTAACTTTTGCTTTTAATATGCCTTTTCTATTATTTTAGAGTTCAGATGTGGAAGGGGGGGTAGGGTAAATGCTTGAGGGTTTAGCTAGCCATAACAGTGTAGAAGTACGGGAACTCAAGGACATGGTCTGATAAGCTTTTGTTGGGCTGAGGAGCTGGAGAGAAAAGCCCGCAAACTAATTGGTGTACATGATTTATGACAGCTTTTGTGGGGTGGGAATTGTGACTTGTTACTTTGTATCTGGGGGGAGGGAAGGTCAGTCTTGGGTTCAACAATGTAAGTGCCGATACTTTTTATCCTAATAAAATGTTCTTTAAGGAAGAATCCTTGCCTTGAAGTTCTTTTACTTTTTTCATCTATCGGAACCACAACAGTATGCTTTTGTCATTAAAAAAAATTGTAGTATTTTCTGCAATATATTTCTAGAAATGTGAAATGCCAACTACAACATTGGCACTTTCATTTTTGTGGAAAATGCTGACCTTGCTGACCATTTTGTGGCCTTATTGCCTTCTGACACATTGCTCAAATATATTTCTATGAGAATTAAAAATAAATGCCCAGGCAAAGTTCCTGGTAAGTACATGCACAAGGAAATTTTTTTACATGTATTAAAAATGAAATAATAAATACTGAAAATCATTATGACATGATTTTAAGAAAACAATGTTTTCTTAAAACTAAAGAACATCCAACTCTATCTTGCACTTCATTAGTATATGTGCATATATATACATATACATATATACATGTATACATACACATACAAATACACTGTGTGCATGCAAATTATTTCTCTCTGTACCATCTATATATGTATATCTTTATCTTTATCTATATCTAAATCTATATCACACACCCATCTCTCTCTTCTCTTCTCTTCTCTTCTCTTCTCTTCTCTTCTCTTCTCTTCTCTTCTCTTCTCTTCTCTTCTCTTCTCTTCTCTTCTCTCTCTCTCACACACACACACTTCTGGTAGGGTATAGAGAAGAATGGGAACTGTGTGTAATGTGTAATGGAGAAAACCAATTGTGATTCTTGTGTTTGTCTCTAGTCTGTTTATTCCGAGGCTAACAATCTGTTGCAATCAGGCTGAAGAACCAGAGTCATGTCTGAATATCATAACATAAGATCAGTGCATATTACCACATTTTGATATTAAGCCAATTCATTTTATTTCCCATTTTCTCCTGATCGTTACATCCTGCTTTTATGGAAAACATTCACTGCAGTGGTACAATAATTTGGCAAGTTCCTGCTGACAAATTCCAGATGAAGGGAAAGAGTAGCTACAGCTGTTTTGGGGGTTGTACCGCTTCAGAATGGTAAAAGAGATTCTCACGGTTGACTTGTTTTCAATGTAAAAATCTTCAGTACCAAAATCCAGATTTCAAAGAGAATATGGTAACTAGGAAAACTGAGCATCTGACTTGCTTTGCTGTACCAAAAAAGCAAGGAATAGTACAGCCCTGTGAGATATCCAACTACAGTTTTCATAAAAAGTCTCTTAAAACAAATAATTAATTTAGAAATTAACAGTGTGGTAGACTGGGAGGTGGTGGGGGACAGTCTTCTCAGGTTTGGTGTTATGACATGGGCTCCCTCTTCTGTGGGAAGCTATAATTCTTCAGGAGAGGAGTCATAGCAGTTGTCTGGATAAATACATTTTGAGAATGGATAGTGGTTAATGACAGACCAGGCAATGTTCTCAGTTTTTTTCGTTTTTTTTCATTGTTTTCTTCATTTTTTCCAAAGAAAGGCCAATTTGCTTCCCCGCCCCACATATTGTTATATCGTTTTGTGTTGAAGCCTTGAATTGAATTAGCTTGGTGCTCCTAATCGATCTAAATCATTGAACTGGATCAAATCCACAATCCACACATCACCTAATGCTTAATGAGAGTGGGGCTTCCAGATCAAGTCATAAGCCTTCTAGTCTGCGATTTCTTCTCTAGCACCTTTCCAAGACAGGAATGTAATGGTCTTGTTTTCAGTATTCAGTATTATTGTCTTTATTTATTCAGTTTTCAGTATTATTGTCTTCAGCTCACTCAGGTTAATGAGCGTTGCTTAAAGCTATGAGTTATTCCATCAACACATGTCAAACTCCACATCTCATTTGCATCTGATGGAATGCTTTAGAAACCCTCAATTTTTTACACCATCATATTTTGTGTATCTCCAAGATGCCACACAAAACTTTTTGTGAGTTTTGTTGTAAGTAACAATGATCCTTCAGGAAATGTTTACATGAGGTCATGCTATTTTGTCCACTGCCCAATCACGGAGGAGATTTTTCTGTCTGCAAAACATCTCTATGGGATGCAAAGGAGTGGAGAACCCATAATTTCCTTCTAGCTGTGTGGATAAGACTGTAATTCAAGCCTAGTGGAGCTGTCAACAGCTGTTGACAAATACATTACAATGAAGTTAGGTTAAGTGAAAATGTATTTAACATTAATCCACACCTTGACTGATATTCCTCTTTTGCATTGGGAAGAATGTGCCAGCAGGGATGAATATAATTTCTGACAACATCCTGAGAACCACCTCAAGGTGGAAATTTGCAAATAGAGCTACTGTAGTAAGTAATGAGAAGCTACAGGGCTTTCAATTATCCCACATAGTCTGTCTCTTTGCAACTTGACTGACAGCTAATTATGTTGGTGCCATTTTTTTGGCAGCAGAATTTAATCTCCCAGATGGAAAGCAAATCAATCTGCCCATCCACTGCAGCTGAGGCATACTTTGGCTCAACTTTAATTTATTCTCCTAAGCCTAAGAAGCCGAGTCATTTCAAGGTACAGAAATATCAACTTTCCTGTGTTAACCAAAGTCGGCAGAAAAACACATGCGGTAGAGCTGGGATTTCATAGGCTACGCTCGGAGATGTTGTCACTATTCATTTGCTATTAAAAAACAGCAAATGTCATCTCCCCTTGATTCCTATTTGCAAGATCCAGCCCAAAGCAAAGACACTTATGAACCGGTTGCTAGTGATAATGGTTAAACATGAGCTGTGAAGGCATTAAGTTGGATTCTATGGAGGAATGAACTAAAGCTATAAAGAGCAAAATACAGAAAGGAAGTTGTGGCAATTTTCAAGTTTTGTAGCCATTGAGCACCAGTCTTGTTCCCTGTGGAGTTCAGAGCAGGGATGTAAATACAATTCTTCTACTTACCTGCACTCCTTCAGGCCTATCAATTATGCTGCTGTTGCTTCTGAGTTGCAGTTCCAGCTTTAGGTATTAGGGCTGTCTGCAAAGGACATACAGAACAAACTATACAGCTAGTTAAGCAGAGGGGAAGACTGATCCTTGAATGTAACTAATATCCAGACTAAAATGATCACATTTGTATCAAATAAGTGTTGTCAACTTGCAAGTCTGAAACAAAAAAAGGGACACCCTTTATGCTCATTGAAGCAATTAAGCTCTGCAGTATAATGTATTCATGTTACAGAGTAACAAATTCAGCAGATTATCAAGACTGTGATGGCTGGAGATTCACAGGGTTCCTGACATTTATCAACTGGAAAATCTTATTTATCTACAAGAGCCAGCCTATAATTTTGCACTAGTGATAAGATTGCTACTTTCTATCCTTCTACACAGATAGGACTGTGTCTCTTTTCACCTTCACCCATCTTCAGATGGTAGTAGTTCTATTCACCTAGTGGCCTTTCTCTCCATTCACAGACATTCTTAATCCCCTTGTCTAAATCATCAGATCAGTCTTCTTAAAGTGTGGTCCAAGGACCCATGCCTCCCTTCAAGAACTTTTCAGGGCTCTGCAAAATCAAAATTATTAGCCAGTGATTGAAGATATTTGCAAAAATTTAAAACAACGTCACTCTTTGCATTATAATTTTTTTTACTAAAATATAATTTTTCATGCTATCTAATGGATTTAATGTTATTCTTCACAATTCAGTAAATAAGTATTCTACAAATGCATCAATTTTAATTTTCTTCCATACTTTTTGTATTGTTTAATAGACCTTTTGAGGGAAAAAAATTCAAGCACTCAGGGCCTAACATTGTACAAGTAACAATCCAAGGGTCATTGATACAATGATGCCACACAGGTTGCCTCAGTACTAATGATGCGGTTCATCTCTTCCCACATTAGCACATTGCATTTTAGTGCTTTTTTTCTGAAATATATATCTGCCTGAGATAATATCCAAGTTTCATGTCTTGTATTAAGCTGAGACGAGCCATTATTTTATCTGTGCTTAAGCTTATAGTTGTCTAGTGATAAATCTGTGTTGTGAGCTAGACATTTGATAGCTACATGAGTGAGAGATCCCACTCACATTTTTATTCAATGAATTGCAAAATACAATATTATACAGTATAGAAATGGCCTTGAAGAAGGAATTCAACAGCAGAGCTCTACTGTAAAAGGGAGGAGAGAATGAGGAAAAATCTCAAGATTCTTTGCTTTGACGAGACACACACACACACATACACACACACACACACACACAGAGGGAAAGGGAGAGAGAGAGAGAGACAGAGACAGAGACAGAGACAGAGACAGAGACAGAGACAGAGACACAGAGAGAGAGAGACTATGCCATACTTTTAAGATTCCATTATTACGGTACATCCTGCAACAAAAAAGCAGATTTACAGAATTTGTGGTGTATATTCCTTCCCTGGCCTACCATGAAGGGCTGATAAAAACTCTGTGTGGAAATAATTGGACGAAGTATCACACTTTAAGAAGATATTAACCCATCTCCATAGAATTCATCTATCTTACATTTAGCAAAAAAAAACATTAAGAGAACCATTCTTTCTAATGAACAAGCTATATTAGTTCACAATTCACAATTTTAGAAGCTGATAAGTCAGTGGAAAGCAGTATTTTTTCATGTTCCTCTTCTATAAATTCTTTGTTTTGACTTTAATAAATTTGCTAGTTTTTTTAGCCTGATTTAAGCCTGAGCATCCAGGCGGGGGAGGTTTTCACAAAAAGCAAGACCCTGGCTGTGACTGAGCAACTCCTTCTCCTGTACGTGCTGATGTTACACAAACACACGAAAGGGCAGGGCTGCAATCATAACCTCCATGTTGACTTTTTTGCCTCCCCTGCAGACCTTGACATGACATAATTAAAAAGGGAATGATGCAGTATAAGGTTCTGATTCAGCAGCAAAGTGATGTTAAGTTGTGCTAAGTTTCACGATTTAACCTTGAAAAAAATGATCTGTGGTCTACAATGGGGAAGCAAGTTTCAGTTTGGACAGATTAAAATGAAAAGAGCAGGGAAGATTGACCATTTAGATGACAACAACCCTGCCTTGATTCAGCTGGATGTTTTCAAGGGATTCACCCTAATATACCTTTGAAAGTTCCTCTTTTAAAGCTGGGCTAGAAATGATTGATCAGCATCCAAACTGTCCAATAAAGAGACCAAATTATATTGAACCAATGCAGCAAGTTTCCTACCCCAATTTAAATAAAATATTAGGGGAAAAAACCCATTTTAAAGTTAGGTTCTTGCTTTTCCACTGCTTTTTCTCTGATACTGGATTTGACATGACACTAAAAAAGGATCGCTGGTTTATCTAGTGGACCTGCTTGCTTTCTTGAATGTGAACATCATTTCTGGGGTGCAAGGACAATTGGCACAGCTGGTTGGCAAGCTAATTGCTTTTTGGGGGATGAGTCTCCACCTCACTGGCAGAACATAAGACACCTACAAAGTTGCAGCATGCTGGCAATGCTCTATGTTATTTAGATAATCAGCAAAAGCAGGTTGGTTGCAGAAGTAGGTTGACAAGATGGGATAAATAGATTAGCAGAGAATAAGAGGCCTTGTCAAGTAGTCTTGCCATGCCCTAGCTAACTCCCGTAATGGCCAACTGAGGATCAAACAATGGTACCTGTGATGGGGCTCATCATGTGTACCTAGGACAGTGCCAGGATGCAAGTACTAACAGTGGCATTTGCTCAATGAGAGCATCAGGTATGTCAATAGCCATTCCGAAAACAGTAGAAAAGCCACTGAATCTACAAAGGACTTCAAAAGTCTACATAGTGCCTTGGAACCCCCTGATGTGATTCGGTTTTTTTGAAGTACATCCGTCCTTCACTTCATGAATCTCTTCACTTTGGAATTTCAATCAAAGTTTCATCGTCCAAATATTTTTTGAAGATTGGCACAACCCTTTGTTTTTAATTCTCCAATGCTTTGCTTATACTGAAGTGCATGCCAAATGTTCTCCCTATGCCGGTAAATAATACAGAAATAAACTGAGAGATAAAACTTACAAATAATGTGTATGTATCTCTATAGACAGACAAACAGACAGACAGACACCAGTTTGAGTATTAGAGACCTCCTCATCTGAAATACTTGTTTATATATTTTCTTCTTAAATAGGGAAGAAAAAAATTATAACTATTTACAGACCCATTATGTAAGGGGAGGAGAATTTATCAGGGTTTTTTTGTTTCTTTTCAGCATCCAGCCAAGGTGGATTTTTTTTATATTTAATATTGGATGTTTGGGTCATTTTTTTCTTTTTTTCTTTTTTTTTTGTACACATTTTTTTTGTTACTGCTGGCTGTATGTTTTTTTTTTTGTTGTCTTTCTGTTTTGAGTTTTATTCTTATTGATAAAATATAAATATATACATTAACATAAGAGGTGGAAAAAGATATAGATAGATGATAGATTGATATTGATATATTTATAGATATATAGATCTAGACATATAATGGGCCTCATTGCATCTGAGCTACCAATGTTTGGGAAAGAAGATTTAAAACAATGATGAGAAGGCAAATGATTTGGTGCAAGAAAGATTTATTGACCAGCAGGATTCCAAAGTCCCAAATGCACTGAAACATAAATTGTCTTTTCAGAGAAAAATGTCTCAATGAATAAACAAATCAATACTCTATTTTGATTGAATTACATTTTGTTCAGCACACTCCTTGAGAATCAATAGACTCATTCAGCAATTATTAAAACAACAACAGAAAAGCATTCCATTCAAGTCATGGTGAAGCTGATCTTCTCATGCTTGGCCAACACAAGTTCAGAACACTCTGAGGAACTTTGGAAACCAATTTAAATTTTTTTCATGCATTTGGATGTGTTTTTTTTTGTCTTCTTGACATAGGCTCCACAATTCAAAACATCTCTTTTTGCATCTATAACAGTTGGAAATTTGTGTTTTTCCCCCCCGCTAAAATAAAACAAGATTCTCGGGAGCAAAGAAATCATTTCATCTTTGCTTACTTGGAATTGTAGAATATAAAGTTTCAGTATAAAATATGAAATTAGTTTTAAATCTCCCAACATTTGAACTGGCACATAGGACATCAAAATTCAAGTCCTTTTTCAGCCACAAAACTCAGTGAATGACTATCTTTTTAAAAAAAAAAATATTTAAATTTTATTTTAAAACATTTAAGGAAGCAAACAAATGACTACATACAAAGAAAAAAAGAAGAAATATTAAAAACATAATGATATAAAATAAAATATCAGTAAATGAACAAGAATTTACATTTTGAAATATTTAAAATTCATCATTTTGTTGATAATGAACTGAATATTTATAGCTACTCCTTATATCATCTTAATAATTAATTGAAAATCACTAGGAAACTGTATTACTATTTATATAAATATCACCAGTATTTATCATTATTTATAAAATAAATGCACATGACCTTATTGAAAAGAAAAGAAAAATGAATAAATGATAAAGAATTGATAAAAACAATTTTAAATTCTAAATTGCATTCTACTCTGCTTGACTGGTGATTACATCAACTATTTAGAAATGTTAAAATTGCTTCTGGCTATCACCTTTACATTGAATATTTTTTCCTTAAAAACTATAGTCTAAATGTTTGAAATTGCCTCGTTGGATGATACGTAATATATCTGGAAGCTCTTCTTGCTTAAATTTAGTCAGACCATTAATTTAGCCATTGCAGTGTATTCCTCAAGTTTACTTTCTGAGTCTGATATTGTCAACAAGCTATTGCTTTTCCAGTGTTCAATCAAATTTGTCTTTGAAGCCATCAGCTATGATATTTTCTGTTTTTTTATTCTGGAAAGATTCTAGTAGGAAAAATTGGAGGGGGTGTCAATTCAAATGCTTGTTTTCTTTAAATTTTGAATAACGCTATGTATTTTTTTCAATATTTGCTAATATGTCTAAAATATAGGAGAAAATAGAGGACATATTTATCTGGTACCTTTACTGATTGAAAAAATTCATAAAGTTCCATTAGCTCTGTGTCACTGATATATGTTTTTAACTAGAGCTTTAAACTGTATGGTGGCATTTATTATTCAATACTGCAAGTAAAAAGGGCCATTCCAAATTCTCAAGAGCTTTTCTGCATCCAGAAAAATTATTGCTATTTGTTTCCATCATTTATTGATAACCTATTGCGTTTTTTATGGATCTACTGCTGCCCTGGCTGGTCCGCTTGAGAATATAACCTGTCTGATGCGTCTCTATTGTATTACTTCTTTAAGTGGTTGCTAACACTATAGTGGAAATTTTGTAATCAATATTCAGTAAGAAGATTGGTCCATCTTATTGGTTTCTCTTCTTTATGAACCAAAATTATATTTCCTTCTAGTACTGCCATTATCTCTGAGAGTTCATTCATTTTGCAGGGATTCTAGTAGTTCATCCTCCATTTCTTTATTATATTGACTGATAAGCCCATCTGATCCTGGTGCCAAGCTTAATTTATTACTTCTTTGTTTGTTTTTGTTTTGAATAGTTATTAATTCACTTAATATTTGCCTATGTTTCTTATTAAATTCTTTAGATGCAAAGTCTCAATATATTTATTCAAAACTATACATGAGAATGGAAATTACAGAGCTTGCATATATATGCATGTGTATACACATATGCTACTGGGGAAGAGCAGAGGGCTAGTACTAGCAGCACCAGAAAGAATGAAGTGACTGGGCCAAAGCCGAAAGGATGCTCAGCTGTGGATGTGTCTGGTGGTGAAAGGAAAGTCCGATGCTGTAAAGATTTTTTCTCCATAGGAACCTGGAATGTAAGATCCATGAATCAAGGAAAGCTGGACGTGGTCAAACAAGAGATGACAAGACTGAACGTCGATATCTTAGGTATCAGCGAACTAAAATGGACAGGAATGGGTGAATTTAATTCAGATGACCATCAGGTATACTACTGTGGGCAAGAATCCCTCAGAAGAAATGGAGTAGCCTTCATAGTCAATAAAAGAGTAGGAAAAGCAATACTGGGATACAATCCTCAAAATGACAGAATGATCTCAGTTCGAATCCAAGGCAAACCATTCAATATTACAGTAGTCCAAGTCTATGCCCCAACCACCAGTGCTGAAGAGGATGAAATTGACCAGTTCTATGAAGCCCTACAGCACCTTATAGAACTAACACCAAAAAATGATGTCCTTATCATCATGGGGGATTGGAATGCTAAAGTAGGAAGCCAAAAGATAACTGGAATAACAGGCACGTTTGGCCTTGGAGTATAAAATGAAGCAGGGCACAGGTTGATAGAATTTTGTCAAGAGAATACTATGGTCATAGCAAACACTCTTTTCCAACAACCCAAGAGACGGCTCTACACATGGACATCACCAGACGGTAAACACAGAAATCAGATTGACTATGTGCTCTGCAGCCAAAGATGGAGAAGCTCTATACAGTCAGTAAAAACAAGACCAGGAGCTGACTGTGGCTCAGACCATGAGCTTCTCATTGCAAAGTTTAGGCTTAAACTGAAGAAAGTAGGGAAAAGCACTAGGCCACTCAGGTATGAATTAAATCATATCCCTGTTGAATATACAGTAGAGGTGACAAATAGATTTAAGGAATTAGATTTGATAGACAGAGTGCCTGACGAACTATGGACAGAGGTTCGCAACATTGTACAACAGGTAGCATCCAAAACCATCCCAAAGAAAAAGAAATGTAAGAAAGCAAAATGGCTGTCTGAGGAAGCTTTGCAAATAGCTGAGGACAGGAGGGACATGAAAGGCAAGGGAGAAAAAGAAAGATACTCCCAATTGAATGCAGAATCCCAGAGAATAGCTAGAAGAGATAAGAATGCCTTCTTAAATGAACAGTGCAAAGAAATAGAAGAAAACAATAAAATAGGGAGGACCAGAGATCTTTTCAAGAAAATTGGAGAGATGAAGGGAACGTTTAATGCAAAAATGGGCATGATAAAGGACCAAAACGGCAGGGACCTAACAGAGGCAGAAGAGATTAAGAAGAGGTGGCAAAATTACACAGAAGAACTATACAAGAATGAGCTTAACATCCCTGATAATCACAATGAGGTGGTCACTGACCTCGAGCCAGACATCCTAGAATGTGAAGTGAAGTGGGCCTTAGAAAAGCTGAGCAACAACAAAGCTAGTGGAGGTGACAGTATTCCAGCTGAGCTATTCAAAATCTTAAAAGACGATGCAATAAAAGTGCTACACTCAATTTGCCAGCAAATTTTGAAAACTCAACAGTGGCCACAGGATTGGAAAAGATCAGTTTACATTCCAATTCCAAAGAAAGGCAGTGGCAAAGAATGTTCAAACTATCGCACCATTGCACTCATTTCTCATGCTAGTAAAGTTATGCTTAAAATCCTACAAGCTAGACTCCAGCAGTATGTGGATCGAGAACTACCAGAAGTACAGGCAGGATTTCGAAGAGGCAGAGGAACCAGAGATCAAATTGCCAACATACGCTGGATCATGGAGAAAGCTAGAGAGTTCCAGAAAAGCATCTACTTCTGTTTCATTGATTATGTTAAAGCCTTTGATTGTGTGGATCATAACAAACTGTGGCAAGTTCTTAAAGAGATGGGCATACCAGACCATCTTATTTGTCTCTTGAGAAATCTATATGTGGGCCAAGAAGCAACAGTGAGAACTGGACACGGAACCACTGATTGGTTCAAAATTGGGAAAGGAGTCCGGCAAGGCTGTATACTGTCGCCCTGCCTATTTAACTTATATGCAGAGCACATCATGAGAAAGGCAGGGCTAGATGAATCAAAAGTTGGAATTAAGATTACCGGGAGAAATATCAACAACCTAAGATATGCAGATGATACCACTCGAATGGCAAAAAGTGAAGAAGAACTAAAGAGCCTCTCGTTGCGAGTGAAGAAGGAGAGTGCAAAAGTTGGGCTGAAACTAAACATTAAGAAAACGAAGATCATGGCATCCAGCCCGCTCAATTCCTGGCAAATAGATGGGGAAGAAATGGAGGTAGTGACAGATTTTATTTTCCTGGGCTCCAAGATCACTGCAGATGGAGACTGTAGCCAAGAAATTAAAAGACGCTTGCTCCTCGGGAGGAAAGCCATGACAAATCTAGACAGCACACTAAAAAGCAGAGACATCACCCTGTCAACAAAAGTGCGTATAGTCAAGGCTATGGTCTTCCCAGTTGCAATGTATGGCAGTGAAAGTTGGACGATAAGAAAGGCCGAGCGCCAAAGAATTGAGGCCTTTGAGCTATGGTGCTGGAGAAGACTCCTGCGAGTCCCTTGGACTGCAAGGTGATCAACCCAGTCAGTCCTAGAGGAGATCAACCCTGACTGCTCTTTAGAAGGCCAGATCCTGAAGCTAAAAGTCAAATACTTTGGCCACCTAATGAGAAGGAAGGACTCACTGGAGAAGAGCCTAATGCTGGGAAAGATTGAGGGCAAGAGAAGAAGGGGACGACAGAGAATGAGGTGGCTGGATGGAGTCACTGAAGCAGTAGGCGTGAGCTTAAATGGACTCCAGAAGATGGTAGAGGACAGGAAGGCCTGGAGGAACATTGTCCATAGTGTCGCGATGGGTCGGACACGACTTCGCAGCTAACAACAAAAATACACACACACCTAAATTGTATACATTCATATTTATTTATTTATTTGTTTCGATTTATATACCGCCCTTTTCCTGAAGGACTCACGGCGGTTTACAGGGCAAATTAAAACAGTGCAATGTACAAATTAAAATTAAATTAAATTAATAGCCCCAAAAGAGTTTAAAATTTAAAATTTAAAACCTTAAAACCCCTCAGTCCAGGCCAGCTAACTCAAATAGCCAGGTTTTTAGGTCCCAGCGAAATGAGCGAAGGTTGGGGGCGATCCGGAGTTCCACAGGCAGTTGATTCCATAGGGCAGGCGCGTCCACCGAGAACGCTCTCCCCTGGGGATCGCCCGCCGGCACTCCCTGACCGGCAGGACCCTGAGGAGGCCCTCCCTGTGGGAGCGCACAGGACGATGGGAAGTGGATGCTGGCAGCAGGTGCTCCCTAAGATAATCCGGACCCATGCCATTTAGGGCTTTATAGGTCATCACCAGCAACTTGAATCTCACCCGGAGGGCAACTGGAAGCCAATGCAGCTCACAGAGAAGAGGCGTTACATGGGAGTATCGGGAGACCCCCATCACAACTCGCGCGGCCGCATTCTGCACCAGCTGAAGCCTCCGAGTGGTCCTCAAAGGCAGCCCCATGTAGAGATTTCACACGAAGCTAAATAAGGCAGTAAAAAGTCTTGAAAAAAAAGCAACTGCATATATTGAGATAGTATTATGGAAAAAATATAATGAGCATAAGAACAAATTAGAAGTTTTTTCCCCACTCAGGAGAATGAAAAAAACAACTCACCAACAGTAGGATCCTGAATACAAGGATTCACCCAGTGGTGGGATTCAAATATGTGAACAAATAGTTCTCTGTGTGGATGCCGCTTCCGGAATTCTATTCTGGACCTGGGCAAGAAAAAATTAGCTACCGGTTCTGCCGAAGTGGTGCAAACCAGCTGAATCCCACCACTGCCTTCACCTCTTTTGTCCTGCAACTTCAGTTTGTAGTCTTCGCATTATCTGATTGCTTAGGCAAGGGTTCTTCCATATTTCTTCTGAGGTTTCTCAGGAACCTGAACTTAGAAAGGACCAAGGCCTTGTTCTTCTAAATGGAAACATTGGAGATGAAACATTACTTGGACTTTTACTTAAGTCTCAGCTGATCACAGATAAAGGCTTCAACAACAGCTGTCTTCCTGAATGATAACTTACTCTGTACAGTTTGTGCAGTAAAATCTCCAGTGCCCTGGTTCTGCTGAATCTATCACATCTCTTCAATTAAAAAGGTAAAGCTTCCCCCGCACATGCGTGCTAGTCATTTCCGACTCTAGGGGTTGGTGCTGGTGCTCATCTCCGTTTCAAAGCCGAAGAGCCAGTGCTTGTCCAAGGACGTCTCTGTGGTCATGTGGCCGGCATGACTAGACACCAAAGTCGCACAGAACGCTGTTACCTTCCCACCGTAGTGGTTCCTATTTTTCTACTTGCATTTTTATGTGCTTTCGAACTGCTAGGTTGGCAGAAGCTGGGTCGAGTAACATGCGCTCACTCTGTTACGCGGCACTCAGGATTTGACTCGCCAAACTGCCGACTTTCTGATCGACAAGCTCAGCGTCCTAACCCACTGAGCCACCGCGTCCCAATTCTCTTCAATTATCTGTGTGTAATTGAGTCCTAGTTGGCTTATTCAGTATTCTCAGCAAGGCCAAAGCACTTATAGAGGACTGCCTTGGATGAACCATTAAAGAAAGGCTTAATATTTAGGGCAGGGGTCCCCAACCTGTGGGCCATGGCCCACTACAAGTCCATGGCCTATTTGTAACCGGGTCATGTAAGTGGCTAGCTGGTGCATGCGCATTCGCACGCACAGACCCACTCACACAAGCCTCGTGGACACTCACACCCCCACTTGTGCAAGCATTGCGGGGGCTTGTGGCCCCTTTTGTGTGAGTGTCGCAGGTGGTCAAGGCATCACTCGCATGAGCAACAGGTGCTCATGCTCACACATATACCTGCCCCTACCACACAACCATCCTCTTTTCCCCATCCAGGTCACCAAACCAGAAAGGTTGGGGAACTCAGATTTAGGGCACCAATGGAAGAGGGGCACCACAGCTATCATGCAGTTAACTCTTCCATTCTTACACTTAGTTTTACTGAGGTTTAATATCCTGTCAGTCAAGCAATGAAAAGAGTGAGGGGCATCATGTTTGGGCTGTGCTTACGGCATCAGTTGGCCCTGTTGAGTACATTATCTTCAAATTCTATGGACATAAGAGAGATCTGCTGGATCAGATTAAACATCCAGAAAATACTCACTCAGTTCCCAGTATATGAGAAAGAATAACTTGCCTGCATCATGATCTTACAAGGAAAATAGCCACATAAACAAAGCTTTGAAGTTACTTTGACTTTTGTTATACTGGCACATTAGATTAAAAACAAAACAGTTACAGGATGCAGGATGCCTTACTGGAATCCACAAAATTGTGAATTAGTCAGATTTATTCAATTCTAGGTGTGAGCTTAAATGGACTCCAGAAGATGGTAGAGGACAGGAAGGCCTGGAGGAACATTGTCCAGCGGTTGCGATGGGTCAAACACAACTTCGCAGCTAACAACAAAAAACAACATTCAATTCTTACTCAGGAATGGACTTTGTATTAAACTAAAATATCCCTCAAAGGGAGAAAAAGTTGAATGTAATGTTTTAATTTTAGAATGGTAGGAAGAAACATAATGGCAGAATTCAAACAGCCAGTTTCCCTTTGTCATAACATACTTAATTCTATGAATAGGATTTGAAGTATGAATGCATTGCTGTCTGTACTTCATGTGTATTCTAGCTCTGAAAAAAAGCTTTGATTTTGCCTACAATTTCATAGAAGGAAATCCTATCATCTTCTTTGTTCTTACAAAATCATTCTCCTACTTCAGCTCCTGAGTATATCAGCGGATATTGATAACCCTGCTTATTAGGCAAAAACTGTTGCCTGTTTAGGCATAGCTTCTGGGTATCCAATCCAACATGTGGGATATCTGAATATGCAAAGGCAGTGCCGGAATGGGTCTAAATTCACAGCAATACATCTGCTTGGATTATCCTCCCAGTTAATTCTCAATCTCTGGGTGAAGTGGGGAGTAAACAGCATTCAAAATATCCGTATGTGTATATGTTGGAGGGAATGTTGTCAGCTATGTGATCAAGCCATAATATCTGTTTGAATGGGTTTGTATGTTATTAGTATGTTGCAGATAACATTTTTGAAGGTGGGATATGTGGAAAAACATCCTGAGCTTTTACCATGGCCAATGAAGGCATGTAAAAACAACAGCCACCCTTTATCTTGAGAGTATAAATCAACAGAATAATTCAGCAACCACAAAGCTCCTAGATCTTATGCAAACCTCATTTTATCCTTGTGTAGCTATTAAGTCCCAATACTTTGATTTTACATGCACAAACTACTTCATTACTCACTCATTCTTTGGGCTAGGTGTGGCCTGTGCCAGTTGGACTTCTAGTGTTTGTGCAAACACTAGCAGATAATTCTTACCTCATGTACTTTCCCACTAGTAAGATTGGATACAATCCAAGAACACAAGGCTTGTTTTTACTAGATCCAACCAACACCAGTCTGACTCAGCATCTCATTTCCAACCTCATTAAGACAAACACCTCTGCTTAGTAACCTTTGCAGTGGAAGGCTTTCATCTCTTTTTTATGGTGGTATATAGTATGAGAATTATGCTGAATCCATTAGTCTCTCCAGCTAATAGGTGTTAAGAAAGCCACCCTTCATTAATTTCTACACGAGCAGTCATAAACAAATCTAAACTCTGTCAGCCTTATGTAAGGCAATTTCTCTTGAGCATATTGCAAATTCTTTTAAGTAGGTGACCCGGGTGTTTTTGTCAGTGCTTTTTTTGTAAAAAAAAAAAAGGTGCCGGAACTCACACACGTCATACAACCTGCCTTGCCTACCCTACAAGGTTCCATCCCAGAACTCTGTTCTGAGCGTTCTATGAGAAAAAAAGCCCTGGTTTTTGTGAACTGTCATTCTTCTACAATACAAAGCCCAATGCAAATCTGCTCTCCTACAGAAACTGTAGCAACATCTTGATTTCTTTTGCACTGATTCTGCTTTATCTGACATAGGGGTAATAGTTAAAAACAGGAGTGGCCAAAAATAAGTGCACCTTGGTTTGAGTTTTGTCTGTTTGTTTGTTTGATAAATTTACATAGTCACCCGTCTCACATATCTTTTTTGGGGCAATGTACAAAGTTAAAGCAGTGAATTGAAGCTCTTTGACAAGCCACATTTTACAAATGGTGAAAAGGAAGAGGTAACCCCCACAATTTCTACTGTGAATTAGTCCCACAGCTTCCCATTCATTGTATTTATGATCCCTAAAGACAAGCATTGGTGCAAACTGGTGGAAGCCCACTCCTGAGAGCTAGACTCTCACCTTTAGTTACCTATAGGTTTGAACTCAACTGCATTAGCTTTTGGTGTTCATGAAAGAAATAGCACAGGCATCTTTCTGTCAGAAATAGAACTCCATACATGTATTGTAGGTATTTTTAACTTCAGCTTCAAAACAGCTTGAGGGTTCTCAATATGCTCATCCTCATGGGAACTGGAGAAATACACATACAGTATGTATCAAGAATTTATTCGGGTTGAAGGATATTATAAACTGTATTTTGTTCTTTATTGCATTTGAATTGTGCAATGAGGCTGGGCTGAAGGAAGAACATTTGCTGTTCATTTGCTGGCTGAAAATGATGTAAGACGGCATCCAGTCATTTCACAATTCTGACACCCAATATTATAGTTTCAAATTCTCACACCCACAGCATTTTCTTCACAAATAGCATATAAGGCATCTAATTCTCCATTTGGGTTTGGGAGATTGCAAATATAATGTGCATCGGAAAGCTACTGACAAACTAAATTTGGCCTCTTACAGGAAATATTCCAAAGCAGTAATTGATGATTTCCAGATTCTTACAATCCCTCTAGTGACATCTAGTGGACATTAGAGGATCAAATACAGGCACGTATATAACATGCTAGCAGATTTATTAAAAGGAGTGATATAATTAAAATGTCAATTAATGATAAACTATTCTATTACATGGGAAAACTTTCACAATAGTGTAATATAGCCAAAATTAAAAAGTAATTTAAGAGGCAGTTTTAAAGGAAACAAGACCTGGTTATGGCCAGGGAATGTGTCAATTCGTGAGGTGGCTCCATTATCATTAGCACCCGTTCATCTATTCCTTTCTTGTTTCTGCTTTTATAGTTTTTTAAATATTATATAATGGTTTTAAGTAATGATTGTTTTAAATTAATAGGAATTGATTTATTGGATTATTGGATTGTTATACATAGCCCAGTCACTTTCTGTGAGATGGGCGGCTATATAAATTTAATAAATCATTATGAATTTTTATTGAGGTAAGAGAACCTGGCCCACTCTGAACATTAGTGTTTTCTTGTCAAAACAATGGCACTAGGTATCCTATCATTAAGTCTAATAGGCTAGGCTGGCTAAAGATTATATGAGCCATAGATCTCCAGTTCTGATCTATGGGCTGGATCCAGTTTTTAAGCAGCTCCCCTGACTTGAATATTTGTTTTAATTAGCCATGTGTCTAAAGATTGGAGCCACGATTGCTCATATAGGACAAAACTGCTAACAAGCAAAGTTAGACCAATTTGATATACTCAATTCAATCATTCTAAACAGAAAAAGGCTAGATCCCATTCTATATTTTATTGACTTTGCTGAATTTTGGAATATGCAGGCATCAAATAAATTCAGGTTAACTGACTCCCAAATGGCTTCAATTGCTAATATATTGATAACATTAATACCATTGAGAACATTATGAATAACAGGATGTAATTTTGTAATAATAAAAACAAATGCTTTATTTGCGAGAATACCGGATGCTAGGGACAAATAATAGGTTAACACTATTTCAAGTGTAAAATTTTAAAAGATATAGAGAATTATTGCATGAATTGGAAAGACTAATTGAATTATATATTCTTGTATGATATCTAAAACCCATTTATTAACTTTGCAGTCGACATTCCAGAATCAACTGGGTGACCATTCTGGAAGAAGGATCCTTTATTAGATGGACACTTTATCCAAATTATTCTGCTTTGTCTCGGAATTAGGATCTCATCTAATAGGCTCTTCTTTTAGAATTCCAATACCCTTCGGAAGCAACAGACAGAAAAAACAGAAGAAAAGTTGTCTCACTTTGTGTGTGTATGTGTGTGGGTGTAAGAGAGACAAAGAAAGAAAGAAAGAAAGAAAGAAAGAAAGAAAGAAAGAAAGAAAGAAAGAAAGAAAGAAAGAAAGAAAGAAAGAAGTGGTGGAGGAGGTTTTTAGGTGCGCATGCTTAGGACTTGAATTCCGTTTCAACCCATCTTAGATTGTGGATCTAACTATAAGTCACCCACACATAATAATAATGATAGATAGATAGATAGATAGATAGATAGATAGATAGATAGATAGATAGATAGATAGATAGATAGATAGATAGATTATGGCCATAATTACATGATCAAAACTTTTTCCCCTTTCTACATGTCACACATGCATTATCCTGGCAGGATTTGAATTGATGTATGATCAGTATTGTCTTTCGGGATGAGAACTATATTTGCCTCAGACCAAGATTTAGGCGTTCTTGCATCTTCTAATACTGCATTAAACACCTCCAGTAAGGGTTGTGCTAAAATATTTTGTTGTTCCTTATAGATTTCTATCGGGAGACCGTCAGGACCCGATGCTTTATTGGTTTTTTGTTCATTAATGGCCTTTATCACCTCGGACAACCTAATTTCTTCATTCAGCATATTTCTGATTTCCTCTGTAACCTTAGGTAATTTAGCTTTTTGGAAACATTCCTCCACTTTCTCCACATTTACCTGACTATCTTCTTTGTATAATTGCTCATAAAATTCCTGGGCTATAGTTTTTTTCTCCTCTTCCTGATAGTGTATTCTCCCTTTGTCATCACATAATTTGCTAATCCAATTTTTCTCCTTTTGTTTTTTCAATTTATATGCGAGCCATCGGCCCAGTTTGTTTGCATTTTCAAAAAAGTTTTGTTTTATGCCTCTCATTTGTTGTGCTAGTTTCTCTTTATCTAGAATATTAAGCTTATGTTTAATCAAATCCATTGATTGTCTGATATTCTTTTTTTGTGGATCTTGTTGGAGTATTGTTTCTAAACTTTTATATTCCCCTTCTAACCTTTTCCATTGTAGTTTTTCCCCCTTGTTCTTATTTATCATATATGCCATTGCTACCCCTCTCATTATTGCCTTGGCTGTGTCCCAGTTATTTTGTACAGAGGTGTCTTCAACTTTGTTTTCCTTGAAGAAGAGATCTAATTCTCTCTCCATCTTTGATTTAAAATCATTCTCTTTTAGGATTGATCTTTGTAAGGTCCATCTAGATATTTTTTTGAACCTTTCCAGCTAAATTTCATGGGGTTATGGTCTGCCCAAGTACCTGTCTCAATACACACCTCTTCAATTTCGGAGTTGATTTCTTTTGTCATCCATACCATATCAATTCTAGACCATGAATTATGCCGATTAGAGTTATATGTATATTGTCTTGCCTTGTGGTTTCTCTCCCTCCAAACATCCTGAATGTTTAAGTCTCTAGCCAAATTAAAAAAAGATCTCGGTAAAGTTCTTCTTTTCTTTTTCCTAATCATCTTGCCCATATAATCCAGATTCATATCTAAGATAGCATTAAAGTCTCCTAGCAAGCAGATTTCATCATGATCAATGCTACATATCTTATTGTGTAGTGTTTTGAAGAACTGTTCTTGATTGCGATTTGGGGCATATATCTCTACTATCATCACCTTCCTATAGTTTATTTCAACATCAACTATCAATATTCTACCCTCTTTGTCATTATAAATTTGTTTTGGCTGCCAATTTCTGATTTACATATAATGCCACCCCTCTCTTTTTCTTTTGTCGGTCTAATGAAACGAATAAGTTCCCTAATTTTGGTTGAGATAGCAAATGTTTTTGTTGTTCCTTTATATGGACTTTCTTGTTTTTCTTTGAAGACGGTTTGCTTCTTATCCAAGAAGCTTCTTCACCTCCAAAATGGTTTCAACGACTCTCTAAAGGAATGCAAATGATCATCTGTCTGCAAGCAATATAAATCCTCCCACTCCCCACCACCAAGTCACAGCTGAAGAAGCTTCTTGGATGAGAAGCAAAACGTCTTCAAAGAAAAACAAGAAAGTCCAGTTGCCTCTTGAAAAAGCATCTTTGGGATAACTATGACCTGGATGACTGAGACTCTTCATAGACTTTGTCTGAAGACATTTCCATGGTTATGTGGCCAGCATGACTATACACGGAGAACAGAACAGAACAGAACAGAATAGAATAGAATAGAATAGAATAGAATGCTGGAAGGGACCTATGCCATCTCAGACAAGTGACTGTCTAGTCTTTTCTTAAAAACCTCCAGTGATGGAGCACCCACGATTTCTGAAGGCAGGCTGTTCCACTGGTTAATTGTTAATTGTTCTCACTGTTAGGAACTTTCTCTTTAATTCCTGGTTGCTACTCTCTTTGATCAGTTTCCAACCATTATTGGAGAATAATTTGACCCCCTCTTCTTTGTGGCAGCCTCTCAAATACTAGAATATTGCTATCATGTCACCCCTATTTCTTCTTTTCTTTAGATTAGCCAAACCCAACTCCTGCAGCCATTCTTCATATGTTTTAGTCTCCAGGCCTTGCTGTTGGAATGCTGTTACTTCCCCACCAAAGTGGTACCTATTTATCTACTTGCATATGCATGCTTTCCAACTGCTAGGTGGGCAGGAGCTGAGGCAAGTAATGGGAGCTCACTCCGTCGTGTGGTGATTGAGTCTCAAGCTGACAAGCTCAGCATCTTTAACCGCTGAGACACTGCTCCACCCATCATTTTTACCTAGGACTTGCAAATCATTAATTCAGACAACACCAAGACCATTTCAAACATTTTACTAAATCAATTCACACAAATTCCAAATTGCAAATATAATTAAGGTCAACAGGGTACTTTTCTCCTTGGATCCATCATTAAGACATGAAATAAACACAAAATAGATAGGTAGCATTTTTTTCTTCTTTAAAAAGATGAGAAAGGAGTGCCACCTGATAAAAGCACCACAACACTGTTACAAAATAGGGTCTGCCGGTTTCTTCTTTCACCAAATAAAAAGACTATGGACTGCTAACAACTTTCCAATCAACGCATAATTCATTAAAATAAAACTATAAAATCTCCTAGATTACACTACATTCAGACAATGCCTGGAATACAGTGCATTGAACAGCAGTAATGTCAACTATCAGTGCCAACATAAAATATTTTTTAAAGTTAAAAAAAAGCCCATCTTTAATTCCCTAGATGAATGAACTTTAAAATAAGGGGCTCTCTGTTTTACAATGAGGAATTTAAGGAGAGGGGTCTGGGCAAAGAGGCAAGTATCATTTGCTTTCTAGACTTAGTTGGCATCTAACTTGGCCATTTCTTGCACATAAATCCCTATACTCTCACTATCAAAGAGAACAAAATAGACTGTCTTGATTGAAGAGGACATCGTTGATACAAAATAGGTGGAAATGGCTTTCAGGATCAGCTGAGCAGCAGTCTGCTTTGGGAAACCATTCCTATTCACAGAATTGTGGAGAGAAAAGATAATTAAAGTTTGTTTTAAAAAAATTGAAAGATACATAGGAATCTCAATATGTTTAAAGAAATGTCACAAAATCCTAATGAGGCTTGCAACAAAATGTGGTTTCCTAGTACCAAAGGAATTTTATAAATTCCTGTATCTACATGCTTGGGAGTACAACCACTGAAATCTCTCTCTCTATCTCTCAGTGTGTGTGTGTGTGTGTGTGTGTGTGTGTGTGTGTGTGTGTGTGTGTATAGGAATGTGCTGTGCGGCTTGCAGAAGCTTGAAGGAAAAATATATGGAATGAGATTCAAAAGGAAATGAGGGAGACCCTGGTTCTCTTTTTCACTTATCTGAAGAGCAGAGACAAAAACAGAAAGCAGGAATTAATGGCAGCTCTTTCCTTCTTGACAAGCCCCATCTTCTCTTTGTAGACTGACTTCTTAAACCACCATGGCTTGTAAAGCAGTCATTCTTAATAACCAAACATAAGCTATGGAAGAGCTTGTAAAAGCCGGGCTCAGTTCAGCTTAGGCAGCAATATATAATCAGTGGATCTCTACAAATTTATTGTTAACCCCCCCTCCAAACCTACTCCAAATGTTCTGAATGAATTTTAATTTTTAATGTGACAGAATGTGAAATATTACAAATTAAACTTTAATTAATTGTATTTCATGTCATGCTAAATCGAACATGTGCGTTAATTTGAAACAAATTATTATCATTTTGCTGGATTTATTTTGGGGGTTGCTGGGTCTACAGTATGTCCTTATTCTCTTAACCTAAAAATGTTGTGTACCGTTACGCTACAGTAATGTTGAACTTATGGAAACAACTCACATAAGTTTTTTCATATTTTCCGGGAATGCCTAACTAACCGAGTGATTGCAAATCCTAAGAAACAAGCAGTGGACAAAGGGGATTCTTGATCAGTTCCAATAACAACAGTTGAATAATGTAAGCTTTTAAAGGACTTTGAAGATATGCTCTGAAGTCTACATTTAAACAACCGTACTTGATACTTTAGAGAAGAGTATATAGAACTTTGAACTTTTAAAATACTATTCTACAAATTTGGTTTGCTGAAATCAGACATTGTAGAACATCTGGCACAACAATTATATATTTCCCATTGTGCCTCCTCCCCCTTTCCCTCTTTTCTCGAAACACACATACTTATAATGAATCACCCCATGTAAACTCATGTTTTATCCATAAAATTGGACAGAATTGTTTATATAGATTTAACGAGTAATGTCTGCTTGACAGATGTCTGTCCTGGAACAGCTGTGTACATGTGTTGGGACTGAGAGAAAAATGCTGCTCTTAAAAAACTTTCTTATGTTTTAAGATTTTTATTTACCATTCTTCAGATTTGTTGAACTCAACTGACAAGATGAGTATGCTATTCTTTAAAGGGACACATTTTCACTTGGAATGTCATATCTGATTGAATACTATTAAACTTCCCTCTATATACATAAACAGTGCCACACAAGATAACTTTATCATATAGTAAACATTTTTTTCATGTTGTAATTAATATTTAAAATCTTAAGACATTCCTCTTCCTGGTCATTTGGGACAATTTCTCAAAATATAACACGTTCAGAGATGAGAGAGAGAGAAAACTCCGTTCATCAAGGAAACAGTGTAAAATTGTTTTATAAACATTTTACCTGCAAAAATGTTTTTCATAATATTGGCTCCTCTCACTGCACCATTTCCTAACATTTAATCATTCTAGCCATGGCTAATATGTTACCAAGGTTATAGGTCTGACCTCACTAAAGATTGTAGACAGAAATGAATGTCATCATTATTGTTTGCACCACTAAAGATAAAAAGGGCACTGCTGAGTCACCCAGCTTAGTCATTTGTCTCACTAAGTGGCCGTTCAGAAGCATGGCAAAGCAATAAGCCAATATTAAAGAACAGTGTACAGCAGGGGTGTCAAACTGCCGGCTCACAGGGCGGTTTCATCATACCGAAGCTGCGCCCACCCCATTGCCGGCAATGCAAGAAGAGTCGCGATACGTTGCGACACGTCATGTGACGTGGCGAGTTTGATACCCATGGTATATAGCAAGCTGTAACATATAAACTGCAAGGATTTAATCATTTTGCAACATAGCATTTTTTGAGACGCAGAAGCCATTATAATGCAATAACTTAGGATCATTATAGCTATCGCACATTTGTATGGATTTAGGTTTTATAGAAAAGAAAAAATACCTTTCAGCTCTATGTTTGGAAATTATAAAGACTTCATCTTAAATCAACAGAAGGAAATGGTTGCTTAATATAATCCACAGTGGTTAGTAATAAGAAGCAAGCAGAACTGTCAGGGATCATATTGACACTAAATCATGGTTTATAGTAAGTAATTTATCATGCCAAAACACAAACCTTGGATTATAAATCACAATGTTGCCAAGCCACAAAAAATAATCACTTTACTGTCTAGCATGTTGTGTGAATATAGATTTGGGGACAAACTGGATGAATTCCAGGTTTACCTGCCACTTCCAATGGAAGGAAATGCAATTGACTTCAGCTTCTTTTCATCTGCCAGTGCTAAGCAGTTTTTCACTGTCTTTTCCAACAACTCTTCACATTTGTCTGAACCCCAACTGGGGCTATTGCAGTGGATCACAAATTTTGCAGGCAATCCATGTCCTGAACTGACAACAGCTGGTTGAGGAAAAAAATAGACTGTATTTAACATTTTGGAAAATATAATTGGAACAGTATAATTCAGCAATGAAGGATACATAGTTCTTTACTCCAATGGATCACCTATTCTGCATACTGAATGTGACTATATTTATGCCCAGTACAAAGTTTGGACACAAATTTAGAATTTGGTGCTGGGGTGGATAAACATGCCTTGTACTCTACATACTTATACTCTTTGGTTGTACTCACATGAGTTAGGTCAGTAGTGAAATACAAATTCATTACAAATTCACCCCGATTTTCCCCTCAAATGGCATAATGCTTACCATTAATATATAGGTAATACTATATAAGTAAGTAAGCTCTACATACTTACTTAGTTTTTCATTTTTGATTATCTAGGATTCTACACTCCTTCAATCATTCACACTTCCACATGCAGTTGACTTGCATAGGACTATATGCCTGTATTAAATTTTACAAATATAGCAGTTTGAATTAGTGTATATGCTAGTAGTGATTTAAAATTGAATGTATGCATAGTTTATTTTCTTTTTCCCATTTCTCTTGTTTTATTATTTTCAATGTAGTGTTAATACTTTCTTATAAACCCAGGTCCGAAGGCCTTTTTGACACAATCCCCATCAATGACATGCTGAGGACATTATGGTTATTTAACAGAATCCAAGCTAAACTGAACTGCCATCTATGGTACACATAGGTAAAATGTTCCCCATTTTCCAAGGATTTAAACTGCACCTCCTGCTGTGTCCAATGGCCCGTTCTTTTTGCGAAGTTCAACAACAGCCTCCAGGAATTCTTTTCCACCCCGCTTCTCCAATGTGCTCCCTGTGCAAGAACAGAGCAGTGACTGTTCCACATCCAACACAGCATTTATCACTTCAGGTGGCTACACATCACAGATTTCTCTGAACAAAAAACGGGGGTGGGGGGACTGCAAAGTAAGATCTAAACCTTTGAGGACTGGTCCAAAAGTAACAACTCCCTCTTGATCTCCATCTTTTTAAAGATTTGCCCTCCCACGGGATTTATCCTGATGCAATTTGCAATGCCAACCAGCAGGGCAGTGACATTTCTTGCTGCTGCTTCCATAGAACCACAGTAGACATGTCTTCCGGAGAATGGGCTAATGCAATGAGACTTGACTCTTGTACCAACGCTTTCCCATGGAGGGTAAGGTTCCCCCTTTCTGTTACAGACTGCTTTAAAGACAAAGTTGCCATAAGAAGAACTTGAAACTCACCTCATCTTCATCCCTGACCCCAACAGGTGGCCCCCGGGAGTGTAACAGTCTTGTGAGTGCAACTGGCTGCTTTACTTGACAACTGCCCGGCTTGTTGAACCACCTTTAACCAAGAGGAAGAGCCTCAGAAATAAGGAGATTCTCTAGGGTACCCCCTTCCCTCCACTGAATTGCTTCACTACAGCTACGGAAGTGTAACAAATGCTGCTCGAGTTAGGAAGGGAGCTGCATCATTTCCATTACTGGCTGAGGTTTGCGCAAAGGCAGTCCACCATGAACTGGTTTAGATCTTATTTTGCAGCTTTACCTTAATACAGAGAAAATAGAACGTAGCTGGAAAAGGTTCATTCCTAATGAAGCACCCAAAACACATTGCATTTGTTCCATGATTATACAAGGAGTGAGGCAAAGAAACAGTGACAGTGAGACTGGATTAATTCTGGATTAAAGCAGTAACTTTGTAAATTGATCTCTGCAGCCTAATCATAAACATATTTACCTAGTAAGTAACTCAGGGCTTATTTCAAGAGAATTCGTGAAGATACTTAGAAACAATGCCTCAGGTTGCAACCTTTGCCAAATTCAGCAAAGCTTACTTCCAGGTAAACATGCGTAGGGTCAGGCTTTTGATGCTCTAGAACAATATTTCCAAAATGAATTCACTCAAGTGATATGGGGGGGCAGCTGTAATTTCTAATGGAAGTCCACATATTATATGCTCATTGAAAAATACTTCTTAACTTGGTAGTAGGTACTGAAACCAAGTATCTATAACTATTGGGAATCTATTATGCTTTATTTGATTAATCTGAGAAGATATTTATTGTTTTTATTTTGGCTGGCTGGGGAATTCTGGGAGTTGAATTGACGAGTTTGATACATGCATAACCTGCCTTCCTTCTATCACGGACCCATTCTAACATTAAGGAGGGTCCCAAGTGTTTTTTTCTCCAAGCATGGACTAGATCCACGTATCCTCAGTTCTTGGAAAACTGACCTTGGGAGTTAGCAAAATCAAGTTATTGAAAGAAAAGAATATAAACGACTCACACATTTTTTAAAATATTAATTGTTAGTCCACTGTCTATAAGCTGTGGCTCCTGATCCTTTTTATTTATTTGTTTGCACTGCTTCTGTGTTCCACAGGAGTTATACTGCTGAACTACAGGTAGGAAACTCCAGATTAACAGATTCACTCCACAGTAGCCTTGCAGGCGAGATGGGCGGCGTAAAAATTTAATAAATAAATAAATAAATAAATAAATAAATAAATAAATAAATAAATAAATAGACTCTTGATTTTCAAACAATTTTCGCAGTAGTAATAGCAAACAGGCCGACCTGGACTGATGATAAGGGGTTTTTAATATGGTTTTAAGGTTTTATTGGTTGTAGTTGGGGCTATAGATATAGTTTAATTTTTAATATTTGTATTTTTACTTGTATTTTACTGTTGTTAGCTGCCCTGAGTCCTTCGGGAGATAGGGCGGCATATAAGTCCCATTAAATAAAAATAAATAAATAAATAAATAAATAGAAATGAGGACTGTCTGTCAAATGGTAAGGCATATGTTTTTGCATGTAAAAGCTTTCATGCTTTTCCCCTAAGATCTGAAAAGACAGGGAGAGCCTAAGATTTGACATGTGTGAAACTGCTGAAACTCATTGCACAGAACTCTAAATGAAAATGGACTGTCTCAAGCTACATTGACTCAGTGTCAAGAAACTTGACAGAAATGTTTATGGGAACAGTGACCATTAGGAAGTGATCACAATGGCTATAAAGGAACTGTGTACTGTAACTTCCTCAAAGGTAACTGAAAATATTCCTTGAAAGATGCTATACTGGCCAAATGCAAACATTCAGCAGGAATCAGTTCCGGAAGCCTGAAATGATTTTTTTAAAAAATATATTTTTACTTTTCTTTTGCTACTTTAAAATGGGAAGCTTGCTGACTGGAGGAATGTAGACAGGGCTTTTATCAATTTCCTAAGGCAATTTTTATACAGATGATTTACCACTTCAGGCTGGGCTGACAAGGTCTTTTAAATTATTATTCAAAATTTTTCCTGAGTCTATATTTTTATACAACTTTAAAAAAGCTATGAGCATTTTTTTAGTATTGATGGATATATAGTTGTATTGTAGAAGTATTAACTCGTACTTAAGGAATGAAATGCGGTCTCCATTTTACATTAGAAGGATGGAGTGTCTTTCTGTTTTCATCATGCTCTATAGCTTTCAGCTGAGGGGCTCTTTGCTCAATACAAGCATAAATATATGTGTTACTCCCATAGAATAATATCACTATTTCATGCTGTCAAAGCAGGCATTGGTATAACGGTGACAACAGCAGATGCCTATAAAATTTGTGAAATATTTCCCCAACATACACTGCGGTTAGAAAGGTCTATATAGAAATAAAAGTTAATCATTTGAAGCTAAGCATTTATGCAGTTCTATTCTTTCTTCCAGCAGCCACAGGGAATTAGAAGACAATTCGGGTATTCCTCTCCCAAATCAAATATTGTTACTCAAACACATCTATTTTTAGAAATTATGGGTTCTGTAAGTCAAAATAAAGGATATAATATATATGTAAATTTTTCCATTGATTTCAATGGAAATAAGCACCACCAAGGTAGAATGGATCAAATGATTACTTTAAAATGTATATGGTTTCTGATCTATGATATTCCATGTGAAATTCTGCACAAAACTTAGTTTTGGCCATTTTTCTTACGTCCTTAGAATATGCAGGGGGGGGAAAAGGTGGGAACTGGATATGGCAGCTTAATGAAAATGTACATGGTTTTCAAAATTGCAAATTTGTTATTGATAAATTATAGGGATAAAATGTAACCAACGTTATATTCTTTATATTGTCTGAAGAATCAGGTACCTACAGTACTTTACCACAGAGATTCTTTTGCGACCTTATATCGAGAATTTATATAGAAATACAATGTGGCCTTTGAGTTTTATGATGGACTTTTATTTGCCTTACTGAAATGGTGTCCCTGATTAACTTGTCATATACTTTCCAAATTAAGAGATTCAGGTATTAAAACATTATAATACCCAGTAATAAATGCACTGACTATGGTAATATTGTTAACATAGTTGATTTAAGGAGATTAAAGTTATTGGCATTCAAATACTAATGTTATTGTATCTTGATCTTGCAGTGGTTCCTAGTATTTCTTATCACTGTAATTTGCTATGCTATGAATTTACCTCCCAAATATCATTGTTTTAATACTGGCAGTCCCTTAATTTGATAATACATTCGTAGGCTGTCATTCCATGCTTCCCACAGGCTCATCTTTCCAAACACATTTCCCAAATTGTTTCTTCTTCAGATCCGCCACACCTCCAGAACATCAATTTGGAACAGGTGTCCAGTATTATTATGCTTTGATGGTATTATTTAATCTTCACAATTATTAATAAGTAATATTTGTGCTGGAGAATACCTATCTATGTGGTCTTTAAGAGTCCATACTGACTTGATGTCATATAATTGAACAATCAAAATTGGATTTAAGCTTGTGAAATTAGTGTTCTCTCAAAAAAATTACACTTTGGCAAGATGCCTCTGTTAAACGGTGCCTTTCTTAAATGTTACACATTTAGCTCTAGTTTTTAGGGCAAGAGGTTGTATGCCCAGAGATGTAACTCATTCTTACTACACAATGAGGCAGAATCACTGTTTATGTGATAGAGGTAAAGTTGAAACTTCCCAAAAATTAATAAATTAATTATTAGTAACCACAAGAATACACCTAGATTTTCTTGCCTTGTGTTTTCTCTAAAACTCTTTTATATTCACTTGCTAGTTTATTGTAGAGAATTATGGATTTCAGATGGATTTGCATCTATGCACCAACCCTGTCCAACCTTGTTTAGTTTTTTTCCAAGATCAATCAAGGTTGCTTTGAAAAAAAAGAGAGGTTTTTTTTTCACTTAACCATTTAGAATTTGCTTTGGAATTGAGGTGGATTGCTGGAAGTGAGAAAAGAATGCAGCTCTGCAGAGCAGAGACAAGGTTGCTGCTGCTGATTGGTCATGCATACACACACAAAGTCTGCAGCACTGAACTCTCCATTACCTACTTCACCACCGGTGTAGAAGTCAGAATTTGTCGGGTGAACGACAGCATCACTGTCGATTGTGGCAATGTCAGCCTGAACAACTTGCAACTACAACAGGTAAACAAATGTGTATCAACCATGTTGGTCAAAGACCCAGAACAGGATCTACATTTATGTACATACCAACATCCTTCTTTATCCTACCTTTTGGGATCCAAAATATGTATAATAAACCATCACAATAAAGCCTAAGAGTCTGTGTACAGGTATGTGCTGAGAAAAGGGAGAATGAAAGGAGAAGATAGAGAAACATCAAATACATAACTTTTAATACTTGACCAATAGGTCAAAGACACTGCATTTCAGGAAGGAAGTATAAAGAACAGCTAGCATCTTCTTGGTTTTGCAGAACCTGTAAAAATGTAATCTTAAAAAACATGATAACACCATCCAATCTGGCTCATCAAATCTAACAAAGCAACTTTCTCCATTCTGATACACTATCTTTCCAATATTCCTTGATTTTTATTTCCCTCTAACAATGTATTAATCACGTTGTGAATATTTATGCATTAAGACCTATAGAAATCAGGGTGCAGTTTAACTCCCCAGAGGTTCTGGGAGCATTTTCAGCTTGCAGTACTATAGCTACTTACTGAATGTTTAACTCTGTTGAAAGGGGCAGATATCCTGAATGGCTTGGGGACAAGGGAGGAAACGAAACATAGCCTTTTGCTTTGACAGTCCATTGGGGTCATTCGGGCCTGAATAAGCAGTGGTGGTGATGAATGCAATGGCGATGTTATCCTGAGGCAAAATTCTTAAACTCTTCCTCTGACACTAATAATAGGAAAAAACTGTATGACTGAGTACTGGGTCTTTGAAGGATGTAAATAATTTGCAAATAAATAGATTATAATGTGCCTTTACTCTACAGTTCCCACTAGTAGATTTATGTCTAAGGAACTGAAAAATCCAAGAATAAATATATCTAGAGATTTCAGCATATTTGTTCTTTAATTTCTAAACAAACAAAAACATGGGACTGTATGGAATTCACCACGGTTTTTCATTTTAATGAAAAAGTGCTAGCTTCCTAGTTTAAGTTCCAAAATATGATACTTTTATATTTATATTTTATACTTTTATATTTTATATAAGACAGTTGCCTAGAGAAAACCCACAGAAGGATACAATGCTTATAGTGTTATCCTAACCAATTTCCATTCTATTGAATGGAGTTTGTTCCATGTAAGTCTGTGTAGCACTGCATCCTTAACTATCTAGGTCTATCCATTTTTGTCTTTAGCTAAAACAATGAAAATAGAAAAACTGAAATCAGAATGGAGAAGCTGCTTAGTTTGAAGCCAACTTGATGATATAAAGAGCTATTTCAGTCCTCAGAATTTATATGCAAAATATCCCCAAGGGAACCAACAGTCACATCTGATTATTATGGAACAACATTTAAATGATTTCAGAGTTACTCAGAGAGTCATTTTCATTCAAGTAGTATCCAGAGAAAGCTACCACATATTAATAGTCTTTCCACTATGTATTTTGAATACTAAAGATGCACTCCTCTATCTTCTTACCTGTGTTAAGTCCCTGTGCAATCAAATGGGATTTGTATCTGAGGAACATGCATTCAGTTGCACGATAAAATATTTAAATTTATTACATGAAAATAATCTGCAAATTCCATAATTTCCATGTGACTGTTAGTTATAGCCACCCATTCCCCATTTACCTAGATCATCTTTAAGGTCAATGTCAGCATTGGTGGGATTGATAATGGCCTCCACTTCGAAGCCGGCTAAATTACTGATTTCACTGTGAATTAGGTTCAGCTGAAAAGAAAAGCATGAGGTGGGAAATAACAACAGGACAGTTGGGAAATCACAGAGAAGCTGCAGTCAAAGTAAGCTTTGCAACATAGATGAGGATAGCATCTCTGAAGGCAAATGTGCAAAAAATAAACAGCAGGTCATAAAGAAAGTTGCTTATAAACAAACATAGAGTATGTTTCAAACTCTAGACATTAACGTGATTCTCCACATGGGAAGTCAAAATTTGACAGAACAGGGCTTAGTTTACAAATTGTAATGCCAGATGGGGAAGGGTCTGGAAAAGTCCAAGGATGCTAAGTTGCTCGGAATTGCTACTAAACCTTACTCATGCAACCCTATTGATCATAATAGCTGAGATTACACAGGGCATCCATTTAAATTGATGTGACAATAGCCTTCCTTCACATTATTCATTTGTTATTTTTTGTGATGGGTAGAGAGGTCATTTTTGTTCAAATTATTTTGGCAGAGTGCATGAGTATCACTACATAGTTTTTGAGTTAAACAGTAAAAAGCATCCTAAAATCAAGAGTAATTTCAACTGAAGCCAGTAAGATGTACTTCCCAGTAGCCATGGGATGGACTGCATTGTAAACAGGGCAGAGACACCCTGAAAAGTTTGATTGTAATACTTCCATTTTAAAATTTTACTTTTGGATTAAAATGAATGATATGAATATCCATTCTTAAACACCACCAGAGATATGGTAAAATATTTTATTCTTTTCTAATATTTTCTGGGTTGTTTTTTTCATGTTCTGTTGTTTGAAACTTGTACTAAGATTGCAAAAAAAAAGTGGGGGGAGGTAGAAGAAAAAAATCAGACTCATTTAAAAAGGAAATGAAATATTAATGAAGGAAGGGTTCATGCTGTTATATGTATATGTACGAAATTCTAGCTGGATTATAGTCTTAATTATTGTTTTAATATTTCATTTGTAACTAAATGAGAGGTAAGATAGCGGACTTGCCTAAAGCAAAGAAAGCATGGAAATGCTAATACCAGTCATCTATTCCTGCTTTCTGAACTTCAGTTAAATGAACACGTTATGTCTGAATCAATCCATTGCTTACATTCCACTGTTTTCAAAATGCCATAAGTAATAAGCACATACTGAAAGACAGCCTACTGTACAAATCCAGTAAGAGCAGGATCTTAATTTGAAAATAAATTTCCAATTATGCATTTAGACCCAATAAAAAAGGCATAGGAAAAGAAAATGTATTTAGCCTGTTGTATGTTTAGTGGAGAGTTTGCATGCTTAAGCTTGTAAACAACAAATTATATTTTGTGCAAAACAATTCTTTTCTCAAAGGAAATGTTCAGTGGGTACATAACATTTCCCTGCCCTCCCCCATTAGACAGCAGAACATTCTCCTGCTTGTCGAAAGGAGTTCTTTTGAATGGAAGCATGGCAGATGGGAATATTGTCTCTTAGGCTCCTCCCACTGTCACAAAATATGTTTTTCTCTTCAATTTTTACTGTACGGCACATGATAGCTACGTGGGTTATGTCATGGATAAGCATTACTCGAAACCAGTCTGTACATGGTATAATTCCAATTATACAACTTAAAAAAGAGAGGTATTTCTATTGTTATTATCTGCTGCCACCATTTCAGATTATGTCTTTCCAGGAGCCAAAGATTTCTTTGACTTCTTACAGGCTTCCATGTATGTTACTAGCAGCTTGTGAAATGAATGTGGTTAGAACACCATGACATTAACAGGATTAAGAGGGTTGAGATTAAGAATGCTCCACATAATGGTCTTTTGACATCAATTTCATTTAACCACTATTGATTCGTAACAAATATTTTTTTTGGCCTCACACATAGTAAAGTAATATAATATGACTAATAAATATAATAAATGTAATATAATAAATAATATAATATAATATTTTAGCTCAGTATTCAAAGTTTATGATAACAAACAATAACATTTAGAACAGCAGGGTTAAACTTTGTAAATATGGCTAAATATATACGCAATGCCTTCTTAGGTACAAAAAAATTCTCTTATTTGTATATATGGATTCTTGCTATGATACAGTCTCATATTATCTTGTATATCTCCATACATTATTATTTATAAACCAGTATTTATTGCCCAACCTTTAGCAAACAGCTCTTAATACTTATGGATGTATCTTGATGAAGAATTTCAATTCTCATCATACCAGTACAGTAGAATAATATGATTAGAAGCCATATCAATATAAATCATGTTAAAAGACAAATATTTTCTGAACATATTTACAATCTTATCTATTCCTGTGAAAATTTATCTCTGAAGGTTTCTTGTATGTATATCAAGCTCTAGTGTTTCAATGCAATATAATAGCCAATGAAATGTGACACTATGACACCAGAAGAAATCTGTTTACCATTTTTATAACAAAACATGGTACACTTTATTTTTAAACATTTTCTTGATGTAATTCAGGTTGAATTTAAACTGCAAGGGAAATATGTAGCAACATGTGAACTGCA
Organism: Vipera berus; assembly: GCF_964194415.1. Lineage (NCBI taxonomy): Eukaryota > Metazoa > Chordata > Lepidosauria > Squamata > Viperidae > Vipera > Vipera berus. The sequence continues at coordinate 202,469,652 of NC_138203.1, forward strand.
TAAAAATATGCCTCCACATATGCCTTGAAAAACCTAAGAAGTGGAGAGATCAGGTACGAAGACCTGCTTAATGTATCTCTCACCCACCAATCCCTCCAATGTTTTCAAAATTCTTTCCTCCCTTGGATGTATTCAGCGTATGAGTTGGGATTGGGTTAAGCCTGTGTGAAAGGTCTTTGAATTGTGGCCTTGAATCCTCTTGCAATATCTCCACTTAACAAAATTACCATTTACTATATAGTAGCACATCCCTTTTAGAAACTGATGCACGCTTCTTGTATTGCCTTATATTCTATTCACATTAATTTGTGACTCTGGGCTACTACATTAATCCCCTCCTTTCCCTATTTATGCTTGCAACTTATTTCGAGGACGATATTCTAAGCTTGATTTTGCCCACTTTCCCTCTTTCTCTTGTGCTGAATTATTGCTACTCTGGATTAGTGAAACCTTTTCCTTACAATTATAGTTCAGGCTTTTTATCTCCATTAAATGGCGACCAAAAAGTTTCAGTTTTATGAATAATTTACTTAGCCAAATGGTGTTCCTCATCAATATCCTTTACTAGGTTTTCATTCTGTTTTATATCCAAAATAAATGCAATGTCCTTACTTCTTCATGGCTGTACTTTCACTTATTTTTTTTAAACTTTCTGCCCAGTCTTTGGTTCCCTCTATTCTGCCAGAGTAATCCACTTGAAGACTATTTCTCTCTCTCTCTCTCTCTCTCTTCTTGGAAATAAAAGCAGCACGTCTTCCTCTTACAAATGCTTAGAGCAGCACACACACACCCCCACACCAACCTTTTGGATGCCAAGGACCGCTTCCATGGAGAGCACTCTTTCGTGGAGAGGGCATGGTTTTACACGCTGCCTGGGCCCCGTATATGGGCATATGGGGCTTTGCTCGCTTGCACAGCCCAGTGCCTGGCAGGCTGTGGATCAGGGCTGGTCCACAGCCCGGGGATTGGGGATGCCTCACCTAGAGGCCTGTCTTTTCTGTGACTTTTGGATTAACCTCCAAATCATTATTCCCAATTGTAACCAAGTTTCAAGTGTACGCAACTGTGTTCATTCACATTTATTATTAATCTTATGTCTGTTTAAATTTTACTGTTCTTCGGAGTGGGGTCTGGTTTTTTTAATCGATTACGTTTTATAAATTGATGGCATTCTGTACTTAATATGTATAATTTACAATACATGTAAAATAAGTTGCAGATATGCACTTTTATTCATGTATACCTCTAGGTTCAATTAAGTGCATGTATTAAACACACGCGCACGCGCGCACACACACACACACACACACACAGAATATTTTGATTAAATGCACAAACCTACCTTTTGCCCAAGAAATAGACTTTTGGTGGATAAGACAGTGAAACCATCTGTTGGGGTGCCTTCTGTTGTGCTGTCAGCACTTGCTGATTTACTGACTTCTCCCTGTTTCTTTTCACATATAAATCAGTTAACCAATCAGCTTATTAGCAAATCCAACTTTAATGAAACATTATATAACTAACACACACACACACACACACAGAGGGGGAGGGAGAGGGGGAGAGACACACAGAGAGAGCAACTATATGCTGGGATAAGCAGATTCCAGAGAGAAAAGAAAGTTAGCACAATTTTGATTTTAGAACTTAAATGCTGAAGTCAGGCCATCCCTCCCACATCTTTTTTCAAGAGCAGCATCTATTTTCTTGTGTTAAAAAACAAATAATAATTGGTGTTAATAGCACCAAGAATAGTTGGCTTTTTCGACTCTCTCTATAGCCAGGAATGAATGAGCAGATAAACTAGAATTGAAAATGTAACTCCTGCACAGCCCTAAAGTCTAACTATACATCTAAATCTATAAAAGAAGTTGAATTTTTATTAGCGTGTATCTGAAAAGTCAGTATTTCACATATCCCCTCTTGAATTACCTAGATCTAATGTAGATATTTTTATGAATTAGAATAATTCAGTGTAATTGCCTTTTATATTATATTAGACTGGAGATATATTTTACTAGTCATCTAGCAACTTAATTGTTTCTGAGCAAAAATGCGTTAAGACTGGATTATAGGGGGAAAAAAATTAAGTGTACCTTAGACTTTCTTGCTACTTTCTTTGCACTTGCTTTCTTTGTTGTGGTTTTCTTCTGTGATGGTGACTTTGCTTTTTTAGCTGGGGGTGGAGTGATGATGGCTTCCAATTTTCCTTTTGAACCCCGCTTTTTGGCCAACAACTCTGGGTGAATATTTGGTAATACACCACCACTGGCTATGGTGACACCTTTCAACAACTTAAAAGGAAGCGGAACAAAAAGATATCTCTGAGGATTTTTAAAACTTGAAGACACTAAGATTTTGATTCTGAAGAAAAAGATAATGAAATACCCAAATTAAGAGTCAAGTCCCTACTGAGTTATGAGACTCTATGACAATTTCAGAGTTAACAACTGCTGATATATTTTCTAATGATATAATTCAACTGAAGCAATTTCGACTTATTTAACAGATGTTACATTTTAGGCAGAATAAGCAGGAAATTAAAAAAGAAAGAAAAATGAACCCTTAAGACCATGGAATGTATTTTCACCTGATTTAACTCTTCATCATTTGCTACAGCCAGCAAGATATGTCTAGGGGTGACACGGCCTTTCTTGTTATCTCGTGCTGCATTTCCAGCCAATTCAAGAATTTCCGCTGCAAAGAAAGATAAAATTGTTTTAAGTCTTTTTTTTTCTTATTTTAAAAACAGAATGCATAACATTATCCAGGAATTTAAAAAATGCAATCTTAAAATCAGTAAAAGAACTATAACTGTTACAACAACATTAAGGATAAAATAAATAGGAAAAGACATTTGATAAGAATTAATTGCACATAATCTGATAACATCTTGTTTCAGCATAGGGATGGAGGACAATATAATTCTATGTGACATCAGAGGTACTCATCTGTGCTAGTTTTCTCCAAAGATGTTCTCTAAAAATACTTTCAGAAAGTATTTTAAATGTATTTTACACATCTGACAGTCTTGAAAATCAACCAGATTTTTAAGGGTTTTGCTAATAACAACTTGATCTGTAAAAAAATTAATAACTGTGTACACAGATGATACATAACATATGTAAGGAAAGAGCAAGGATTAGCTGTCCAGCTAAATAAACAATGGAAATACCCAAATTTTCTATGTTTCAGGGCAATGAACACTAAAAAGCAACTACAGGTAAAGGAAGCAAGAAGATTTAAATGGAAAGAGTCACACAGATAATTATAAAGATAGTTAATAGATCAAGAATGCAAAATCAGCAAGCAGATATTCAATGGATATAGAAGATCTAATAAATAACTAAAATAAGCATACTGTATACATAAATATCTTTAGTTATTGGTATATTTAAAAGCAATAACAGAATTTGTTTAAACAACTTCAACTAAGCACCCTACTCTATGGAAATTCTGTTAATTATGTTAATGGCTCATTTTAATGTTGTTTTTAATTATATCAGTTTTGTGATTTCTTAAACTTATTTTCATTGTAAGCTGCTTCAGCATTCGAATATATGAAAATTGAGGTAAATTCAGTAATAAAAGACTACTGAATACATTTAACAACGTCAAGAGGGTGTATACTTCTATCAGATGCTTTCTGGATTTTTTTTTTTACAAATAATCTGGTCATTAAAGTTTATTGGGAAATCTGTGACAAGCTGTGAATATATTTCATTAATAAGAAAATAACTTTTCAGTGCTTCAGTCAAAATGATGACAGTCTTACTAATTTTATCTTCTACCTAATTCATACTCCACTCTACTTGTTATCAATATCCATTATGATGAATTGCACTGTTCAATTTGGGGATAGGATTTTCTTCCATAGCTATATTAATAACTACTTGGTAGCAAGCAATTCCATTCCTTGCCTTTATTACAGACTAGGAACAGATTTTAAGTTAACATCTGATCTAACATAGAAAAAGTCATAACATACAGTCTACGAGTATTCTCTAAAATTCTACTGGAATGATTTTTTTGTTCTTCACCTATCTCTTAAAATTTTCTAAGGTTATCTCTGTAAAAGGGACCCCCCACCCCAAATAATCATTTAGAGATCTTTGGATATCTCAATCTCTTGTCAAATACAAGATGCAAATATACTGGGAGAATTTAAATTGGAGATACAGCAAAAAGAATGCAAGTACAGAAGAGAAACACATGCATCCCATTCTCACAGTCCTTGATTGACACAATATAACAACAGTACATTTTTCCATCTAGTTTGGGGAATTTTACAGATAGTTTGAGGAACTTTTCTTTTTAATACAACAAGTGACCAATAGTTATATTTTACAAAAAACAAACCAAGCCTGCAAACCACTACTTAAAAACCTGAACCTCCAAGCCAGCAACTTCTTCAAGATAAGAAACAGACACACAGAACTTTTCCAGGAAACTTCACATGTAACTTACACCTGCAATTCTTTAACTGGTTCTCATGAAACATTCTGGTTTTTATACCAGATTTCCATTAATATAGTTTGACACAGGCCTAGCCCAATTTGAAAGTATGTATTAAATATCAGAGGAGGGAAAGCCTACGAGATTGAAAATCCCAAGGTTTAATAGTGGTATCTTGGATCACAGGAAAAATATACATATGTACACTTAGACACTGTTCCGCAACACATGCCTAAACAACGTGCTTAACAGTTGCTGGAAATCGTGACTTCCCTCCAAGTTATTTTTTCTTACTCAATTCCAAGGAGTTGGAGATGGGGAATATTTATCTTGTTTGGAGCTCTTGAATGGAGAGCAAATAATCAAATCAGCAACAGTAACAGCATTACTGTGTAGAAAGTCCATTCAGATGCTGGTATCCAGGGAGGCATAAAAATCCAAAACCATAGTCATGTTTAGTTCTCAAATAAACAATCAGGGTTAAAAGCAAAATTGAGGTCCAAGCTACTAGCAATATACCAGGAGAAGGTAAGGCTACTAGCAAATATTTGAAATGCAGATATTTCCCAGTTCCACATGAACTTCAATTGGAGAGTTTCCTACTCAGGAATCAGATAACAACCTGACAATGTTAAGGATTCTGCTTTAAAAGGGTTAAAACATGTTAAGAATTACATGCCTCCCTCCTCTTTTGCACGCTAACCTGTTGTTGGTTTTTTTGTCTCTCACAATTTTATTCACTGTTGTAAAAATTAATAGAATATACAAAGTGGATATCATAATTTGGAAAATTCTGAATTTTCTAAGAAGAGTAGTACTTTTCACAATAATCATGCTCTTATTATTTCCTATAGTCTCAGACAACTGGGAGAAATAGGTATTTTCTAGCAACTTCGGTTACAAACTCTGTAAATCTGTGATCTCTGATTGCGAACATTTTTACATGCACAATAAATTGCTAATGAGTTTCAAGATATATGGTAATAGCCAAGGTCAGAGCTCTGAACATACTGCATTCATTCTTTTTCACAATGGTGTTCCAAATACTGTAGAACTCCCATGATGTTTTAAAGCAGAGTCTTACATATAAAACAGTACTGAAATGGAAGTAACTGATCAAACTCAAAGTTTGATGTACACTATGGAAATTTATATGGAACGATTCTGCAATTTCATACTTTTGAAATTTAAATGTAGGTTAAATGTCAGCTCTCAAGTCAAATCTGTTGTTCATTACAGAACACAAGTTAAATGCTAAATTTGCATGATGGTTTCTTTTCTCAATACTTAGTTCAAGCAAAAAGTCCTTGGTAATTGTCAGGTGTTCAGGACCTGGATTTTTGCTATGCAAATGTGAATATACCTGACAGCTAGGAATTCTGACTTCATCTAAAGTTTGATTAGATTTTGTTTCCCCTTCTGGGTAGAAATTTTATGTCTTGAGTAAAACCATTTCTCTGATTTCAAAAACATTTGCCTTTCTTTACTTCATTGCAATGAAGTCATAATGTTGAGAATTTAGTTTCTAACAGCTAACAGATGACATGCTGAGCAGTTGCCAGCATTTCCAACACCCTCAAAGCCAAAAAGAGAAAAGTGTAAAAAGTGTGTGAAACTCAACCCTTCAGCCAAAAAGAAATCTGAGAAAAACTCCACAAACTGAGAGATATTAGCATTCAGAATTTTTTTTAAAAAAAACCTGTAATAAACAATTTCTAAGCCATACAGACACTTTATTCTTATTCCCTTTCCCTGTTATACACATACATAAATTAGTCTTCTATTAGTGACTAGTTGATTAGACCATCTTATAGGTTTGAATTTTTTTAACAGAATTAGCACTGTTTTTCTTGAACGTTCCTTTATTTTGAAAAAAAGTACTTCTTTTCTCTAGAAATAATTCTTTTAAAAATGCCAGGGTTACCTTTGCCATAATTAACAGTCAACAGTCATCATTCCACGGATGTATCCTGACAAACCTGTTCACCCAGCCTGTGCATTAAATGTTTAAGGGACAGCTTTTAACGATGCAGTTGACTGAACAGTGTTTAATGAAATTTACATTTTCACTTTAGAAACCTCTGAATTAAAATCCCCCCCAAGCCAAATTACTATTCTATCCTTTCCTTCAACCTTGCAGGTGTTTCTAAAACGTAGGCTTCCAGAAAGCAAAAGGGAGGTAAGGAAGAACATGTTATTTTTTAAGGCTGTGCTACACAATTAAGTGTTTTATAAAACATGCTGATGTGAACAAAGCAGTTCCCTTTGAAGCATAAGGCAGTATCTGTGAAAAAACACATGCAAACCAATCAAGAGTAGCTTTTGGAGCAGCCGTATAAGCTATACAAGGACACGGTTGATAAGAGAGTCCTTTATTCAGGTTAATGTACTTTTTGAAGCACCTCTTTCAAATGCTTTGCTCAGCCGTATTCTTCTTTCCATCTTAACAAGCTATAGAAGAAGTGGTGGAAAAAATATTAGGTGGAAATCTATTTTAGGTTTCTTGTATGAATCACTCCTGTGAACGTCCAACAATAAGCAAGGACAAGCACATGGTAGAAGCTACTTGGAAGCAGCATCAGACAAATTTTGTTGGAATCATTTCTTTGATATGTCTGATGCTGTGTCTTAATAACTTTACAACAGGAGTGTGACCCTATATGCATATTTAAACATTCAATTATTATTTATTGCATTTCTATCACATTTTTCACTAGAAATTCATGACAGTATACAGAAATTTCAAATCCTGTTTTTATCCTCACAATAACCTAGTGTGGTAAATTTGGGTTTAGAGAGATCAATTAGCCAAAGTCATCCAAATGGGAATGTAACTATCAAACCATATTACTTTAGCTCTTAATGGAGTTCAGTGGAGCTTCTTCTCAAATTATTTTTGAACTACAAGAAATATAGTGTAGTATAGCTATACTGCACTATTGAGGCCACCTTTGGAATACTGTGTCCAGTTCTGGTTACCATGATACAAAAAAGATGTTGAGGACCCTAGAAAGATTGCAGAGAAGAGCAACAAAGATGTTAAGATATCTGTAGGCTAAATCATACAATGAACAGCTAAAGAAACTATATAGGTTTAACTTAATGAAGAAAAGGCTCAGAAGAGACATGATAGCAGTCTTCCAATAACAGAGAAGAGAGTGTGGCATGGCACCTGAAGACAGGACAAGAAGCAATGGGTGGAAGCTCATTGGATTCAACCTGGAAATAAGGAGGAAGTTTCCGGCAGTAAGAACAATTAATCAATGGAATTGCCTGCCTCCTAGAATTTTGAGTGCTTCATTAATGGAAGTTTTCAATAAAAGATTGGACAACCATTTTTCCAGGATAGTATAAGGATTTCTGCCTTGGGCAGGGGATTGGACTATAAGACCTCCAAGGTCCCTTTCAGCCCTATGATTCTATGATTTGAAGAAGAAGCTTTTTTAAAAAACAAAAACAAAACAGAACTAAAAGGACCAAAACCTGATAACAAATGTAAATATAAGCTGCTTTCTTATAGACTTTAATAGAAGGAAGTCAAAACATTTATCCTTTCATACTAGCTTCCTCTGTCCCCATTCTTTCTTTTTCCTTCTCTCAATTAGTCTGTAAAATGGTGTTTCCTTTGCCTACCAGTTTACACTTCACTGTTACTCTTTAACAGTTTACACATGCCTTTCCCCCTTTTAAACACATCTAAACATGATTAGACTAAGAACTGCCAGATGTTGCTTGAGTGAAAGCAGTATGCAAGTTTTGGCTCAATTAGTTTACAATTCAAGACCGGTCTTGTGCTCTTAAATTTGCTCTTGGCTTACATCCTTAAGTTCCAAGGGCATTTGTTATAAACTAGTAATTACACGAATTAGACACCAATCACATTGAAAGTGTGTCCCCTTCTGCATTAACATCAATAATTACAAAGTACTAATTTCTTTGGATGCAACACTGGACAAGTCCATGTACCTTCTGCTGGAGCAGACGGTTACCTCTGTCACACTTGCTTAAGGGAACATTACAGGTAGGAAAGAAAGTGAGGCCTAACTTTAGCCACAGTCATTCATTCCTATTATGTGCTTATTCCATGATTTGAACAAATTAATAAATCTCCCTTGCACCAGATTTGCCATCACACAAATTGGGAATAGCTGGATTTGTACTACAATGACAAGATTTTTCAATAATCTAAGCCTCCTAAAGAAAGCTAGTCTTTGAGCTTCGCTTTCTTTTTTCCTTTTTCACCAATTTTAAAAAACCCAACAACCTTGAAAAAGAAATTACCAGTGGCACAGTTATGGTTGCTGGCACCACAGGAAGATCTGGGGGAACCTTATCCACTTCTAACTTTATGACCCCAATAAAGAATTTCACAGGAATAGGGCTTATGAGTGATTTCCTTACCTTAATGAACCAGGCTAATTGAAAAGCAGCAGAAACAGAACATTCAAATGTGTGGCTGTCAGGCAGATTTGTGTGTGAGAGAGAAAGAAGGGGGGGGGGAGGAGAAAGAGAGATTTGTCCCTATTCAATTTTTCAAAAAATGTGTACAGAAGAAAAAACAACTACAATGTGAAATATACCACTAAAATATAGAATATTTAAAAGTGATCAAATAAAAGTTTATGTCAATAATCAATGGTAATGCATTGCTAAAAGACCTGACCAAGTCTGTTATTAAATTCAAGCATAGCACTGAAATATCGAATCAGAAAAAAAATCAAATTGAAATCAGTGTTATAAATAATGCTTTTACATCTGTTTTTGCAAAAGACAGATTTTTTTAAATATGAGGGATATAATGGAAGAAATCTAATGCTTAACCATAGAGATGTTCTACTATGGAATACAAAGTGTGAGTTAGTAGTTAAGATAATAAGGAACATTCTAATCTCAAATATTGATACTGTCTATTAACCCTGCTGCCAAAGTGATCATGAGACATTGGCAAGCTATTATGTTTTCCAAACACCTTCAATGTGGCATCCATCAGCATTTATCTGATGCAACCACAGAAATAAATATTGCTGCTTTTTAGATGGGATAAATAGTTGTTGAAAAGACAAGGGCGAAAGTTAGGGAAAAGATGAAAACAAAAACAAGAATTAGAACCAAAATCCAAACAAGTAAAGCATAGTCAGGAGACAGAAAAGTAATTATTAAAACAAACTGTAAGCTCTTTGTTTTGTGTATATTTAAAGCTGTAAATGCACCTAATTCATAATTTCACACTGGCTTTCACTTAAAAGGAACGGTAACAGAATCCAGGTAGTCCTCGACTCATGACCACAGTTGAACCCAAAATTCCCATTGCTAAGTGAGACAGTTATTAAGTGAGTTTTGCTCCATCTTAAGACTTTTTTTTAAAACCACAGTTGTTAAGTGAATCGCTGCAATTGTTAAATTAGTAACGCAGATGTTAAGTGAATCTGGCTCCCCCATTGACTTTGCCTGTCAGAAGGTAACAAAAGATGGTCACATGATCCTGGGACACTGCAACTGCCATAAAGATGAATCAGTTGTCAAGCATCTGAATTTTGATCACATGACCATGGGGATTCTGCAACAGTCGTTAAGAGTGAAAAATGGTCATAAGTCACTGTCTTCAGTGCCGCTGTAACTTTGTATGGTCATTCATGACCTATGGCAACTGGATTTTCTTGTTTTTTTCTTGAAAATGTTTTGCTTCTCATCCACAAAACGAATGGTTGTTAAGTCAACCATTACTACCTGTAATGGTACATGACTCCTTTTTCAAAGACAGCAGCAAACTTCAATAATTTTAACTATAAAAGTGTTTTGCTTATTCTTGCCTTGTTAGAGAACAGCATACAGAGCCAACAGTTCAACAATGGCAGTCCTTTTTAAGAGGCCCTGCATGTCCTCATTCCAATCTCACTTCTTTCATTACCTTTTGTAATTTCCTCCTAACTTCTCTGACTGTTCTGCTCTCTGGTGCCTGCTTGATTTATGTGACCTCCTTCAGAACAGGCGGTCAGTCGTGTGACTACAGTGGAAAGCCTTCTGGATGGTAGTCAGCAATTCTGAGACTTCAGTCCTTCAACAACATCCCCTGTCACACATAACACGGAACCCTCTTTAGACTTTTGTTATCAGAACAATATCATCCTTGCCGCCTATCAAGGGGATCGTTGGCTGTACCAATCTGAGATTGTTTCAAGAAAATATATTTTGTTTTCAGTATTAGTTGAGCCATTTAACTCGGACATGCATAACATAAATAGAAATCATTACACACAACATATGCATGAATGGCATGTGTTCAAAAAGATACTGTCATTTTCCACTGAAAACTTTTTATTCCCTCTTACGATGCATTTTAAGTAATACTCAAAACCTTTAAATGTTATTCATTGAATCAAATTAGTTTTTATACATCTCAGACGCTGCAATCAACATTCTTTAAACAGTTACGTTTTTTGACTTGGGCACAGATGCCCCATGTTTTTAAATTACTTCAATTTTTCCACAGAAGGAAAAAAAGTAACTTTGTGGATTAAGCGAGTTCAAGCTAATGACTTCTGACAACTAATATAATAAGGACTTAAAATGACAAGTAAAACACACTAGCAGGAGAGGGCTTTATTGTTCAAGCATTCAATGACTTAGCATAAATCTCTATTTTATTAATGAATTATGATTCAACAGAAGTCTAATTGTTTACTATACTATCTGAGACTTCTTGGGGATTTTGGTGATGCCATGACACAAGAATAAAACCTCAAAATCAGCACCTCCAAGGGGAAATTACAATACTAGGCTATTTTTTTTGGCATTTGTTTGTTTTGAATTTATAAAATGCATGTATTGGCAAGTCATTTCCAATTAAGGAAAATGTTAATAGGCAAAGCAGACAGTTCCAGGATTCTTCCTACTGCACTTTTCTAACAAACTATACACAAGTGTATTTGAGGAATGTATGTTTTGTACATCACCTGCAGTTTTATAAATTTCATTCTTTCATTGTTGTGGTTTTCTTCAATTCAGTACAGCAAGAAATTAACAGAAATTTCCATAAAGTTCATTTTCTGTTGTCTTTAAATTTTCTCTACAAGATTTTTATGTGTGCATTTTTTTAATGTTTTATGAACACATGGGGTCACTGTAAATGGGACTACATTAACACAGTACAGCATATAAAATAATTTTAGTTTAAAGAAAAAAGCAAAACAGCATCATGTTTGACATATTCATAAATATAGTATGTCACAAATCCATTCACCATAGACTAATGGCTCTAAGGGCCTCTACATTTTGTTAATGTTCTAGAATTACAATAATCTTAGAAGAAACAGAAAAACGGCATTGGAATTTAAGAAGCAAACAGACCAAGGCTATTTTAAAGCTCCTTTTTGAACAAAACTTCAATACTCTGTAACTGTCATGAGTTCTCAGGTCAAAGAAATACATATAAGATATTTATAATCACCTATTCTCATTTCTTGAATTCTTTCCATGTTTTGAATGTTTAAAATCTTAAATTCACAAGAATCTTAACGTGTTCATTGAACTTAGGAGCTGGACTAGGAGTAGAGAAATCCAGATTCCTATTTATTTTCAGGGATGAAAGGACAACTTGTTGACTATGGGAAAGTCACTATCTCTGACTTTGTCCTACTTCACAAGGTTATTGTTAGTTTAAAATTAAGGGTGGTGCACCTTGCATGTTATCCTGTGGAAAGCTGTGGTGTAGATGCAGTAAATAATAAGTGAATAATTAAATGAATATACATAGGCTGCCCAACTCCAGATGGCTACTAGATAACAAAAAGACCTACAGAAAGTTTGAAGTGCCATCTAGGATTAAAATGGATTTTTGTACCCCAAATCTTAGCCTTAGCCACAATGCACAACTGACAGGACTGGAGACAAAAGTTGTAAACATTTTATTTATTAATCAGTTTTCCAGGCCAACCAACTCCAGCTCTAACAGCTCTAGGCTGTTTAACACATATCAAGAGTAAAATCCAGAATACAGGGAGTCCTTGATTTACGTCCATTCATTCAGTGACTGTTAGATGGTGCTGGATTTTTTACCCTTGCCTGAAGTTACAGCCTCTGCACACACACACCACCAGTTATGTGATCACAATTCGTGTGCTTAGTGATTGCAGGGGTGCTGCATCTTCCCTCACCCACCTATCTTCCTCCATCTCTGCCCTTTTGCCCCCCTGCTGCCTGCCCTCCATCACAACACTTGGACTTTGCTGATTTGTGGCTTCCCTTGCTAATAATGAATGCCCAGCTTTTTTTTTTTTTGCAGCCCAAAGCCAGCTCCAGCCCTGCCTGGTAGCATGGTGCAAAGGGGTATTTTGGCATGTTGCACCTCTGGGGATGCCCCAACCTGACCCAGCAACCAGGGTAGGCATGTCTCAGCAGCTACAGAAGGAGAAGGAGAAGGAGAAGGAGAAGGAGAAGGAGAAGGAGAAGGAGAAGGAGAAGGAGAAGGAGAAGAAGAAGAAGAAGAAGAAGAAGAAGAAGAAGAAGAAGAAGAAGAAGAAGAAGAAGAAGAAGAAGAAGAGGAGGAGGAGGAGGAGGAGGAGGAGGAGGAGGAGGAGGAGGAGGAGGAGGAGGAGGAGGAAGAAGAAGAAGAAGCAGCAGCAGCAAAGGTGACCTGGGGCAACACAACACAGAGTGGCAGGGGTCCCATAGCACAGGGTGACGAGGGTGATTGGGAACGGTGGGTAGCTGCAGCTTCTGGGGCATTGCAAGCAGCCCCAGAGCCATACAGTTCTCAGAGTGACCAAAAGAACAGTGATAGGGAGAGAAAGGTGGGGGGAGTGGGGTGGGGTTGGAAGCGGTTCTTTACCTTTACTGAGGCTTACTGAGGCTCAGGACTGGGAGGGACTAAGCTTGGAATGCCTTAGATTGACTGAAGACCAGTAACGTTCACTTAATGACAGCAGTGGGGATTGCCTAGACTGCAGTGGCTAAGTGATCCTGTCACCTGATGCTTCGCTTTACGACTGCAACACTTGGCAGCCAAAATTCTGGTCCCAACTGTGGTCATACGTTGAGGGCTACCCTTAAGAATTCAAAAGATATCATCATCTGGAGTATCAACCAATTCTTTCCCCAGTGGAGATAAAAAATGAACAGCCCTGCTCTATCATCCAACCCCAAGACCTACAGCAGCGGATCCCAACCTCTTCTATACCCCGCGCCCTAGAACACTTTTGATATATTCTCATGCCCCTTACAAAAGTTTGAAACAACGGCAATGAATTATGCACAGTATAATTTTGAAAAGCCAAGTTTTTGCACCCCCTGGAATATCGTCTCACACCCCCGGTTGGGAACCCCAAGGCCTATAGAAAAAGCCATGGTTTTAATGCTCTTTTAAAGGCTGCTGAGGTAGGGGATGGTCCTGTAAACCTTTGTGGGGGTGCTGTTCCAGAGGACACATGCTGTTTACTTGCTTACTTACTTACTGCTAGGTAGCATTGCTTAATTACAGGGAACCGAAGCTGTCTAATGGATGAATTTTACTTGATCATCTAGACTAGTTTCTGGCCTTGACAACTTTAGGATGTGTGGACTTCATCTCCCAGAATTTCACAGCCAGCATTCAGCTAGGCATTAATTCTGTGAGTTGAAGTCCACACATCTTAAATTTGTTAAGGTTGAAAAACAGTACTCTAGATTGACATTTCAAAGGACCGTGAAATGGAGTACTTCTTGTTTGTTTGTTTCATAAAAGCAAATAGCTATAATGACACATTGCCACTGCAAATAAACAACTTCATTTTTGATCGTAATGCATTTTAAATGGGCACAGCCATCAGAGTAATCAGTCAAATGAAAGCGTCTTTTTCTGAACTTTGCTTCTTTAAAAAAATTAGTCAAACAGAAAAACCATGAAGGCAATTAAAAGAAAACGTGCATGAATACATGCACAGAGTAATCACAGTTCCTCATAATGGAACTAATTAAAAGTAGACAATGCCTTTTTCTCAGTTCTTTCTATAATACCTTCCTTAGTGAATGCAGACTATGTTTACAAATTCCCAAGATGCCGGATTCTTCTACCCCCCCACCCCCAATCCTTGCCAACCCCCAAATTTGATCTTCATGCTTCATTTTATTTCTCTGCTCAAGATACTTCAGCTGACAGAAGTGATGAAAACAGTTACATAATTGGAGGCATGTGTTGCTCATAAACATTTCTAGCAATACGTGTAGTTGCAAGTTGTTCTTTTAAATAAGACACACGGCGAAGACTATTTTGTAAAAGGACATGCAGTTTGGAATATTTCGATTTAGATTTCACGTCTGATTCCTTTTATTCCCAAGAAAAATGCATGATACAAATTTAGATATTTAGATCACAATAATAGACTAACTCAAGAATACACTATTTTGATCTCAAATGACGTGTTTAGAGACAAATAGAAGACCTGGCAGCCTTAACGTGACAATTTCTAGATGACCATGGTTGGTCTTGAAAAATTAAGCAGAGTCCAGCTTGATTAATAATTGGATGGAAGACTTAGGAAATGTCAGGTCTCAAAAAGTTGAAAAAATCCCCCACATCCTAAAGACAATTATGGAGAGCCATTTGCATAGTTTATCAAGAAACAATATGGATGCATCCTTGTAATCAGTAATCAAGTTAGACTTAAGGGCACATAAACTGAATAGTAGGAATACTTTAGTTTTATATTGATATTACTTAATATGGATCTACTTCATATTTAAAAGCAGCTCCGTATTACATCTTTTTTAAAATAAACATAATTCAGTTTTCTTAAAAGTTGTATGTTTAACTTTTAAAAGCTTATAAAGAATAAGGAAGCAGAATCCTGCACCTCACAAGAATTTAGCCCAAGTGAAACTAACAAAATTTCATTAAAGATACTTACAATAATTTTTTAATACTTTACATTTTAAAAAGAGATTTTTTAAAAAAATATTACCTTAGCTGCTTCTATTTTAAAAGTTGATTTAAATTTCTATTTGTGGTCTTTTTCTTTTTTTTGTAAAATTGGATTATGTGCAGAAAAATTATATACATTAAACATCACTGTTACACTCTGACCTTGATTCTTATTAGAAGCTTACATACTGTAGGGGTGCACTGGTATTTAAGCATTACAACCAATTATTCAAAAGCTACAAATCTTAAGAGAAATCTACTGTAAATCCAATTAAAAAACCATTTACAACGGCTCAAATTATATGGTATGGTACTTCCAAGAATTAGAAAAAAGGAACCTGGATTAAAACGTGACAAACTGGATTATGTGGATGATGTTTCTATACCAAACCTCATCCTCACTTTGTTCATGAATTCCTTTTATGATTATTTTATATTTTTTATTGCTTTCTCACTATTCTATTAAAATGAACTTACCAGTCAAGTATTCAAGTACTGCTGCCATATATACTGGAGCACCGACCCCAATTCTGTATTTTGGATGACCTTTCTTAATATAACGAAGCATTCGTCCAACAGGGAATATGACTCCAGCCTTTGCTGAGCGAGATGTTTTGGTTGACTTTTTCTTTCCACCCCTGCTGGACATTTTTTTTCAAGGGGGTCTGGATAAGCACACTAAAAACAAAGAACAAAGTAAGACTACCCATAGGTTCCATAATATTTATTCCAAATAATAAATAAAACCTTAATATTACAAAATATTAACAACTAAATAAGGTCCATGGTTTCTAAGTGCACTTTGCAATTTCAATTGCCATATTATCACAAATAAAGGATATTTAATGTAATTCAACAATGGAAATGGAATTAAGCATCGTTAGCATGTAAGCAAAAACAGCCTCCAAAATAATCAATATTTCAGTACATGATGCAGCTTTTGGGAGAGTGGGTTTCTTTTAGGCTATGTGGCAAAGAAGAGATAACAGAAGAGATATAAAAAGGCCTCATAAAATCTCTTAAAGCAAAAGTTATATTTAATTCAAAAGAACATTACAGAATTGAAATATTCTACATCACTCTTTGCCAACATGAATTCATCTTATAGAAGTGAATTATGAAAAGCATATATGCGCCAATTAATTTTGCAAAATGACATAATTCTAATTCTGATAATAAAGCATACAGATGTCCACAATCACCATTTCAAGATGTGGTGGAGAATGTAATACAGGTGATCCTGAAGTAATTGGGACCACAACTTTCATTATTAAGTGATGCAGTTGATGTCACATGACCACATTGCTTAGTGATGGCAAGTTTTGCAGTTTCCATTGCTATCATTAAGGATGAGGTTGTTGAACGAGGATCTCCTTGCAACTTTGTCAGTTTCTAAGAAAAAAATCAGTGGGGAAGCCTGTAAGTTGTAAGTCCTCGGTGGCTCGTCAGCAGCCCAGCAGACAGGAAAGTGCTGCTGGGTGCGGTGGGGGGGCTGCACAAGGGTGCTTGGATGGATGGTGAGGTGTGGCAGGGGTGGGGTGGCTTTGGAATAACAGTCTCATTCATTCTACTTATGTAACCATACCACTTCAATGAAGGTCTGGTCACTCGCTTTTATATATAGGCCGTTTATTCACCACCTATTCATCCTTGACTCTTTCTTGCTTTACATCTTAAAGTGCCCCATTCCTACAGCTTTCATGTAGGATGAATGTTATGTGATGTGATGTTCCTCTTGACATGCACAACTTTTGCTTCTATGTAAAAAATTGACAGAAGCCACTTTTGCTTCCTTGGCCATTCATTCCTCACAACCATCCACACACTACCTACTACTTTGTATTAACAGTATTTGCATATTTTAGTATTTCTTCATCTACTGTCATCTACATTATACCAAGGTGCACATACGTATCCACTTACTCTAGAGCAGCGACTCCCAACCTTTTCTATACCCCATACCCCTAGAACGCTTCTGATATATTCTCGCACCCCTTATAAAGTTCAAAATAACGGCAACAAATTATGCATGTACACTATAATTTTGAAAACCCAAGTTTTTGCACCCCCTGATCTAGATTTTGCTATTTATGTGTAATGTTCAATTGTTCATTCTATTTTCTCTATAAAACATGACAACTGCAAATAAAACAACACTGCAACACAAGACAGAAATCACAAAACAGCCAGTTGTGGACGGCCTCATTTAAAAAAAAAGTATTAACTGCAGATTAGTTGTTTGCATTTTATTGTTAGTATCTTTGACAGATGATGGAATTTCAGAGGACCACACTCATTAAATTTAAAACAGGGTCAGAACAAGTTACAAGCATACTAAACAGCGCTTTTTGTGCTATTTTGTAGTAGCTTAAAAACCCAGAGCATAACTGCAACAGCAATATGTACATCCATAATGATGTATTTAGGAGAAAGAAAGCAAAGCAAAAATAGAATAGTAAATCTGATGTTTTAGAAATACATTTCAGTGCTTCTTTATTCAGGAATAAATCTCAAATAGTTTTCATCTCCAGGAAATGTGCATCATATTTTCTTAAAACCAGCAAGAGTCCTAACAGGGACTTTGAAAATATTCAATCCAAGATTGTCCAAGTTTACCTATATAATTACATAAATATCATTCAGATAAAAAGTATGGCTTCTATCCTGTTATACCTTTCTGCTTACATTTGATGTTTTATTTTCTTACAAAAAATATATAACTGATAATAGATGGTTGTTTAAAACAGCAGGGTTCCTGTATTATTTTTCAATAGTTTCTACTGAAACCATATATGTGTGTGTATTTATTTATTTATAATGGTGAAACAAAAGACGTACAAAAACCACTCAAAATGCATACTTATACATATGTGTATACACGTGCATCAAGTATATAAAACATGCCTGGGATTTGGACAATGTGCCAATAACATTCCCAACTAATTTCCAGATCAGAAAAGCCTGTTGATACAACAACACTAATTCTCCCTAGCCTATTTTTCCTCCTAATAGTTGTTTCTAGAAATGGGTAATTTTGCTTCCTGTTTTTATAAAGACATGCAAACTTCCTCTACTGATTGTTGCAAGAGATAGGGAGGGAGGGAGGGAGGGACAAAGATAGGATACACAATATGGTTCTGATTAGTCCCACTTGAATAAAGTTTGCTACAGGCACTTTTCACTTGAAAGTATACTAGACTTCAATGTATCTTTTAAGTTTTTGGACTGACCTTTAAAGCAAATTCCAAGGCTAGCAAGGCCTACTTCCTACTAAGCCCTGTAAACAACACTTGCATATACAATGTATAGTTCTTTTATCTTTTTGGAAAGGATAAAGAGTTGCAATTAAATTCCTGGAATGTGGAATGGTAGAGAATTCATCTCCTTACCAACTAGGCTTTTATGCCATTCCCCAGATGGAGTTTCATAAACGTCAGTTCGACAACTAATTTCCACAAACATAATTGCACTTGACACCCATGAACATGCCCCAAAACTGCAAGTTAATTTACTACCACAAACAACCTTTTTATGGATAATTCTGTGGAGTGCCTGCAATTTTTACCTCGCATTTTTCTAAGAGAATAGGCATTACCATAAAATGCTAAAAAGCTCTATGGAGAGTAGTAGTTTACAAGCTCAGAAACTGTGGTTCTGCTGGGAACTGGTGGTTTAAAAAAAACTTTCCAAAAAATCTTATACTTTTGATTTTGTGCTGTGGCTTTTGTGGAGATAGACAGTTCCATAAACAAAATTTTATAAACCAAAGGAGAATCTGTTGGCATTTATTGGCCTTAAGAAAACCTCCTTGTCAGGCAAAAGTGATCTCACACCAAATGAAATTATTTCACAATAGTTCTTCTCCAACTTTCTTTTCCTTCCCTATTATTAAATAATGGTATCTCTGTTTTGAATTTTTTATTTAGTTGCTCTCCATTCTTTTTTGTCCCCACCTTATTCAATTTCACTAAGTTTTTTGTGTATTTGCAGCCAAGATCTATCAAAACACAAGTACAGGCATCTCCAAATAAAATATTTTATCCAGTTTGATCCAATATTTAACTATTTCTATGAATGTTTTCATACAAGGCTGAAATGTCAGATTGTAGTTAAACTTTTATTTACTCCATATAGGGAAATTTGTCTACATTTAAGAAAAGATGTACTATTTCAAATGAGGCTATCATGACAGTCCTAACTGAATATATTATCTTATCACAGCAGCAACAATTGTTCAGAAACTTATGGAAACATTGTAAAAAAAAAGTTAAGAAGCTTCACCCCATCTCATTATTCTTTTCATTTTGGAATTAAAACAAAAATGAATACTGGCATGTAACTAACAAAACATCTGGTTAATTCTGGGTCTTCTACCAGTCTTTAAAAACAATAGAGGCCT
The DNA here is from genome assembly GCF_964194415.1 of Vipera berus. Taxonomy (NCBI): domain Eukaryota; kingdom Metazoa; phylum Chordata; class Lepidosauria; order Squamata; family Viperidae; genus Vipera; species Vipera berus. The sequence continues at coordinate 202,489,400 of NC_138203.1, forward strand.
CAATCAATCTGGAAATCGAGCATTATAAAACCATTCACCTCTAAATAAAATAATGGTAATGGATTATTTTTCATATGTTGAATTAAAATTTCAATCTAAACCATTTAAAACAACTTTAAAGCTACATCTATTAAATTTTTAAAAATCTACCAGTAATTGTGTTACTAGTAACAATTACAAACTGAGATGCCATCTGAAGTTAAATTTTTTAACATATTTTCTTAAAATTAATGTACATATTGCTGTAATGTGACAATTTTCACAAAGCTGTCTAGCATTTTCCAATAGAATCACAGAATTGGAACAAGCCATTTTGGTCAAATTCAAATAATATTCTTAGGGAATCAGCCATAGCTACATATTCTTAGCCTTAAGATGCTAAATCTCCACTGGTAGCTCAGAAATGAAGACAGGAAGGAGATTGAAAGTTGGGGGGGGGGGAAAGTCATATCTAATCAGAAGTGCTCCAGTTTCATTGGGTGTGCTACAATGTTGTATCCCCATTAGTGATAGCATGCAACTGATCTTAAAAAGCTAAGCAGAATTGAACTAGGTTAGGACTTGAATACCTCATGAATTACTAAGACTACAAGTCAGATTGGGGATAAAATCTTGAAGAAAATAATATTACTGCCACAAAACTATATGGCAAGACATGAAGTCACCGGAAATCAAGCTCAACTAGAAGGATGTCACCACTGCAATGTAATCCAGACAAGAAGCACAACCAGAAATAGTAGCTCTATGTTTATTTTAAAGTTATAGTAACAAAATCATGCAAGAAAGTATTTCTTCCCTCCTTTCCTTTTATTCTCCAGAAAACAAAGGTGGGTCACTTCTGAAATGTTTCCCATGTCCTCTCTGGGCTGATGTAGTTTTTACCCACTGATTGTCCAATCTGCAGCTCTCCCACCCCTCTCCTAAGGCCACTTTCACATATCACTACATCATCTCACAATCTTAAGAGATGAAGACTGTACCAATGAGCAAGTTGGGCTACATATTTCACACTGACACAGCTAGCTTCTGAAGCATTTTTGGCAAGAAAGTTAACTTAATAACAGACTGACAGCTGGCCCTCAGAAGATGGGCATATTTCAACCGAGTTCATTTTTAATGTCTATGTGGCAGTGGCTTGTTTCTTCTGGGATGCATTTGGAAAATGACTGCTTGCATACACGTCAGATTTTGTTACATAAGGCATCGCTACTAGATAATCAGCTCCTAAGGCTGGATAAAAGCCAAGCTGAACTAGAACTACATTTACATCTTCTTGAACAGCCAGACTGTGAATTCATAGCCATCAGATGGCTACCATTTCAACCTAACCCAGGGGTAGGCAACCTTGGCTCTGACTCGTGGACTTCAACTCCCAGAATTCCTGAGCCAGCCAATTCTGGGAGTTGAACTCCACAAGTCATAAAAGAGCCAAGGTTGCCTACCCCTGACTCTTTTTATTCATTTATCTGGCTCTCCATATTAGTCGTGTGAAATTAAGGGGATGCAACTACCACGATATCTTCATAAGAAGCATGTGAAGTTGACTATGGAAAGAAAATATTTCTGCAAACTAAGAGCTAATATTTATATTCAGGCCGCCACTGTGTAGCACAGTGTACCTATCTATTGATTTCTCTGCTGTTGTATTCAGCTGAACGATGTTCCTTTTACAATACACTACTGCCAATCAAGTTCTGCTATTGTTTTTTCTCCAAAGTGTAATACTGTCTCTTGCACTCTATTGACAGATATGGTAGAATCCCAGATTAACACCACACCAGAAGTTGCATAACAGCATCAAGAAAGTTACTCAATGTAAAGTGGGGCTGTGTTAAAAAAACAACAACAACCTGTACATACTACTCACTGTTTCCTTCCTCTTTATTCAGCATTTAAAACACAGTGCTTGCTACAGAGATGATGCTAGAAGCTGTCTTTCCACCCAGAATTGTGGAACTTGAAATATTTTGATAGATTTAGATTCAACTTTCTACTACCGAGACTGTTCAAGAAAGTTCTACTTCCAGCTCTATGCAGAATCATTTGCCTATACCAGGGATCTTCAAACTTGGCCCTTTTATGACTTGTGGACTTCAACTCCCACAAGTCATAAAAGGGCCAAGTTTGAAGACCCCTGATATAGGCAAATTCCTCAGCATGCCTGGCTGAGGAATTCTGGGAGTTGAAGTCCACAAGTCATAAAAGGGCCAAGTTTGAAGACCCCCTGGTCTATACTGTATATTTAAGACAGTGAGATCAAAGCAATGTTCAAGCCTATAAACCCTGAATATTCAAATTATTTATAGGATTAATACATTTGGCCCCAACTAATTATTATGACACAGGAAAACTATGTCTGACCATCATAAATCGGCTATTTCAAAAGAAGATGCAGATCTCTTTGGAACTATCCACATCTTTCTCCCTGAACTGTTGAAATACTGACAAAAAGTAATCACCACTGCTGACGTTTTTTTAGGTGTCCTTGAGAAAATCAAGTAAGAACAAGCTTTAAGAGCGTACGTTACCCTTGCTGAATCAAACAAAAGACTGATCTTATTAGGGATCTTGGTGACCATCTAGACACTAAGCTGAAGGTTACAAACTGAGTAACAGTACAATAGCAGGCTCTCAGTCACAAGTCACTGAAAATAAGATATATAAAATATATCCAGAATTATAACTAGGCACTGGCATGTTCTTCATAAATTCCCTTTTTTTTTAAAGCATCCTAGTTTGGTGAAGACTTGCTTCACACACTGTACTTCACAATAAGGTTTGGATATAGCTTAGGGTTTTGTGTAAAACCACCATGATTCAGGTCAACTGAAAGAAGTCAAGGGTCTCTTAGGCCATGAAGTCCAATCCTTTGTTTAGTGCAACAAGAGTCTTAATTAAAGCATCCCTACCATACAGGCATCAAGCTTCAACTTGAACTTATGAAATGAAGGGGATCCCACAACTTCTCCAGGCAATTGGAGATTGTAAATATTCAATATTCCATCAATATTCAAGCTGGGATCTGATCAAGCATTCTCTTGCATTTGCTTTCATGCAGCCACATTATACTGCTGACTCATGTTCAATAAGTATTCAGTTGCACTACATGTTCCAAGAAATCTTTTTTAAGTATTATCTTTTTTAAGTATTATTACCAAGCTGATTATCCTGTAACTTACATCTGAGAAGTTCATTTTATTTAATGTAAACAGCTCAGCATATGTTTCCATTAAATACTTATTTTGCAATTTCAGCCCATTTCTCTACCCCATCAAAATAATCCCAATAATTTGGGGTCATCTGTAAATTTGTTAATTTGTGTTTTTTTTTAAAGTGCTCACACATAAATCTCTTTGTGATCTGGTCTAGAATCTTCCCAAGTATTCATATGAGTCTACGTTTTGAGGTAGGCCAAGTCATGAAACAGTGCAAGGATTAGAGGAATTGTACTGAATCTTGAGACTTTGGCTGAGTTTCCCTCTTCCCCCTCTTATATAGCGCACAGAATAAAAGCAGGATTATTTTGAGTTTCTTTCTCACACTTTCCCCTTTTCCAGAACTGAGTTGTCTTTTTACTTTACTTCTTCCCACATACTTTCTTCAATTTGTGACACACAGTTTGGAATTCTAACAGTGGTATTAGATTTTAAAAGAAGACAATTGGAAATGAAAGTGGCACACCATTTAAGAATTGAAAGAAAAGTGTGCACCTGTAAGCAACTTTACAAGTTTAGAGTTCCCTCTTTTTACTGATTTTGAAGACAGACAGCTTTATACTTTTCCATTTATCTGGTACTCACTTCTGCAGATTTCTGAAAGGTAACACATAACATTTCGGCCAGACTATCAGCACTCCTTCAGTATCCTAGGATGCACTGAGATTTAAATACATTCAAAAGAAATATTCTCTACCCATGGCTCTGTCAACCTCAACTTTAATTCCTGTTTTTCAGTTGCCTGATGGAACATAAATTCTCTTTGTTAAAGAAGACTGAACCAAAAGCAAAATCTTTTTAAATACTCTCATCTTATTTTCTCTTAAAATCAATAAACCATAGTTGAATTGACTTACACTTGATACCCAACCTAGCCATCGATTGTTACAGTGTATATATAAAGCACTTAGGCAAACTTATTTTTGAAAAAATGAATGAATATGTAAGTACTTACAGTCTTCTCACAATCTTTTTTTTAAAAGCTTAGTATAAATCTGCCTTTTTGAGGCTATTAACGAAGCATTAATCACACACACACACACACAGAGGGAGGCAGGAAAGCATATCTGGTGGAATAACAAAGGTTTGGCCTACAATGTGGACAAGTGGAACTGGGCCTTTCCATTTTATCTCTGCTGAAGGGAAAACATATTATGCTAAACATTACCAAGTATAATCAAGGAGGCAAAGTAAAAGAAAACATTGACGTGGTTGGCAATATTTACGGTTGCAATATATATGCTCTCTACTTCCTCATTCTGCAGTAGTTTTTGTATTTTTCTGTAACTGTCATAAAACTTACGTATGCACTTCTTTTAGTGTGAGATCCTACTTAAATATATTCTCAGCATGAGACAACATAAATACATAGAATGCAGGAAAACGCTGAGCACAATCACAGTTATTCTATATCCATTCGTCCTCCTCGAGTTTGTCAAGTAGTTTTTATTGAATCATTTTGATATTCTGGAATGGTGCTTACATGCACATACACACTTTTATTTCAGTTCTTAAATGCTACACCCCTTTTATTTCCAATTATGTTCTTTTAAAGTCTACTAATACCACTGGCAGAATTCCAAACTGTATGTCTTAAATTTCAATGACTCTGCAACTGCCGGTATATTCCCTAATCAAAGACTATGTACATACTGCATTCAGATGCAAACTCCAAATTTGTCACTGTCACTTGAACCAAGTTATTCACATTCTGTTCTCAATTACACTAGTGTAAAGCAATAGCAGAAACAGTTGAAATATATACAGCAGTTGATAATAATACTTATAATTAAGATTTTAATTATACACAAAATATAGGCATTACTGCACATTTCTTATTTTAGAATCTGGTTAGAGAGAGAAAGAAAAACATAGTTTTAGTTAAATCTAAAGATTTAGTCAAAGAAGAAAATTGGTGAATATGTGTCCAGAACAAAATATACTATAAACCCACAACAGAAAATTCTTAGTAAATTAATGTATTCTCAGACATCAGTAACTGCTATTCTGGTTTCTGACTGTCTTAAATATTAGGGTTATGCAATGTTTTGGATATGATTCCAAAACACTGCCTTGGATTATGAGGGTGCATTAATGTAATACCTATAACAACTAAGTAGTCACATCTTTTCCAGGGTTCATATAGCAGTTTACAGAGTTTTCTTACAAAAAGAAAATGCAGCTGCTTCAAAAACTTGCACACAGATGCTATATTTATTCCTCTGTATGCTCCAAATGGCTACTATGAAATCAAATCTAAAGTATACAGAGTCCTACTATAGATCTCTCTTCACCCACCTAGGCATTTCTTGTCTGAATGAAAGAATGACTAACTTTGGGGCTTGTTATTTTCAAACCCTAAGAAAAAAGAAGCATGTAAGCTAGAGTAATCCCCATGCACCTGTTGCTAAGTGACATTCTCACAATAGGCGTAATGCATAAATATTAATACTCTAGTGAGAAGAACAAAATCTCAGATCATGAAAAAACTGTTACAACTCGACATTGCAAAAATCTACATATGGAGTTACGAATTAAGTCAAGGTACAATTTGGTCCCCAAAAGAGAAAATGACAACATACGTTTACCAGAAAGTAAGTTTAAAATTTCATCCACGTACACTTCAGAGAAACATCCTAATCAGTAAGAAGTGTACTTCATACTTTATTAATGACAGTGGACCATATGTAAACAAGCAGAACTACCTCAATTTGGACTTTATTCTCTTGGATGGGCTATGACTGGCTTTGATACTTAATTTTTATTTCCCCAATTCACCTTCTTCTAAAGTCCTGAAGTTGTTTGGGACAACCATATCATAATCCAAGAATTATAAAACCTTTTAACACATTCATTATACATTTTCTTATGGTTCACTGCTCCAGAACACAGGATAAATCTTGCAGCTTCATCATCATAGCTTTGGTTCAGATTTCTAAAATATCCTCTAGATGTGTGTTTTGGTCCCCCCACCCCTCCTGACATGGTATTTTCTCTCATGTTATTTCAGCCATCCCTTTGATAATATAGTTTAAAAAGCTTCTTTTAAGCCAATAATTTGGGGCCAGGAGCATCATTTGCCCTGAAACAGGGAACATGACCCCCATTAACCCCCCAGCATTTCTATTTGCAATCTCTGTTCATTATCTGTTCGTGTCCAATGACCTGGATGAGATGAAAGAGTAAAGTGAAGGACGGTCGGAGGGAGGGAATGAGAAACGTTACTGGAGCAAGCCAAACCATTTTTTTTTAGTGTTTAACATTATGATGCAACGGAGTTTGTTTCCTCGGGATTTGCGGATCGCTTCCCAATCCTACCCGTAGCTCGAGATGAAGTCAAAGTGAGAACAGATGCAACGACCCTGCGAGGGAAGAGAGAGTTTATTTCTTGGTTCTCTTTAAGGGCACAGCGGAGAAGTCTTCCAGCTCTCCCTTTAACCCCGTCGATCCCGTTCTCAGGCGGATCGAGAGGGATCTTTTCTCTCCTATGCCCCAGCCCTTCCCCCCCTACCGAGATCACAGCTGCCAAAAAAAAAGTCGCGGCTGGGCTCTCCCAAAGATCGCTCAAGACAGAGCTTAACTCGACGGCGACTCCCGGGCAGGGGCAAGACAGGTTCTGCTGCCTGCAAAACGGCCACCTTCGGTGCTGCGACGGGAAGAGAAAGAGAGCGAAGACCCAGCCGTTGCCAGCCCCACCTTCCCAAGCGACCGGGCGAAGAGCGGTGGGCATACAAAGGACAAGCCCCGCGCCTGGCAGCGCTCGCGTCCCGGAAGGTCCGGGAAAGAAACGCAGCGTAGATCACTTACAACGCGGCGGCGGCGACGGCAGCAGCAGCAGCAGCAGCAATATGTCCCCCGGCGTCTCCCGCTTCCTTCTGAGCTCAGTCGCGCATGAATTGGAACGACTCGGCCGAACGTGCAAGGGCGTCCCACAATGCACAGCGCGCGGCTCTCGTCACATCCCCTCCTCCTCCTCCTCCTCCTCCTCGGGGAAGAAACGCGGCGCGCTCGCTCGCTAACGCGGCGGCGGTCTCGGCCTTCCTTCCTTCTTCCTTCCTTCACTTCCGCGACGTTTTGAACACCGCCGCGTTGCTGGGCAGCGCTCCTCCCTCCTCCTCCTCCTCCGCCTGCCTCTCTCCCAGCGGGAGGCCCCGCACAGAGGGCCCCGCCGCCGCCGCTTGCCCTCTCTCGGCTGACGAGCGGCCGTGGAGGCTCCCTGGGTCAGCGTGGGGGGGGGGGCGTGGACGGCGGGCAGTGGCGAAAGGGCGCTGCTGCCCGGCCTCCGCGGTGAGGGGACCGCAGGTAAGTCCCCCTGCGGCTCCGCCTGCTGGGTCTCCCTTGGCTCGACGGCCGCCTTCCGGGACGAGCCTGAGGGAGCGGCGGCTTGGCAAGTGGCTCGAAAGGCTCCCTCTGGCCCTCTCCTGTCCCCGAGGAGACCCGCTGGCGTCTTTTGCTGCGCAAAAAAAAGCCGCCTCTCCTTAGCTGATGCCTCTCCCTTTGTCCTTGGTACAACTGCTTGAAGAACGCTGCTTCTTTACAATTATTAATTACAATTATTCCGACGCGATCTGAAGACCTATTTATTTGAACAAGCCGGCCTGGCCTGATGGGGGGATGTGTTGGGGTTTTTATTGCGGTTTTTTACACTATTATTTATTGTTTTAGCTCGGGCTTATATTTAATTCTCTCTTAACTTTTGTACTTTGTATTTTATATGTGCCCTGTTTACCGCCCTGAGTCCTTTGGGAGAAGGGCGGTATACAAATATAATAAACTTAAACTTATTCAAAACGTGCAGACCGTGGGGGTCCAGGACTGAACGCTATAGCTCCCCGTTTCCCATGTAATTGAACCTCACAATAAGCAGAACAAAGGGGAAAAAATAGATCCAGGAAACTACAGACCTATCAGCCTGACCTCAATACCTGGGAAGATTCTGGAAAAGATACCGTAATCAAACAACAAATCAGCGAACACCTTGATGCAAACAAAAGTCATCACTAAAAGTCAACATGGGTTTGTCAAAAACAGATCATGCCAGACAAATCTTATTACATTCTTTGACCAAGTGACAAAACTAGTGGACCAGAGGAATGCTGTAGATATAATTTACTTGGACTTCAGTAAGGCATTCGATAAAGTAGATCACAACCTACTACTTGATAAGATAGAAAAATGTGGGTTAGATAGCATCACCACCAGATGGATTCGTAGCTGGCTGACAGGCCGTACTCAGCGTGTGGTCCTCAATGGAACCACATCTACATGGAAGGAAGTGTGTAGTGGGGTGCCCCAGGGCTCTGTTCTGGGCCCAGTGCTCTTCAATATCTTCATTAATGATTTGGATAAGGGGATAGATGGGGAACTCATCAAATTTGCAGACGACACCAAGCTGGCAGAAACAGCCAATACTCCAGAAGATAGGCTTAAGATACAGAAGGATCTGGACAGACTCGAACACTGGGCACTATCTAACAAAAAATTCAGTGGTGAAAAAAGTAAGGTTCTACATTTAGGCAGGAAAAATCAAATGCATAGGTGGTACCTTGCTCAATAGTAGTAACTGTGAGAGGGATCTTGGAGTCTTAGAAGACAATCACTTCAATATGAGCCAGCAGTGTGATGCAGCTGCCAAAAAAGCCAACACAGTGCTAGGCTGCATTAACAGAGGGATAGAATCAAGATCAAGTGAAGTACTAATACCACTTTACAATGCTTTGGTAAGGCCACACCTGGAATACTGCAACCAGTTTTGGTCACCACAATGTAAGAAAGATGTCGAGACTCTAGAAAGGGTACAGAAAAGAGCAACAAAGATGATTAGGGGGCTGGAGGCTAAAACATAGGGAACGGTTGCTGGAATTGTGTATGTGTAGTTTAACGAAGAGAAGGGTGCGGGGTGACATGATAGCAGTGTTCCAATATCTCAGGGGCTGCCACAAAGAAGAGGGAGTCAAGCTATTCTCCAAAGCACCTGAAAGCAGGACAAGAAGCAACGGATGGAAACTAGTCAAGGAGAGAAGCAACCTAGAACTAAGGAGAAACTTCCTGACAGAACAATTAACCAGTGGAACAACCTGCCTCCAGAGGTGGTGAATGCTCCAACACTGGAGGTTTTTAAGAAGAGACTGGACAGCCATTTGCCTGAAATGGTATAAGGTTTCCTGCCTGAGCAGGGGGTTGGACTAGATGACCTCCAAGGTCCCTTCCAACTTATTATTATTATTATTATTATTATTATTATTATTATTATTATTATTATTATTATTCTTAAATGGAAACACTGGAATATAATGAACTTTGCTTTCTTTGTTGTTGTTAGCTGCGAAGTCGAGTCCGACCCATCGCGACCCCATGGACAACCTTCCTCCAGGCCTTCCTGTCCTCTACCATCTTCTGGAGTCCACTTAGGCTCACGCCTACTGCTTCATTGACTCCATCCAGCCACCTTATTCTCTGTCGGCCCTTTCTTCTCTTGCCCTCAATCTTTCCCAGCATTAGGCTCTTCTCCAGTGAGTCCTTCCTTCTCATTAGGTGGCCAAAGTATTTGAGTTTCAGCTTCAGGATCTGGCCTTCTAAAGAGCAGTCAGGGTTGATCTCCTCTAGGACTGACCGGTTTGATCGCCTTGCAGTCCAAGAGACTCACAGGAGTCTTCTCCAGCACCATAGTTCAAAGGCCTCAATTCTTTGGCGCTCAGCCTTTCTTATGGTCCAACTTTCACTTACACACATTGCAACTGGGAAGACCATAGCCTTGACTATACGCACTTTTGTTGACAGGGTGATGTCTCTGCTTTTTAGTGTGCTGTCTAGATTTGCCATGGCTTTCCTCCCGAGGAGCAAGCGTCTTTTAATTTCTTGGCTACAGTCCCCATCTGCAGTGATCTTGGAGCCCAGGAAAATAAAATCTGTCACTACCTCCATTTCTTCCCCATCTATTTGCCAGGAATTGAGAGGACCGGATCGCTTCTTACAGCCGGATTGCTTTCTTACAGTACAGTTAATCGTTCTTCCACATAGTTGGTTACAGGTCCCTTCACGATCATCACAAATATGAATGTCTTATTTCAGTAAATAAAATATATTTATCATTGAAATGTAATAGTGTGGGCTCATTTACATGAAAGCAATTTTTTGTCTCAAATGTTTCATTTGCTGGAAAATGCTTTTTTGGTCTTCATTACAGTGTTTAATCTGTTACAGATTAAATTTGTGAAGAGATGAAATTAGTAACCTAAAATAGAAAATGTGGACTCCCCTTACTACTACTGCAAATAATTTAAATCCAACAATGAACTATAACATGTTTATAAAAAAATGTAAGCAACATTTTTAAACTAAACTACAAACTACCTATGTAATGAGGTAGTTTGCTTAGCAAAGCAATAATGAAGATGCATCAAAGAGAAGAGAGATACAGCCATTTCAATATTAATGGTTATGTCAAAATTGCAACTTTGATTTCTATTCCATTCTTTCCAAAGAGTTTTTGGAGTTTGTAAAATTAGCAGCAGAACCATTCATAAAAAATAGATCAATTATTTAATATTGATGCCATGTAGATACTGTTAGCAATGAATAAACCATGTTCATCTCAGACAACTATCTCTAATGCAAGGAATGTTATGTGGAATGCAAATGAGTCCATCTTCTATTTGTAACCCTTGTCTGATTTCCTATTGTTTTATTTATCTTAAATGAAAGGAGGGATGGAATACTTGCATAACACCTCTTGATCACAAGCAGTCTGGTCACTTTTTCAAGTAGTAATTAAATTAATGATGCATTTGTTTCAGATGACAGATAACAGGGAGACGTGTGGCAGTTGAGCTACCAAAATGTGAATGATGGAAGTTAGAGTCTTATTATTAGTGTTGACTAAGAGAATCTGTTATGTCCATTTGGCATCTGAACATAGGAATAATATAATAGAAGATATCTAGCGTTTATATTTGCTTACTGTTTTGTTTTTTTACTGATCTTAAACTTTGCATTTTTATGGAATAATTATTTTCATGCAACTTTCAACAAAAACATTCACCATGGAAATATCTAAAATTATAATTGACATGATTATCTCATTAAAGAAACATATACAGGTAAAGATAACTTTAAGAAAACATTTGATATAATTATAGTTGAATTGAAACAAATGCACATAATTACTTTCAAATTATATCAGTCATAGTTTTGGTGTTTGATTTCACTAGTTGGCTCCTCTTAATGTGTATATAATTGGCATTAGTAGCTTGTTTAAAGGTCCTTGTGTCATTTGTTCTTGGTCATTGCCTGAATGATTAGTGTGCTATTTGCTCTTATTTCCATTCATTGCCAGCCTGAATATAAATCAAAGACATGGGTTACTTTAGATTTGTTAGTGAAGGGAAAAGTCATAGGCCAATAACACAATGAGCATTAATCACTCTGTTAACAGTCATGAGAAAATCATAAAAGATTATGAGTTGGATAGTTTATATACCGTAAACTGAATGCACCTAATTATCTTCTATGTGTCTGGACTATACGCATGTTAAATTGTTAATGGTTTATAAATATATTCTTTATGTTTTGCTCTAACAACATGTATTATCTTTCTGATTTGGAGTGAATTGTATGGATAGTCATGCAAGCAAATGCTCAAGTCTCAGTTAAAATTAATTTAATTTATTTTCAATTTTCTGTATTTGTGCATTTTTACATTTATGTCACTGTTCACCGCCCTGAGTCCTTAGGGAGAAGGGCGGTATACAAATCAAATAAATAAATAAATAAATAAATAAATAAATAAATAAATAAATAAATAAATAAATAAACAAACATGAAAATGGTACCAAAGATGATCAGTAATTGATTCTGAAACAGATGCTATTGAGTGCCACAGCTCCCAAACAAACAACTTGGTGGAGCCTTGGTGGAGCAGTGGGCTGATGCCTCCTTACGTAACACCAGCTGCCTGCAATTATTGCAGATTCGCATCCCACCAGGCTCAAGGTTGACTCAGCCTTCCATCCTTCCAAGGTAGGTAAAATGAGGACCCAGATTGTTGGGGGCAATAAGCTGACTTTGTAATAATGCCGCTTGGGGGGGGCGAAAGCCCTAATAAGCAGGCATATACATAGAATGAAGGCTATTGCTAAGCACATTTGATTTGTGCTTAGATTGTAAGCCACCCTGAGTCTTCGGAGAAGGGCAGGATATAAATGGGATTAAAATAAAAAAAAATAAAACTAGGAAAAAAACATAATAGAAATATTTTTCCACTATTAATTTGATTTAAAAATGGAAGAGTTGATTACCTCACTTCTCTTTAGAAAGAGAAAAAGGTATAGTATTAATGTACCAGAAAATAATGGTCTTGTTTATTTCAAGTGTTAGATACAAATTCATAACGTTAGGGAAATATGCTGATTGAGTCAGAACTGAAGAAGATTCTGCATCTTAGGAAGACATTTGGAGACTATCTTATCACTAATACATTTACCAGCATACAAAAGAAGAAACGTAGTACTTTATTTTTTAGACACTTAGTATTACATATGTTGAATTATTACAGCCACAATACTGTACAATATGTTCCTCGGTGGATAAGACTCAATATCTCTTTTGTCACACATCTTCAAGAAGTATAGTTGAATTCTCTAATGACAAAGTTACATTATAAAAATAATGGAGCTGATCCTAGTTGGATCACTCGGTTTGAACATGATTCTTACATTTTATTTCATACCCATAAACAAATAGCAGAATTCTTATCCACAGCCTTTCTGGATGTTATCGATACTTCTAAGTATGAAATTATTTATTTTAATTATGCAAAAATTGGCTTAAGATTATCCCCGCTGGTCAACATTTTAATAGAATATAGCTATGCTTAATTACATTAAAAGATTGTCATTAAATTTGAATTACAATCTTCAAACATTTTCAAATAGAAAATTTAAAGCTTTGGCTTTACTATTCAAAAGTACAGTAGAACTCTATTAAGGCTCGTATTCATCAAATGTCTAAATTTTTCTAAAGTTAGAAATGAGATAAATAGAAATGAAAATACATAGAAATACATAAACTCATCTGCGTGAGTTTTGTTTTTGTGTTTTTGAATGCTTCACTAGAGAGAAAATTTATGATTTTTTCTTATAATCAACATTAAATTGTGCTTGAATATGAATAAGAGTTAAACATCTTTGTAAATTGATGCATTGGCACCAGTTTTTTAAAAAGTTTGAAAAAGATGATTTCCCAGCACTGAGTGAACAGAAAGATAAAAAGGAGCCAGAATGCAGGCTACATATGGTAAAAATAAATAAAAATGCAAAATTGTTAGCTTATTATATGGGACCTCCCAGTTGGACCAATCAACTCTCCTGTTATCCAGGATTTGTGTATCCAGTGAACAAATCAGTTCCTAAACATAATAGTAGATAATCAGCAGCTATTTACCTGCCCCTTTCTTGTGTTCAGAGATATTCACAATCACAGCCCCTTTTCACTGAAGTAAATGTGAAGGTAAGTGTATTGAGTAAGAAGGGCTGGTAATGATGAATTTATTTTATTGTCCTGTTCTGAGCAGATTCAAGGGTAGGCAAGACTCAGAACAAAAAGTATGTTCATTGTTTCATTGTTCATCAACTTGTTTCAGATCCATACCAATCAGTGCTCTGCCTGAAGCAAATCCTTGTGCCTGGCCTTATGGTCAACCTATACTGACAACCTAAGGTTATCTCTGTGTCAAAAAATTTTATATGGTTGTGATTACTGCCCCTTGTTCCCAATTGTTCCCAGCATATACATTTAATAAATATATTTGTCATTCATGCATCACATGAAATAGTCATAAGAGCAAAACATGATTCTTTTAAATACGGTATTTATTTGCATTTAATGCTTGCACATATATACAAATAATCATCTTTACACTCCTACAATTCCTAGCTTATGGTTCTTAAGGATGATTAAAGTAGCAAAGATTGCCCAAATGCAAGTGTAAGAAGAAATTATGGCTGGTCACCTCCCACCTAAACAAGTGAGATTCAGAAGATGGTGGAAGCTAAAGTGCATCACTGGGAAAAGGTTGAAGTCAAAGCACATGTATGCATTCTCCCTCTGATGCAGATTCTCAGCATCTTTTATTTCCTGAATGATCTAGCCCAGGAGTGTCTAAACTCGCAACGTCTCATGACGTGTCATGACATATCGCAACTTTTTCTGCCATTGCCGGCAATGGGGTGGGCACGGTTTCGCTATGATGCATCCAGCTCACGGCCCGGCAGTTTGACACCCTTGATCTAGCCTGTTTTCTGGAGAATTCTACTTCCCAGGCTCTTAATTAATTCCAGGAGTTCTCTTTCAAAATTGGACCTCATGAACAGTGGTCCAAATTTCAGCGCATTAGCACTGGTTCATAAAAGCCATGTTTAGTGGCAGTGATATTTTGTAGAACCAGTTTGTTTCATTCCCTCTAGGGTTTCTTCCTACCACAGCATCGGTGTGTTTGGGATCAGCAACAGAAGTCCAGACAGAATAAATGGCTCTGACCTATTTAGTTGATATAACATTTGCAAAAACCCAAGGACAGAGCACAATATCAAGATTCTGAGTTTAGACTCACATTGCTACTATTGCAATAAATGAGCATATCCTAAAGTTGTCTTAATATTAAATTGTAAATAGTTTAAAAATCCAATTTTATACCTATCTAGCTGAAACATGTATAAACAATACGGATCATTCTGTTTAAATGTGAATGTTCCTAATCTGCTAAGACTTTCAAGTGCTTTTAGGTGGCCATGATTGCATCTTTCCACATATAAAGCAGGCAGTTCCTGTCATTGAATGAGAATGCAGAAGATAATAATACTCAAGAAATAAAAACTTATAGTGTGGAGCCATGGATACTTTCAGGACTTCATTTATAGCACATTTCAACAAAGAATAAAGTCCATTAAGAGTCTATTTATTGATTAATTAGGCTTGGAGGAACAAGCATCATCATCATCATCATAAAAAAAGGCCAAGCAAATGAGGGACTAAAAAACCCCCCACCTCAACCCACCATTTAAGGAAAAGAAACATCCTATACTGGAAGTATTTGTGGATTGGAGGATAATGAAGTAAGTTTTGAATACAGTCCCGGCAGTTAGATGTGATAATAACGCTCTAAGAGTTATAAAGAACAAACTGGCAAAAAGAGAAGAAAGGTGTGGATATTCCAAATAAGGAGAGGAAAGCATGGTAGGGACATGATGTGTTTAGAAGTGAGACATTTCCCCCCCCCCTCCAGCCCATGTAGTAATCAGGAATATAAGTTCCATGCAATTAAAGAAGATGTACCATTGGCAGGGTTCTCCTGCCAATTCTGATAGCTTCCCTAGCCCCCAGCTCTGATGTTCTTGGAAGATTAGTTATATAACCCTTTTTGTGCATAGCCAAACACTTTGGTGAAATGGACCTTCTTTATCCTATTAATGTATTAAGAGGGCATAGAGACAAATCAGGCTCTTAGTTATGTTTAAAAAAATTATGCCATGTTTTATGTTTGATTTAATTGTGCTTGCTTATAGTTTTAGATAGACTAATAAATAAACATCATAAAACTATGTTTTCTTCTTTTTTAATTACGTAACTTATTCTGTTATTATCCATTATGGGCCAGCTTGCAGGTTGAGATTGGGCAGAATATAAATGAACTCACTAATTAAATCAAAATAAAAGATACAGGATACAAAGGGTAAAAAAGAGTTGGTACTAAATGTGAATTGGATATTGCAACTATACAAAGTAAGTATGTTTCAAAATAAATACAATACACAATATGTTATGGAATGTAAAAGAATTCCCTTTGTCTTGAAAGAGGAGATGCTAGTAGAAACGGTGCAGTTCTTATTTCCAACCAGCAGAGGGCACTGTGCACACTTGCATATATCATTAGGAAAAAAAATCCCCCTCAAATAACAATAAAAGCGTTGGAAAAGACCTTGGGGGTCTTCTAGTCCAACCTCCTGCTCAAGCAGGAGACCCTACACATTTTAAACAAGTGGAACAAAATACCCCATGCAACAGATTTTAAAAATATATAGAATAAACTAGAGTGTAATATTGCCCACAAAAGAATCATACTGCCGACTAGTTGGGTGTTAGAAACATAGTAAGACTTTCAATAATTACTTGCTAGGTTTCATGCACTGTGTGGATTTTATTAAAGTGACATAAAAACAAGTGCTTCAATTTTGTTCCTTAGCACTAGATTATTTTTTTCTAGGCTTCTCCATAAATTGCCAAAATTTTGGTTGTGGTGTAACAAAGAAAAGGGCATTTCTTTGTATTTAAAATAAGACAAGAATGTTGTGACAAAGAAGAAATTTAAGTGAAAGGTTCATTATTATGTTAACTCTGTTTGTCAAAACCCCTTGAAACAAAAATTAAATGTATATCTTTATCTTTATTAGACTTATATACTGCCCTTCTCCCGTAGGACTTTGAGGGAACACCTGCTGCCGGCATCAAACGCCCTTTGCCCAGTGCGCTCCCACAGGGAGGGTCTGCTCAGGGTCCCGCCGGTAAGAGATTGCCGGCGGGTGACACCCAGGGATAGGGCCTTCTCAGTGGGGGCGCCTGCCCTCTGGAACCAGCTGCCGGTGGAGCTGAGGACTGCTCCCGACCTCCGATCATTCCGCCGGGGCCTGAAGACCTGGCTCTTTGAGCTCTCGGGCCCAGGCTGAGGAGACATTCATTTTAATTGGGGTTTTTAATAGTACAGGGTTGATTTAATATTTTTTTAAATTGGGTTTTAACTTTTGTATGGTTGATTTTTAACTCCCTGTAAACCGCCCTGAGTCCTCAGGGAAAGGGCGGCATATAAATGCAATAAAATAAATAAAAATAAATAAATAAAATCCAATTAAAACCCCAATTAATACTCTCAGTCCAGGCCAGAAAGCTCAGAGAGCCAAGTCTTCAGGTCCCGGCGGAATGAGCGAAGGTCAGGGGCAGTCCTAAGCTCTAGGAACCTTTCAGTTATAGTACCTGAATTCAGGATACAATTTGCTTTATAGGAAGTAAAAAGGAACAAAAAAGCAAAAGCATCAGAAAATAGAAAAATGTGGAGAAACAGCCAGAGACATCACTAATTGAAAGCTACTGTGGACTGTACTCAAATCATGCATCATGATCTGGTTCTTCCAGTGGATGACACTTGCTGATGCCTTTCATTTATCACTAAGTGGAAAAACCCTTCACAATAAGTTCAACTTCTGATTTGTGACTAGGTGATGAAATGGAAAAGATTAAAAGAGACTGTTGGAACAAAATTTAAAAACTGCAATGTGGGCATTGCTACTAAACTGATCATTCTTTTTTCCAAAAGAAAATGTGTGCGTGACTGTGTTATGGATCAGTTCATCAATACTTCTGAATGGTTTTCAAGGGAAAGCCTATATAGAACTGTAATTCAGCTGGAACTTACTAAGGTCTGAGCAATGGTGAGCAAGGCCTCTTGGTCCAGGAATGGGCACAATTGGCACAAAAGATGCTCCTGTGGAAATGCCCCCTAGCTGCCACCTGCTCCTCACTCGGGAGCTATGCATCCAGAAGCACCCCAAATTGTACACAGGCTCAGTATGGGGGCGTGTAACCCTGTCCAGTAAGCAATATGAAGCAACTAATCAATCAATGCCTCTCCACTCATAGAGCTATTTTCTTCCCCCTTATCCTTTCTGTGAATGTTTTTTTTTTAAATTCCATTTATATCCCGCCCTTCTCCGAAGACTCAGGGCAGCTTACAAGCTTAGCAGTAGCCTTCATTCTATGTATATGCCTGCTTATTAGGGCTTTCACACACACCCCAAGCGGCATTATTACAAAGTCAGCTTAATTGCCCCCAACAATCTGGGTCCTCAATCTGAATGTTGTTGAGGAAAATGTTTACAACTTTGGTGTTCAATAACTCTAGAGATAAAGTCACAATACAGTACAATTATTCAAGCAAGCAAAACCAATAGTTTTGGTTCACTTTTCTGATCACAGAAATGGTAGACTGGGAAACTGATGTTAATAATTATGGAGTTCTACGCAAAAATTCTGAAAACACAAAAGGTGGGGCACACGAATGGTTTGAATAAAACTAACTTAGAACAAATCATGAGGAGATTAGACTTTAATTTTGAAAATACTATTATTGCTACAGTGCATTGGCAACTTATTTTGATGGGTGCTCTCACTTTTTTTTTGCTATCTGAGGAAATAAGTCTGAACTGCAGCAGGAAATTCTATGCACCCAGGTGTTTTCAGTTATCCAACAAATAATTTCTTTATAGGAGAGTCAAAGTGCCTTGGAATCTATGTGGTGGCTTGTAGCTTAGCACAGTACATCAAATACTGGCATTCTGATAACTTCTTTAGTTCTTAATTCAGTTTGAAGTTATTTTGCTGGGCTGAGCCAAAGATGTATAAAATGAAAATAATAATAATAATCATAGTTAAGGGAAAACTGTAAACTTTGGTTCAATGAGAAGTAGTTTTTCCCCAAACTTAGTGAAGAAGCCCATTTTCTGGGGGGTCTTCTGCATAACACAGTGGGCTTCTGTGATTTGATCCACTGGCCAAATTCACAGATAATGTAATTATAAACTATGTTATATGGAACAAGCTATATGACCTTGTTCAAACATAACAGGAAAACAAAACAAATTTTATGGTTCAACATTACATGTTGGTCAGTCAACATTTGAACATTTTTGCCCATTATGGAACAGAACTGAACAATTAATTACAAAACAATTCTATTTCTCTGAAAAAGCAAAGGGGGAATCCCAACATACTTGACTGCCTTCTTTTGTTATTGAATTGTAATATGACTTTTTAGATTTTGACATTGTAGGAATGTAAGCACTGTGCTGTGCAAGCTATGCTTTATGAATTCAACCTGCAGAGGATGTATTCTCGTAAAACCAAATGATAGTTCAATAATTTAATCAAGGCCAGGAAATTGCAGTTTATTCAAAAATTCATAGGGAAAAAGCAATTAGTATGTATACTGTTTTGGTTAGAAGTATATTTCCTCCACCATCATTCATTTGCCGGGGCAGGGGATTATAATATGTTTCAAAAAGGACAAAATATCAGTAACTGCATTGCAAGTGAAGCCCTTGCTCCTATGTTGCCACCATTTTGCCTGTTTAGACCGTTCCTTTACAGACAGTGTTCCTGGAGACTCAAGGGGGCATCACAGCTAGTGATGTTTAATATTCAATTCAGTGACCAGCTACCTGGAGTTTGATGGAACTATAGTTCACTATCTGGAAGATAAAAAGTTATGGAAGATTATCCATGTTTTCTGATATAGAATAAAAGAACCTCCAGAGAAAATGTGTTATTTGTGTATTGTAATATCCCCCAGGTCACAGGGCTGCATTTTGTGTTTTGAATTCCACTGGGATTTTTTGAACTGCCAAGATGAAGCCAATGAAAATGCAGATAATACAACTTAAAATAATCATATTGTTGAAGGGTTTCAGAAAATTAGCCCTATCTCCATGAACTACTTGATTTTAGTGCAGAAAAAAAATTGTATTTCCTTGGATCTCTAAAAATAGTGACACTGGCCCAGTAAAGTTTAAAAGCACTTATATTTTTAAACAATCTCCAATCTTGAATTGAAAATATAATTGCCTGTAAAGTCAATTAAATGAAAGGACCACTTAAGCTGTACAATGTAGGAATGTAATTGTAGCTTTGTATCAATTGAGAAGGCATTTTATGGCATATAAGCCAATTCTGCCAGCCACATGGAAACACTTTTAGCATTTACCAACAAAGGTGATGACTGTTAGAGATTATGGGAAATTGTAATTTAGTCTTTAACTTCAAATACCAGCCATATCAGGAAATATGAAAGGGTTTTGGAGTGCTTAATAATGCTAGAACTTCACTGCAATAATTTCAAGTATAATTAGAGGCTGAGACAGGGTGAAGAGTTGTTGTAATGGAGAGATTTAAATAAACCAGCTGGTATTTTACTTGCAGTACTACACTATGACTGTTTTTAAGAAATAATGTTTCATTTGCTACAGATTGTCATTAAGATAAATCTGCACATTTCCCCATTAATTAAGGTGATATATACGCAGCCACTGTTTCTTCTCAGAGGGAAACAGGACCTCTGGAATTGTTTGCTTCTGGTGGTTCCTGAAAAGATCAATCCCATTCTAAATGTGCACATTTGAATGCCTTCCAAAATCTTCTCAACTGGGGCAACTTTCTTCTCCCCTCCCCCCATTATATAATAGCAGTCCTCTTTCATTTTCTAGGTTACTTCATGATTTAGCTAGAGTTGGAATACTGCATCCAATACCAGTCACCACCATACAAAAAAAGATGTTGAGACCCTCGACCAGACATGTCAAACTTGTGACATCACGTGACGTCGCACAACATATCGGAGCCTTTTCGCCATTGATGGCAATGGGATGGGCGTGGCTTCCGGATGACGCATCTGGCCTGTGGGCCGGCAGTTTGACACCCCTGCACTAGACTGAGTGCAGAGAAGAGCAACAAAGAGAATAAGGCAGGGGTGCCAAACTCGCAATGTCACGTAGCGTGTTGCAATGTATCCGGACTTTTTTTCCATTGCTGGCAATGGGGTGGGTGCGGTTTCAGCATGACGCATCCAGCCCGTGGGCCGACAGTTTGACACCCCTGGAATAAGGGATCTAGAGACTAAACCATATGATGAACAACTGAGGGAAATAAGTATGTCTAATCTAATGAAGAGAAGGACTAGGAAGGTGATATGATAGCAGCCTTCAGTACTTGAGGGGCTGTCACCAAGAAGAGGGGGTCAACCTATTCTCCAAAGCACCTGAGGGCAGGACAAGAAGTATCAGGTGGAAACTTATCAAAGAGAGACCCAACCTACAACTAAGGAGAGACTTCCTGACAGTGAGAACAATTAATCAGTGGAATGGCTTTGTCTCCAGAAGTTGTGGGTGTTCCATCACTGGAGGTTTTCAAGAAAAGACTGGACAGCTATTTGTCTGGAATAGTATAGGATCTCCTGCAGGGAATTGGACTAGAGGGCTGCCAAGGTCCCTCCCAACCCTATTATTCTATGTTCTAAATAAGTACATAGTGCATAGATATAATAATTTATTTACTCATCCCCATGTGCTTTGGTCAGGAACAGCTTGCCTCTTCTTGAACAAGGGCTCACTGTTAAAATATTTGAATGTAACAAAGAATGATGCAGCTCTGTTTGATGTTTAACTCAAAACAGATGATGAGAATAGCAGACCTGACTAGTTATTGTCAGCTACATGCTTTTATATGGGCATCTGTCTAAGATCAAGCAATGAGAAAGAATATGTAGTGTTTTCTAGTTAGAATCAATTTTATCTTAAGAAGTCTTCAACTATCTCAGTACCCAGTGAAATAATTACTGTAACCAAGCTGGCAAATTTGGGTTTTGTAAATTTTGTCATCCCAAGGACACCAGTCTGGACAAAAAGATGGACTAAAATTAGATTAAAGCTCTTTTGATACACCTATGTTATTTTCTTACTACAGGTAGCTAGCTGAATTACAGATTATTCAAAAAATGTTGTATGATGAAATTCTAATAAAATAATGACTGCATTTGTACAATATCCTCTAGAAAAAGTTCAGATAATATGTTGCCATTTTCTACCTTTCCCCATCAAATATGGCTGTTTAATCAACTTTTATGATTTATCACATTGTTACATCTCGAAATGGATACCATTCTGAGTTTTCAGAAACAGGCATTTGTAACTTGTGACAAACTGTAAATAAAAACCTAAGTTGTCAAAATCCAGAATAACGAACTTTCAGATTCATGCAACATTTAAGCAACATTAAAGATCACCTGTGACATACTGTAATCAAGCTTCTTTTAGTTTAGCATGTTATGAGAATACATCCAGCATCTTGACCTTTTTCTGGATCTATACAGGATTAAATATAATGATTTACTTTAATGTGTTCCAGCTGGTCCTCACTATAATATAGGCATATGGACCACTGAAACTGCTTCAAGTCATTCTCCATTCTAATGCAGCATTCTCTATTGTAACTGGCAATGGCGTGTCATTTTTATTGACGTGTTCCATGGCCTAACTACCTAAAAGTCAAATTAGTTGTAATATAATTGATATTGACAGATAGTTTGGCTGACATTGTGAATCCTACCAGTGTTGTGATTCAGGGTCAGCCTATGGGTTCGGCAGTTGGGTCAGACGATTCAGAGGAGGAGGAGGAGGAAGGGTTTGGAGAGCCTGCAGAGGACAGTTCTGAGGCTTTGCAGAGCTCTCAGCCAGGCCCCTCCCATCTGGTTACTACGCAGACCCAGCTGTGTGAGCCTGACAGCGTGGATGAAGATGACCCACAGCTGGCCCTGTTCAAGGACGCCCGACGCAGGAGGCAGTCAATCAGGAGTAAACAGAGGAAGGCAATGGGGCACCTCGGGAGGAGGCAGAGAGAAGCCACGCCTTGAACTGTTTAAAAGGGGAATGTGTGGGAGGGCTGGTTTGCTGAAGGCAACCGTTTGAATAGCTCCTGTTTTAGTGGTTCGTATTTTGTTTTGCTCAGTTTGCTCTGTTTTGGATCTGTTTTGTGTAAATAAATTTGGCGGGCTTACTTCCAGCCTTTTGCCTTTTGTAAAGGGGTTGTCCCTGTCTTTTCTGCAGGGCCGGTAGTAGGCTGGAACAGAACAACCAGTGACTGGAAAGAACTAGATTAAACGACAGCACTAAGGCACATAGCAGCACAAGAACAGGCACTAAGAGCCATAGAAACAAGGATCTATCACACTAGACGGGATCTGAAATGCAGATTGTGCAGGGAAGCCTCAGATAACAATAGTAGCAGGGTATAAGATGCAGGCAGGAACAGCATACACTGAACTGCACAACCAAGCGGCTGGCATTGTGTATAAGAATATTTGAACAGTGTATGGGCTAGATCAGGGGTGTCAAACTGCCAGCCCGTGGGCCAGTTGCATCATGCAGAGACTGCACCCACCCCAGCTCCGGCAATGTAAAAAAAAGTCATGATACGTCGTGACACGTCACATGACATGGCGAGTTTGACCCCTGTGGGCTAGACCCTCCCAAGACCAGATGGGAAATTCCAGAAAAGGTACTGAAGAATTGTTGTTGTTAGTTGCAAAGTCATGTCCTACCCATCACGACCCCATGGACAATGTTCCTCTAGGCCTTCCTGTCCTCTACCATCTTCTGGAGTCCATTTAAGCTCACGCCTACTGCTTCAGTGACTCCACCCAGCCACCTCATTCTCCTTCTCTTGCCCTCAACCTTTCTCCTTTCTCCTAATTTTCTGTGGAACATCTGGTCCAGATAGACAGGCAAGTAGTGGCCAGTCAACCAGTCATCGTAGTAGTAGACAAGGACCAGAAGACTGGTGAAGATGTAGCAGTGCTAAGTGATAGCAACATCAAGAAAAAGGAGTCTGAAAAACTTGAGAAGTACCAGGCCTGAAGGAGAACTAGAGAAGCTGTGGAAAGTGAAGGCCAAAGGGGTTCCAGTGATGAGTACTTGGGCCCATGACGCCTAAACAGGGAGAATGGATCCAACAGATTTCAGGAACAACATCAGAGGTCTCTGTCCACAAGAGTGCAGTGCTAGGAACAGCTGAGATACTGTGCAGAATCATCACTCCCAGGGCTCTGGTAGAGGACCTGAAATTGAGGAAGGCACACATCCATTCACAAGGGTAAGAAGAGATTTTTTAAAAATTTATTAACTGATTCTTAAAAAGAAATACTATCAATTCAGAGCCCACAGGGTAGGTATACTCGAGATCTGGATCAGATCAGAGTGAGGTTGAGAAAATCTTCATACAATAAAGGAGAGGCCTTTGGAATTGGGTTATGATCTGAGCTTTTCTGACTGATGCATTTTGTAAATTCTCCTTTAAGTTAGTTATCAAATTATGCCTTAACTGTGCTTACAGCTTATTGAAAAAAAGTAAAAGAATGGAACAGTTCCAAACGAATGGAAGAGTTATAACATGAATCTTCTTAGATCCATAAATGAAAAAAAAACCTATGCCTGATGACAAGGGTATCAGAGGATATTCATGATTACTGAGCCATTGGCACAAGACTGAGCAGCATCATGTGTCAGTTCTGCCTGTAGAGGAATCAAGTCAATATGGTGATCACAGTGGCACAACAAAAGGCTCATTCCTTTATATGTACATCAACTTTACATGCACGTATAGTGGATTGAGACTACTATATCTTTGTCTCATCATTGAGACAAGTACCTTGATTTTTTTTACTGTCTCCCACTTGTTTGTTTGTGCTTGTATCCCACCCCAATCCCAAAAATTCTGAGTAACGTGCAACATGAACACCATATTAAATATTCAGTTTTATAATGAATAATAAGCTTCTGACATGTTCAATGTTTCTAAAAGCACGATATCTGGAAATACTTTGCTCTTAATTTGTTGGCTATACCAGATGTTGGGCTGACCAACCACTATATTATTTTGAAATCATCTTGAGAAACTGGAATATTTCAGAATCTTGGTGGCATTTAGTGCATTCAATAAATACCTTCAGTCAAAACTAGAAATCTTTTAAATTAATAAATAAATTAGTTATAATAAGAGAAGGGAATTCTGAGGCACCACGGACCTCATTTATTCAATAACAAGGTAGCAAGAATTGACATCTAGGAAGGAAGGTCTAGGTGAAAGAAAGCCCTACGTATGGTTCCAATTATTAGTCATTGGTATAAATGATCCAGGATAATGTGCAGGATAATGATCTGCACATAGATGCATAATGGAAAAATCCCAGGATAGAAGCACCTAATGGTATTAATTTATCTTGTGAAATTTTATCCAAACTCTCCATTATGCCTAATCTTATGTATTTATGATCCATCAACCTTCAGTAAATTATAGCAAATAAAAATGTACCTTCAAATTAATTTTTTTTAAACTCTGAATGTTTTCTCTTTGCCTGTGTCTATGTGAAGATTTACCTTGATATGCTGCTGTGTAACATGGATGGAGCAGAAGTAAATATTTATTTCAATTGCATTCACAAATTGCTCTTTTTTTCCCTACCAAATTTACCTTTCTGAATATCTAACCACAGAGCAAATTCCATCCAATTCTAATAAAAACTAGTAGGGTATATAATGGTTCCACGCAGAGCCTTTTTAGCCCAATATATCCATTGGGCTCAAAGTTGAAACTGATTTTGAAATTAGACAAGCCACTGATTGGATTGAAGCCATTGCTCTGTATCCGCCATTGCTGAATCCATGAATTCCTCTGGAAGTCCAGGAAAGTCAGAAAGCTAAGAGAGGAGAGCTGAGGAAAACAAAGTTAAAATCACTATCACATGAGGTTCTTGCTTAATGATCCACAAATTTTTATTTCATGGCAATGGGGACTTCTGGGATTGCCATCGCTAAGCAATGCAGTCACATGATATCACATTTTATGATCACATGACTTAGTGATGGAAATTCCAATTATCTTCATTAAGCGAAGGATTATCTGTAATAGTATCTTTTCTAATGACGTTTACATCTGTCCATGAGGGAAACTCAGGAACTCAGTTGAGAGAATGATCCATCTAACTCATTATCTTAACTCCTACACAGCTGACAATATTTGAAGGTTCAAAGTCTTGCCCTTTGCCCCATCATCTGCCCTTATTGCCTTAGGGGAAAATGGATTCCAATAATGCATATAGCTGTATAATTCTGAACAGAGAAAACATAATTGACTTCCTGTACGAAAGGTATCTAGAATAGGTGCTATGATATTGCTTTAAGATAAAGCTCTCTTATTAATCAGTGCAAACACCAGTTAGATTCAGTAGTCTGTAATCTTTTTTTTCCTACTTAAAATATCACATATCCTAAAGTTCTTAAACTCTCTTCTCGGCCCTCAGTTACTCTTTGCTCCTCCATTAGCCCTCCGTTATATATTTTGTAAACCTGATTGCCTTTTAAAGCACATTTTAATGATATTATCAACCAAATGATATCTTTAAGCCTGCGAAGCATGCTATTCCCAATTTCACAGAAAACTCTCAATGTTGTAAATCATTTTGTCACAAAAATGAAAACGTATGTTCTAAAAATCAGAAGTGTCTTGGCAATACTGACAGCAATTGGACTGGAGTATATGAACCTTTCTTCCATTTCTTTTACGTCCTATCATTATTTGACATTTTCTTTCATAGCTTTAGCTGTTTTTGATCTTTTTCAAACTAATAAACATCCCAACCTTTAAAAAGTGGGGCAATTTTATTTACAATTTTGTTTTGTTTTTTAAAAAAACTATCCAACTTCCAGAAATGTGAAGCTTGCACATACATAATCTGGAGCTGACAACTCTCTACAAGATCCTTTCCCCTTTTCTCACCTATTGTTTTACACTCTTTCTGTCCTTGTTGACCCTGCTAATCAAAAGTTAATTATTCCCAGTGGCAAAATCAGCCATCAAAATTCCTGCTTCCCATGGTGTGACTGACAGTCCAGCTGCCGTAGTGCTTGTCATAATAAAGCCAACAAAGGCTATGGCCGGATCACTCATTTTCATTGTTCAGGCTTAATGGCACTGAAATATTTAATTTTTGTTTACAGAGATCAAAATGATATTGCTTAGGTGAATTCAGAAGAGGAAGTACTGAAGAAAGCCAAAAATCTTTAGTTGTCAGCCCTGCTCAGCAATGCACCAATGCTGTTATTTTAAAATACAGTATTATGTAAACATTTTATTCCCAGGGTAAGTGGCAAAGGACAAAGTCTTTGATCATTATTTTGCTGATATTCATAAGAAAAATGACTCCCATTTTAGGTTATCCATTATTTCCTTCATTTGTTTAAAGCATTTATGTACCATACCTACTGATCCTAGATTAGTAAAAAGAGGGAGGGCTTATCTTCATCTAATCTAAAATATACAAATAACTAGAGAAGACATATGAGACAATCAACAACATAAAGAACAAAGCTATCCAATGTAATTTCATTTAGAGTATTCTAAAAGAAGGTATATGTCTATAAAGAATTAAACTATACGATGCACATGAAAAAGAAGAGAAAAACGGAGGAAAACACTAAAATAATAACAGAAAAATTAAATATTAAAAAAATTCTGTGCAATCAAAAATTTTGAAATTGTGGAAAATTCTCTATGAAACTTAATATTGCATTAACTTTTGCCTCCAGTTTCCCCTGTGGGGGAGAAAAAGCTTGATTATTTTTCTTTCTTTCTTTTTTTAATATATTTTATTGATTTTTTTTAACAAAGCATAAATCACTCAATAATTGGTAAACAGTGTGTTGTCTGGGTTACATTTTTAGAACAATCTTTAACAATTAATTTCTATAATCTATATTCCATATGTTAATTTTAGTTGATTTATTTCTTTGGGGTTTTTTGTCTATATGTTATTTTTGGCAGAGAAGGTCTGTCATGCTGCCTCCTACTTCACAGTGTTCCTGTTGGGAAACAGATAAGAAACAAAGAATATGATTCAAATAAATACTTCCAGTCTTTTGTGGGGAACTATCTTGAACAATTAATTAAGCCACCAATAGGTTTTTTTATGTTGTTGCAATGTAATGTGGGTTCCTTTTCATTGCCATTTATTTTAAACATTATTTCAAAATAGAATTCCATGGAAAAAGAGAAGCTCTTTTATCTCATAGTCTCATATTTGATTCTTCTGGTTGCCATTTTCTTTTCTGAACCTGTGGGAGTGTTTCGATATAAGAAACCGGTTGAGCTTCAATCCCAATTGACTCTAAGAAAACAATGATTCAATCATAAACTAAACCATGGTACAATAGAAGAGAGTACATTCTCTGTGCACGTATACAGGTACAGACACAAAGAAACATATACAGGTGAAACTCGAAAAATTAGAATATCGTGCAAAAGTTCATTTATTTCAGTAATGCAACTTAAAAGGGGAAACTAATATATGAGATAGACTCATTACATGCAAAGCAAGATAGTTCAAGCCGTGATTTGTCATAATTGTGATGATTATGGCATACAGCTCATGAAAACCCCAAATCCACAATCTCAGAAAATTAGAATATTACATGCAATCAATAAAACAAGGAGTGTACATAGAACAATATCGGACCTCTGGAAAGTATAAGCATGCATATGTACTCAGTACTTGGTTTGGGCCCCTTTTGCAGCAATTACTGCCTCAATGCGGCGTGGCATGGAAGCTATCAGCCTGTGACACTGCTGAGGTGTTATGGAAGACCAGGATGCTTCAATAGCGGCCTTCAGCTCTTCTGCATTGTTCGGTCTCATGTCTCTCATCTTTCTCTTGGCAATGCCCCATAGATTCTCTATGGGGTTCAGGTCAGGCGAGTTTGCTGGCCAATCAAGCACAGTAATCCCACGGTCATTAAACCAGGTTTTGGTGCTTTTGGCAGTGTGGGCAGGTGCCAAGTCCTGCTGGAAAATGAAGTCAGCATCCCCATAAAGCTCGTCTGTGGAAGGAAGCATGAAGTGCTCCAAAATCTCCTGGTAGACGGCTGTGATGACCCTGGACTTAATGAAGCACAGTGGACCAACATCAGCAGATGACATGGCTCCCCAAATCAACACAGACTGTGGAAACTTCACACTGGACTTCAAGCATCTTGCAGTGTGTGCCTCTCCATTCTTCCTCCAGACTCTGGGTCCTTGGTTTCCAAATGAGATGCAAAAGTTGCTCTCATCAGAAAAGAGGACTTTGGACCACTGAGCAACAGACCAGGTCTGTTTTTCTTTAGCCCAGGTAAGACGCTTCTGACATTTGTTGTTCAGGAGCGGCTTGACAAGAGGAATACGACATTTGAAGCCCATGTCCAGGATCCGTCTGTGTGTGGTGGCTCTTGATGCACTGACTCCAGACTCAGTCTACTCCTTGTGAAAGTCCCCAACACTTTTGAATGGCCTTTTCCTGACAATCCTCTCCAGGCTGCGGTCATCCCTGCTGCTTGTGCACCTTTTTCTTCCACACTTTTCCCTTCCACGTAACTTTCTATTAATGTGCTTTGATACAGCACTTTGGGAACATCCAACTTCTTTTGCAATTACCTTTTGAAGCTTTCCCTCCTTATGGAGGGTGTCAATGATGGTTTTCTGCACAACTGTCAGGTCAGCAGTCTTCCCCATGATTGTGATTCCTACTGAACCAGACTGAGAGACCATTTAAAGGCTCAGGAACCCATTGCAGGTGTTATGGCTTAATTAGCTGATTAGAGTGGGACACTTTGAGCCTAGAATATTGCACCTTTTCACAATATTCTAATTTTCTGAGATTGTGGATTTAGGGTTTTCATGAGCTGTAAGCCATAATCATCACAATTATGACAAATCACGGCTTGAACTATCTTGCTTTGCATGTAATGAGTCTATCTCATATATTAGTTTCCCTTTTTAAGTTGCATTACTGAAATAAATGAACTTTTGCACGATATTCTAATTTTTCGAGTTTCACCTGTACACTGACAGCTAAGAGAAATAGGAATTGAACTCCATGGAACCTTCAACTGCCATAAATAATGCTAAAAGGAATTTTGGCTGCTGCAAAACTCTTTTGCATTAATCATACTGCTGTAAGTATTTAATTGTGCACTTTAGAGCTGTATGCACAAGGCTAATCCTAGAAAATGCAATAGGTGCCCATAGGTAAACTCGGTACAATTGTATTGTTACCAAAGGTTGTATTTCCAACACCTCTGGAGGTCATATATTTGAAATACAAAAAAGGCAGCCAGAGATCTTAAGGGACAGCAATTAGTATTGGCTTTTGACCTCTCTTATCAAAAAGGGTCATCCCTGCAAGCAGTTGCTATTAAAGGGGAGGGGCACGGACAGGAAGGAGCATGACCTTGTCCATTAAAGGAAGGCACTTGCCTAAAGATCAAGGAAAGATTCCGAATTGCTTCAGTTGTCAGCCTGTCTGATTGTTGATGTTACCATTAGGAAGAAATGCTACTCCAGAGATGAAATGTGGATCATAGGCTGAGGTCTGTATAAAATTAATCTGTATTACTTGCATTATTGGTACTGAGGATCCAATGGTCTCTTCGTCTCTTTAGCCAGGTGGTTAAAGATATTGAAAGTGCTAGAATTTTAGAGAAGTAGATATGTCCAGTCTTCCATGTCATAAGAAAAATTGCTATCCAAGAAGAAGTGGAATGAAACTGCCAGATTTATACATCTCTCCTCTTGATCCTTTGACTCTTATTAAATTTTGACCCTTTTTAGTTTTTAAGGTATATCAGGTAAGGTACAAATGCCCTTCCTTTGACAGAAGGCTTAATAAGAAATTAACTAATTTCTCTTATGTCTTCCATAATCTGCTTCACAGGTATCTCCATCCTTATGATACAAAGATCCATAAATAGCCTTTATGACTGGTAAAGGATGAGAATTTCAAGTTATGTCCTCTGGATTAATATTAGAAGAGATAACACTTTTCTTAAAACAGAAAAAGCTTTATATCTACCAATATAAATCCAGAGGACATAACTTGAATTCTCAACCCTTTACCAAATGTAGGTATCTGAGCCAGTAAATGTTCAACTCCATCTAATCACCCTGACCCTACCCCAAATTAAGGGATTAAAGAGTCATAAAAAAGACTTTTTAAAGCTTTTCTCTTTTAAAAAAAATCTATGAAATGAGATGATGGACACATCCTTTTCACTCCAATTGTCACAAATTCTATGTCATGGGCTGCATAGACAAGGATGAGGAATGAAGTTATAAATATTCCGAAGTTGTGGGTGCTCCATCACTTGAGGTTTGTCAGAAGAGATTGGACAACCAGAGGAAGGGAGTGGGGCTTTTGGAGGAGTTGGTGGCAGCAGCAGCGTGCTCCAGGGGTGAAAAGAAGCAAGGCCTCTTTAAGGAAAAGGTGGAAGAGTCAGGATCAGAAAAAGGAAAGAAGGCGAGGTTGTCAGAATACAAGCGAATTTGAGGGCTAATCAACATGGAGCCTCATTTCCATCTGTCCTGTGTGCCATTGTTCACTCCCGAGAGACTAAAATGGACAATGTGAAATTTGAGCGGGCCACGAACAAGAAGTATATATCGGAGGTGGTGACCCTTTGAGAGCTGTATACAACGAAATTTCATTTTGATGTATGCCGATTGGTGTACATTCAAAGTGACAATAAAGTTATCATCATCATCATCATTCTAGGGTCTCCTGCTTGAGCAGGGGGTTGGACTAGAAGACATTCAAAGTCTCTTCCAAATCTGTTAATTCTGCTATTCTGTTATATCTGTAGATTTTCAGTATGGATGTGTACTCCATATAGATTTATGCCCTTTTAAATTCACTTCATGGATACATCTGGACAGAGCAGTTCTATTGAATGGTTCAAAGCACTCCAGTGTTCAGTGGAATGAACCCTGTTGAGAACATTCAAAATTTGCTGAAGTCAGGGGAGAGGGTGTTATTCATTACTCCTCTTTCTGCCCTTTCTTCCAAAGAAAGTCCTCAGGTCTGGTCCAGATTTTCCCCTTAATTATAGGCTTCCACAGTGGAAGGCTGGAAAGTCTTTGGCTTCTTCAGATATACAGTACTACCTCTCCTATTTCTATTTATGTTATGGTCCCTATTTCCCCTTCTTCTCCTCTTGGATACTGTTGGAGGCCTGACATTGTCATGAGCAGGAGAAATAATCTGGAAGAGCAGAAGGAAGAACCACAATCAAGGCAACATTAAAAAAGAAAAAGAAACCTGAATCCAGGATAGAAATGTAATTTTTTTTTAATTCCATTTATATCCCGCCCTTCTCCGAAGACTCAGGGTGGCTTACAAGCTTAGCAGTAGCCTTCATTCTATGTATATGCCTGCTTATTAGGGCTTTCACACACCCCCAAGCGGCATTATTACAAAGTCAGCTTAATTGCCCCCAACAATCTGGGTCCTCATTTTACCTACCTCGGAAGGATGGAAGGCTGAGTCAACCTTGAGCCTGGTGGGACTCGAACCTGCACTAATTGCAGGCAGCTGGTGTTACTTAAGGAGGCATTAGCCCACTGCTCCACCAAGGCTCCTTGAGAAAGCATTTCAGACATAGCCCACCCTATTTGTCATGAAGATACAGCAAAGCGAGGAAAGTGAGGATTGTATTCAGAATTACAAGATTCTGTTACTATAACCTTATAATAGAAATAACACAGCATTGATAACTTTGCTTTCTTACCTTAACCTGACAAATATAAAGAAAGGTTTCAGAAAAGCTTCCATTTCTAAATTTTCCACTTAAAAATAAAAAATCTGATTTATCCTGAGGCCCCGGGACAAAATGATGGTTGTCTCTAAGACTCAAAGTCACAGTCTTAATCATTTAAAATACAGGTAGTCCTCGACCTATGACCTTGATTGAGCCTGGAATTACAGTTGTAAGACATTGCGGTTATAAACTGAGGCATCACATGAATGGACCCAAAATTGGGACTTTATTTTCTGATGGCTATTAAATGAACACCATGATCATTATGCAAATCTAGTTTACCAGTGGGTGTGTTTTTTGCCCCAAACCAGAAGGGAGCTTTGTAAACCACTGAAGCATGTCAAAAATTGTGGTCATGTGACCTGAGAGGCTGCAAACAGCCATAAAGGTGAGTCAGTTGCCAAGCAGCCAAAATGCCATCATGTGGTTGCAGGTGTGTATGTGTGGCCATCAAAGCTGCAAAATTGGGCCATAAGTAGCTTTTATTGTAACTTTGAAAGGTCTCTAAGTGATGGGTGGTAAGTTAAGGACTATCTGCATTAATTGCATTCTAATTTAGCATTAAATCATTAATCATTTTGTTTTTTATTCAAGTATTCAATTATTCTTTGAGCTTGAACAAAGCAGTCAGAAAGTTTTCATAATTTTCATGATTATTTTGGCAAAAAAAAATTTATTGCCTCGTTCCCTTTTGTACTCATTAGGAACAACTCTACACACTCTTACTTTTTAAACATCTAAATAACTAATTTGTGGTTTAAATGATAGGGATGAACACGAAATGAATCATATGCAACGACTATATCTAGAATGACAGTCCATATATTTCAGAGGCAGGTTTCATTTTTCTTACCTCTGACACTAAGTGATGATGGTTTTGCAGGCCGAAAACAACACTAGCAGTTATAGCTGTGGGATGACATGAACACGAGATTAATTGAAGAACTAATCTTTTTGGGATATGGCATGTGGTTTGCTTTCTGTTTTCAGCAAAAGTAAAGAATGTGGCCCTTGATATTGGCAGAATATTTGTGTGCAATGTTTGGTCCCCCATTAGGTCAGGGCATTAATTTTGTTCCAGATTAGTATCTGATGGAGTGACATATTCCAGGTGCCCTTCACTTCCTTGCAACCAAATTTTACAAGACCACAGATCGTTACAGAAGAGTTACAGGCAGGGCTTTTTTTGTCATAGAACGCTCAGAACAGAGTTCTGGCACCTTTTTTGGATGGAACCTTGTAGGGTAGGCAAGGTGGGTTGTATGACATGTGTGAGTTCCGGCACCTTTTTCTTTTACAAAAAAAGCACTGGTTACAGGTAGTCCTCGGCTTACGACCATAGCTGAGCCCAAACTTTCTGTTGCTAAGTAATGCAGTTGTGCCTCATTTTACAACCTTTTTTTGACACAGCTGTTAGATGAATCACTGCAGCTGTTAGAGTGAATTATGCAATCATTAAGCAAATCTGGCTTCCCCCATTGCCTTTGCTTGTTGGAAGCCAGCTGGGAAGGTTACAAATGGTGATCGCATGACCCCCAGGATGCAGCAACTGTCACAAATACATGCCAGTTGCCAAGTGCCTGAATTTTGAATATTTGATTGTGGCGATGCTGCAATGGCCATGTGAAAAATGTCATGTCACTTTTTTTCAGTGCTGTTGTAACTTTGAACAGTCACTAAATGAATGTTTGTAAGTTGACCTGTATGGTCATTGCCATTGCCAAGACGTCTGTGGTATTGAGTAATACACACAAACACACACACACACACACACACACACACACACACACACACACACACACACATCTCTCTCTGTGTTTGTATATTTATATCTATTCATCCATTTTAGGTCAGACATGATTTTCTCCTTTTTATTATTCTTGTTTGCTTTGTTACTGAAGATTATTTAGAGCCCTCAATGCTGGAGGTGCTTCATAAACTCCCAAACGTGATTAGCAATCATCTGTTAGGAGAAAGAACTAGGGGAGAAAAATGCTTCATTGGATCAGATCAAGATTTTTATCTACTGAAGAATCCTCTTCCCAGTGGTAGCTAGCCAGTGGGGAAACCCATACACAGAATGATGGCCTGCCAAATTATACCTCATTTTTATGTGTGATAATGCATATCACACTGAAAACCCCCCAGACCAGAATAAAAACAAAAATACCTTAGTGGTATATGTAAGCTGATGGAATTTAAACTTACTATAATGTTATAACTTATTATAACAAACCACAAACCAGGTTGTGAAAAAATGTCAGCAAAGGAGATACTACAGTCTTTGACTTATACTAGTCTTTGACTTATAACCAT
This sequence comes from Vipera berus, assembly GCF_964194415.1. NCBI lineage: Eukaryota > Metazoa > Chordata > Lepidosauria > Squamata > Viperidae > Vipera > Vipera berus. The sequence continues at coordinate 202,524,201 of NC_138203.1, forward strand.
TCATTTAGTGATTGTTCGAAATTACAACAGCACTGAAATAAGTGACTTATGACCATTTTTCACAGTTAGGATTGTTGCAGCATCCCCATGGTCGCGTGATCAAAATTCAGATGCTTGCTGCTAACATGTATTTATGACAGTTGCACTATCCTGGTCATGTGATCACCTTCTGACAAGCAAAGTCTGTAATGTAGTGGGTCCGACGCAAGGAAGAGACGCCAGCCGGAGTACGTGTTCAGCTCTTTATTGGGGGGGGGTAGCACACTGGAGAATAAGGGTTACCTGGCCTCCTTAAATACCTGGCCAGGTAGGCGGACAGCAGTGGGGAATCCCGATCCTCTTAAGTGTTAAGTTACTAATTAATACGTTACTTCACTTACTAACTTAACCGCTGCAGTGATTCACTTAATAATTGTGGCAAGAAAGCTTGTAAAATGGGGCAAAACTCACTTAACAATGTCTCGCTTAGCAACCAAATTTTGAGCTCAGTTGTGGACATATGTCTTAATACAAGTGAATCAAATGGACACATGTTATGGTTTGTTGAGCTTAATAACAGCTAAGAGAGGGAATCCAGATTTATGAGGGAGTGATAGAACCTTAAGCCACTAATTGAACATGGCTTTGATCTGCATTTATTTTTGTTATCTCTGTAACATTGGTATTATGATACGTATTGTACTAATAATGTCACATTGGCTTTATTGAGATAGTACAGAAAAATGGACAGCATTTATTTGAATTTGGGGTGGGGTAAGATAAACGCAGAGTAGGCCTGCCTTTGCACGTAAAAGTGAACATCTATGCCCAGGTTTTCTGTGTGATATTGGACCCAGGATTTAGGAATTCACTTAAAATATCCTCCAGCCTTTTGAGATATTGATGTGCAATTTGATGGTCAGATTAATTTTTTCCCCACTCTTTGTCACTTTCAGATTCGTCGCCAAAATGAGAGCTTCAGAGTTGGTTATGTCTCCAATCTTGTTAAGTGGTTAGTTATTTGAAAAACAAGAAAATATTTCTTTCAGTGAGGACCTTCTCAGATCTTACAATTGGGCTGAAAGGCTTGCATTTTCTTCCATTAGGAAAGATCAGATTAGCAGCTACCAGAAGCAGGTGTCATTAATGACTCCATGTATATGAGCTGTTGTCTCCAAAGGACATTTCGGGGTCTAACAGAGGCAGGAGGAGTGGCATGCCAGCAGTGACGGGGAGTGGGGTTAGGGGCAGCTGACCCTAAGTGGGTGGGCTTATAAATCAAATTAAATGGAGTGGACATTCCCATTGAGGCAGTTGGACTCTAAACATTGTAGATGCACACATACATCATTTACACGTTGTTGGAAACATATAGATTTCATTCTCACGCATTCCTCTCAGCTGGCTCATTTAGGAACTGCTTTGCTTTCTAAGGTCCCTGTATAAAGTGGAATAAATGTATAAAACAAAGCCTGACAGATACTCTTACATTTTTTTTCTACTCTTGCATGCTACTCCTTTATAACTTTGTTGTCTAATTGCCTTCCTCTCTTTCCTAATTTGTGGTAGATATATTTAAAGAAAGCATTCTTCTTTTTTTGCCTTTGTCATTTTGCTACTCACACCTTTCTACAAGGTACATACATTCTTTTGTGTCCACATTTGGACAAGGCTAGCTGCTTTATTATTTTACCAAATCAAAGGAATAAATGATTGTTTTCAGAAATAATTTAAGAAAAGTGTTAGTTCTCATCAAACGTTTTCCCTGAAAATAGTTTGTGGCTTCCAAGCTTTACTTCTTATTTCTAATACTTACAGCTATTTAACTATTCTAACCATTTCTTGACAATGAGCTTTTAAATTGGAACTGACAGACATAGGAATGTTCCACACGCTAGCAAGATATGTAATACTCTCTATATGAAGAAGGTCAACTCAGATGAAAAGAATTCTTTTTCCAGTAGGTGTTCATTTTTTTCTCAGTGTTTGCTTTCATCTTTTTTAACCGAAGAATGTTCATTGTTTGAACTGTAATCCAGATATACCTAATATAGGTAGTCCTCTACTTACGACCACAGATGAGCCCAACGTTTCTATGCTAAATGAGGCAGTTAAGTGAGTTTTGCCCTCTTTTTCAACCTTTTCTGCCATAGCTGTTCAGCAAATCACTGGAGTTAAATGAATCATTGAATTTGGTTTCTCCCATTGACTTTGCAAATATTGATCACCTGATCTTGGGACAGTGCAGCTGTCATAATTACATGCCAGTGGCCAAGCATCTGGATTTTGATCAAGTGAGCATGGGGATGCTACAATGGTCCCAAGTGTGAAAATCACTGATAAGTCACTTTTTTCAATGCTTTTATAACTTTGAATGGTCACCAAATGAATGGTTGTAAATTGAGGATTACCTCAGGGCTCAATGCCCAACTTTATTATTAAACACCTTAACAAATTCTTATAATACGTAGATGTTACAGAATTGGTTTACCTGGTCTTCCATGACAGTCTTTGAAAATGACTGTTTACGATGGCCCTCAAAGCATAAGTGTATATAAGAAGTGTAGAAAATCATTGTGACATTGATTCATATATTGTTTTGCTTACTTACTGGCTCCATCTGCTGGAATAGAATAAAGGGAAACTAGAGTATAACATCCCCCCCAAACCATAAACATTTCCCCCCTCATATCTGTTCATAATAATCTCCTTCAGCAACAGATTTTCTTCCAAGTTCAGATGCAAATTTTCTCCTAAAACTTAAACCTTTAAGCATATGTGTGAATATTTATTTAACTGGTAGCAATATTGTTTTTTCTTTGTAAAATAAAACCATGAACAACAATCATAAAGGACTGTCCTTTATTTTAATCAAAAACTGTTATATTGGTTAAAACCAAATGAACAGGAAAAAAAGGTCTTTCCAAACTGGTAATTTTGTTTAATGCAAAACACTGCCATGTCCATTAGGGCAAGCTTGTATAATATATGTGCTGATGGTAATTTTCCTAAAAAGAAAATTCCAGGTGGGAGATTAGCTGGTAAAAACTGAGAGAAGAAGTAAGTACCGTATATTATATACTTGAGTATAAGCCGACTCGAGTATAAGCCGAGACCCCCAATTTCACCCCCAAAAACTGGAAAAAGTTATTGACTCGAGTATAAGCCGATCCGCCGTTCTGCAAGCCTCCGCCGCCGGCGGAGGCTGGATCCGCGCTCTGCAAGCCTCTGCTGCCAGCAGAGGCTCGATCCGCCATTTTGCAAGCCTGAATACACAGGAATACCCTGTGTGGCCGCGGCTCTCGGGGAAGCCCTGGCTGTCCGCTTCCTCGCTCCACGCTGCCATTCGGGGCCCGCGCGTTCCCCGGGCAAATCGCGGCGCCCAGCAGGCGAGGAAACACGCCCGCTCCAGTCGCCCCCCCTTCCCTCAGGAGACGCGAAGCAAGTGACCGCCCGGAGCTTACCGAGGACTTGCGCGCGGCCGAGGCTTCGGTGCTTCCAGGATCGCGCGCACCTCTCCCAAGACGCCGCCGTCCAGAGACCTGCCGACGTTTGGGGAGGTTTGGGGAGGTTTGCACCTCCCCAAACCTCCCCAAACGTCGGCAGGTCTCCGGACCTCCGCGCCCTGCCTGCTTCTTTCCACAGCGGAAAGAAGCAGGCAGGCAGGGCGCGGAGGTCCGGAGACCTGCCGACGTTTGGGCAGGTTTGGGGAGGTGCGCGCGCACCTCCCCAAACCTCCCCAAACTTCGGCAGGTCTCCGGACGGCGGTGGCTTGGGAGAGGTGCGCGCGATCCCGGAAGCACCAAAGCCTCGGCCGCGCACAAGTCCTTGGTAAGTTTTTTTGTTGACTGGAGTATAAGCCGAAGTGGAATTTTTCAGCCCAAAAAGTGGGCTGAAAAATTCGGCTTATACTCATGTATATACGGTAATTAAGAAGCCACAGGAAAGGATGATCAAAGATTATCATGAGAATAAGAATGGTTCCACTCTAAGATGATAACTTTTGGGGTCTTTTACACATTAGCAAATGAGTCAATAAAGATGATAATGGTAGAACCAGGGTAATCCAATGAAATTCTATGATTAGAACTTTGAGACTGAACTATTCAACACAGCACATGGGCTAACTATAAAACCTGTAGTGATATTGCCCAGCTGATTTAAAACAAAATCCAAATGATTGTGCTGACAATACTCACTAGTTATACAGCATATTAGCCCAGTGCAATGCTTTGGAATTAAATTTTTAGAAGGTGCTTTCGACTGCAAGGGGCTGTTAAGTTATATACCACAAACCGTGTGGTATTTTCTGGGCTTGCATGGCAGCTGCAGAGGGCAATCATTTCTGGGAAAAGACATGGCTGCTTTAAAGAGCTGAAGATAGCTACTATGTTTATGCCCTTTGGGTCCTTAAGTATGTATTTGGAACTAAATGTGATGCATTACACAAACCTATTACATTATTTACTGGAGATAACATGCTGCTGAGTACTAGTTGATGGGGACCAGGCCTTGTGTCTAATTTGGGGTTTTCCATTGGTTATCTGGTTAGTAGCCACTCTTGGAACTAGATTAGACAGAAAAATGTGGAAGGTAAGATTAGACAGAAAAAAGACTTTCACTACCTCCAGCAGGTCTCACAATAGATGAAAAAAAAATAGAACTGTTTTTAATCTGAGGAGAACCAGAAAAGATTACACTTAAAGCCGCTTTTGTGGAATATCAAAGTTAGCTGTGATTCCATTGCAACAATTACATAGGGTCTAATGCACAATTGTTACAGATATAAGCAGATATAAAAGACATAAAAGATCCTGAAGGCTTTTATTGCCTAAATGTAGAACCTTACTTTTTTCACCATTGAATTTCATTTTGTTAGATAGCGCCCAGTGTTCAGGTCTGTCCAGATCCTCCTGTATCTTAAGCCTGTCTTCTGGAGTGTTGGCTATTCCTGCCAGCTTGGTGTCGTCTGCAAATTTGATGAGTTCCCCATCTATCCCCTCGTCCAAATCGTTGATGAAGATGTTAAAAAGCACTGGGCCCAGAACAGAGCCCTGGGGCACCCCACTACACACTTCCTTCCATGTAGATGCAGTTCCATTGAGGACCACATGCTGAGTACGGCCTGTCAGCCAGCTACGAATCCATCTGGTAGTGATGCTGTCTAACTCACATTTTTCTATTTTTCTATCTTATCGAGTAGTAGGTTGTGATCTAGTGCAGGGGTAGTTCAGCATGGCTGGCTTAGGAATTGTGGGAATTCCTGGCTCAGGAATTCTGGGAGTTGAAGTCCACGAGTCATAAAAGAGCCAAGTTTGCCTACCCCTGATCTAGTGCAAAGCAGACAATATAACTAACCCAGAAATAGTTTCACATTGTAATTTATTTTTCGGCCACTAAGTGGTGCTCAATCCACATTTTCAGTACTTTTATTCCAGATGAAAATACTTCTCTTGTGAAAAATAAAATAAAATAAAATAAAATAAATAAAATAAAATAATAAAATAAAATAAAATAAATAAAATAATAAAATAAAATAAAATAATAAAATAAAATAAAATAATAAAGCCATATAGGTCACAGTAATGCAATTCACACAGAATAGTTTCACTGGAGGATTGTATGCAAGGAAACTCAAACAATTGGATACTAATACTAATACTAACAACAACAACAATAATAATATAAAAAAATCAACCCTAAGTTTTCTTTGAGGCATAAATGACCAGACCAAAGTAAAAAAGTATTTTTTATTTTGGACATGTTAAGAGAATACCCAGCTATCAGGGGAAGGCTTCAATGCTGGGAAAAATGGCAGGAAAAGAAGAAAAGAATGACAGCAGAAAGGTGTCATTGGAAGATCTGAAAGACCAGATTAGGAAGATTGTCAGAGAGAAATGGTGATTCCTAAGAGCCAGCAACAACTTGATGTCATGCAATCATCAATCAAAATATTGGTGCTTGCTTAGACCTCTGCTTGAAGGCAATAATGACATTATACCATTTTAAGCTCTGAAAGTAAAGATGTTATCTCCCACCCCTTTACACTATATTCTATTATGTACTTTAAAATGTAGCAAGGCAACCTTGCTACGGTCAAAGTCTTCCCCTAGACTTCTGTCTAAAAGCCTGTGCTTTTATAGTTGGGAGCAACATGTGGCGCTCCAATCTATATAAATGTCATGCTCATTTACTAATCTAACTTCTACTGAGAAAGGTAGAAGCTACAATGGAAGAAGGGCCAGCACCAATATAATATCTCCCAAGCCTGTTTCTATATCATGTCCAGTAACATATATTATTTCACATAATGCAATGACTTTCCATTCCCTTGCTTCACATTGATGGTTTGCATTCATATGGGCAGGAAAACACCTCTGTTCCACAGTATCTCAGATAATTAAGTAAAATTCCTAAGATATTACAAAGTGCTAGCAAAATGCAATTGATGTTGAAGTTCCCATTTTTGGCAGCATTTCTTCCCTGTCCCATTTTTTATGTGTAGATATAGCTTAAAATTTCAGAATTATCATTCTATTCTATTCTATTCTATTCTATTCTATTCTATTCTATTCTATTCTATTCTATTCTATTCTATTCTATTCTGTTCTGTTCTGTTCTGTTCTATTCTATTCTATTCTATTCTATTCTATTCTATTCTATTCTATTCTATTCTATTCTATTCTATTCTATTCTCCATGAAGATTTTATTCACTGCCATCTAGTGGTCATAAACATTATTATAATCCAGATATGGTAACTCTAATCACATCTAGCTCCATCCCATGGAAAGGTCTCTTATATTGTGTAAAGTCACTGGTCCATTAAATTTACTGTTGTCTACATTCACAAGCAGCTGTTCTCTTAATTCAGATGTGTGCAGTATACATACTGATCTCTGCCTTGCCTGATCATAAGGCTTTCCAGCTTACTCATGGTTTACTTATACATAAAATTAATAAATGGGAATTTAGCATTCTAGAAAGCAAAGTCCCAGCCTCTAGCATCACCTTTAATTACAGAAGCATCTCTTGGTCCCTAGGTCAATGGATATATTCTTAGAATGTAAAAGTGGTACATAGCTGCTACAGCCTTTTGGGGTGTTTGGAAATGTACTCACATGCCCAGAAAATAAAAATAGAGAAATGTGGGAAAGACAGAGAGCATTTGGGGTAAGCTAGAAGGATCAGAAGTTTGCCTTTTAGTTCATGGGGATTTGCAACTCACTATCCAATGGCACTCATTTTGTGAACTATCCACTTGGGCTTAAAACATTATCTACCCCTAATAGAGGTTCTTTCCCCCTTATTTCTTTGCCTTAGCTGGACAGGACACCAACAATTATGAAATTGGTATGCGGAACAGATGTCATGTTGATCTACGTGCATCAGTCATCCAATATCTATCTATCTACAGAGGATTGATCCAAAACAGGCATCTTCCTGATACAGTCTGAGAGGTCCTAAATTTCTTGAATTCTGATAGCTTTAAATCAGACATAGGCAAATGAAAGAAGGATCACTGACTTATTTTCCAATGCAACTGTTATGTTTAAGACGGGATAAAATAGTATCCTTTACCTGAGCATGTTATCACTGTATCCCCAATACTCTAAAGATTATCATCAGAAGTATCAGTGCAAGCACAATAGCTAATTTGAACAATATATGGTACTAGACCAGGCTAGTATAGATCTAGTGGTTTGTGATCTAGCATGGTGAAAGTGGTCCAGCCATTATTGTGTAAAAATAGCCATTCTGTTAAGGCCCTAATATGGTTTACTGGTAGTCATAACATGCTGGATGAACACATTTATTGTTGGGTTTTCCTAACCTGGTTAAAAGTGTTTTGTTAACCTGGATCTGGGATTCACAGTATTGTGTGACTTTCTCCAATGTGTGGTTTCCAAATCTGTACAAAAGAGTGATGGAAAATATCAAATCTTAACATTAAGCTTAAATATATGTAACTGCCATGGTAACACACAACTGAAAAAAGATAATTTGCACATTCAAAAGGATTTTTGTATACACTAATAAAATGTATACAAGTTCACATGAAGTCTATTGTTGTTGCTGTGATACTATTTTAAAAGGTGACTAATTAATTCATTAATTTTAATTTTTTTTTAAATATGATGGCAATGATCACGGCAATGGTATTTACATTATGTTTTACTTCCAGCTTCTAGGAGAAGAGGAATTAAATTGTCTGCAATTTAATCTGAATAGTAACATTACCTTCAGTTAAAATCTATGTAGGAAAAATTATCCTCGTTAAAAAAAACTGTCCATATTTACCATTTTTCAATAGTCATTAAAGGCAGGCATTTTAAACAAAGACCTGCCTTATAACAGTAACTGCATTTTCCTTCAAAGACTGTGCTTCTCATGAAATACTTACACACTCATGGGGCAAGAGTCACCTTTTAAAATAGTTTCACAGCAACAACAATAAAAAATGTCATCAATTAATTAAAATAAGCAACAGGTTAAGAGGGCAGATGGCTCCATTGTGTGCTTCAGCCCTACCCATTTGAAATCCCAAGGAAGGTAATTTTTTGATCAACAAACAGAGATTCCTCCCTCCAGCCCCCCCCTCTAGAGATCAGCTCTTGACCGGCTTCCATGGCTGAGCGTGAACCTGTTTTTAGGTTAAATGAAATCCAATAAGATATCAAATCAGTTTAGGCCTTTATTTACTGAGCTGCGGAGTGTCCTGGGTGTGCTGCAGAGCACAGGCCCTTTCTTCCTATCTCTTAGCCCCATTGTGCTTGGGTGAACAAAGCCAAGAGGTGTAATTTAAAAGTGCTGTGACCTCCTCTGAGATGCTTCGCCCATTGTGGCTTGTGGATTACTTTTCCCACAGAGACCTTTCCTGATCATAAATATGCATGAGGAAAAAAGCTCCCTCCCCCCCCCCCACGGCTCCATGTCTAGTTTAAATAAAAATCCTTTCTGAGGTGTTTTTTTTTTAACTTTCAGCTTCCTGGAGCATCGAAATTGGAGGACCGAGGGACCAGATTAGTCCACCGGAGCTCAACCTAGAATCATAACGATCATTATAATTATCAGTTACAGAAAGGAAGCTTATCGTATAACAGGTTTGCCCTCCCCCTCCCCCTCCCTTTCTAAAGGCAGCAGAAGGGATGGGTGGGGAGATTCTTCCAACCAAGGAGAATTGGGTCTTCATTCATTGTTTTCCAAACAAATCGGTGGAAAATTGAGGTCCCTGGGCAATTTTCAGATTACACACTCTGTACAACTGAGAGGTAGGTGTCTACACAAACTGTTATTTTGCCAATTTCAAGTTTGGATGGAGCAGAAAGCAGGTACGTTTGGAGAAAGGAAGGGACTGCCCTCCCTTTCCACCCAATGATGCAAAGGGCGTTAAGGCAGAAGGTTGTAAACAACCTTGCATTTTAAAGTATACAGATTCCAGCCTTCCTCCACTGCTTCTACTGAATTAATTTCTCTCTCTCTCTCTCTCTCTCTCTCTCTCTCTCTCTCTCTCTCTCTCTCTCTCTCTCTCTCTCTCTCTCTCTCTCTCTTTTTCTTCTTTGGCTCAATGAACTGTGGTCAAGGCCATTGTAACGTGAGCACTCCCCAGGATGGGATTGGCTAAAGGAGTCTCCAAGAGGCCCCTTTTCACAGGGGACTAATTGCTTTAGACCACCAGTATTTGGGAGCTACAGATGTCTTCCTTAATTTGCCTAGAGAGCACAATCGGGCCCATCTGTTGCATTTTCCCTCTTCCCTCCCTCCCTCCCTCCCTCCCATCCTCCCCTCTTCCCTTGTCCTTTCTTTCCTTCTATCTGCAAAGGCCTAAACTGAAAACTCATCAAAAACTAATACAAGAGCAGTTTGGCTGGAACACCACTGCCGAGGGGGCTTTAGCTCCCCTGCTACTTTTGCACATAGAGTGAAGACCAGGAAAAGAAACAGGGAAGCAGAAATGACCTGGGGGAAGAACAGCAGCGCACGGGCTAGAGCTAGGAACCAACAACCAGATGGCCAAGTTGCTGCAGGAAGAATAATTTGATGCCATAGCTTAATGGAATAAGCACAGGAAACATCTTTTGTTTTCATATACACATGATCGTCACCCCACCCACTACCCCATAACAGAAAAATAAAAAGGAGAGTTTCATGAAACCATCTAGGGAAGAGGGTCCCCACTAGTTTAATCTCATCTGTGAACATCTTTGTGGCCTTTCTGTTTTGTACCTTTTCTTAGATACCTGTTCGCTTTTACTTTTCCCAAATCCAGATAATAAATAACTGCATTTTTTGACGATTGGGAGAAATACTTGAAAGAGTCTTGCCTTTCCAAATCCATGCAGTTGAAAAACCAGTATAAAACAGAGAATGCTACATCATTATTATTTTCTCTGGCTTCCATTTTTTCATGTAGATTCTATATATAAGTAATCAATGTAATTCTCTGGAGGAACCTATGGATTTTATTGAGCTCCAACCTGTAACCTGAAGAGGTACAGTTCAGAATCAGGTTTCTTACTTCTCTGAAGTGTTACTGCTTTCCAAATTGTCTCTTCAGAACCAGTTCTCTTCCCCTCCTGCTTATCTTTGTGACTCCTCCTCATCAACTCTTCCTTTTGGCCCTGCCTGCCATTTTATCTGCAAGGTGGGTTAGGATGCTGAGCTTGTCGATCAGAAGATCGGCAGTTTGGCGGGTCGAATCCCGAGTGCCGCGTAACAGAGTGAGCGCCTGTTACTCGTCCCAGCTTCTGCCAACCTAGCAGTTCGAAAGCACGTAAAAATGCAAGTAGAAAAATAGGAACCACTGCGGTGGGAAGGTAACAGCGTTCCGTGCGCCTTTGGCGTCTAGTCATGCCGGCCACATGACCACGAAGACGTCCTCGGACAAGCGCTGGCTCTTCGGCTTTGAAACGGAGATGAGCACCGGCCCCTGGAGTCGTAAACGACTAGCATGCATGTGCAGGGGAACCTTTACCTTTACCTTTTTACCAGCTACTGATTCTCTCTCCCACTTCTCAGGAAGCACTTAAGGTAGATAGTAAGAATTGCCAAAAAGTCAGAGGGAAGCAGCCATTCCTTAGTTTGTAGATCTGGTCCATTTGTTGATGTACAACATGCTGAGCAACACTCAGAGCAGCTTTATTTCAAAATAAATAATAAAATGTTTTTGTCAAATTGACTGATTTAACCATGAAAATGCTTTCTTTAAAAGAAAAGGAGGTAAACGTTCCTTTAAAGCTTTAATCTTGTGATAGACTCTTCCTTAACATTTTTGTACTTTCCCCTGAATTATATTATGAGCATCTGTGCCCTATAGAATTGTGTGATTGTGACCATGGAGTATGCCAGAGTGGGGATCTGGATAGGTTCATGGGATAAAATCCATTCTCCTCTTTTGCCCAGTAGGCTCAGTGGTATCAGGGGACTGGACTGAATGCAGGAAAGTCCCACCCCATGGCCTTCTCTGGTTTTGAGGAGAACATTCAGGATCAGCAGCTCTCTGTTATTTTCCCATATCGTGTAATGTGGATGCTAGACAAACGAGCACAAGTATGACCCGTTTTGCATCTCCTCTCCTCCCACAATAGCTTAAGGGACAACATCAAATGAAACTTGTACGTCTTCATCCTGCAAAAGAAAAGGATGATGTACAAACAAACCCAAGATGGTTGGTGCAAAGGGTATAGAAGGTGAGGACACTGAGATAGGGCATCTGCAGGAGATGGTGATTGTGACTGCACAATCCAAGTCCACACACATGCCCCTTTTTATTTTTACTTACATGAGTAAGCTTATCCTTACTCTGCGGATGATCTGGAGTTAGAAACCAAGAAGTTAATATCATAAAGGCACTCTAAAAGGAGTAAGAACTTTCCTATTGAATAGGCAGCTTTACTGCCTTTCTGATATCAAAAGAAGTCTACTTTTTGAGATGAAAAAATGCATAAAAATGGAACTTAGTTGAACGTCTGTGTGTAATATATTTTGCCAAATACCTTGTTTTCTTTCAGCCTACTCTTTCTCTTTTTGTATTTCTCCTTGTATTGCATGAAGGAGAAACAAAGTTAAATGCATGCACATGCATTTCTTTCTTATAAATACGTGAGGAGGATTTGGACCATAGCTGGATGTTTTCTATATACCGGTAGGTCATTTAACAAACCATGCCAAATCACGAAAAAATGATTTATAAACATGAGTTTTGAACAACTAATCCTTCTCTCTTCCTTTCTCCTTCTCTCCCCCATCCCGCTTCTCAACCTAACAATAGGTTAGAGATAATGTAGGTAAGGTGATACCTTTTAGAAGCGACATCTGTTGACAAGTAATTAATCTGACAACCTGAGTCTCATTTTCATTCTTCACCAAATCCCCATCTGAGCCTTGTACAAGTCAACAAATACAAGCCAACTTCTAGGAATATACCACCTATAACATCACATCTACAACTTCGTACTACACTGATTATTTGTATCTCTGTGAAGCTCTAGCTTCACCATGTATTAGTCATTATTACATTGCATTGTCGCAAAGTAGTGCAACAAGGTAAACAATCAACTTTTGCTGGTGTTAAGTTAAATAATGGTAAGCATTGTACACTTCTGACTTTCTCTTCTCTTGCTGAACTGTGATTTCTTCCCTGCTCAGGAACATCAGGAAATGAAATGAAATGAAATCCCATACAATATAGTCCTTCAGCTAAGAGTATTGTTTCTTTAGGGAAGGAAAGTAACATTAACATGTGAACATCCTAGAAAATGGATTTCTTTCATTGGATCCTGGTTTTCCAGTATTACCAATTCATGCTAAGTCACAGGCATCAAGGGTTTCAAAATATGTCAGACAGAGCATCACATGCTGGCCCTGCTCCTTTTGAACACATGTGTGATATTAATGTACATACAAAGGGGACAGGGCTTCCCTTGCAATGTTCTGTCCATCACCTTGCATATTTTAACAACCCTCTGCAGATGCCACTGTGAAGGGAAGAAAAAGCTCTGCTGAAAAACTCCTTGTATTTTTCATCAAACAGTGTGCATAGCTTAAAAAACCCATTTAAATGCTCTTATATAACAGAAAAAAATAAGATAATATATGAAGGCCAACATCAGCTAAACAACTGGACATTCCACTTTCACAATGTTGTGAACTTAGAATAATATTAAACTTATATGGCAACTGATTTCTACTGATCCTGGGCTAGAAATATAAACTAGCATATACTGCCCAAGTTTCTAAGTAGTACTGTAGCAGAATTCCTCACAATAAAATGCTTGCTAAATAAGCAAAACAGTCATTCAGAATGGATATAATTAGTGCAGAATGGATGTTCTTCCAGGCTTGCATATATATATATGTAAGATAAATAATATTATAGATAATGTCACTTTACATGCTCTGTTCATTTATTTTCCAATCCATTGTTATGCTTTGAAAATAACTAATATCTACATACCGAAAGCCAGTGAATCATCCAGAATAAAACTGATATATGGAGTATTTTCTCTATAAAAGGGATCCACTATGTCTTATCCTACTAAGTTTGAACAATGGCCTCAAAGAATTAGCTCATGTCATTAATTTCTTCCCCCAAAAGTTTTATTGGTGTCTAATGGGACACCAAGTAATAACTGTATTGGCTTAAACATACTTCTAAATTTATGACACATGACATACAAATATCAAATTTATCTTCCATTGTAGGGGCATGATGGCTCAGCGGTTAAAGGCACTGAGCTTGTGAGCTGGCAGCCCAGGTTCAAGACCCAAGCGCTGAGCAATGGGGCGAGTTTCTATTATTTGCCCTAGCTCCTGCCAATCTAACAGTTCCAAAGCATGTAATTACGAGTAGATAAATAGGTTACACCAGTGGTGGGATTCAGCCAGTTTGCACCACTTCGGCAGAACTGCTAGCTAATTTTTTGCCCAGAATGGACTTCCGGAAGTGGCATCCACAAAGAGAACCGGTTGTTCACATATTTGAATCCCACCACTGGGTACCACTTCATTGGGAAAGTAACAGCGTTCTATGCGCTTTGACATATAATCATGCTGGCCACATGACATGGAAGTGTCTTTGCATAATGCTGGTTCCCTTGGTTAAGAAACAAAAAATAAGCATCACCCTCTAAAGTTGCACATGACTAGACACGGGAATCTTTTACCTTTCTTCCATTGATTTTTTGTATTAGACTTTCCAGCTACTTATTAATGCTTCCCTCTGCTGTTAAATATCTAAATTACTGTATTCTAACAAATATGTATATAAGCAGCTATTTTAAGCTTTTAATTTGATAATGTATTAAATCCAGTAGTGTCAGAATGAATTCTGAAACAATTCGGGCTTCTGGCTCATTTATTTGTTTACTTGTGTCTACAATTTATGTGCCATTCTATTTTCAGAGAGTCTGAGTACATTAGGGTATTAATGCCAGTAAATTAAAAGTTCAAGTTCTTTTCTTTTATAACCTTATAGTCCCTTAATTTGGAGTAGAGTCAGGGTGACTGAATGGAGCTAAGCATTTACTGGCTGGATGCCCTTCCTGATGCCTATGTGGAGTTTGCAGCAGATATTTTCTCTTTGCGTCTTGAGAGACAAACATCTGTCACTACCTAGGATTGAACTCTCAACCTTCCAAGTGAGAGGTGAGTGTCTTCACAACTAGACCCCATGTCGCTAAAACACAAAATTCAAGTAATACAATTATAACCAATCAGTCTAATGCTCTACCATTTGGAAAACTTCCTTGTCCTCAAGTGAGTTATATAGTTTTCTGAAATGTACTAAGAAGGGGTGATCCAGATATCCTGGGTGTAAACTTTTCAAAAAGAGACAGGGCCATCATTGAGAAGGCATAACCTGTAGTTCCTGAAGATGGCATTCCCTCAGTAATGGGACTCTCAGCAAGAACAATCCCCCCACCTCTTATTGGATGGCAGATTCAACTCAGAGAAGTTAACATCTTAAACTGCAATCAGAAGGTACCAGTTCAGCTCCTGTGTAGGGGTACTCTATAGGGGACAAACATTGGTACAATATAATGAACTAGGCCATTGGATGTGGCACCAGCTGAAACTTCTGGATAGTTTTATTTTTTATTTTTATTTATTTTCATTCTATTTCTATCCCGCCCTTCTCCGAAGACTCAGACTCAGGGCGGCTTACAAACTTAGCAGTAGCCTTCATTCTATGTATATGCCTGCTTATTAGGGCTTTCATACACCCCCCAAGCGGCATTATTACAAAGTCAGCTTATTGCCCCCAACAATCTGGGTCCTCATTTTACCTACATCGAAAGGATGGAAGGCTGAGTCAGCCTTGAGCCTGGTGGGATGCGAACCTGCACTAATTGCAGGCAGCTGGTGTTACTTAAGGAGGCATTAGCCCACTGCTCCACCAAGGCTCTGTTTTCAAGGGCAGCCCCAGGCAGAGTGCATTGCAGTAACCCAACCCTGGAGTGATAAGAGCATAAGTGACTGTAATCCAGGGGAGGATATAGTGGGATAGGACCAAGCCCTACAGAACCCCATAAAAGAGAGGCTGAGGCTTGATCAGTCTCTTCCCATTATCACTGTCTAGGGATAGACAGAGGACCCAGATTGTTGGGGGCAATAAGCTGACTTTGTAATAATGCCGCTTGGGGTGTGTGTGTGAAAGCCCTAATAAGCAGGCATATACATAGAATGAAGGCTACTGCTAAGCTTGTAAGCCGCCCTGAGTCTTCGGAGAAGGGCGGGATATAAATGTAATAAAAAAAATAAATAAAATAAAACTGTCTACTCAGGAAGGATGAGAACCATTGAAGAACACTGTTCCCCACCCACAATTCTCTCTTGAAACCCAACTGAAAGGTCCAGCAGAATCAGTATAGTCAGACTTCTTCCATCTGATTTGTTTAAGATCTCATTTCTATCTCAGATAACTCTACAAGACAATGCCCCTGTCTTTTCAATTAAATTATCCAACTGGTATAAAATGCCAAGTGAAAGTGAGAAATCAAATCTTTCAGGTGCACAGCAAATTTATTGTAACGGGCCAGCAGATGATCTCCTGGTTTGATTTTTCCTGATAGGAACCAAGTCACTTTAAACAATGTCGCTGGGTGGCTATCCATGGATACAATAAGAGTGGAAAAGTGAGCTTGGTTTATCTTTCTTACCAACAAAGTGTAGGTTTGAACTTGGTTGCATTTGTTCTTTGTCTTATGCTAGTATTGCTTTGGGTATCTCTTTTGTTGGTTTATATTTTTTTTGGAAATTGTTGGTAAATCAAGCACCATTGCTGACATCATATTCAAAATGTTAAACAGACACTCTATAGAAATGCCTCTGATCACCTAAAACAGGAGTCCCCAACCACTGATCCATGGACCGGCACCAGTCCGCAGCATGCCAGAAACCAGCCCGCTCAAACAAACAAAGCCCCATCCACAGGATACAGGCAGCACACAAAACCATGCCCCTCCGGTCCACGAAAAAACCTCTGTCCACGGAACCGGTCCCTGGTGCCCAAAAGGTTGGGGGGTCGATGAACAAGCTTGTGAACTCACAACCTTCTTCCTTGAACAACTCAGATACATATGATGCTATGATGCAGGGAGGTTGGTACAAAAGCACCAGGCCTAACCTATCCCTCAAGCCAACTTCACAATCATGCTTCACATCCCATTTTCTATGCTAACCTCTGATCACCTGCAGTCTCCCAACCATAACTTTTGTCTTTGCTAACTTGAAATTGCATCTGATGTACCAGCTGACACCCAGCTCTCTGATACATCAGGTCTACCCTCTCCTCCAAAGTGAAATCTCTCCTCCAAGGCACTTAATAGCAACAACCAGCAATGAGTTAAGACACTATTACTGCACCTTTTGCCAAAGTGGTAATTATACAGCAATTCATCAGATAGCAAAAAGTTATAATACTATTAACTGATGTTAAAGACTCTTTCTTCAGGTTCTCCAACAAAAGAATTGCCCTCCTAGTTCCAAATTAGGATTCCCCAACATGCTTAATTTAGTAGGACCATAAGGTTTAAAGCAGCCTATCCCGGTGTTGTGTTTTGCAGATGCTTTGGATTATACCTCCTATTGTGTAGACTGCAGATGATTGGAATTGGAGTATATAACATTTGATGGACACAACGTTGGGAAAGATTACCTTAATTCCTCAAAGTTTCCTAAATGTTCACATAAGACTGGCATGAGACCTTGGGAAAACAATCAGTATTTTAAAATGTCCTTAAAACTTAATCACCTTTAAATGTTGATTTGAAGGAAGAAAAGAGCATTGCTGTATCTTAGAGAAAAAGAAAGAAAGAGAGAGAAAAGAAGGAAATAAATAGAGAAAAGGAAGGAAAGAAAGAAAGAAAGAAAGAAAGAAAGAGGGAAGAAAGAAAAGAGGAAAGAAAGAAAGAAAGAAAGAAAGAAAGAAAGAAAGAAAGAAAGAAAGAAAGAAAGAAAGAAAGAAAGAGGCAATTCTTGGCTTAGTGGATTGAAAAAACAAATTATCAGATTGGAAAGATCACGAACCTTTTACAGATAACAAAAGCAGTGGGTTTGACATTTTCAATCAAGGTCTGCGTCATAAGATCTCTTTACTGACCTTGCTATACAGAAATCACTACAAACGCTTCTCTATTTCAGTGGCCCCAGGAAAGGGTAGGAGGTTGGTCACTTGTTTCCTTGGGGACAAGGTGTGAATGACCTTCCTTGCGTGAGAGTCATTGGATAGTCTCCGGTATTCTTCCTACTTCCTATTACTGGGTGACGTGGGCTTGCCTTGGCTTTTGAAAACACAAGTTCTGTTCTTTGTGTGTGTGTGTGTGTGTGTGTGTGTGTGTTTTGTTTTAAGAGACACATTTCAAGAACATCACAAAATCAGGGGGATTTGGGGATATATTGTAAGATCTTGTTTCTGTAAAATAAAAAAAATAAACAATAAAAAAAGAACGTCACAAAATCAATAGCTTTCTCCAGCGAGGGACCTTCATCTAGTGTTTCAAAATAGGCATACGTGAAGTTAGATGTGCTATTGAAAGTAAGGACATTGAAATAATAGGCATAAATGAGGTCCACCAACATTTATTCTGTTAAGTAAATATCGGCAAAACAAGGTGTGCTGCTGTGAAGTATCCAACACAGCTCATGTTCTACTCATTTCCAAAAAGACAAAAATGAAACAAGTAGATGGGAGACCAGCTCGGGTTTTTTTTTATAATCCCAATACTGTCTGTAATAATAATTAACTTAGAAAAGGCTGTCCTTAAAGAGGCTTTGGTTTTTTGTTTAGCAGTGTGAAGGGGAGGAAAAGATAAGCCGAGGCTTTTTTTATTTGAAGATCAATGCAAAAGCCAGAAAATCCCATTATTTCCCCTTCGATCAGCAGCCTGATCTTTCCAAAACAACATCTCTCTCTCTCTCTCTTTCTCTCATCCATCCTGTGTTTCTGCAAGATCTGAATCCCTGGGATATTGACCTGCATATGCATCCTTATAACTCTATGTACCAGTTCTTTCTTCTGAAAGTCACACCCTCTGATTTGTAACTTTCAAAGAAAATCTTTGGCAGCATCCTTCAAGAAAAAGGATGTACTATATTTGAAAAGTATGGGCAATATTACAGTATGTGCTAGAACCAACTCTTTAATGAGGGGAAAAATACTTATGGGCGTATTAATGAAGCAAGTAAAATAACTTAAATATTTATTTATTTCATTTAAATGGTGGCTCCATTAGTTGCTACGTGACAGAAAGTACTTCCAGAAAATGGTGTGTGAAAGCTGTTCTGAGTTTTAACTGGCTACTAATTCATAGCTTTATCAAATCTGAGGAAGAAATACAGAGTATTAGATTGCTCAGGATAAACAACAGCAAGCCAGTGTATAGTTGTCCAAAAAAAGCAAATTCCTCGTTGGAGAAATTTGCTTCAGAGCTCCAGATTTTCTATGATAATTTCTGAGGTAGCCATCAACAATCTTCCAAAGTTGTCAACAAATTTAACTTTAACTGAAGATAGGAGAAACATATTAAATATCTGGCTGGATAATCTCTCAGCCCAACTGACTTCACAAGGTTGTTATGGAAAAAAACAGGAAGAAGAAATAGCATGTGTAACAACATTACTAGCAAATGTTCCTGAAAGTAAAGATTTGCTGGGAAAATACTGCAATTGAAAAACCAGAATTTATACATTTTATATATTATACAAATGTACACTAGTAGTAAGAAAAGCAGGATATAAATCTAATAAATATGTAAATATTTAGCTTTCATAAAATATTGACATATATTTAATGAAATCACATATACTTTTTGAATGCTAGTATGAAGACTAAAAGGGAAAATGTAATCATCAAATGCCCAGAATGATATTGAGGTGAAGAATGAAACCAGGGAGACTAAAAACAAAATGGTCTTACTAACTGTAAATACTGTAGATTAATTTCTCCTAGACTAAATAAAACCAATTGGCAAACAGATAATATTTCTATAAATGGTATCATTGTGCTCTTTTTTAAAATATAAAATTGTATTGAAAACACAAGAGAAAACAATATAAATATTAGAAAAGAAACAAAGAAAGAATAACAAGTAAATAAGCAAAAAAATCAAAATGGAAGATCATAAAGAGGTGGTGTCTAATCTTTTTAAAAATGGTTATACTGTAAATGCGTTTTATATTTTACTCACTTTAAGGCTATATCATTATTTTCATCTTTCCATAACTATCTTTTCTAATCCTCACCCATAAACCACAGGCTCATTTTTCCCTTTTTTCGGGGAAAATCCATAAGGGGTTTACATTCACTGATAAATGTAGTTATTGGCCTTTCTCTAATCAAACAAGTTGAATTTTTTTGTATTTGCAAGTTCTGTCATCTTCACCAAGCCATTCCTCTGTTGCTTGTATCTTTCCATTTTTTTACAAGTCCACCAGGAATGATAAAATGGACCTTCATGTTGTCCACATTTCCAACAAAATTTGAGGTACCTTTATACATTTCAGATAATTCTGGAGTCATATACCAATGGTATATCATTTTATAAAAATCCTCTTTTTGGTTATAACAATCTAATCCTTTTAACCACATATTTTCCAACTGCTCCAGCAATATACTGTATCCAAAATTCTTAGCCCATTTTATACTTTGTCACTTATTTTTTTCCATTTCAGTGTCAATGGAAGTTTATACTTTTAGCAATTACATGTTCATCGTTTGTACATTGTTCAGATCCTGCCTTCTGCAACTCGGCTCCAAAGGTCATATTATCTACTTTAAATCTTTCTCTTGACTAAATGTAGAAAACCATTGAAAATTAAACCCCTCTGCAGCCAATTGCTCTTTTGATTTCATCTTATATTCACAATGTTCCTGCTCTAACAATTCTCAATAAGTTAAACATTTTTCTTTACTATTTCTTTCTTATAAAATGCTTCTTGTGTTGTGTCCCTTAAAGGCATTTTTGGGCACAGTCTGGGTTTATATCTAACACATGTTCTCAAAATGGCACTTTTAATGTAATGATTCTTAAAAGCTACATTTACCTTAACTTTATCATACCATGTCATCTGAACCTTCTTTTAATTCTATATTATTATTGTTGTTGTTGTTGTTGTTGTTTCTCAGCAAAACCCACTCTTTCATCCAGACTAAACAGCAGTCTGTAAAATAATTTCAAACCAGGCATCTTTTATAACTTGAAGTGGTGTATTATTTAATACTTTTTCCCTATTGCCATACAAACTTAAACATAACATGGCACACCATTTCTCATAATATGCATTGTTTAAAACAAAACATTGCTTTTGACAAAATATTTATTTTATCACAGAAATTATTCCCAACAATGACAACTGTAATTTCTCCCATCTTAATACATCCTTCTTGATTTTATTCATTGTCTTAACATAATTATTTTGGTATAACATACAATTCAAGTTAGTCATAGCGATACAACCAATTATCAATTCCATTTGTTGTTTCTTCATATTCTTTGTTAACATTTTCATCTTTTGTTGATTAATTTTTAACCAGCTCACACCTCAAAATCCTTTAGTTTTTTCCATTAATATCTGTATTCCCTCCAGAGGATCTTCCAAAATTATCACCAGATCATCAGAAAATACTCATTTTTATATGTTTCTCTTTTAATCTTTATTCCACCAAAACATTCTCATTTTAATTTGTATCTTTTCAATACTTCCAAAGCTAAAATAATAGCAATAATGACAAGACCCATTCTTGTCTAGTCCCTGTCTGTAATTTTCCATTCACGATCCAAATGTAATTATCTGTACATTTTGCAAGGTATAATTAATTTCACCTGTTTGATAAAATTCCTGACAAAAAAAATGTCCAGTTCAAATTGTCAAAGGCCAAACCTTGTTACTGTGCTCTTGACTTTGAGTCATGGTGGGTACAGTTAGAGAAGAGGTCCATCTGTGCTCAATCAAAAATGAACCCCCAGGATTTAATCTGAAATGATACAAGTATAGATGAATAATTTGCAAACAGTGAGAACAAAATAAATATCTTGCCAGGAAAATCAGAGATCTTTGAACTGAGAAACGGTTAAAAAAATAAAAATGGACAAGCTCAAATTTTCCAGCAGTTAGGAAATCATACTCTGTCCAAAATGCAACAGGACAGGAAGTGATTGGTATGCCTTGGCATGCTCAAGTAAACACCTCTACATTGTGAATTGAACTCGTGGTCGGTTTGCTTCTGGGTGCAATTCAAGGAGCTGATCACTATCTATAAAGCTGTATACGGCATAGCCCCTGGTTACTTGAGGGACACCCTTGATTCCCATGGTATCTGCTTTGCCAGTTTGGTCTGGGAGATTTGGCAGACTCTGGGCTCCATCCATTAAATAATGTCACTTTTTGTGATCTCCTGAGTGTGCTTTTTTCTGTAGCTGTGCCTGCTCTCTGGAATGAGGTTCTCCCCAAAATTTGAAAGGCTCCAAATCTACTTCTATTTTGAAGGGCCCTGAAAGTTTGGCTCTTCTCCCAGGTTTTCAGAACCATGATTTAACAACCTTTTTCTTCCTTTTCTTTGTTCCCAACCAGGTATTTCTCTCTCTCTCTCTGCCATCTTTGTTCTTTTGTCTTGTGCTGTGTTTTTGTATTATTTTTTATTTTAAAATGTTTTTAACAATTGTAACTCCCCCCCCCCCACCGAGTCACTTGGAATTATTTGGGTGGCATACACATGGAATATAATTTATTATTAAATGAGAATATAATTTTGAATTGCTTAGAAATAGGTAGAAAAATAAATACTGAACATAAATAGGAACACTTTAGAGAGAAATAAAAAAAGAGAATGAAACTAAAGAGAAAGCAAATTCTATGACCATCTTCTGTTTAGAAGGGAATCGGAGAAATTCAGACAAATAATGGTGGCAAATTCTAGTTATTAAATTTATTTTAAAAAACGAACATGGAATTTTACAACTTCTTGTATTATTAATGTGAAGCAATAGAAGTACTGTCTCTCACATAGCCCCTGTGTCAAGGCTTGGATTTTTTAAAAGTAAATGATGCTTCTAATTTGTTTTCCATACTTATGCTAAAGTTGGATGTCATGGCAGAAGAGTCAACATCACAAGCTCTTGGAAAGGTCTGAGAGCTTTTGCGGAGAGTCTCAAGTGGATGAGCTTTGAGAAGACTGTTATCACAGCTTACATTGGCAGCTGAAGGGACTTTGTCTCTTGCCAGTGCCCTGGGCTGACCTTTCACCTCTGCATCTTCCCTCTGTAAAGATCTGAAGGCTGTGTGACCAGAGTCCTAAGAAATGGAGAGAGCTTTTGTGTGGGAAAGAAAGAAGAACACAAACATGGTGTGTTCTCAAAAGAATCAAAAGGAAAAAAAAACACCCCAAGAATAGGGTTTGGAAACTGGAAACACACACAATGCTATGTATTTATGTATGTGCATTTTCATGTACAGGGTGTGTGTGGGGGGGCATAAAATATATACATACACTTAAGGAAATCATATTCAGTGCAGAATTGCAAATCTGCAGATCTGCCTTTGAGTTCAATTCAAACATGAAATAACAAAAAAACCCTAATGTTGTGCCTGCCTTACTTAATGCCGCTTAAGACTAAGAGGTGTAAAGAGAACATGCTTAAAGTATATCACAAAAATAGCAACTTGTCTAAACCCAAGAGCTGAAACTGAAATCCAGCCACAGGTTTGTGTATGTCATACACTGGTGAGATTACAAACAGTGGACATTTGGCAAATCTGGATATGTGGGTTTTTTTACGTTCTCTGACTTGGAGCATCAAGGACATCCCAATTTAACTCTGAGCTACACATATCTATTGGTAAATCTGGATATGATGGTCTTTTATTACTGTTTGCTAATGAATGCAGCAAAATTTGTTTAGCTGTCAATATGGATCCAATGTGGTTCAGATATGGTTAAGATATTGAACTAGGTTAAGATACTGGCCTAAAATTGAGTCCCAGGACCACATTTACCCACTTTCAGTGATTCTGGGCCATTGTGTCACAGACCTCCACTGTGGTTGTTGTACAGTGCTAAACCCGAAGGAAAAAATACTAACCTAAAAAAATACTTTTTGAAGATGTAGACATCACAAAGTAAAGGCAAAGGTTTCCCCTGTCCAGTTATGTCCAGCCCTAGAGGATGGTTAGAAGACAATGGTGATCACCATTTCCTAGCTGAGGAAGACTGCATTGTCCAAAGACGCTTCTGTGGTCAACTGGCTGGCATGACGATACACTGAGACACATGGAACACTGCTACTTTTCCACCGAAGTGGTACCTATTTATCTACTTACATTTGCATGCTTTCAAACTGTTAGATTGGCAGCAGCTGGGGCAAGAATGGGAGCTCATCCTGGTGCTTTGGTCTTGAACTGTCAACCTTCCAATTGACAAGGCCAGCATCTTAACTGCTAGGCCACCATGCCCCCCATCACAAGGGGTTTATGCATATTTTGAGTATATGGCTTTAAAAATATTTCTTTGTCAGATAGTTAAAATTTCTGACGATTTCCTATTTATACTTTGAGAACTCTCCCATGCAGATAGAACTCATTTCTGAAATGTAAAATATAAATTCCTTGTTTATATTCCTCTCTTTGTCCTGTAAAATTCAACGATTTTAGATTTTGCATTCCATGTGGTGATGGCCTAGACATCAGAACATGAATCCCCTGGGGTGAGGGTTGACATAGCTTTCTACCCTACCTCCAAATGAAAAACTAATTCTTCAGAAGTATTTTTTTTAAATTCCATTTATATCCCGCCCTTCTCCGAAGACTCAGGGCGGCTTACAAACTTAGCAGTAGTAATCTATCTAAACATGTAAGCTTGGGAGTTCCTTTGATGGCCATACAACTTCATCTATCTTTAAAACTACCACCCATAGAAATTTATGAAAATAAAAATAAATTTACCAGATTCTCTCAATGATATGAATAAATAAATAATCCCAACTGCCTTCCTCCTTCAGCTTCCTCTTCTCTTCCTCCGTTTATCATTGTGACCCATCTTTGTTTGGCTCACTATCTTTGGTAAGGAGTTCTTGTAGATTGTTTTAGCAATTGGCTTAATTGTGCAAACTAAAAATGATTCAGTATAGGTCGTCCTTGACTTACAATGGTTCATTTAGTGACCGTTCCAGGTTACAGTGGCCCTGAAAAAGGTGAGTTATAACCAGTGCTTTTTTTGTAAAAGAAAAAGGTGCCGGAACTCACACATGTCATACAACCTGCCTTGCTTACCCTACAAGGTTCCATCCAAAAAAGGTGCCGGAACTCCGTTCTGAGTGTTCTACGAGAAAAAAAAGCCCTGGTTATAACCATTTTTCACACTTACGACCATTGCAGCATGCCCATGGTCACATGATCAAAATTCAGATGCTTAGCAACTGGTTCATATTTATGACTGTAGCTGTGTCCCGGGGTCCATGTGATCAATGTTTGCGACCTTCTGACAAGCCAAGTCAATGAGGAATCCAGATTTACTTAACAACCATGTTCCTAACTTAACAAATCCAATGATTCACTTAACAACTGTGGCAAGAAAAAAATGTAAAGTGGGGCAAAGCTCACTTAACAAATGTTTCACTTAGCAGCATAAATGTTGGGCTCAATTGTGGTTGTAAGTCAAGGACCCACCTGTACTACAAAGTCTGCTAAAAACATCAATCTTTGATTTAAGTTTGATATCTACTGTACTTGATCCATTGGGATGTTTTGTCAACTTTCTATACCTTGAATTTCCTGGCCATTGCCCATCCAAACATAACCAGAGGCACTCTGCTTGTCTTTACGGATCAGACCCAGTCTACACTGTAAACATATATATATATAGGAATGAAAGGTATTCATATCCAGTTCTACGTTGCTACATTATCTGAACTTGACTTACCTGCCCCTTTGGTAGGAGCTATTCAGGGCAATAGGACGGTGTTGCACAGACACACGTGGCTTACTTTCCCTTCCTTCCCTGCTGATCACCTCATTGAATCCAGAGTCAAACGCTAAGCCAGAAGGGCCGCTATGAACGGAGGGGAGGTGATTTAGCTCTTTGCTCTACTTCTGCATGAATTTCACACTTTCTATTCCGTAAGAGTTCCTACCCTTCACTCTAATGCGGAGAAGGGCTCTTTTGATTTGGCCTTTTTCTGTCATCTGGATTTAATCTGGTTAGGAGATTTGCTGCCCCAAAACTGCCCCGTTAACTCTGATTATTGAATATTTTGACCAGTAAAGAATGCTTTAGAATTGTCGAGGGTCCCCCGCTTGCCCTTCCTTCTCTCCCCCCCCCCCTCAGCCGCCAAACGTGTCTGCTGCTTCGGCTTCACATACCTCAACTATGCTCCAGCTGCATAATTTGGTTTAGGACCCAGGGCTTTTTCTCCCCCCCCCCTTTAAGGAGGGGGAGAGAAGGAGCCTCCACGGTTGTCTTCAGAAGCACAAACAGATGCAAATGTCTCTGCAAACTGCAAACATCCCTCAGTGAGGTTGAGGGAGACGCGAGCCTTTCAGACGGGCTGAATAGGTCTTCAAAGCCAGCCTAATTAGAGATACGTAGAAGGAATAGGGCCCACTTCGTGTTTCCCGGTTCGATCCCTCCACCCTCCCCTGAAAAGGCTGCTAGGACGAATGGGAGTCGCGAGTCCCGGGGGAGGAGGGAGGCAGAGCCAGAGCCAGAGCGCTGCTAGATTCGGTTCTTGTGAAGTCATTTGTACTTGGAGGAACTACTCGGGAGAAGGCGGGCGGGGGTGGCGGCTGGGAGACTGGCCGTCTTCGCCCCGTCCATCGATATGGGCCGGCAAGTCCGAGCGGGAGGAGGATTGGAGGGTGGGGTGGTGGTGGTGGGGGGAAGCTTGGAGCGCCGAGGGGAAAGGGGAACGCTGGGCTCGTGTCACTTGGATCTTTGGAAAGTAAAAGAAAGAAAAGCAGAAGGTACGGGCTGAATACTTGGGGTAAATCAGTAATAGAGCTAAAGGGCATGTGCCCGTAGGGAATATGTTGGCATAAAAGAGCTTTGAGAGGGGCCATTCAT
The DNA here is from genome assembly GCF_964194415.1 of Vipera berus. Classification (NCBI taxonomy): domain Eukaryota; kingdom Metazoa; phylum Chordata; class Lepidosauria; order Squamata; family Viperidae; genus Vipera; species Vipera berus. The sequence goes on from NC_138203.1 coordinate 202,550,733, forward strand.
TCTGACAAAGGGAGATTTGAATTGCGGGCTGCACAATAGCATGAAAGGATGAGCTCAGGGTGTTCTGAAACAAAGTGGAAATCATACTGCCCTGAACGGCTCTAATAAGCTTTTAACTATTTTACATTATGGCATTACCTCTCTCTCTCTCTCTTCCTGCCCCCCAGCCCCCATTAAAAAAAAATATTGTGAACCAAGTGCCAAGCTCCTCTAAAAACGTGATTTATACTTTTTTTCTCTCTTCATGGTCACTTTGGAGAAAAATAGACCTGAACTCAAAGGCAGTAATTCAGCTTTTTCAAAAATGAGACAAATGGGTGGGTGAGCAGGGGGAGAGGCAATGCAGGCCTCTGTCCCTGAAAAGCAGATTTATGTTCGATGCAGTCTCTTGATTTATAAGGCAGTAACCACGTTACTGACATCATCCATGGCTCACTGTGGCGAGCCGCATGATGTCCGCTTGCCCAACTTGAGTTGAGTGGACTTGTTTATAATAGATGTTAGAGGGAAAAAGTGGGTCAACAGAGTGCATGAACTTGCATTTTTCGTCTTATTTTGGAGCTTACGTTCACACTCATTTTCAGGATCTTGGATGTTGTACACAGTGTCTTCTGTGAATGGTGTTACAGGGACCAAAACGTTGATGTTGAGAGGCTTCCATTCGTATTCTGTGAGCAATCTTACAAAGGTCTAAATCTTTGATGGAAGGAGACTGAGATGGGGCCATAGTGCAAATGTCCAGAAGAACAAGAAAGGGATTTGGATTGTGTTACTTTTACTAGCAAATTTTATTGATCTGAGCTCAGAGGGTTCAAATTAGGGCATAAGTCTCAAGCTAGTTTTCAAGCAGCAATCTGTTTCTTCCCAGTGCTATGAAGAAAATAAATTGTTCAGTTGTGTATATACATGTACTTATATTGCCGATGCCATTTAACTCTTTGCACACAATTCCATTGTGAGAAATAAATCAAAATATTTTTTATTTTATAGTAAATCTCAAGCGGTATATCAATGGGGATGGTTATGATAAATGAATTGTATCAATACGCAATGCTCTTGTTTCCATTATGAAGGCGTTTGATTTGAAAATCAAGAATAGGTCATAGAGGAAATCATTCTTCATTTGCGTTGTTTATGTATAAGCCAGTATATGAATATATTAACTTCAATCCATAGCTCGGTTCTCGGCTGCAGTGGCCTTCCAAAAAGGCCTTTGACTGTGAAATGCAGGCCAGAGTTCCATTTTCAGCTGCACAATGAAGCTGCTCCTTCGGCTACAGAAGTGGGCCGGCTGGGTGGAGCTGTCGGTGCCGGAGATAAGTAGAAAAGACTCCTCCCCCTGAAAATAAGACCTGGTGCCTCTTCTGGAGGCCAAAAAAAAAAAAGACTGGGTCTTATTTTTGGGGAAACATGGTAGAAACTATCTATTAATGCTGATAAAAGGTTATGTCTATCTAGTTCTAGTCTGTGACCGGGTATAGAGTTTCTTGGATATATATTTCACTCTTCTTCAAAGTTCTTAGAATCCATCCTGCATAATTGTGTGCGTGCACGTGAGCACACACACACACACACACACACACACACACACACACACACAGAGAGAGAGAGAGAGAGACAGACACACAGAATGTCTCTGTTGGCTCAGGCTGAATGAGAGCAGCTGCTGCCGCCTAATTTTGATTGACAGTTCTCTTTGCCAGGCTGATGCATCCGATACGCCACGGTGAGTCTCTAAGAGTCTGAACAATTGATCCCCATTTAGTATGTGACACAGAGAGTGCCGCAGGTGACGATGTGCAGCCATTCAGGTAACATGGATCCTCCTTTGCTGCAGCCTCTCAGGGCTAATTAGCTGCCACTTGACTTATCAAGGGGCCATTGTAGCTCTGTGAGCAACATGATGTTTCTTGAGAAATGACCATCAAAGTAGAGTACAAACAAGAGGAGAGGAAATTATACTGGGCCACTAAAACTCAGCCAAAGGTTTGTGAGTGTTTCCCTTCCACCTGGCAAAAGCCTCAGTGATCTGGATGAATGAATAGGCAGGTAAATTAGAAAGTCAGGTAAATTAGAAAGTCAGATTGTTCAATGGAGATGTTCGGAGAGCCCTAGAAGCTGCAAAAAGGATAATAAAAATACAAACAAATGCTATTTTCTAATTTCATTGACTATAAACTATTATTTGTGAAACACGTTACATTAAGATCTTAAGACTGCCATCAACTAGCTGAAAATACTTTTTTCTAAAGGAGAAAATGTTGTATTCCACCTTTCTCCTGGAACACAAAATATAAGCCAAAAGAAAAACAAAAGTGAAAACAGAACAAGTGTTTAACAAGCTATGAAGCTATTGAATCCTACTTACAAAATATAACCAGCATTAGAACTGAGCACACATCAGCTTAAGCGCATAACCATCTGTGATAGTCTGAAAACAACAGTCCTTTGAGAAATGTATTATTCCTTCCTTTCCTACTGTGACCCAAATAGATATTCAGCTGCACTTTATATTCTGTGTAGAGTTAATCTTTGACTTATGACTGTAATTGAGCCCAGAATTAGAGTTGTAAATCATTACAGTCATAAGTTGAGACACTCATGTGACCAGAAATGAATTTCTGGCTTTTTCACGGTGGTCACTAAGCAAATGCCATGGTTGTTAAATGAATGCTGTGGTCATTAAGCAAACCATTTGTACTACTATATTTGTTTGTAGCAGGAAAGGATATGGATTGTGGCATGCCAATCTCTGTAATATTTTTTTTGTGAAATTCTTTCTGGAGTATCTTTAGAGTGTAATCATTTATTTAAACCAGGGCTTTTCAACCTTTTCACCCATTGTACCACTTTTAGGATATGGCAATATCCGAGTACCACCAGTCACCAGGAAAAAAGTGATGAAGTACAGGTAGTCCTCGACTTACAACATTCGCTTAGTGACTGTTTGAAGTTACAGTGACACTGAAAAAAGTGTCCCCCAAGCCACAGCTGAGCAAGACACCTGCCTGCCTGCCCGGCAGCGCTCTTCCTCCTGTCTGAGGTTTTCATTGTTGTGAGCATTTCTGTTGAGGATTGGCAGTGGGGGTGGGGTGGGGGGTGTTTGGTTTTTATTCGCCCCCATCTGCTGGGTGGTTGCAGCAGATTTTGGTCACTTCACATGACCCTGGGACACTGACTATCATAAATATGAATCAGTTGCCAAGCATCTGAATGTAAATCACAAGACCCTGGAGATGCTGCAATATCCCAGGTGATCGGCACTTCTTCTGGGCTCAGCAGAAGCGCCGGGATGAGCACCGAGCTCCAGCTGGAGCCTGGTGCTGATCCTGGCGCTTCCGCTGAGCCCTGACAGCCATGAAGAAGCGCTGATCCTGGCGCCTCCGCTGAGCCCTGACAGCCCTGCAGCTCCAGCCATCTCTCGCTCAGGCTTGTGTGGTGCTGCCACCGGTTCAGCTCATTCCCCTCCCCCGCTAGCACTTTTCTAGGATGGTCGCGTACCACCTGCCAGGTGCCAATGTACCAAAGGTGGTACCCCATACCACTGGTTGAAAAGCCCTGATTTAAACTTTCAGGGACTTTTGAAGAATATCTCACATAGCATCATGAAAAAGGCACAACAATGTAAAAGAACAATCAACAATACATAAAAGTATTTTATACCTGAGAAAGGCCTAGTGTGTGCAATCTAGGCCTGTGTCTCTGCTGTGGAAGAAGATCCATTCCAAAGAAAATTATCGTAATTCAAAGCAAATGTTTTCTTACTTAAGCTGGAGTCCATGGCCTAGCTCTACCTGTTTCAGTCCAAGACCCTTAAAAAAACTCTGATCCAGGGTTCTCTCTCAAAAAAATAAAGTATTAAAACACCACAATGGGAAGGGAAGATCAAGTCTATTTTTAAATGAAAGGAATCTTTGCCATCAGAAGCCCACTGACCATTGGTGGGATTCAAATATGTCACAGGTCGGCAACCTGCGGCTCCGGAGCCGCATGCGGCTCTTTGAGCCGTCTCTTGCGGCTCCCAGCCGCCCGGTGCGCGCGCACCTCTTCCAACGGGCAGTGGTGCGCGCGCACCTCTCCAAATGGAGAGTGGCACCGCCCGTTTGGAGAGGTGCACGCGCACCTCCCCGAATGGGCGGAGGTGCGCGCGCACCTCCCCAAACCTTTGGAGAGGTGCGCGCGTACCTCCGCGCGAATGGGCAGCGGTGCCGCTCTTTCAGGAAGCTGCCGCGGCCCGTCTGTGAAGCTGCCGAAAGCGGCAGCTTAGCAGACGGGCCGCGGCAGCTTCCTCAAAGAGCGGCGCCCCTGCCCATTCCGAGAGGTGCGCGCGCACCTCTCCGAACGACTGGAGTTGCGCGCGCACCTCCCCAAACCTTTGGGGAGGTGCGCGCGTACCTCCGCGCGAAGGGGCAGCGGTGCCGCTCTTTGAGGAAGCTGCCGCGGCCCGTCTCTGAAGCTGCCGAAAGCGGCAGCTTAGCAGACGGGCCGCGGCAGCTTCCTCAAAGAGCGGCGCCCCTGCCCATTCCGAGAGGTGCGCGCGCACCTCTCCGAACGACCGGAGTTGCGCGCGCACCTCCCCAAACCTTTGGGGAGGTGCGCGCGTACCTCCGCGCGAAGGGGCAGCGGTGCCGCTCTTTGAGGAAGCTGCCGCTTTCGGCAGCTTCCTCAAAGAGCGGCGCCGCTGCCCCTTCGCACGGAGGTACGCGCGCACCTCCCCAAAGGTTTGGGGAGGTGCGCGCGCAACTCCGGTCGTTCGGAGAGGTGCGCGCGCACCTCTCGGAATGGGCAGGGGCGCCTCTCTTTTTGAGGAAGCTGAGACGGGCCGCGGCAGCTTCCTCAAAGAGCGGCACCGCTGCCCATTCGCGCGGAGGTATGCGCGCACCTCCGGTCGTTCGGAGAGGTGCGCGCGCACCTCTCGGAATGGGCAGGGGCGCCGCTCTTTGAGGAAGCTGCCACGGCCCGTCTGCAAAGCTGCCGAAAGCGGCAGCTTTGCAGACGGGCCGTCGCCGTCGGGCAACCGGGAACCGGTTCCATCTCATTTTTTAAAAAATGGCAGCCGCGTGCGGCCGCGCATGCGCAAAAACCCTTTTTGCGCATGCGCGTGCATGGACACACGCACGCGGCTCCCTCTTTTTTTAATTTGTGATGGAACCGGTTCCCAGTGGCTCTTTTTCTTTTTTAGGTTGCCGACCCCTGAAATATGTGAACAACCGGTTCTCTGTGTAGATGCCACTTCCGGAAGTCCATTCTAGGCCTGGGCAACAAAAAATTAGCTACTGGTTCTGCCAAACTGGTGTGAACTGGCTGAATCTCACCACTGAGCATTCTGCTTAGGTTGGAATCTTCTGGACAGTTATAGTCTTTATTTTATCTTTAAATCCCTCTTTTAGGGAGGGAGAACTCTGAACTTGAATGTAACAGAAAATCTCTTCCACCACCCCCCTCCACACACAAAGGAAGTACAAAATCCCTTAACTGTTATTTTCATTTACTGTCAAGTACAGATTTCTCCAACTACTGTTATTTATCAAATCTAAATCATTAACTCTATGGATATTGCTGAGATTATATCTTGCTGCTTTGATTATTTGATTTGTTTTCTTATTTTGTAATTCTGGAAAAACAAGGAGTTCATGAGTTGAGCTAAAGTCAGCACCAGAACGTATTTTAACATACTTTTTTTACATTAAGGATTACATTAAACAATAAGACAAATTTGAAACCTAATACAAAAACACATTAAAATATTTGAAAAGTGCAGAACTCCTGTATAAGATGAAATTTCTCCCTTTGTCTTCAACAAGCATAATCAATATTAACAACTTATCACTGTCTCTTAAAATACAACCAAATACCTCTTCATTTCATACTCAATGCATTTTCTATAAACTCATCTCTAAATCTTCAGCTCTAATTCAGCAAAGATACAGTAGAAATAAATAAAAATACCAAATAACCTCTTTGTAGCCCCCCCGTTCCATTTAGTCTAAGTTTTCTTCATTATTGTTAACAATTAAACATTGCAAAAAAAAGAATTAAAAGCCATTGTTACCATAAATAATAATCCCTTATTGACATCAAAAATTAATCTCTTACAACATTAGAAATTTCCAAAAGAAAAACTGTTCGATCCAAATAACCATTAAAAATCACCAGAAATAAAAAATCATTATTTAACCATAATCAGATAAATCAATTTTATATTTTTCCTTCTTTCTTGCAACCACCCTTGAATCCCTTAAATAAAATTCTAATTCCTGTTTTCTTCGAATATCTTTTCCTCTTCTCTTAGAATTCTGATCATCTTTCAAGTCCATTACAGTGAACAAGGACAAACATTCAATTTCACAGCTACAAAAATTGTTGGCTGAGCAGGTACAAAAATAGCATGCTGAAACCCAAGGCCATTGATCACAAATGGCTGTAAACACAATAGTTTCTGCTGTTTACTCAAAAACCAGCTGCATGGGCATTGGGCAATCTCTAGATCAGGGCTTTTCAGCCAGTGGTACAGGTACCACCTGTGGTACATTAGCACCTGGCAGGTGGTATGCGACCATCCTAGAAAAGTGGTAGCAGGGGAGGGGAATGGCAGCACCACACAAGCCTGAGCAAGAGATGGCTGGAGCTGCAGTGCTGTCAGGCCTCAGCAGAAGCACCAGGATCAGCGCTTCTTCGGGGCTGTCAGGGCTCAGTGAAAGTGCCAGGATCAGCGCCAGGCTCCAGCTGGAGCTCGGTGCTGATCCTGGCACTTCTGAGCCCAGAAGAAGCGCCGATCAGCTGGAATGTTGCAGCACCTCCAGGATCTTGGGATTTACATTCAGATGCTTGGCAACTGATTCATATTTATGATAGTCACAGTGTCCCAGGGTCATGTGAAGTGACCAAAACCTGCTGCAACCACCCAGCGGGGGGGACTAAAAACCAAACACCCACCCCCACCGCTGCCAATCTTCAGCAGAAATGCTCACAACAATGAAAACCTCGGACAAGAGGAAGAGTGCCAGTGGGCAGGCAGGCAGGTGTCTTGCTTGGCTGTGGCTTGGGGGACACTTTTCAGTGCCATTGTAACTTCGAACAGTCACTAAGCAAACTGTTGTAAGTCGAGGACTACCTCTACTTCATCACTTTTTTCCTTTTTTTTTGGTCATCAAGTTTTTGATACCTTGCTAGGCGACTGGTGGTACTCGGATATTGCCGTATCCTAAAAGTGGTACAATGGGTGAAAAGGTTGAAAAGCCGTGCTCTAGATCTCTCTTATTTCCAGAGAGAGTTTCAGCAGTCCAGATCTCATTTTCAGGTGCCAATTTTGGTTGAAAAACAGGCAAGCTTGCCTCACTGGAAATCCAATCAGCACTAGATCTTGATTTTCTGACTGAATTGAGGCTTGATAGCTTTGCTTGCCAAGTACATAGTCATTTTGATTCAGTACTGTCCACTAGGTGATATCAATATATAAAGGCATCAATTTTAGATAGTTACAAGAATTCTTATGCTATAAACATTGAGTTTTCTTGGTAGAACTCCTGCTATCACCTGTTCCATTTTGTATACTAAGGCCACATTTTTCCAGATGTTATTTAACTTTTGAGGTCTGCAGTGTTCTATTACTTTATCTAATAATTAATATTACAGATAGTCTTCATCTTACAACTGTAATTGAATCCAGAATTATGGTCATAAGTTATGGAAGTTGTTAAGCCTGTCACCATGTGACCACACTCAATTTTACAAACTTTTTTGCAATAGTTGTTAGGTGAATGCCACAGTTGTTAAGTGAATGCAGCAGTCATTAAACAAATCCACTTCATCCATCGGGTGTTTTTTTGCTGAAAACAGGAAGTAAACACAGGTAACTGTCAAACAATCCCCCCCACCCCCCAAAAATAATTGTGATCACATAACCTTGGGATACTGCAAGTGGCCATAAACATGAGCTGGTTGCCAACTGCCAAAAATACAATCATGTGACTGCAGAGGGGGTCATTGGAACTTACGAATTATTGTAAGTACTGGAAGGAGAGCATTGTAACTTCAACTGGTTATTAAGTGAGGACTGCCTGTATAGCTTGGTAAGACCACACTTGGAATATTGCATTCAGTTTTGGTAACCACGATTAAAAAAGATATTGAGACTCTTGAAAGTATGCAGAGAAAAGCAACAAAGATGATTAGGGATTGGAGGCTAGAACATATGAAGAACGGTTGCAAGAATTCACTATGTCTAGTTTACTTAAAAGAAGGATTAGGGATGACATGATAATAATGTTCCAATATCTAAGGGGCTGCCACAAGGAAGAGGGAGTCAAGCTATTCTCCAAAGCACCTGAAGGCAGGACAAGAAGCAATGGATGGAAACTAACCAAAGAGAGAAGCAACCTACAACTAAGAAATTTTCTGACAGAACAATTAATCAGTAGAATGACTTACCTCCAGAAGTGGTGGTTGGTCCAACACTGGAGGTTTTAAAAAAGAGATTGGACAACCATTTGTCTGAACTGGTATTGGGTATCTAATGGATTGGATAGAAGACCTCCAAGGTCCTTTCCCACCCTGTTATAATGTTCTTCAGCTATCTTTTTGTGGTGCCAGGTTGGCAGGACAATCACCATAAAGCTATTCAACTGAATCACTGAATACACATTGAATTGCCTCAGACTCAAATTGAGATCACTTTGTGATTTTCAGGATTGTATCTGGACATTCATTTTGACAGTATTTATTAATAATAATGGTCATACCTTTTTTTCTTTTTGGATATTCTTGTCCACAGTTGAAAATCTGAAGCAAACTGACACATTTCAACTGAATTCAATTCACCGATTCACAGAATGTCAGTGTTGACAGTTCTGCTTTGACAACATCAGACTTCCCTCAGATCATGGTTCTGACATTCCATGTATCAATGTTTGACGTATCTTTCCAGCATCAAACATTTCGTCTGATCACATCAGCAGTTTTAATACAACTATTACTATATTATAGTTAATAATGTACTTATATCTGTATAGTAACAACAACATAAACACAAGAATTTGCCTTCTTTATTTCCTCAGTAGTTTACTTACTTTCCAATTTCAGATCAAGGGTGCTTCTGTTATACAAATGTTGCTTTGTTATGAGTGCCCATCTTGGCAAAATATTGGAGTGGGTCGCCAGTTTCTTTTCCCAAAAACTCACATTCAGTCGTATCCCTCTTTTGTGACCTGCCCAGTGATGTCCACAGGGAGACAAGACAAGCAGCACACAGCATTATAATTCAAAACCTACCCCTTTTTAATATACAGTGTGATGTTGTGTACTTGTTCCAAAGTTTGGAGCTTCCGTCACAATGCCACAGTGTCTTTTGGCCATTCTAATGAGGGGAGCATGGCCATTTGGACACTCCTAAGCCTGCCCATCATAGATAACTTCTCTGAGTCTGTATTTATGACAGTATATTTCATAGTATAATTGGGATGTTCAGATCTTTTAATCACTACAAGATAAATTAAGTCAATGTTTCTGTTGCATTTACTAATTACATATTTATCAATCGATCAATTTTTACGTAGTCACAGATCAGCAAAATACATATTTGCCTAGCCTGCCTGCCAGCCAGCCAATCATTCCCAGCACTGTACTAAACTATGATTCTAAACATGTCACATCATTTTCAAGACCATACATAAACATATATTATCTCCTTATCTTTTTTTCTGAAATAAATAAGTAAGTATTGGAAAGTGTCAAAAAAGAATATGAAATAATAAGTGGAGGATGTTAAAGGCAGGTGCTAAGAATTAAGAAAGTCTAATGCTACTTTTCTACCTTCACACATCATCATTGGGCCAATTCTTATATTGCCTTTTCTTGTTTAATATTCCCAACTGTTAATGCTCTTTCCTAAAGTAAAATATTATTTCAGTTTTTTAAAAGAGTAACTGCCAAGCTGTTAGTTTCTAAAGAAAAGTGGAAGCGTACAGCAGTATTTTCACTTTCAAGAATGCCTCTATGCCCACATGCTTCCACAGAAATTCCAAAAAGAAAAAAAAGAAAAGTTGTGATTTTTTAAAATATTAATAATTTAGGAAACTAAAAAGATTAAATCTTCACTTTTCCTTTTAGTAAATGAATGCCTTCCCATAATAGACATCGTGTGACAAAAAATCCACAACATACTCTCAAGGTGTAAGTACTGAACCACAATGTCATCTGCTTTGAAGTACACTAGGAAAAACAAAGGGAGAGAAGGCTTCCTTGACCACTACTTCCCATCAAAACTCATATGTTTACTCAGCCTACCTTAGGCCAAAGGATTTGGTTCTCCTATTCCAGGGGTCTTCAAACTTGGCTTGTGGACTTCAACTCCCAGAATTCCTCAGCCAGCATGGATAAAAGGGCCAGGTTTGAAGACCCCTGTCCTATCCAAAAGGTGGGAAGATTTTTCAATTCATTTCTTGCCCAACTCCATTTAGTCCAACGTAACCTGCTTCTGCTCTAGGCTCGTGGCAGATGGTTGGTTTGACAGCCTGAAGAAGACACTGCAGGTTTTCTAAATAACCATGTGACATTTTTGACCTTATTTTCTGACTGAGGGTTTTGGGGATTTATTAAAGTAGATTCTTTAAACCTACACAAGGCTAAACACATTTGACTGTCCTTGGATTTGGATCTGTATGTAAAACATCTCTCCTCCCACCCCCTATTTCATATCAGAGAATTCCTGTCCTTTAATGCTGAATTTCAGTAGCTAAATCTGAGGAAGAGAGCCTTAAGGAACCAGGAAAATTAAACTGCAGGGCTATGAGTGGGTGGTAAACTGTGGATTTCCCGCACTACAGTCACATATGCCAGTTGAAAAATACATCAGACATTTGGTTCATAGATATCCTTGAAAGATCAACTTTATTTTGGATCTTTATAGTTGTGAACATATTGTTGTCTTTGGTTGCTTTATTAATTCCCCCAAATGATTTCTTTTGCATTTCCTATGCCACCAGTGAGAAAAGACTTCATACCAAACTTTGAATTCTCACCTGCTTCTACCTTTATAATCCCTAACCACTATACAAATCAATCTTAATGGGTCATTAGAGTGACTGAGATCTATAATTATAGTATTACCTTTCATGTGCTTACAGGTACTAAGGGAGGCATTCAGAGAAAGTCGACAGTAAATCTAGTTTACAGCAGATTACGAGTCAAGAAGATCCCTCACAAGAAATGGTCTCGCTAATGGTTGAAATTCAAGCATTGTTCAAGGTTTAACACCAGCAATAAAGATGCTTTAGTTCTTCAACAAATAGTCTAGTTGGCAGCAGGGAAACTGCAAACGATAGGAAGTATTGAATTTGGTGGATAATAATGGGATCTAGTTGTAGGCTGGCGTCTGTCACAGATGTTCCTTTATACTGCAGTGCAGTATATGAACTATTTAGTGTGTGCGGTGCTGCAGCATTGTAAATCTTACTTTCAATTACCTCTGGAAATGTTGATTTTGTATCTGATTTTCACCGGACAGAAATAGCAATTGTTAAGGGTGTGTTCATATTTCATTTTCCAGGAAAAATCCCAATTTTGATTAAGGGTTGCAATGGATTAGGCTGTCAGTTATTCTTCTCTTGCTGAAATTTTTCATTATTAAAATTCAAGATTAAATGTGCAGATATTAGTAAGGAAAGTGAAACAGCTAGCTTTAGCTGCAGAAAATCTAACTTCACATTTTATATTTGTTATTATTAAAGTAATGATTGTAGTTGAATGCATTATTTTATTCTAATAATTAATCTAATAATTAAGCAGCTAATGTGCTTAGTTGGTCTAGGATTTGGGAAACCCAGATCCTAATCCATCTTCAGCCACAGAAGCTCATTGGGTGACTGGACCAGTCACTCTTTCTCAGCCCAGTCAATCTCCCAGGTTTGATGTTGTGTGAGGAAAAATGGGGAGAATGAGCACTATGTACATTTGTTTATTAATATATTTAGCTTTTTGTGGCTTTCCCTCTATCCAACTATTCTGAGTGGCAAACAAAAGCACACTCTGAAACTATTAAAACATACAATTCATACATATCATTCAAAAAAGAAATGGCTGTTGAAAATTTAAAAATAGGAAACATGATATCAATCCACCCAACCTCATGCCTGGTAAATCTCCAGATCTTCATTGCTTTCTGGAAAGCCAGCAAGGTTGAGGCCAACCTGATCTCAGGTGATAAGGTGTTCTGGAGGGCAGGTGCAGTAGCAGAAAATGAAGACTTCTTGGAGCATGTCAGATGCATTCTTTAATTGACAGGCCTGGATGCCCCTTCTGCTGGATATAAAAGGTGGGTAGAAACTACTGAGGAAAGGCAATCCATCAACTATCCCGGTTCATGCTAAGAAGGGCTATTAAGGTAATAACCAGTATCTTGAATAGCACCCAGAGGCCTATTGAGACCAAGTATAACTCAGCATAGCAAAGGCTTAACATGGCTATATCCAGAAATGCCCATAATTGCCTTCACCAATGCATTATGGACCGTGTGGGTTCCGAAGGTTCTTCAAAGGCAGCCCTGTGTACAGCATATTGCAACGGTCCATTCAGGAGGGCACTGAAGCAAGAAAACTCTGGGATGAAAGATGTAAATGAAATAAATTGATGGATATTCCAAGGCCTCTCTTTTTAAAGAATCCTCACTTCTTAGCCACTGAACAAGAAATGAACTAGAACTACACAATCTTGGATCGGTCATTGCATAGGTGTTTTTTTTAAAGTTGTAGAATTGGGAGGGGCTTTGCTGAAACTCCATGTTCACAGCAGGAATACACTAGTGTGTGTTGTCCAACATCCTGATGAATATATCCAGTGAAGAGAACCCATCATCTCTTTGGGTCATAGGTTTACTATCAGACTTAGAGAAGAATAGTTCCCCCTCTAACAGTTCATCAAAATTTGTATTTAGTCTTCCCAGCCATCAAAGAAGGGGGCAGGTTGTTATATTGCTCCCCATTTTCTACCCTTTTTCTAGAGATATATTTTTTTAACACCACAGTGGCATGATTGGGGCTGGTGTCAGCATAGAGAGGTTGAAGGGAACACTTCTCTGCCCTGTTTCTGAGTGCTTTCTCACTTTTGATGTGACCTTGGGAAGGTTGCAGATGTGGACAGTAAAATTTGCAAAGCCTTTATTAATCTATTGTGCTTTTATATTGTCCAAAAATTACTTGGTTATTGGAATAGTAGACCAAAATTAAGGCTTTCTGATTTTGGATTGTCAAGATCTTTCTCTAGCTGAAAAGTGTAACAGTAATGTTTTCACTCTATTTGTAAATTTTCTAAATTGCATAGATGACAAACTATCTGGAATGATGAGTTTGATCGTGACGATTTTAGGCTGAGGGAAATGCTCATTAATTTTTGTACCTGGGGAGAGAGGAGTTACAAGATTAGTCTCATTGTTTTGAGCCAGAGCATGGCACTTGTTGCGTTGTGTCCTTAGCGTTGCTGCCAGCTGCATGCTAAAGAAAGCATATGCACTCTTCTTGAAACAGGATGTGAGTACAGCTTTGGGGTGGGTTTCCTGGTGGGTCTCCTGAGGGCTTAAGGAAAAGAAAACCAGTGTTCTATCCAAGACACGTGCACCTACAGCAGGATTGAAGGGACCTCTTGCTGGAGTCCAAATAGAGGATTTATCCTCCACTATAGAAATGACATAAGCTCTAAAGCAAAAGGCTGGACTGATTCCCTTTTAGGAACCTTCCTGCATAATGGGAGCTGCAAATCCTGTCTTGCACACCCTATGTCAGCTATTAAAGAGAGCGAGTGGTACAATTCCAGTGGAGAAAACATCGAAGAGGTAAAGTGAAAACAATTTTCAAGTCCATAAGTTTATTTCTCCAGGTTTCAATATGGGGGTTAAGCCGTTCTTATATCTTTTCCCAAAGACTAGCCATTCTTTTCTTTGTCTGCTGTGCTTCAGATCACAACCTGACAGTCTTTTCACCCACAGTGTGACATACATACAAAGGCAAAGCAATTGAGCTTCTGCTCAGTGGGTGAACAATCTCCCAACCAAAACCAATCTTTCACAGCAGAAAGTATGCGCTGAGCAAGTGTGTTAACTGTGCTCAAAGACAGTGTTATTCTTGGCTTTATTTATTTATTGGGCTTATCTGCTGCTGCAGTCTAGAAAGATTCAAACTGGCTGCCATTCCTTTCCTACAGTAAAAGCATTAAAATACAACAAGAGACCCCTTAAAAAACTTACAATAAATAGTAATAACACAAATGTATTCAGAGACAAACAAAGGCCACCCAAAATGAAGACATCTAAACACAAACCAGGTTGGGGCTTCTAATTTACATTAGATTCCCTCCCAATTTTTTTTTTAAACTAGGGTTTGACGGCAATCCTAAAACTCAACAGGATTGTTGTGGGAGGTAGGGGAATGGAGATCCAGCCTGATGTCAAATAGCAAATTATCCCAAAAGAAGAGTTTGTGTGTGTGTGTGTGTTCAGCACAGAAGACTGACTTCCTTGGGGCTAGGACATGATAATCTTTAAAGGAGGTACCTTTCACTGAGAAGTAGTCCCAAATACAGTAAGTACATATGGCTGGTCAAACTAGCACATTCTTATGCACTCTTTTGAAATATGAATATTTTACATAATCTTTGCACATCGATTTATTATACTCTCCTGTTCTGGGCAATCCAATGTATATAAGCAATGCACATTACGTACATCAGAAAACCTAAATCTCAGCAGTTGTAACTAGTGAAAGATTAGATCTGCTTCACAATCTTATTCCAAAAAGTTTGAAACTTTCTAAAATGATTTTTGTTGTTAAATGTCCATGTTGAAATACAGAAGGAATAATTGCCTTGAAAATAAGGTCTCAACCTTGGCTACCATACCTAGAATCCTACAGAATTCTATAATTAATAGTTTAATTTTAAATTAATCCAATTTCTATTCCTATTTCTAGCAGGACTACCCAATTCTGTAAAAGCTTTGTTCCCTATGCCATCCATCTGGTAAACTCTCAAGATTCGTTTTTCTCGCCATGTACGTGTATACATAATCCAAACTAGACTGAGTTGTTTCTCTGTGCCCTATAATATGTCTCTCTCTGTGTGTGTGTGTGTGTGTGTGTGTGTGTGTGTGTGTGTATACATACATACATACATACTGTACATACATACTTTATTTATTTATTTATTTATTTATTTATTTATTTATTTATTTATTTATTTATTTATTCGGTTTATATACCGCCCTATTCCCAAAGGACTCAGGGCAGTTTACAAGGCAAAATTTAAAAACAATCCAATATAAAATTAAAATAAATTAAATTAAGTCTAGCCGCAAAAAATAAATCACAATTTAAAAATATTAAACCCCTCAGTCCATGTAGTGTATATTGGAGGTGGTGACTCTTTTGAGAGCTGTATGCAACAAAATTTCATTTTAATGTATGCCAATTAGTGTACATTCAAAGTGACAATAAAGTTATTCTTTTATTCTATTCTTCATTTGGGGTTGCTTCTATTGAGATCCCTAGGGCAAGCTAAGTAAACTTTGATTCAGATTTAATGAGCTTCCAGGAGTCCTTATTTTTTAAAATAATTTTTACCACTGTGTCTACATCAAAATGCATTGTCAGGTCTTTTCAGCATTTGGGGTTTCAATCTCCTAACTGGTCCCTGGACTTCAGCTCCAAAGATTTGCTCTGGAGATGCCATCCCTTGATGGCTCATGAATTCACCTATTCCTAAAGTTCTTCCTGCTCTGTTCCTGTTCTGCCTGTGGATATGCAAGAAGGAATACATATTTCTGCCATGTATAACTTAGCTACAAGCTAAATTTTGACTAAAAGGAGGAACAAAAGGAGATAAGGGAAAGGCCCTTAAGAACGAGACAAAGCTAAGAAAAGATCACAGGGAATGATACCCCTCATCCTTTGCTATTATGGCCCAGATTTATATATTCTAGGTCATTCATAAATGTGAATGGCTGGTGATTCTCAGTTTAATGTTCCCGAAAGAGCAATAGTATAAAGTATCGACGCTTTTGATGCATGTTGCAAAATTATACAACACTGGCTGCTAAAACATAAGAGCGTATGTGATAGAACTAGGAGTATCTCTCTTAACACTTTCATCAAGACTTTGTAATAATAAAAAAGAACAAACAACGTTCTGAGTCATGTGAAATGGGAATGTCTGTTGTTTAACTATTCAAACTCAAGCCATTTTTTAAAAAAAAATGTACAAAGGATTAAAAGCTTGAAATCTTTAAGCAAGCTTTAGTGTGGCTTCTTAAAAGGCAAAAATATAAAGCCTTCAACCTCAATGCTCTAGGCACCCACCTGTCACTTTTCTCTTTCTACATAATTGTCAGTTTTTATTGATCCTTTTAATCCCTTTTTCTTTGAAAATCTGTTGCCAGCTGATATTTTTTGCCACCAAAAGAACTCTTTCTCTTTTTAAAGTGTGCATCCCCACAGGTAGTCTCACGCTGAGAGCTAAACTGTGGCTAACAATTTTAATTTGCTTTCTTGTGAGCATTAATGGCCTCTACTTGGGTTTAAAGTTTAGGTGATGCAGGAGAATTCTATAAAGTTAAGACTGATTCACAGGTAAGTCCTTTTCAAATTTTTGGATCATGCCTTTAGGCCACTATGCAATATCCCAGTTCATTAATAGAATGCATCTCCTCTTTTTCTAAACAGAAACACATTTTAAGAAAGTAGAAACTTTAGGAAAGAGAGAGAAAAAATAATGAAGAGGCACAGAAGTTACAAATGTTAAAGACATTTATTTACATCTTTTTTTTAAAAAAAGTACAGCATCTGATTTTAAGATAATGTATAACATAAGAATAAAGCTCTTTATTTACAAAAATACAATTTTCATATGAATGAAAGCTTTTGAATAAATTAAACTAGCACTGGAGCCAGTCGGTGAATGTCCCATCTTTGATTCTTCTCAAGTACAAGACAGCAGTGGAAGTCAAGAGCCACAACAGATGATCCTAGTTTCTAGTTTGCCTTCTTTCAGGACTGATCATCTTGGGATTCAGAGCTTTGCCTGGGAGAGGCAAAACTGCATCCTGAGCCTTAGGGGTCTATTGGGCATTTGGCACGCTAAGTCCCTAGCAGGAGGCCCATGCACCCAGCTGAATCCGCCTTCTCTAAGCCCTTTCATTGCATTGTCAGGGCGTTCAAACCAAATTTTCATGCTCATTTTTCTTCATTACAGCCCTACAAATTGTAAAATTGACTTTTCACCTTGTCTGTAGCAGCAAATCTGTCCTTCCCGGCCTCCCCCTCCCTTTCCTAAATCATATTGTTGCCCCACCCCCAAGAGCTCAGGACTGAAAAGGAAAGAAACAAAAAGGCGATTTGTGAAATGTAGAAAAGTGCAAAAGGGATGGAGTGGTAGAAGAAAAATCTTTAAAAAGAGAGGTTAGCGAAATAAAGCTATACTCTGGGCTAAAGCCTGCTTCTATAGCAGCTGGGGGAGGTTTGTTCGAAAGGCTAGGTTATAGGCCAGCCTAAACACTGCTTTATCACAGACTCCCTATCTTGTTGTACAATATATGCACACACTTCCAGTGTTGTTCACCCTTGACTTTTAGGATGGGAAAATACAGGACTTTTCATATTTCAGAAATCAAGGTACAATTTCCCCCGGCTGCTTGTTGTACCTAGAGAAAAACACAGCTGGACCAAGTCCCCAGAATAAGCACTGGCTGCTTGGGAACTTTTGCTTGTGGAAGGCGAATACCCTTGATCTCACAGTTGCCTTCTGCCTTCTAATGGTACTGCACAAAACAAGCTGTATTCTGCAGCAAGTCTTTGGGCAGGCTGTGGAAGGAGAAGAGACTGTCACCGGGCACAGAACAATAGTCTTCAGAGGTGGCTGGGCTGCTGGGACTTGAAGTGCAGGCAGAGAGGGAAGAGGTGGCAGGGGATGCTGTGGAAATCCAGGACCCAGCATCACTGCCAGGGCTGGGTGGATCGGTGGAACCCAAGAAACCAGGCAGCATCATCTCTTTGGGGGCTTTATGAAGACACTGGTCAGCCAGCCGTAGGGTTTCCGAAAGGGCCCAGATGTAGTTGTAGGCAAAGCGCAGGGTCTCAATCTTAGTCAACTTAGTATCATCTGGAAAAGTGGGCAGGACGCTCCGGAGCTCATCCAGGGCCGCGTTGAGATTATGCATTCGATTCCGTTCCCTGTCGTTGGCTTTGACTCGCCTGGTCTTTTTGATGGTGTGAAGGACAGCTTCGTTCTTGACCTTGGTGCGTCCCCTTCGCCTCTTTCCCCGTTCTTTCTCTTCTTCGCACCTCTGGGAGCGAGGCTCTGGGGAGGCAACGTGTTTGGGAAAGGCCAGGGAAGGGATCTGTAGGTCCCCGAGGCTCCCTTCATCATCTGTGATACAAAAGGACACGTCACTGCTGTTGTCAAGGTCAGAGTAGCTGGTCTCCAAAGCAGAGGACATCCTGTGAGAAGAAGAGGCAAAAGGTGGAGTGAGTGGCTGTAAGGCTGTTCTGTATACTCAGAAAATGTGACGACGCAGCTCCCATCACCCACAACCAGTAGGAACAGACAGGTTTGGAAGCTACCAGGTTGGTGAAGAAGGATGATTTCAGGTGAAGATGAAACAGGAGAAAACTGAAAAATGAGGAACAATGGAAAAGAGGAAATATTTTTTAAACAAAGAAAAAAAAAACTTGTTAAAACAAGTTTCTAAGATAAGCAAGCTGGGACAGCAGTTGGTAAAACTTTCCAAAAAATGAAGTCCGGAATTTCAACTTAGAACCAAACAGAGTTTTTGTACTGGGGTCGTCCCCGCTCAAGAATGATTGGAAGTCCAAGTGTATCTTTTTTTTGAGCGTAATCCAACCGAATTGCAACCTTTCCCTATCTCAGCACCCTAACCTATCCAAGAAGCCAGCTAGCAATTGCTTTCCTGCCTGCGTTTCTGGCTCATACTCACTTCAAGCGCGCTCAAGGCGGCGGTGCGCGCATACGACGCTCGCTCGCCCGGCCGCCCGCCCAGCTTCCAAACGTTAATTTGGAGACTTGGGAAACCCGGACTTCTGCTGAAAGCGAGAGGAGAGGACACGCGACAGCCCTTGTCTTGCGGAGGGACCTCGGCCGCGATCAAATCGCGCGAGCGGCGAGTTTGGCACACGACTGGCCTCAGATATCTTATATACCCTGTAAAACAATAGAATCTCACCCCTCGCCGCCCCCCCACCACCACCCCGCCCGCTCCGCAGCTCTTCCACCTTCCCCCCCTCTTCTCCTTCTTTTGCGCGATTCCCCCCCCCCCCCGCGAGCTCTGGCGGCATGAATGAATCAAGGCATCAGGTCTGCCCCGTGCTGCACTTTCCTTCGTTTGCATAATTTATGTGCCGAGGATTCCGTTCTCTCCCGGGAGTGTGCCTATAATTACGGCGGCCCAATGGCCAGCGCGCACGGGCGGCGAGCCACGTGAGCTCTCACTAGGCTAAGCCTCCTTTGAGCTTCATTAGTCTATTAAAAGAGGAGGGAGGGAGGGAGGAGGAGGAGGAGGAGGGAGGAACAAAGTGATTAGCCTTCGGGCCGGAGGCACAAGCCCCCCCCCCCCAAAGGAGCCCTGGCGAGCCGGCCCCTCCCGCTCGGAAGAGAGCATTGCCGGCCATTCAACCTTGCGCCAAACGGGCATTGGGGAGGGCGCGGGAGGGGGGGCAGCGACGGCGCCCGCTTGGCTTTTTCGGGTCTCCCACCCCCTTTTTTTTTGTCTTCGATTTGATTTGATTCCTTTTTGGGGGGAAGGCTCTTTGCTGAGCCTCGGTGAATGAAGCCCGACGTGATCGGGCTGAAGGCATCAGGAACTACAAAAGCCACGTCGCCGGCCTGGGGACCTCGACCCTGCCCGTTGAATAGAATGAGGAATAAATAATCGCGATCATAATAGTGTCAAAGGGGGCATCGCGTTCCTGTCATTCTCTTCTACCTGCCGCGATAGATGCAGCGGAGGAGGGGAGGGGGAGGAGGAGGGGGTGGGTGGATTTCTAATTAGCGGCTCTGAAATGCGGCGCGTCTTAATTCCCATTTGGCGAGAAATGTCCCTTGACTTGTCTTTAGGAAACTTTCAAGAATAGCCGGGAGGGCTCTTAGTTTTCCACGAAAAAAAGAAGAAGGAAAAAAACAACAACACGTTACTACGGCTTATTTTCGGTTGAGACCATAAGCGCTTACTTTTTGCATAGTTCAAAACTCTAGAATAAAACAAACAGGCACACCTTCTTTTCTAATCCATTCTACTTGCCTATGAATAATAATAATAATAATAATAATAATAATAATAATAATAATAATAATAATAATAATAATAATAATAATAATAATAATAATAATAATAATAATAATAATAATAATAATAATAATAATAATGCGAATTTATCCTCTTTCGGGGTTCCGTACACTTCCTTTATTTTGCTGTTTGCAATGTATGGCTCGGAGGTGTATTTTCGCATTTACCGAGTTAAAAGGGGCTTGGGATTAAAACACGGCGGAATATTTGGTTTTAAGTTGTTGTAAATCAAGTGTAAGAGGTTAAAAAGCGTTTTGTCTAAGTTCGTTTGGGATAGTAATAGTTTCACCCCACTGCCAAAGTTCTATTTGGAAAGCAGGCAATATAACTTTGCTTGATTACATACTACAGTTATTTTATTTTATGAAACTATTTCTTTTGCTTGGTGGTTTAGAATGATAGACTCCCATATAATAAAATTATCAACCAGCATAGAGTGTAACTAGAAAAATAACAAAAATAGAAGGAAAGGGTGGGGGAGATGGCACAGTAGAAAAGCATCACTAAAATGCTCTCAGGAAAAGCTCAGTTTTTAACCACTCTTTTACAGCCATCAAAAGTCTTGTAGGGTTTGGTTTGGTTTGATAACAACACAGAAGTGATTTGCTATCACCAGTGCTTTTTTTATAAAAGAAAAAGGTGCCGGAACTCACACATGTCATACAACCCACCTTGCCCTACCCTACAAGGTTCCATCCCAAAAAAGTGCCGGAACTCCGTTCTGAGTGTTCTATGAGAAAAAAAGCCCTGGCTATTACCTTCTGATTTTTTCTTCAGCTTCCTAGATAGGGTTCCTAGGTGTCTTATCTAGTACTAATCAGGTTTGGGTTTGTTTTTGTTTTTTTAGTTTTTTGAGGTTAGACAAGGACAGCTGCATGCTACTATCTGAAGTGGTTGAGTAAGTGGAACAATCAAAGTGAAACGATGAAGGATATTAATGTAAAAATATTGTTACACAGATGTAGACTACACCTGTGAGTGATGTATTCAGTTAGGTGGAATGCACTCCCGTACAAATGCACTAGGGTATACATTTTAGCAGAGTGACCCTTCCTTAACTCAAGTTCTTTGCTTTGAAATGCTGCATCCTAAAGCCCTATTGTGATCAATTAGTTTTTACCACTAAGGAGCTAGATGGCACCACTAAGCCAACCCATGGGCATAATGGTTTAATGGCTTTTTAATTTTTGTATTCTGTTTTTTATTATGTATTGCCCTGTTCACCGCCCTGAGTCCTTCGGGAGAAGGGCGGTATACAAATTAAATTATTAAATTAAATTAAATTAAATTAAATTAAACCCTGTTTATAGGCTACACTGGGAGATTAAAATCCAACAAAAGCGTTTTGGAAGAAGGCAAAGGCAAAACCACTTTGATATTGTTGTCAGAATACAATATGGATGTGTTCATGGAATCGTCAGGAGTTGAGCTTGACTCAAAGGACTTTTGAGTACTTTTTCCTTAAGTCTACAAAAGAGGGTGTTACATCCCATCCTCCCCTTCCCCCATTTCAGTTCAATCATGTACGATTCTCAGAGACTGCTTGGGCAAGTCTTGGCAAGGTTTTTCAGAAGTGCTCAATAGTAAATTCTCCTTCATTTAATATTCTGAAATTGAGACCAGTTACCAATGTTTTTTTCCTTCCAGGATGCCAGTCAGATGGACTTTCTTCCAGATTCTACCTTACATTGCTTCCCTCTCCCAGCTTCCGTTGTCCATGCTGTCTGTCATCTATTAGCATCCCATAGCGGCCTTTCAACACATCTTGACTTTGTTTAATTGGCTTCTTTTTCTTGGTGGAAAAGATCCTGGTAGAACCATTAGTAGAGAAGTAGAATATGAAAGTGTTATAAAATGCATGTTGTAAATAAGTATTGTTAAACACGGTTTTATAATCCCTCTAATTTGTAATTGTTTTTTGTCTTATAAAGAAATAATGTAAATGGTTATTTTGTAATAATAATGAACAGTACTATCTTTTCCCCTGATAAATTGGATATAGACCAAGGAAATCCAGTTTCAAGTTTTCGTGCCACCATGGAACTGGCCGATGTTTTCAGGCTTACCCATCTCAGCCAAAACTGCTCCTCAGGATTGTTGTCTTCCTGTGTGCCAGCTTGAGTTGCCTCAGAAGTATTGTGAGAGAAATGTAATCAATTAATCAGACAATCAATGACTCAGTCAAGCTTTTTATGAGGAGACCACTATTTTCATTTTATAAGTTGGGAAATTCTGTAATGTTGCAAGTTTCTGGACTTCCACTTTCTGTTATGTCCATTTCTTCCCTCCCTGTTACAAATGGGAACTGTCACATTTTTATTATATTTGAAGTAGAAAAGTAACTTTCACAGCTTTTCACACTGCGGGCCAACTAGTTCAAAATGATTCTATATTTTTTCCCCTAATCATCTATTATCTATAGTTGTACATGTGTTTATATGCAAGCGTAGCTTTTAACAAACTTTGTCATTTACGCTTAGGACCTTTATTTAAATTGATTTTTATTTTCATCCAATCAGATCTGAAACAGAAAAATAAAAAGCATGAACCTATTGCCTGGTATGAAGCATACCATCTTCAGATTTTTTAATATATATTTTTGCCAAAGTATGCCATGTATGCAATTTATTTGGAGCATCTGTTTAGTGAATCCTTATGAATTGTACATACTCTGAAAGAATGAAGATGGATTTATTAGCAAACAAAAAAGTGCTAAATGAATAATTCGGTTGCGCTCAGTAGCAAGCAGTGTACGTACTTATTTTGTGAATAAATTGTTTTGCCAGCAAAGATTGTTGTTCTTAGGCTTTTTGGGCTTCCTTCATTGGAAGTCAATTACAGAATATTCATTGACTTATCAAAAATCAAGATTAGACATTTGGCTTGAAAACATTTTAAAGAGATTAACTTCGTGGTTTGGATTTCTGTTTCTCTGAATAAAATTTTGAAGGCGTTATTTCCATGGCAACAAAATTATTTTTATTTACTCTGTTTTGATAAGTAGGTATTGGTACAAATAATATACAAATAAGAGTGGCCAAGACTGACTTATTTTAAAGTAAGCTTTGTTATGGAGTAAGCTCAACTATCTATTTTCATTTTTTTAAAAAAATAAGATAATAATAATAATAATAATAATAATAATAATAATAATAATAATAATAATAATAATAATAATAATAATAAAGTTGGAAGGGACCTTGGAGGTCATCTAGTCCAACCCCCTGCTCAGGCAGGAAATGTTATACCATTTCAGGCAAATGGTTGTCCAGTCTCTTCTTAAAAACTTCCAGTGTTGGAGCATTCACCACTTCTGGAGGCAGGTTGTTCTACTGGTTAATTGTTCTAACTGTCAGGAAATTTCTCCTTAGTTCTAGGTTGCTTCTCTCCTGGACTAGTTTCCATCCGTTGCTTCTTGTCCTGCTTTCAGGTGCTTTGGAGAATAGCTTGGCTCCCTCTTCTTTGTGGTAGCCCCTGAGATATTAGAACACTGCTATCATGTCACCCCTCACCCTTCTCTTCATTAAACTACACATACCCAATTCCAGCAACCGTTCCCTATATGTTGTAGCCTCCAGCCCGCTAATCATCTTTGTTGCTCTTCTCTGTACCCTTTCTAGAGTCTCGACATCTTTTTTACATCATGGTGACCAAAACTGGATGCAGTATTCCAGGTGTGGCCTTACCAAAGCATTGTAAAGTGGTATTAGTACTTCACTTGATCTTGATTCTATCCCTCTGTTAATGCAGCCGAGCACTGTGTTGGCTTTTTTGGCAGCTGCAGCACACTGCTGGCTCATATTGAAGTGATTGTCTACTAAGACTCCGAGATCCCTCTCACAGTTACTACTATTGAGCAAGGTACCACCTATACTATACCTATGCATTTGATTTTTCCTGCCTAAGTGTAGAACCTTACTTTTTTCACCATTGAATTTCATTTTGTTAAATAGTGCCCAGTGTTCGAATCTGTCCAGATCCTTCTGTATCTTAAGCCTATCTTCTGGAGTATTGGCTATTCTTGCCAGCTTGGTGTCGTCTGCAAATTTGATGAGTTCCCCATCTATCCCCTCATCCAAATCATTAATGAAGATATTGAAGAGCACTGGGCCCAGAACAGAGCCCTGGGGCACCCCACTACACACTTCCTTCCATGTAGATGCGGTTCCATTGAGGACCACACGCTGAGTACGGCCTGTCAGCCAGCTACGAATCCATCTGGTGGTAATGCTATCTAACCCACATTTTTCTATCTTATCAAGTAGTAGGTTGTGATCTACTTTATCGAATGCCTTACTGAAGTCCAAGTAAATTATATCTACAGCATTCCTCTGGTCCACTAGTTTTGTCACTTGGTCAAAGAATGTAATAAGATTTGTCTGGCATGATCTGTTTTTGACAAACCCATGTTGACTTTTAGTGATGACTTTGTTTGCATCAAGGTGTTCGCTGATTTGTTGTTTGATTATCTTTTCCAGAATCTTCCCAGGTATTGAGGTCAGGCTGATAGGTCTGTAGTTTCCTGGATCTATTTTTTCCCCTTTTTTGAAGATGGGAACTACATCAGCTCTCTTCCAGTCCTCTGGTAGTTCCCCAGTGTGCCAGGATCTTTGAAAAATATAGTTCAGTGGTTCTGAGATCACGTCTGCCAGTTCCTTGAGAACCTTGGGGTGTAATCCATCTGGTCCTGGTGATTTGAACTCGTCTAGGCTGGACATGTGCTCACTTACCATTTTCTTGCCTATCTTAACTTGCGTTTCTATTCTGTTTTTTATGGCACTGGTTTGGGTAGGTTGGACTGTTTTTTCCCTTTGTGTAAAGACAGATGCAAAAAACGAATTAAATAGTTCTGCTTTCTCCCTCCCCTTCATGGATTACTGCCTTGTCGTGGCGAAGGGGCTTGCGTAATTCAATGAAGCTATGAGCTATGCCGTGCAGGGCCACCCAAGACGGAAAGGTCATAGCAGAGAGTTCTGACAAAACGTGATCCACTGGAGAAGGAAATGGCAAACCACTCCAGTATCTTTGCCATGAAAACCCTATGGACAGTACCAAAAGGCAAAACGATATGACGCTGGAAGATGAGCCCCTCAGGTCGGAAGGCGTCCAATATGCTACTGGGGAAGAGCAGAGGGCTAGTACTAGTAGCGCCAGAAAGAATGAAGCGACTGGGCCAAAGCCGAAAGGACGCTCAGCTGTGGATATGTCTGGTGGTGAAAGGAAAGTCCGATGCTGTAAAGATTTTTTCTCCATAGGAACCTGGAATGTAAGATCCATGAATCAAGGAAAACTGGACGTGGTCAAACAAGAGATGACAAGACTGAACATTGACATCTTAGGTATCAGCGAACTAAAATGGACAGGAATGGGTGAATTTAATTCAGATGACCATCAGGTATACTACTGTGGGCAAGAATCCTTAAGAAGAAATGGAGTAGCCTTCATAGTCAATAAAAGAGTAGGAAAAGCAATACTGGGATACAATCCTCAAAATGACAGAATGATCTCAGTTCGAATCCAAGGCAAACCATTCAATATCACAGTAGTCCAGGTCTATGCCCCAACCACCAGTGCTGAAGAGGATGAAATTGACCAGTTCTATGAAGCACTACAGCACCTTATAGAACTAACACCAAAAAATGATGTTCTTATCATCATGGGGGATTGGAATGCTAAAGTAGGAAGCCAAAAGATAAGTGGAATAACAGGCAAGTTTGGCCTTGGAGTGCAAAATGAAGCAGGGCACAGGCTGATAGAATTCTGTCAAGAGAATACGATGGTCATAGCAAACACTCTTTTCCAACAACCCAAGAGACGGCTCTACACATGGACATCACCAGATGGTCAACACAGAAATCAGATTGACTATATGCTCTGCAGCCAAAGATGGAGAAGCTCTATACAGTCAGTAAAAACAAGACCAGGAGCTGACTGTGGCTCAGACCATGAGCTTCTCCTTGCAAAGTTTAGGCTTAAACTGAAGAAAGTAGGGAAAAGCACTAGGCCACTCAGGTATGAATTAAATCATATCCCTGTTGAATATACAGTAGAGGTGACAAATAGATTTAAGGAATTAGATCTGATAGACAGAGTGCCTGAAGAACTATGGACAGAGGTTCGCGACATTGTACAACAGGTAGCAACCAAAACCATCCCAAAGAAAAAGAAATGCAAGAAAGCAAAATGGCTGTCTGAGGAAGCTTTGCAAATAGCTGAGGAAAGGAGGGAAGCGAAAGGCAAGGGAGAAAAAGAAAGATACACCCAATTGAATGCAGAATTCCAGAGAATAGCTAGAAGAGATAAGAATGCCTTCTTAAATGAACAGTGCAAAGAAATAGAAGAAAATAATAGAATAGGGAGGACCAGAGATCTTTTCAAGAAAATTGGAGAAATGAAGGGAACGTTTAATGCAAAAATGGGCATGATAAAGGACCAAAATGGCAGGGACCTAACAGAGGCAGAAGAGATTAAGAAGAGGTGGCAAAATTACGCAGAAGAACTATACAAGAATGAGCTTAACGTCCCAGATAATCACAATGATGTGGTCACTGACCTCGAGCCAGACATCCTAGAATGTGAGGTGAAGTGGGCCTTAGAAAAGCTGAGCAACAACAAAGCTAGTGGAGGTGACAGTATTCCAGCTGAGCTATTCAAAATCTTAAAAGACAGTGCAGTAAAAGTGCTACACTCAATTTGCCAGCAAATTTGGAAAACTCAACAGTGGCCACAGGATTGGAAAAGATCAGTTTACATTCCAATTCCAAAGAAAGGCAGTGCCAAAGAATGTTCAAACTATCGCACCATTGCACTCATTTCTCATGCTAGTAAAGTCATGCTTAAAATCCTACAAGCTAGACTTCAGCAGTATGTGGATCGAGAACTACCAGAAGTGCAGGCAGGATTTTGAAGAGGCAGAGGAACTAGAGATCAAATTGCCAACATACGCTGGATCATGGAGAAAGCTAGGGAGTTCCAGAAAAACATCTACTTCTGCTTCATTGACTATGCTAAAGCCTTTGATTGTGTGGATCATAACAAACTGTGGCAAGTTCTTAAAGAGATGGGAGTACCAGACCATCTTATTTGTCTCTTGAGAAACCTATATGCGGATCAAGAAGCAACAGTGAGAACTGGACACGGAACCACTGATTGGTTCAAAATTGGGAAAGGAGTCCGGCAAGGCTGTATACTGTCGCCCTGCCTATTTAACTTATATGCAGAGCACATCATGAGAAAGGCAGGGCTAGATGAATCAAAAGTTGGAATTAAGATTGCTGGAAGAAATATCAACAACCTAAGATACGCAGATGATACCACTCTAATGGCAGAAAGTGAAGAAGAACTAAAGAGCCTCTTGTTGCGGGTGAAGAAGGAGAGTGCAAAACTTGGGTTGAAACTTAACATTAAGAAAACCAAGATCATGGCATCTGGCCCTCTCAATTCCTGGCAAATAGATGGGGAAGAAATGGAGGTAGTGACAGATTTTATTTTCCTGGGCTCCAAGATCACTGCAGATGGGGACTGTAGCCAAGAAATTAAAAGACGCTTGCTCCTGGGGAGGAAAGCCATGGCAAATCTAGACAGCACACTAAAAAGCAGAGACATCACCCTGTCAACAAAAGTGCGTATAGTCAAGGCTATGGTCTTCCCAGTTGCAATGTATGGCAGTGAAAGTTGGACCATAAGAAAGGCTGAGCGCCAAAGAATTGAGGCCTTTGAACTGTGGTGCTGGAGAAGACTCCTGCGAGTCCCTTGGACTGCAAGGCGATCAAACCGGTCAGTCCTAGAGGAGATCAACCCTGACTGCTCTTTAGAAGGCCAGATCCTGAAGCTAAAACTCAAGTACTTTGGCCACCTAATGAGAAGGAAGGACTCACTGGAGAAGAGCCTAATGCTGGGAAAGATCGAGGGCAATAGAAGAAGGGGACGACAGAGAATGAGGTGGCTGGATGGAGTCACTGAAGCAGTAGGCGTGAGCTTAAATGGACTCCAGAAGATGGTAGAGGACAGGAAGGCCTGGAGGAATATTGTCCATAGGGTCGCGATGGGTCGGACACGACTTCGCAGCTAACAACAACAACAAGCTTTCTCCCTATTGCTTGTCACCTTCTTGCCACTTTCCCCCACTAATGGACCAATCATTTCCTTAACCTTTTTCTTGTTTTTTATATGTTGAAAGAAGCATTTTTTGTTATTTTTGACTTTGGTCGCAAGCCTTAGTTCATTTTGAGCCTTAGCTTTCCTCACTTCATCTTTGCAGGCACGGGCTATTTGCTGATATTCTGACTTAGTTATGTGCCCCTCTTTCCAATTCTTATACTTGTCCTTTTTATCTTTCAATTTATCAGAGAGTTCTTTATGCAGCCATATGCAGTTATGCAGTTCTCATGCCCAGATATTTTGGTAACATCCTAATGCTAATAATCGACAAACTCCAGAAGCTTTTTTGTGTGAAACAATTACAGATTGTCTTCATTTAGTGATTCTCTTGTTTAGTGAACATTTGCAGTTACGATACTGATAAAAAGGTAATTGTATGACCAATCCTCACATTTATGACCTTCACAGGTCTGTAAAGCAAAGGTAAGCTGAAGTAAGATTGTAAGCACAATTTCAGTTTCATTTAGTGAATGCTTTGCTTAACAACAGAGTTGATTGGTCATGATTGCAATCACTAATCAAGGACTATCTGTTGAATTTTTTTGTAGAATTGATTGTCTTGACAGAAGAGTTTAATGTACAGTCAGTTCTATTGTTTAAGTGGATTGCAGAAAATACAATGGTATATTTTTAAAGTGTCCTTCACAAAGTATTAATAAATTATCACATAAATAATTTCATTCTTTTTTCCTACTTTCCCTTGGTATTTATTATGAGGACCTAATAAAATTTTAAAGTTTTCTGTTCTCTGAATTTGAATACATTGCTATCATATGCTTATCTAGTTCACAACAGTTTATATAATGCTTAATTTATTCCCTCTCTCTCTCTCTCTCCTTCCCTTCCTCCCCCTCTCCCGCTCTGGACATCTATCACATCCCTTGCTTCATAATGCTCAAGATTTAATTTGATGTAAAATTGTCCAGAATCTCCTACCCAAAATTGATGTAGGAGTGTGCTCATATACAACATAATGAATAAGGTTTACAGAAATAAGGTTTACATTTTTGGAGGAAATTAACTTTTAATTTCTAACTATTACACTTTAAAAGGGATGAATAGGAGAAATCTTAAGGGCCCTTCCGTTTCAGTAATTCTGTTTTTTTATTTTGTGTGAGGATTAGTGTTTACTTTTAGATGGGAAATATTTTCTTTAGAATCTTATGCTTTCATAATTCATAATTAAGAGCAGAATACATAATTCTTTCCTCCTTTTTCAGTCAGCTGACCAGGCTCATTTTTCAAATAATTCTGACAACCAGGCCTTTTCAATCCATGCATTTTTTTATTGTTCTGTATTCCCATTTGAAGCCTCACAGATTTTGAAAGTGATTCTAAAACATGCCCATTAGCAACTTCAGTAAGGGACGCGGTGGCTCAGTGGGTTAGGACGCTGAGCTTGTCGATCAGAAGGTCGGCAGTTTGGCGGGTTGAATCCCAAGTGCCGCGTAATTACGTGCCTGTTACTTGTCCCAGCTTCTGCCAACCTAGCAGTTCGAAAGCACATAAAAATGCAAGTAGAAAAATAGGGACCACTATGGTGGGAAGGTAACAGCATTCCATGCGCCTTTGGCGTCTAGTCATGCTGGCCATATGACCACGGAGACGTCCTCAGACAAGCGCTGGCTCTTTGGCTTTGAAACAAAGTTGAGCACCGGCCCCTAGAGTCGGAAACGACTAGCACGCATGTGCAGGGGAACCTTTACCTTTTTACCTTTACAGTGGGATTAATTTCAGAACACTCAATAGCCAAAT
The DNA here is from genome assembly GCF_964194415.1 of Vipera berus. Taxonomy (NCBI): domain Eukaryota; kingdom Metazoa; phylum Chordata; class Lepidosauria; order Squamata; family Viperidae; genus Vipera; species Vipera berus. The sequence continues at coordinate 202,580,983 of NC_138203.1, forward strand.
AAATTGTGGGAACAATCTGGCTCTGAATCCAGGGAATGTAAGTGAGGAAATGATCAAATGGATATTAGTTAAACAAAAATATTGCTCAAGAGATATTTTTATAAGAACTTAAACCTTTCTTTGCTTCTTGATAGTGCATTTTAAGAAGCTGTCCTTCATGTTGCTGGATACCTTGTACACTGTTTTCCAAATCCACTGAGAATTGTCCAAATGAACCGGAAACTTCAGGGTCTTTTTGCAGAAAGCACATCTGAATCACTGTACAGTTGAGTGGCTGCATGACCACATAGAGAGATGGAGACTCTTGTATAGGATCATTCATGCAGTTCACCCAACCTTCTCTTTTCCAAAGCACATGGCTAAATTCCCCTTAAAAGGTAAGTTCCTGAAGACCAGGCTGCACATAATAAATGATACTACTTATGAAAGACTGATAACTTTTTGGAAACTTTTCTTGCTACCTGAATTTGTCATTTGGTTTGTATTGTATCGTCTTCCATGATATGAGTGGACTGGTTAAATGTCCATATTGACTTAAGCAGTTATAAGTAAACCGGTGGCTATATTTCCAACAGTTCAATACCTGGCTACACAAGGAATCAGTTCTTCTTCTTCTGTTGCTACAGTAGACTTGAAGCTTCCACTATAGTCTGCTGACATCTCTAAATAGGTTGCTTTCTTTCGATTGAAATGGTACCATCTTCTGAGAAAGATGCTCATATGATATGTCTACTGAGATGGACACCACCCATAAATCTGGCCAGAGTTGTTCCATTTTTAAGGATGAGCACAAAAATTATTTTTCAAATTACTTTTCAACTAAGTGACAGAAATGCAAATTCAAAATCAATTTCATTGAGGAAATTTTCATTCCAGATAATACATAATGTTTGAAGGCACTTGAAATGTTATGCTAGTCTCTGGAAGTTGTTCTTAAAATAGAGTTAACCTTTCCTTCTCTCAGTCATTTATATGCACTATGTAAAATAATAATTCAAGCCAAGTGACAAATTTACCAAATTTACAGCAAAACCATCTTCTAGTCTCTTGCATTTTTTTTTGCATTTAACTGCAGTAAGAAATCAGAAATGAGGTAACTATAGTTCAGTATTTCCTTTATCTTATTTTATACACATTTTAGAACTTAACTAAATTATGGTTGCCTATGAACGCAATGTATTTTTCTTTCAGCAATTAAAATGTTTTAATGAGACAACCATAAAATCAACCATTAATTATTTTGTTTCAAAAACTTCTCTGTCCTTTTGAGGCAGGTCTATTTAGAAATAGTTTAGAGAGTAGCCTGCAGTTTTATTCTTTCGCTGGTATTATATACAAGAGTGGAGAAGTCATTTATAAATAATTACACAATGTTTTGGGTCTTTGGGCTTGTATAATATATCAAAGCGATTAGTACATGCATTGTTCCATTGTAAATGGGTTTTTCCCCCCTTTTGCTTCCTTTCACTTTCACTTGCCTTGTATTCTAACCAAACCTTTTCCTTTAAATCCTTTGTCTGTCATTCTTTTGGCGTGTTACAGTGCTGGGGAATTGTTCTTATTCAAACACTCACAGCATGTGTAAAGAAAGCCACTGCTGTCGCATCTTAAGTTTTTACCATAACTTCTTGGGGATTTTTCTCCTACTTTTTCCAAGCAATTTTTTTTTGTGGTGGGGGGAGGTAAAGAATAATGATAATATTTTCCCATTGTTGCGGCTTTGATATATCCGATAGACCTAGAGAGAAAGTTAGAGTGTTCAAAGTCTCTTTTCCTTGGTGGCATCTTTTGTTCTGAAGAACAGAAAAGTAGAGAACTCTGCAGCAAGTGATAACCATTGGCTGGGTTTTGTCCCCTGTAACAATATTCCCATTCCACCGTGGATTTTATGGTTATCAAAGTCTGTGTTAGAAGAGGGGGAAGTTAATGGGGGATACCAGGGTATTTAACTTATTTCTTTTATGAGCCGCCTAAACAATACATTTTCAACCCAAACAATATCTGAGCCAGAGTAGCAGTTTCAATGTCAGTCATGCTCTCAGCAGTTGAAAATAAATGATCTTAATGCAGGACAGTGTGTAAGTATCTCACCCCCCACTCCAATTCCCAAATGACAAATGAGGCCATTTAAAAAGACACTTTAAAGATAGAATGAGCGGTATTTGTAGATCCAGCTATGTTTTAGTCACTGCATACACTGCCATAATGCAATGTCTATAAATTCGAAAATAGTATAGTCTGCAAAGCAACAACAACAAAGGAAGCAAACACAAACACAAACATATACACACAGTTGCATTGTGCTGAAGAAGTCCCCAGTCCAGGGATGAAAAGAGCTAGCCAAGAGGATCCTCCAAGGAGACTGTCTGATGGGATTAAGCCTGAGATAGGATTGCAATTCAATGCCTGGCCACGTGAGAGACGAGGGACGGGCGGGGGGGGGGGGGAAGGACTACTTTTTTTTTTAAAAGTTTCAACAGCGCTAATCCATGTTATCCAAGAGAATCAGGCCAGGGAAAATGGTGGGGAAGATGGAAGAGAAAGAGAATAAAAATGTGATAAAATGAATAGATATTTATTGATGCTTGGCCTAGTTTCTTTTCTGTAAGTTTTAGAGTTTTAAGAAAGACCAAGTTTCACTATTGGTTTACTTGTTGGAAATAATTATGAAACAAGAAAAGAATAAGAAAGAAAACAAGGAAGGAAGGAAGGAAGGAAGGAAGAAAGGAAGGAAGGAAGGAAGGAAGGAAAGAATGAATCATTATAAAGTAAGGCCAAAATAGGGTAGCTTCCAAATAAAGAGAGAGAGAAGAAAGAGAGAAGGAAAAGGAACTATGGTACTGAGCACGTTTATTTTCCAAATGGCAAGATGACCAATAAATACTCTGATCTCCTATGGTTTCCCCCCCCCCCCAAACCTTCCTTTCAGAGAGAACATATTCAGCTGGAACTTTTAAATGAGAAATTTATGCTCAGAAGAAAAACATCCTCTGTGTAGTAAATAATTGTGATGTGGACGTTTAAGGGGGAGTAGAGTGATTGGGGATCTGCATAACTTTACTTCAGGTTAATATCAGAATTTCTTGGGTAGCATTTAGCAATCTGTCAAGGCCCCAAACCTGTTTACATATGAACAGTCTCCCAGCAGATGAATGCCCTCGGCTTTCTTGCTCCCTTCTTCCTCTTGGCTCTCCCCCCACTTCCCTCAGAAGGGAAGGATTTGCTGCCATTTGCATAGCAGGTGCTTGATTCTTCATTCTTCGTTAAAGAAGTTTTAATATGGGATAAATTGGCAGGAATTAGGGGAGGCTAGAAACAAGGCAAGGAAGCATAGAGGCTTTGCTCAGCCGGTCTGAAAGAAAACAGTTTGGAACAGATAACTGAAGGAAGAATAACTGTTGAAAAAAACAGGCTCTGCACTTTACATTGGCCTTATTAAAAGCAACCCAACTTTCTTCTTCTGACCTATTAAAAATCAAGTTTACACTTGGTAAAGCCAGAATCTTAAAGAAGACAGTAGTATGATTTACTGACCAAAATATCTCTGAATCAGAAACACTGGTTGGAGAGTTTAAAATATTAATTCCTGGCATAATCCCTTGATTTGGCATTGTAGAAATACTGCAATCACAAGGGATTTTATTTGTTTGTTTCCTCTTTGCCCATCCTTTAAAGAAAAGAGGAGGGTAGAGAAGTCTTGTCATGCACAGGAGACGAAAGGAGATGAAGATCTGAAATTAAAATTAATGCTTTCAGTGCTGTTATAATTTACAAGAAGTGGCATCCAAAGAGGGCAGTCAGAAAAGTTCTGACTACAGAACTTTTTATGTGCAACACACAATGTATGGAATGTGGCTTCAATCATGCAATCATAGTCTTTTTGGATTCTGCCCCCCCCCCTTCCCCCATCCCCTACTTTCAAGTCTGGCCTGGGATAATTGTCTTCCATTTTGAAAGCAGAATATATTGGAAGGAAATGCTGAGAAAGGCATGCTAATGGATAGAGGGCAGAGACCTTAAATGTATGTTCCTGCAACAGTTGTGACAATCAGGCCCTTGATAACTGGAATTTGATTCTACAAGCCTGCTTTTTATGATCCTCTTTTAGGCAACATTGGGAGGTTCTGAAAGAGGCTTTAAAAGAGATTGGCTTTTTATTGATGGCTCATAATGAATTGAAAAAAGAATATAAAGCAAAAGTGGGCAAGGATAGCAAAGCTGCAATTATACAAGCACTTACAAGCATCTATATAAGATTTTAATTTTTGTTCTTAATTTTAATGTTCACAGAATCAGCAATTAGGTAATGGATGCCACTGTAAATTGTTAAGTAATTTTCTGCAAAATTCAATTGGGGCTTGCTTCCTATATTTAAATCCATTATTTCATGTTCTGTGTAGAGAACAAGTTTCATCTGAGTAAAATCCTGTCAGCTACTTGAAAGCACAATTATTTATTTATTTATTTATTTATTTATTTATTTATTTATTTATTTATTTATTATTTATTTATTTATTTATTTATTTATTTATTTATTTATTTATTGATGGGATTTATTATATTCCCATCTAAATATCTCCTTGTGAATTCTTTGAGTCTGTTTTATAGAGTCTGACTTTTTTAAATAATTGGTGCCTGAAATTGTATACAACATTCAATATTAAGTCTGATATACTGGAACATACTGCTCTTATTCCTGTGATTTGGATATGGTATATCTGCTGATGTCTAAAATTCCTAAGTCATGTTCTGCCATCCCAAATTGTTATCCATTCTACACCTATGAATAATTTCTACTTCCTAAGTAATGAACTTTGCATCTGTTTCTGTCAAATTTCCTTCTATTGTTTCCAAACTCCTTATCTAACATAGCAAGATCATTTTGAATTTTATTTCTATCTTGTAATAGCGACCTTGCCCAGTTACATGTCATTTCCCGATCTGATGAAACAGTCCTTCTACTTCTTGCCCTCATGTGTTGAAAATGATTGGCCTCATGTTTGAACATTGTGCCTGTCCCCCATTCTCACTTTATTGTATAGTTAGTCCTCCACTTACAAACATTCATTTAATGACCATTTGAAGTTACAGTGGCACTGGGAAAAAATGTCTTGACCGTTTTTCACAGTTCTGACTGTTGCAGCATCCCCATGGTCACGTGATCAAACTTTGGATGCTTGGCAACTGCTTTATATTTATGATGAGATCCTGAGGTCACAGGATCACCTTTTGCAACTTTCTGACAAGTCAATGGGGAATCCAAATTCACTTAACGACCATGTTACCAACTTAACAATGACAGTGATTCATTTAACATCTGTGACAAGAAAGGTCATAAAGTGGGGCAAGATTCACTTAACAACTGTCTTGCTTAGCACAACAATTTTGAGCTCAATTATAGTCATAAGTTGAGGACTACCTGTAGTGTGAGTGTGAATTCTAACAATACATGACCATCACGTCTCAACATTTCTGCTGCTACTTCTTTGTTGTTGAGTATCAAATCACTTACCTTTTTGAATCTTCCACTAGGAGAAAATTGTCAGAAAAACAATTGTCAGTCTTTTCCTCCAAGAACTGTGTCTCTTAAAATGTAAGTCTCTACAGATTTCTCTCACCCCTCATTTTACTCTTTAAAGTACCACAATGTGCTTTTGGTGAATATCTGCATATGCATTTTCATACTGCACAAAATTTTGTTTTGGATAAGTCTAAATGAAGAACTGCCTACATAAAAACTTATTTTTGTGCTCTTTCATCCTAGTCTCATTGTATCCTTTCAATCACTGGGCAGAATCTGGAGAACATGCTGCTCTCCAAATGTTGTTGGACTCAATTCTAGTCAGATGATGTGAAGACAGAAACAAAAGCTCATATGTTGTCTCCTATTCCTAGAACCATCTCCAAATCTTCTTTACTCTGATAGTGAAAGAGTCTTGTTTTGACTGGCATGGATTTGCAAATCAGGAAACTCAGGAAAGCAAGTCAGGAATGAAAAGACTCAGAATAAACAAAGACTTGCAACAGAAATTAAGGATACTAAAAAAAGTTTCTTCCAACATATGTATTTATTTATTTATTTATTTTATTTGTATATTATATTTGTATATTTTATTTGTATATTTGTATATTAACAAGAAAAACCTCAAGGAAACTGTAGGTCCACTAAAGAGAGAAGATGGAAAGGAAATAACAGGCAACAGGGAGAAAGTAGAGCTGCTTAACTCATACTTTGCATCAATCTTCACACAAAAAGAAACTGTAGCCCAGACATGTCAAACTCGTGACGTCACATGACGTCTTGCGACATATCAGAGCTTTTTCCCCATTGCTGGCAATGGGGTGGACATGGTTTTGTCATGACGTGTCCAGCCTGTGTGTCAGCAGTTTGACACCCCTGCTATAGCCCAACATTGCCCCCCCGCCAAAAAAAACCTTGCTGCAAAAGACAATCTAGAAACAAAAATTAAAATAAGAAAATGTAAGAAAACACCTATCTGTCCTTGACGAGTATAAATCACCGGGACCCGACAGATTACATAACAGAGTTCTGAAGGAGCTGGCAGATATTATCTCAGAACAACTGCACCACATCTTTAAAAAACCCTGGAGCACAAGGGAAGTACCTGAGGATTGGAAAAGAGCTGATGTGGTTCTCATCTTCAAGAAAGGGGAAAAAATAGGCCCATGAAACTACAGACCAATCAGTTTAACATCAATACCTGGGAAGATCCTAGAAAAGATAATCAAAAAACAGATCTGCAAACAACTAGAAGCAAACAAAGTTATAACTAGTAGCCAGCACAGGTTTGTTAAAAACAGATCATACCAAACCAATCTTGTTTCATTCTTTGATAAAATGACTAAATTAGTAGACCAGAGAAATGCTGTGTAAAATTGTATGCTTAGATTTGACGAAGTAGACCACAACCTGCTGCTTAGTAAGCTAGAAAAAGGTAGAATAGACAACATCACCACCAGATGGATCTGAAGCTGGTTGACAAACTGTACTCATTGAGTAGTCTTCAATGGCACTACATCCACATGGAGAGAAGTAAGCAGTGGAGTACCACAACGTTCCATCTTAGGCCCAGTACTCTTCAATATCTTCATCAATGACTTAGATGAGGGAATTGAAGAGGAACTCATCAAATTTGCAGATGACACCAAACTGGAAAGAGTAGCCAACACCCCAGAAGACAAACTCAGTATCCAAAAAGATCTTGTCAAATTTGGAGAATGGGCCCTATCCAACAAAATGAGTTTCAGTGTGGACAAAAACAAAGTTTTACATTTAGGCAGGAAAAATCAAAAGTACAAGTGCAGATTGGGCAAGACCTGGCTTAAAAACAGTAACTATGAGAGGGACCTTAGAGTCCTAGTGGATGATTATTTGACTATGAGCCAGCAGTGTGCAGCAGCAGCCAAAACAGCTAATACAATCCTGGGTTGTATAAACAGAGGCATTGCATCAGGATCACACGAAGTATTAGTACTTCTTTATAAAACCTTAGTAAGACCACACCTGGAATACTGCAGCCAGTTTTGGTCACCAGATCACAAAAAAGATGTTGAGAGTTTGGAAAAAAATCAGAGAAGAGCAACTAAGATGATTAAAGGCCTGGAGACTAAAACATACAAAGAATGGCTGCAGGACTTGGGTTTGGCTAGTCTAAAGAAAAGAAGAAATAGGGGAGACAACAGGGAGAAGAAATAGACCTATCCTTTTGCATACATGTACTTTACACAGATCTGATTTCAGTAAAATAATAGGCTTCAATAAACACATTTGTTATCATCTAATCCAAAAGTATAGATTAAACTAAAGAAATCTGACTTGAGTGGAAGGACTGTGGCCACATTTCAAAAAACTAGATGGAACCAAGAGAAAAAATTGGAGCCAGGACAATGATTTAATGATTAAAGATGAATTAAATTAATTCATTATCCAGCCATTTAATAATTTAACCTCTGTCATTTTCAAAATCACAATTTTTATTTGTTTGTTTGTTTGTTTATTGTATATGCAGCCCTTCTCACTGTTATTTATACTATTAATGAACGTTTTTGAAGTACCTAATACTATAACATAGCAATAGCAATAGCACTTAGACTTAAATACCACTTCACAATGCTTTACAGCATTCTCTAGGCGGTTTACAGAGTCAGCATATTGCCCCCAACAATCTGGGTCCTCATTTTACTAATTTTGGAAGGATGGAAGGCTGAGTCAACCATGAGCCAGTCAGGATCAAACTCCTGGCAGTAGGCAGAGTTAGCCTGCAGTACTGAATTCTAACTACTGCACCACCACAGCTCTTGTGTTGTGTATGTAGTCCTTTGAAAGAAGACATACTGTTTGCACACACGCTTGTGAACATGGAGGTGGCTATGTAGTTCCAGTCTGGAAGGGCAAAGTATACCTCAATGGAGGCACTGGAAATCCATTGTTACAACAATTGTGAGTGTTATTCTGTGATGCCACTCACAGTTTTCCATAGTGGTACCTGTCTTTGATGGACCATAAGAAAGGCCGAGCGCCAAAGAATTGAGGCCTTTGAGCTATGGTGCTGGAGAAGACCCCTGCGAGTCCCTTCGACTGCAAGGCGATCAAACCGGTCAGTCCTAGAGGAGATCAACCCTGACTGCTCTTTAGAAGGCCAGATCCTGAAGCTAAAACTCAAATACTTTGGCCACCTAATGAGAAGGAAGGACTCACTGGAGAAGAGCCTAATGCTGGGAAAGATTGAGAGCAAAAGAGGAAGGGGACGATAGAGAATGAGGTGGCTGGATGGAGTCACTGAAGCAGTAGGTGTGAGCTTAAATGGACTTCAGAAGATGGTAGAGGACAGGAAGGCCTGGAGGAACGTTGTCCATAGGGTCACGATGGGTCAGACACGACTTCACAGCTATCAACAACAACAACAACCTGTCTTTGAAGATGCTATAGGCTTCATAGCATAGGGCTCACCATTGAGTTCTGTCAGCAGCCACATTGAGGTCTCCAGTTCCCCAAAGAGCAATTGGCAAGAACATGATGGACATTCATTCTAATGACATGACCCATCCACCACATCTGGGCTCTGATAAACCACTCAATTCTGGTGGACTTCACCTGTTTCAAGACTTCCAAGTTAAAGACACTTTCTTGCCAATGAATGCCACAGATCAAACAGAGGGTGTGTATGTGAAATTTCTCCAGTTATTTGATGTGTCGTTAATGTCTCTATCCATATACTGTAAGAGGGAAAGAATAAAGTCTACAGCTCTGTAGACTTTCACCTTTGTGGAGTTGTGGACACTGTGTTGATTGACCACTCTGCTATGCAGCCATCCAAAAGCCTGCCTGGTTTTGTTGACCCTGGAGTCAATTTCTTTATCCAAAGACCCATCACTCAAGATGACCTTTCCCAAATATTTGAAGCCATTTACATTTATCAGTTAGGTGTTGTCAACAGTGATTTTTGGTTCTATAGGGTTGATACAAGGCACAAGCTAATAAAGTAAATCTATAATAGGCAGTCCTTTGGATTCACAGAAGAGACACTGTTGTGCAGTTCTGCTGTGAACACAGAAGTGTCTCTGCAGTTCCAGTCTGGAAGCCCAGAATCTAGCACAATGGCAGCACTTTTATAGTTCTATAATTTTTGATACAGTTCCCCACTTAGTTTACGGAAGTCCATAAATTGTAGATAATTTTTATTTACCGGGGTAAATTATAATAAGGTAGATATGCAGGTGAATAAGGAAGCTTTTAGTGGATAGGCTAAGCTGCACATTTGGGGTGACTCTAGGGCCCAAGAGGTGACTGACACTTTAAAGGAGCGCGATAGGGATTTTTTTATTTGCTTGTTTGGCAGATGGAGATCACCCTTTTCCTTTTCTCTCTCTGTTAAATCTTACATCTAAAATATCGTCAAGATTTATGGAATCATGCCATAAAGTTTCAAATGCAAGGAGAAATAAAGGATCTGGAGAAATGTGGCCTATTTTGAAGTTTCTTCTTTTCAACTATAGTTAAACCTTTTATAATTATTACTATGGTTGGTGGAAAGTCAGCCAGATATTTAAACTGGACTTGGCATTTTTATCCACCTATTGAGAGCTTCCCAAGGATCTGGGATAGACAGATGTTGTTTGGTTGACTTAAATTTACATCACAAGATGTAGGCTGTTTCAAGTAAAGCTGCCTTTTGCAATTGACTGGTAGTGATTTTGTCAATGCCAATAATGTTTAAGTGGTGCTCTAGACGTTTTGTAAATGGACCCAAGATGCCTATTAATATTGATACTTATTATTATGTTTGGGTGACTTATAGTTAGATCCACAATCTAAGATGGGTTGAAACTGAATTCAAGTCCTAAGCATGCGCACCTAAAAATCTCCTCCTCCACTTCTTTCTTTCTTTCTTTCTTTCTTTCTTTCTTTCTTTCTTTCTTTCTTTCTTTCTTTCTTTCTTTCTTCTTTTCCTCCTCCTTTTTTCCTCCACTCCCTCTCCCTCTCCCTCCTCTTCCTCCCGTCCCCTCTCCTCCTTTTTCTTCCCCTTCCCCCCACCTAGATTTTTCTATTCATTCTAAGAGAAATTTCAACTAATCTAGAGCTTGGGCACTGAGATTGAAATAAGTCAGTTCGTAAGCAGGTGTTCAAATTATTTATTCCAGAAATGTAAATAAACATTGGAATAGATTGAATGAATAGGAGCTCTCTCTGTGTATATATTGCAGTCAGAAGTATTAATAATCAAGTTCTGAGGATGTTCTTTTGGAGTTGTGTGTGTGTTTTCCCTATAAAATCTCTATTCAGTCCTGGGTATTTTAAATCTCAATTAATTCATGAAGTAGTCTAATTCACAGCTGTGCCACAGACCAATGCTTCCAATAAGATGTGGATTAAATTCCCATTAAACTAAGACTAGTCCATTGTAAGGCAACAGGATTGATGCTGAAATCCTTTTTTATATATATAATTGTGAATTTGGTTGTTTGGATAGACTATGGCAAGGCTGGTAATCTGGATTCTTGAATAATCAGGAATTTAAGAGTTCCATGAATTTTCCAGTTAGCAGAGATTGGAAGATGAAAGTTTCGAGACACAGAAATTATAAAAAAAGATAATTAAAATTGACAAAGGGGGTTATAAGATTTTATACTGCTTTGTGGTGATAAATAGCACATAAAACCAGGTCTCTTTTGATTTCACTTTCTATAACTGCACTTCATGGGTCGCAAGATGGGAACTTGAGTTGCAATTCTTAAAACAATTTCCTTCAAAAGCCACCTGTGACAAGAACTAGAGAAAGATATTAGTGTCAAATGGGCAACTGAATTTTACTGAAATTAACGGCAGGGTCTCTCCATTGCCATATTGCTCATTCTTGTTTGCAAGGTGGGTAAAGTTTTCATCCTTACTCTTATCACTGTAATATTGGGAGGGTTTATAGAGATAGGCAGCTTCAGACAAAAGGAGCCCTCAATTTCTCTGTGTTAAATGACACCAGATCTGTGCAATAACAGCGTGTTTGCAGATCTAAATTGTGTATGAGGCTTGGAACATTCCCAATTCAGGCAGCGTGGATCTTTTTCTCTATACTTTATTTTTTTTATTTTTTTTTTAAAAATCTTCAGCTGAACCATATGGTATAGAGAGTAAGAACCAGGAATGGACAAACAATAGGGAAATTGAGAAGGAGAGGTCAGTGGTGCTGAGCGGGTGGGGCTTCAGGCCCCCCTTCCAGTCTAATGAAGCCGTTGTCTGGGGGTAATGAGGCACACGCCTCAAACCCTCTGCTTGGTGCGAGAGTCTCTCTCCCCAGGACGTGATTTGTCATACAATCCGAAACTTTGCGAGGAAGGGACCCGCCTTCTCAAGATGGAGATGAGCCATATGTCCACTTGTTTTGCATTTGAGAAGGGTGGAGAGAGAGAGAGTGAGAGAGAGAGAGAGAGAGAGAGAGAGAGAGAGAGAGAGAGAGAGAGAGAGAGAGAGAGAGAGAGGGAGGGAGGGAGGGAGGGAGGGAGGGAGAGAGAGAGAGAGAGAGAGAGATATTCTTGAAAAGGTTCAGTTTCTGGCAAAGCTTCAGGCATTATCTCTATTATCTACTCCAATTTCATTTATACCTTACTGGTGTTAAATATCAACTCCTACTGGTATATAAAAAGGAAAGCGTTTTGTATCTTTATAGATCTAATGCATATGATCTTTCATATGAGCATGTGATTTTTTTATTTAATAATCACAGATTGTGTTCTTTGGCATCAAAGTTTGTTGGAATGCTATTTAGTATCTTGCCACCAGAGATGAGCCTTTTCTGCTCTTATGTGATCTAAAAGTATAGAAGTAGATTAAATCTCTGTGTGGGAAGCATTCTATGGTATAAAGAAAGAATTGTAATCAAATCCCACAGATTTCAATGTGCCTGCTTTAACTATTTTCATATTTAATGCATTTTCCTGCCCGTTTTAATATTTGAATGACCTACACTGGAACACAGACCAGTAGCATTATTATTATGCTCTAGCAAAAAAAAGAATAAATTTGCTAGTACTGAAATACAATTGATACAAAAAATCCATCTGCTTATCTGAACAGTCAGATAACAGGCAGAAAAAAAGAGAATACTAAACACGGATTAATCATTTTTCGGTAACCCTATGTTGAAGCATCCTTATTGAAGTTATACAGAAAAATGAAGTGCAACTAATGCATCAGTAGAAGTGAAAGCTATCACCTTTTCCTATATTCAGTTGGAGAAAATGTGTCATAAATAATTCTTCCATTGCCTCTGGGATATTTAAAGAGAAGGAGGCTCCATTAGATCTAGGTGAATAATAGCAAGCTGTTGTTTGCGTGTCACCTACTCAAAGGAAGCATTCCACATCCTTTGTGGGCAAGGAAAGAGAGGGGTGGTCTCTTTTCACCTTTCTGATAAAGAAGCTCTCCTCTAGGGCTTCTGGTGCTGTCCAGGGTCTAATGCTGAAGTTTCACTAACTGAGCTGCTCTGACATACGACCAGCCTAAAAGAAAAGAATTGAACATGATGGTTTTTCCCAAACAGATCAAACTTTTGTGGACCACCTGAACAAGGGCTGAAATGACTAGGAAGCAGCAAGCATTTCTATGATTGATAAAGGTGAATGGAAGAGGTGATTGCTTCAATTTGGAGGCATCACCGTGATAATAAGATAATAATAATAATAATAATAATAATAATAATAATAATAATAATAATAATAATAATAATAATAATAATAATAATAATAATAATAATAATAATAATAATTTTATTTGTATACCGCCCTTCTCCCGAAATCAACGTACACACTGTAGCTTGGTTCATGCAAGTGCATATCTGAATTAGTTTTTTTCCTTTGCTTTTTTCCATTTATCAGTTCAGATGAATTTGTTTGTAAAAAAAAATCTGCTTTTGTGAACCTGGATGAAATGGACACTCTGTTTGGATGCTCTATTTCCGGTTGCCTGTGCCAAAACTGGTATACTGAAGCTACTAATTCTGGCAAGTTAATTGTACAGTACTTTCTACATTTTCTATGAAAAGATTATAGGAAGTAGTAAGGTTCCTTCCCACTCTCTCAATCTCTACAGCACATTCTGAGAAGTCCTCTAATGCAGTGCCAAGCCATTTTTTTTAGTTTCCCTTCTGTAATGAAGGTCTTTCCCCCTACTCTCCTTTTCTGCTTCCATCCCTGTGAGATGCTTAAAAAGAGAGAACTTTGTCAGTGGCTGCAAACAGAAGAAATAAAGCTGGAAGAGTTGAGGTGATGTAGGAGGAAGTCTTAGACTATAAAAACAAAATTAACAAGTCAACTATTACTGTATATTCCCGGTTACAGCAGGGGGGGGGGCTTGTTTGCAGAAGTAGAAAGAAATGGGAAGAAAAACTTTACATATTGCAGAAGAAAACTTTGAATATTTCATAACAATTCTTTAAAATAAGGTGTAAATATTGTTTCCCAGCTGCTATGATTTTCCCTACCAGACTTCTTCAATTGTAGCATTTATCCAGTTTCAATTACTCTCAAATCAAGATGGTACCAGAGAAACTTAAGGCTAAAGATTAGAGTGGGAAATTACAAAGAAATCTTTGAACATTTTGGTCTGATAGGACTGGTATGGTCCCCAAAAGCATCTAATACATGGGTCTCTTGTAGAGAAGGCCTGAAGAGATGGGATTCACCTTTTCTTTCCAAATGGACATTTCCCATGTAATTCTGTTTATGTGAAGGCAGAACCAGGGAAAACCAGATGGCATTATTATAATTCCTTCCAGGTCATTTGGATGGAGGATGTAATCCTTAGATAATTTCTGGTTAGTTGGTTAGACACAGTACATAATAGGTGGGCCATTGTCTTTCATTAGCCAACGTGACTAAGGTCTATCTTACCTTCCTACTTTTGGTTAAGATTGGAAATAGTGCTCAAGAGACAAGGAAAAAGAAAAGGAGGGGGAATAGGGGGAAGAACAAATATAGGAAGGGCCTGCCTATGAACAGCCAAAGACAAGGCCCAGATGATCTCTGTCCTGTTCTCTGCAGTGAACATGTGCTGAAACAGAAAGTCTTCTTCAAGGCAGCAGTCATAAGCTTTGGAGGCTAAATGTATGCTTTTATTTGGAATTCTGTGTATATTACCCTGTATTTTCCTGACATTTCTCTTTTTTCCAGTAGCTTCCTTTTTATATCTGTAGATTTGGGCTCACCAGTTTTATAAGGGAAGTACTCCCTAAACCTTCTCTGCATGCAAGTCTGGATAAAGAGGTAGCCACTCCTCATGTATTACAATATGCACAAGACTTGTTAAGTTCTGCCTTTCAAGTCATAATAAGCCAACTACAACTGGACTCAAGAGCTAAGGGCTTTGGACAGAAGGGCTAAGCACTCCTCATCTTAACAGACATGCTGCTGTCAAGGCATTCTATTGTAATGATCTTTTATTAGGGAAGAGATGCGGTGGCTCAGTGGGTTAGGATGCTGAGCTTGTCGATCAGATGGTCAGCAGTTTGACGGGTCGAATCCCGAGTGCCGTGTAACAGAGTGAGCACCTGTTACTCGTCCCAGCTTGTGCCAACCTAGAAGTTCGAAAGCACCTAGAAAAATAGGGACCACTACGGTGGTAAGGTAACAGCGTTCCGTGCGCCTTTGGCATCTAGTCATGCTGGCCACATGATCACAGAGACGTCCTTGGACAAGCGCTGGCTCTTCGGCTTTGAAACAGAGATGAGCACCGGCCCCTAGAGTCGGAAACGACTAGCATGCATGTGTGGGGGAACCTTTACCTTTATCTTTTATTAGGGAAAGCTTGGAAGGAGGGACTTGCTGGGGTGTTTCTAACAACATCCCAGAGGAAGCAATGGCAAACACTTTTGTGTTGTTTGTAAGACAACTATGGTATATGGATATTTCCCAGTCACCACCAAGAGTTGAGAAAGGAGAGAGGGAGGAAAAATGGAAGGGAGGGAGAGAGGGAGGAATGAAGGAATGAAGGAAGGAAGGAAGGAAGGAAGGAAGGAAGGAAGGAAGGAAGGAAGGAAGGAAGGAAGGCAGGAAGGAACGCAGGCAGGTTTTATGTTTTATCCACAGTGATTCCAAGATGTTAGTCACCATCAGTCCAAGCCAAATCTCTACAAATGAAGCTGGAAATTTTATGCTTATTAAGTTTATGTTTAACTTCGTAATAACCATTTTGCAATCACAAAATAGCTGCTATAGGAGAGCTCATTACAACTTGATTAAATTGTGGGGTGTGCCTAGTCACAAAGTACCCCTTTCACAAGAAACCTCACAGATGTGATGAAGGCTAGGTGACTTGTTCAAGAAACAGAATACAAGGGAGAGGGAGTAGTCTAGTTCAAAACACAAACCTACTTCTTTGATTGTTTCTCTCATTCAGAGAGCCCCTCAATTCCCTTTCGCATCTCACACTCCCATCTGGGGGAGATTCAGAGGAACAATTGTTCTTCAGGCTTGATTTCTGGATTTACCTGTGGTCTAGAATTATTCTTTGGGATACTGATGGCAGGCATCTGGAATGCAGCACTTTCACTTTGAAAAATTGAAAAAAAACACACAACCAACCGGTAGGGACAAAAGAAGACCAGGAGGGCTCAGGGAAAAGTGTATTTGGGCCTTCTCTGGATTTTTAAACTATAATATTTTCTGAGTATAACAAATTATAGGTAGTCTTTGACTTACGGGCACAACTGAGCCCAACATTTCTGTTGTTAAGTGAGACTTTTGTTAAGTGAATTTTGCCCCAGTTTACAACCTTTCTTGCCACAGTTGTTAAGTGAATCACTGCAGTTGATCAGTTAGTGACCCAGCTGTTAGGTGAATCTGGCTTTCCCTTTGATTTTGCTTGTCAGAAGGTCGCAAAAGGGCATCACGTGACACCGGGACACAGCAATGGTCATAAATGTGAGTCAGTTGCCCACCATCTGAATTTTGATCGCATGATCATGGGAATACTGCAAAGGTCGTAAGTGTGAAAAATGTCATAAGTCGCTTTTTTCCAGTGCTGTTGTAACTTTGGATGGTCACTAAACAACTATTGTAAGTCAAGGGCTATCTGTACATTGATAGTGGTGATTTGGCATGTGGGCTTATATTGCTTTTGACTTGCAAAACTGTCTACAGCTAGATATTTTCAGGCTCTTAAGTTTGAGAGCCATATGTGATCAAGCCTTGCCCAACTGGGTTCATATCCCTAAAAGAGCCTTTCCCATTAGACAGTAATTTGTATTGTCGACAGTGAAACCAATGTATTTGAAGAAGTTGTGGTCCAACACATTTGAAGGCATCAGGCTGGGCAAATCTGGCATAATCAAAATTTATTTATTTTATTTATTTATTTATTTAATTTAATTTGTATACTGCCCTTCTCCCGAAGGACTCAGGGCGGTGAACAGGGCAATAAATACCAAAATACCAAAATACCAAAATTAAAAACAGATTAAACCATAGTGCCCAAATACAATAAATAAATTACTTAAAAACAATAATTAAAACCCCAAACCCATCAGACCAGGCTGGCTTGTTCAAACAAATAGGTTTTTAGATCACGTCGGAAGGAGCGAAGGTCGGGAGCCATTGCTCCTGAAGGAGCAGAATTCCAGCACTTTACTCATAACAATAACTCATAATAATAATTCATAATAATTCACCCTCCAGCAAATAGAGATGTTAGATCTATGATACAGCAGAAACAGCATATTTTGCAACCTTAAGCTAACACATTTATCATGACATAAATAAGAGACGACATCAACAGATTCATAGACTTTACTTCTCATTTGATAGATACTTGCCACCATCTAGTAAACACAGAAATACAGGGAACAAACCTTGCATCAAATCAAGATGCCAGCTCTGGTTCCACCTCTGCTCAGACAATGGATCTTACCTTGCTTATGTCCCATGGTGATTTGTACGGAGACTGGAAAAGTGCTTCCAAATGAGATAGGTGATTACAATGAATTTGGCAAATCCACAGAGATCATTTGATTCCCCAAAGCTAGCATGTTTATATGCTTTATGCTTTGCCAGTTGAAAACAATACATGGAGCCCCTTCCAACTGGACAATGCCTTAATCACTTGATCAAAACAAGGGTGCTTGTTTTTATCTATTGATTCATTCATTCTGCTCTTTTGTCAGCATTTCTATATAGTCAAAGATTGTGTAGCTACTGTGCTTGAGCTATGCTCTCACTGCTATGGAATTATTGATGATGAAAATGTCAGTAAACTTTCATCATCAGTAAAACACCTGTTAGATCCAGCATGCTGCTATTTCAAAGCAGTTTTATGTGTTTTAATTGTAATGATATGAGCACACAGCTTCCCCATTTCTCCACTTGGCAGAGGACAGTGCCATCTGTTGGTCTTCCAATAGCTTACATTTAAATAATAAAATCCACTAAATTTAAGGTTGGCATTTGGCATTTTCAGAAATCTTGTGAGAATGTGTCTTTGACATTTTGAAATTATCTTCTTTAACTGCTAGACTAATGCAGAATATTTAAAATATTACTTTAAAAAATACTAGACCAATGCAGAATATTTAAAATATTACTTTTTTAAAACAACAACATCAACCCTACTATTCTGTAGACTTTCTGAGTGACAGAATTTTGCCCCATTTTCAAAGATTCTGAAGAATCTATGTATAGATTCCACCCATGGGTTTTACCAACAACGAGACAAGAAAGCGCCATTCCTTGTACCACAGATTTCTTGCCTGAGAAGCAAGCAGCACAAAGCCTCTTAAATGAACAGCTCAAACTGATAAAGGCTGCAGAAAGAAAGAAAGAAAGAAAGAAAGAAAGAAAGAAAGAAAGAAAGAAAGAAAGAAAGAAAGAAAGAAAGAAAGAAAGAAAATAAACCCAGTAGCATTTTGCTTGTAGTTGCTACCATCAGTGAATGTTCACCCTGTTTTCCATTGATCTTTGCTTGTGAAAGAGCCCCCCCCCACTGCACTCTGCATTCACAGATAACACCTCCCCCTCCCATTCCGGTAGATGGGGAGGAAGAGTCTGAGGTAAAAGCAGTTTCAGACACAAAGTGAAGTAGGTTGAGTACTTAGTACACAGGAAAGGACACTCAGACTCAGAAACATCATGGGTGGCAGCAACAGATATTCATTGTCACCGTTGGCACACCATTTTCACAACCAGTACCCCAACAAACCCCATCCTAGGAAGCTACCAAACTTGCAGGAATCAAGTGCTAACCAATACAAGCCACAGAAACTCTTCAGTGGGATGGAGGGAGTTTTGTGGATACCAAGAGATACAAAACGTCAGACCGTGGAGAAGAATGATTCAGCTTCTTCCACAACAGGCGTAAAAAAACATGAGAGGGGTCAATCAGCAGATTCCTGATGGAGTGGCAGTTGTCACCTCAACTGCAGCAGATGATTGACAGGAAGTCTTCTGTGTTCCTGGGGAGTTGCAAGGAGAACTCAGCTACATTTTTTGTTCTTACATTCCACAACCTATTTCCCCTGAGAACTCAAAAGCAAAGATGAATATGAAGGGGAGGGTGATATAATGGAATGTGTGGATGACCTGTGAAATGAAATGTGCCTAGGAAACAGTCAGACAAGAGAGGCAGGAACTTCCAATGGCTTAACAGTCAGTAAATAATTTTAAAAGGACCTGCCCTAATCAAGGATCAAGCAAGTGGAGATGGGAAGTTTGTACTTTCAGACTTGCAAGATTCTATTAATGTAGAGTTACAATAATGTTGAATTACTTCATCTTGTTGTATTTCCTGGTTTATCTGGGAGGCCTGACATCAGCTGAACACAAAGTTAAATAGGAGAAGGGAAGGATCAAAATCTGATGCAACCAACAAGTTTGAAGGGCTATGTATGTTATCTCTCCTCTCTCATCAACACCAACAGGAACGCAAGGAAGGGAGTAAACTATTGTAACACAGTATATCCTACCGCCAAGCCCTGCAGCCAGTTCAGAAGGCCAATGGTATTGAAAGCCACTGAGAGATCAAGGAACACAAGGATAAATACACCATCTGTCACAAGTATCTGTCAAAGGTCATCCACGAGCATGACCAGTGCTATTTCCCTACTATACCCAGTCTGAAACCTGACTGACCAGGTCTAGATAATCCATTTTCTCCAAGATCCTCTCCAATAGCCATTTGACCACCTTGTCTACAACCCTCCCCCAAAAGGAAAAAAATTAGAAATTGTACAATAGTTGTCTAGAATAAAGAGGTCTGTTTAGAATGTATTGAAATAGACAAACAGTGAGGTGAGAAATTGTCACCTCATTGTTTGACTGGTGATATTTATAAAAC
This sequence comes from Vipera berus, assembly GCF_964194415.1. Lineage (NCBI taxonomy): Eukaryota > Metazoa > Chordata > Lepidosauria > Squamata > Viperidae > Vipera > Vipera berus. The sequence continues at coordinate 202,600,817 of NC_138203.1, forward strand.
AACCGATATTGTGGAGTGATCTCTTGATAATAAGTCTCTCAAATTATAAAAACACAAAAGGTTTGAGAGCCATACTCCATAACATTCCTCCCATTCACATTGTTGATGAGGTAAGAAATGATTTTTTCCAGATATTAAAAAAACCCTGTGTTTTTGTTACGTTTGGAAGTGCTGAACTGTCCATGGAGATCCTTGATGGCACCAATTCAGTCTAAGCCAATTCATCTGTGAGGATTCTGCTTTGCTTTGTGAATCCCCAATCCAGAGTAGCCTGATAAATCTCAGGATTTGGCTAAATCCATTGCAGGATGCCCCATATCTTCTCCAACCACTCATGCCCACCAAATATAGTCTCACTGACATTCATTCTGTGTGCATTCTATTTCTGCATTTGCTTAAACAAAATAAAATAAATGTGTTGATAGAAAAAAAGAGAAGCATACCTTGTTGCCACCCACAGCCCAAACCTTATCGCATTCTCTTTTTGTAGCTCTAATACCAACAATCAATTATTTGCCACCATAAAAGGCCAGTGACAAAATGAATTTCCACAGCCCATAGATTGGGGACCTCTGAGCCAGAGTTTTAGCTGCTGAGGACTAGAAGACGGAGTTTTGTTTGCAGTGGCCCCTGCTCTATGGAACTCCCTCTCTTTGGAGATTAGAATGGCCTCAACCCTGTTAGCTTTTTGTTCCCTTGCCTGGGTTGCTGAATGTGTCAAGGGCTCTATTTCCTGGCTGTACAGGTAGTTCTCGACTTACAACAGTTCATTTAGTGACCTTCATAGTTACAGCGGCACTGAAATAAGTGATTTATGACCATTTTTCACAGTTCCGATCTTTACAGCATCCCCATGATTACATGATCAAAATTCAGATGCTTGGCAAATGGTTCATATTTATGACGGTTGCTGTGTCCCAAGTTCATGTGATCACCTTTTGCGACTTTCTGACAAGCAAAGTCAATGGGGAAGCCAGATTCACTTAACACTGGGTTATTAACTTATAAACTGCAGTGATTCACTTACAAAACTGAGGCAAGAAAGGTTGTTAAACAGGGCAAAACTCACTTAAGACATGGCTTACTTAACAACAGAAATCTTGGGCTCAATTGTGTTCGTAAGTCGAGGACTATTTATATTGTTAACTAGTCAATATCTTGGTTGCTATGTATATTTATTTTGGATTTTTTATTGTTTTAAAATGTTTTTATGTTTAATTGTAATATATTTTTTCAGTTGTAGGCTGGCTAGAGTCATTGACTGAGATGGGTGACTATAGAAATTGAATAAATAAATATTGTCTATTTCATTAGAAATTGTGCACATTAGTCACTAGATGGCAGTCTTTACTACTTAAGTGCCAACTAGCCTTGCCTTTTTGCTTTCAGAAATGGCAAGCAATCGCTTGTTTCTGAAAAGAAAAAGGATTTTATTAAGTTATTATTCATTAGCAGGATGCTTATGCTAATATTCCACATATACTCTGGCAGCAGAAAATCTCGTATAATAATAATAATTAAAAATCTATTCCTTTTTACTCTTCCTGTAATCCCTTAATTCAGGGTAGAGTCGGAGCAGCTGGATGGAATGGAGCATTTATTGGTAGATGCCCTCCCATCACATGGAGTTCACAGCAAATATTTGTCATAATTGTGATGATTATGGCATACAGTTCATGAAAACCCCAAATCCACAATCTCAGAAAATTAGAATATTGTGAAAAAGTGCAATATTCTAGGCTCAAAGTGTCCCACTCTAATCAGCTAATTAAGCCATAACACTTGCAAAGGGTTCCTGAGCCTTTAAATGGTCTCTCAGTCTGGTTCAGTAGGAATCACAATCATGGGGAAGACTGCTGACCTGACAGTTGTGCAGAAAACCATCATTGACACCCTCCATAAGGAGGGAAAGCCTCAAAAGGTAATTGCAAAAGAAGTTGGATGTTCCCAAAGTGCTGTATCAAAGCACATTAATAGAAAGTTACGTGGAAGGGAAAAGTGTGGAAGAAAAAGGTGCACAAGCAGCAGGGATGACCGCAGCCTGGAGAGGATTGTCAGGAAAAGGCCATTCAAAAGTGTTGGGGACTTTCACAAGGAGTGGACTGAGGCTGGAGTCAGTGCATCAAGAGCCATCACACACAGACGGATCCTGGACATGGGCTTGAAATGTCATATTCCTCTTGTCAAGCCGCTCCTGAACAACAAACAATGTCAGAAGCGTCTTACCTGGGCTAAAGATAAACAGACCTGGTCTGTTGCTCAGTAGTCCAAAGTCCTCTTTTCTGATGAGAGCAACTTTTGCATCTCATTTGGAAACCAAGGACCCAGAGTCTGGAGGAAGAATGGAGAGGCACACACTGCAAGATGCTTGAAGTCCAGTGTGAAGTTTCCACAGTCTGTGTTGATTTGGGGAGCCATGTCATCTGCTGATGTTGGTCCACTGTGCTTCATTAAGTCCAGGGTCAACGCAGCCGTCTACCAGGAGATTTTGGAGCACTTCATGCTTCCTTCCACAGATGAGCTTTATGGGGATGCTGACTTCATTTTCCAGCAGGACTTGGCACCTGCCCACACTGCCAAAAGCACCAAAACCTGGTTCAATGACCGTGGGATTACTGTGCTTGATTGGCCAGCAAACTCGCCTGACCTGAACCCCATAGAGAATCTATGGGGCATTGCCAAGAGAAAGATGAGAGACATGAGACCGAACAATGCAGAAGAGCTGAAGGCCGCTATTGAAGCATCCTGGTCTTCCATAACACCTCAGCAGTGTCACAGGCTGATAGCTTCCATGCCACGCCGCATTGAGGCAGTAATTGCTGCAAAAGGGGCCCAAACCAAGTACTGAGTACATATGCATGCTTATACTTTTCAGAGGTCTGATATTGTTCTATGTACACTCCTTGTTTTATTGATTGCATGTAATATTCTAATTTTCTGAGATTGTGGATTTGGGGTTTTCATGAGCTGTATGCCATAATCATCTCAATTATGACAAATCACGGCTTGAACTATCTTGCTTTGCATGTAATGAGTCTACCTCATATATTAGTTTCCCCTTTTAATTTGTATTACTGAAATAAATGAACTTTTGCACGATATTCTAATTTTTTGAGTTTCACCTGTAATATGTCGATGGATCAAACCTCAGAATATTGGCAGGCTTTCCCTTCTAAAGATGGAAAAGATGGTTTGCCAAGGCCTGGGGGAGATCTGCAGAGAAAAGAGTATTCTGGGTTGTAGATGACTTTTTGTGTGATGACCTCTGAATTTTCACAAAAAATAGCTGTCCTAAAAAGACTTCTATTGCCACCCACTTTGCTGCCTTTTAGATACCAGAGGCAAACTATCTTGTTTTCTCTATCTTTTTTTTCACATTCAGTCATGTCCGATTCTGGTAGACTGCCTGGATAAGTCTTGGCAGCTTTCTTGGCAAAGTTTTATAAAACTGGTTTGCTGTTGCTGAGAGAGAGAGAGAGAGAGTGAGTGAGTGAGAGAGAGAGTGAGAATGAGAGAGACAGAGGGAGGGAGAGTGAGAGAGATTGGGTAGGGTCACAGGGCTGCTGGCTTCAGGTCAGGAAAGGACTAGAACTCATGGCCTCCCAGTTTTTAGCCTGATGCCTTAATCACCACACCAAACTGGCTCCACCACTTTTATTACAACATAATACAAAATGTGGATGGCCACTAGAGAGGAAAGGTTATCTGTACTTTTACGACCTAGATATGTCATCCTGTATTAATGGTGCTATTTCAAAAGCCAAAACGTTCTTGATGCTTTATATTATAAATGTATGATAATATCCAATATACTTCTCTCTATTTCATACTTTGATGAAAAAGAATATCCCAAAGAGAAAATAAATCAATTTTATATTGGCAGAGATCATCACTCTTCCGCCACTGAAGAAATAAATATGGACTAGTTTTATTTCAAGTCATCACAGTCAGTGTAGAAGTTGGATCCATCTTTCAAACATGGAAGAGCTATTACTTCAAACAACACTGCAGTCGCCTGTTGTGTTCCAAAGGAAGCACTTCGCTGGTATTTGTTGTTAGATCTGTGGTTATAGAATTTCAGCCTGAGGCTTCAGTCTTTTGCACGGACCCGTTATTGACCCAGCAGACATTCTCATTTCTTGGCAATACCTCACAGAAAATGTCTGTGATTCTATTCCTTTACAAACATTATTCTTTTTCTAGAGCACTTATTAGATGTTCAAGCTTCTTTTAAGGTAAAGTTTTAAGACGTTAGATTCTGTCTGATAGGACGTAATGTAAAGATTAGCTCCTTTGGATTAGTTTACAAATTCTTGGTAATTCTTAGTTTTCTGACGAAAAATTCTTATCATTTTGACATTTTTTTCAACTTCTTTAATACTAGTTCTTGACATACCATACTGTATATGATTATCTTTATATCTATTGCAATCTGATGCTACTTCTAAGAGTAATAGCAGAAGGTTTTCCTTTTTCTTTCAATTCCTATTTTTTATATTTCGTAAATCTTTCCTTCCTTCCTTCTCTATTTTTCTCCCTTTTCATTCTGTAAGTAATTTTTAAAATAAATAAGACTGCAGGCTCAACATACAAATGCTTGTGTTGCCAGTAGATGTCCTTCTAAACTTCTGATTTTCTTGGAAAAGCTTAGAAATGAAATGGGTGCTTATTTGATGCTGCTTATTTCTGTCTATTACAGATAGGAAAAGCAGTGTCTATCTCTAATTGGGCTATCAGACCAGGATGACCAGCAAAGAATTTGAATTTTCTCTACCTGTTTGCTTCGTCTAGTAGTTATCCAGCTCTGGTAGCCTAATCTTATGCCAAAGAGAAGTGAGTTGAGATGCTTTATTTGTCTACAACAGTGTCATCAAACCTTCTGTCATCTTTCTCTATGTCTCTCTCTCTGTGTGAATCAGTGCTGACTCCTGATGACTGCCTGTACTAGTCCCTGCAGTTTTCTTGGCAAGGTTTTTCAGAAGTGATCTGCCATTATCTCCTTTCTGGGGCAGAGAGAGAGAGAGAGAGAGAGAGAGAGAGAGAGAGAGAGAGAGAGAGAGAGAGAGAGAGAGAGAGAGAGAGAGAGACAGACAGACAGAGAGAGAGAGAGACAGAGACAGAGACAGAGACAGAGAGAGAGAGAGATATGCCCAATGTCACCCCAGTGGCTTTGTGTCTAAGGTTGGACTAGAACTCACCGGTTCCCAGTTTCTAGCCTGGTGTTTTAACTATGACACCAAACTAGCTCTTAGATTGCTAAATAAATGTTCAGATAATTCAGGAATTGGAATCCTCTTTCCAGGAGAAAAGTGCCACAACAATAAAGGAGTACTTCTGTGCCCCAGATTAAAATGGCACTGCCTGATTGAAGGTAACTTGAACTCACCAACTCTATCAGATTGAACTGCTCAGGCTAATAGTACAGAGACAGGTGATCCCTCAAATAATCAGGTTCTATGCCATGTAGGGATTTATAAATCTTAACCAGCATCTTGAATCACACCTGGAAGCAAACTTGCATCCATTGCAAATCATGAAGCAGAGATATTGCATGGGCATAATGAGGCATCCCTATCATTACCTGCATTCTGGATCAGTTGAAGCTTCTAGGTCAAGGGTAGGCAACTTTTGCTCCTTTATGACTCATGGACTTCAACTCCCAGAATTCCTGACCCAGCCAAGGTTGCCTACTCCTGTTCTAGATCATGCTTCAAGGGCAGCTCCTCGTAGAACATTGCTTCTATAGTTGAGATATATTGTGGCAGCAAGTATCTGAAGGGTCTCCCAGTCTAGGAAAGAATGTAACTGCCACCCTAAAACACTGCAATGGAACACTTGGCTAATTCCTGGCTAATTGTTGAGGACTTGTAAGCCCAGGAAGACCTTTAGATTATGTACTACTTTTAAATGGGGAATTGTTACCCCATCAGAGACAGAATATTCCTTGATTTAGGTGGCCTAACATTCATAGTCATTCAGTATTGGTAGGATTGGATCAAAAATAGTTCCTATCCAAATCTGCACAGCATCCAGGTACTGGAGCAGAACCTAGGTAGCTACTGACACTAATACTATATTTCAAATGTGCTATTGGCCTATGATTCTAAATGTAGCTTATATTTTAGTGGCTTGATTTATTGCCTCCATGTCTCTCCACAACTGAGCTTTTCTTATCTGTTTTGGCTCCCTTGAATGGCTTTGTGGAAGACCGCTTAAGAGGCAGATATGAGCTATTTTTCATAATGTAATGTTCTTTAAGAAAAAGCAGATGAATGAAATTAGATAAAGCTTCCATAGTACTTAATTATTTCATCCTAAGCAAGATTCTTCGATTATTATCTAAACAGTGAGTAATGAACAAATGATAGACACAAATTAATTTGGATAAAAATTGAGGAAACAAAATTCTGCTGTATTTTCTTCCATTTTCTGCCACTGTTGAGTGTATTTTAACTTTTTTTTATTTTGTGTGTGTGTGTGTGTATGTGTGTCTTTGTTGATGTAACTACTTGAAAAGGAAAAAAGGAACAGGGAGATTGAATATTAATAAAAGCGGCAGAGGCTCATTAGGCAGTTAGGAATGTGTTGGGGGGAGATTTCACTAGGAGGGGGTGGTGTGGGTTTTAATTAAACCAGAAATTCAGTAGAACAAAATTGCCAGAGAAGAATAAGCCAGAAATCTAAAGAAGCTTTGAACTGTTATGGTGAAGAAAAGCAATGGCATTTTGGAATGAGATGAATTCATGTTGAAGTGTTAATCATATCATCATTGTGCAGACAGTTTTTCTCCCTTATTTTTTCACACTGTTCATACAGGATGGCAATGAAATTAAACCATGGGGATGATTAAAATATTTTTAACATGTTTCAGTAGAGGACGACAAGATAGATTGCTTTTAAATGCAGGTTGTGGCTAATGGGGTTGTCTGTCTGATATCCATCCATCTGTCCATCTTCCTTTTAATTCACTTTTTTAGACATGTTTCATATGAGCTACAACACTTTGAACATGTCTCACATTCATTTAATCAAAGTTGTTTGGGCTCCCATCCTTCTTACATTTGTAGATGCAGCCTGTTGAGGTTACTATCCCTAGCATCTTAAGACAAAAGAAAGACAAACAAACCCTCATGTATTAGATCCTGTATGTTAAGCCGTGGGCTCTTGGGAGCAGGAATGATGACATGAGGCTGAGTACAGAATAACTCATACTTTTATTCTTGCTGGAACTGTACTGGAACTTGGGCTGCAACCAGCCACAATATATAGTCTAGCTAGCCCCTAGGCGGCAGCCAATAGGTTTGAACCCACTCTTGCCACCTGGGGCTAACCAATTGCAGGACCGGAGACAGCTTGTCTGGGTTGCTGGAGAGCCGTTAGCTGCTCCAGCAATGCACGTGGTATAACACCACAAGCCCAATACATAACACTGTATATGATAAATATAAACACAGAGATAGAGCTGAACCTCTTGGTATATTGTAGACAAATTGACTGATATTGAAATCAACTTTGAAGATTCTTGTGTGAAAAGTAGCTGTACTCAGGTAACAAAATCTTTTGAGAACTGATTTCACACCATTTTTAAAAATACTGCATTTCTGATATTACATTTGTGTCCATTTATTCTACAGCACATCAGAGCAGGCAGCAATATCCAGTCAATACCAGCTAGTCTTGAAAAAACAAAGCATGGCTAAACCTGGTTAATACTGAAAGAGAGATCAGAAATTTCAGAATTGGACACTGGATGCAAGATAACAACAAAAAATCTTAGAAGAAGGGAATGGAAAACAACGTCCATACTTCTTCCAAGACTTCAATCTCTACATGAAGGTACTAGGACTTAAGTTCAACTTGCAAGAGACTTTACTGTTCTTTTGCACAAATAGTCCTGTTGATCTAATGTTTAATTCAGTTGACATCAAATGATAGCCTGTATCACATTAGAAGATGAAACCATTATGAATTTTGCCAAAATAGATATGAAAATAGAATTAGCATTTATCCTTGTTGCAATGATTTCTTCTGCTGTCAGTTTCATGGCTTGTTTTAACTAATGAAATTTTTCACTTTTATAATCTGGTAAAGAATGAAGGGACAGGTCTGTTGATTATTCAATTTGATTTATTTTTATTTTTTTTGCTCAGAAAGCCACTAAGAGATGGAGATGAGAAGTAGACACAATTGAACTGCATTTAACACTTTTCCTTCCAAGGGAACAAAATTTCCAGAATCACTCATTTTACTTCTTGATTAATAGCAGATAAATTCTGAAGCTATTTTAAGCATGCCTATCTAAATTTAATCTCATTTAATCTCTGAATTTAGTCTACGAAATACTGTACCTTTTAAAAGTATAATTTGACAAAATGACTATATTTTGTTGGTCTAGTAGAAGCTTTGTCTTTCTTCAAGCTAATTAGATTTGCTATTCTGGTCTTTGTTATGGCTGCCTTTTGTTGACTCTATAAATGAAATTTAGATTAGATTTTTATTTATAGAGATTTGAGAAAAAGCAAAGCAGTCTACATTCCTATCCTATGCTGCGTATGGAAACTCTCTGCAATTTCAGATTTAAGAGATGCTAATTTACAGCATTGCAGCTTCACCAAATGATGTTTTTGAGGAACTGTTGTGCTTTTAAAGACTGTGTGCACTTTTTCCTTGAGGGACAATTCATTGAACTCAAACTTAGATAAAGTAGGGTAGTGGAGAATGCATATATTAAATATTCCTGTGTCCTGCAAGCCCATTAAAATGAGGAGGGTGTCCTTGCTATTGCCCCGTAGATGATTCTAACCATCCAGGGTACTTTATCTCTTACAAATACAATTGTGGCTTGTAAAAGAAGATCAAAAGAACAAATCCTTGCTATGCAGGATACTCATATGTTAGTTTAGATCTGATTAAGTGTTGCTTATATTTGTTACAGGTAGTCCTTGACTTACGACTGGTCACTTAATGACTATGCAAAGTTACAATGGACCCCCTGCTTTACAGATAGTCCTCAACTTACAACCATTCTTTTAGCGACTGTTTGAAGTGACTACAGCACTGAAAAAAGCCCTTTAAAAGCAACGTGTTCTAAAAGCAGAGACGGGTAATGAAACCTTTGTATAAAAATCCACTTTTTTCCACTTATAACCACTTTTTTCAGTATGGAGTTCTTGGTGCTCTCTGAGCTTGGTTGCTTGGTCCTCACACTTATGACTATAGCAACCTCCCCATGGTACGATGATCAAACTTTGGGCACTTGGCAACTGCATGCATTTACAGCAATTGCAGAATCCTAAGGTCATGTGATTGTCATCTGTGAACTTCCCAACCAGCTTCTGACAAGCAAAGTCAATGGGGGAACTGGATTACCTTAACGACCACATGATTTGCTTAATGACTGCAGCAATTTTTTTTATAAAAGTAGATGTGACTCACTTAATGAGTGCCTTGCTTAGCAACGGAAGCTCTGGTCCCAATTTTGGTTGTAAGTTGAGGAGTACCTGTAGTGCATTTGCCACAAGGGAAATGTAGTACAAGTACTCCTGTACTAATGTCGGGTGTTTAGATATTGGTTTACCCTTTAATTCTTTCCCCTTTATGTCTGACATTTCTGGCTTTTTCCTTGACCAGATGCCAAAGTCAAACAGCCAAGGGCCATCTTGGCTGGGCATCCATCACCTGTTTAGGGATGAGAGAGGATTATTTAGGTTTGATTACTGAATGTGGTTCTTAAGGACTAGCCCTCAATGAGCAGTTTTCGTAACATTTTATAATCCAATTTTAATGTTTTTCTCTGCAACCTCAAGCCAGATCTGGCCTATTTTCAAGTTCTTTCTTTTGCCAGCTTCTCCCTCCCCATCAAATTTGTCCCACACTGTTCAGTTTTCAGAGCGTTAGCTTGCTGATGGGCAGATGTCCAGAGTCTTCTGCCCCTGGACAAAGCCTCTTTCCAACATTATGTCGGGTCAGGAAGAATAAAAACTCTTGAATCTTCTTACAATCAGCCAACTTTGCTTCTTGTTATTTGCTTCTGTTCGAGCGGTATAATAAAAGCCGTGAGCCAGAGGCAAAAGGATTGGTTTGAAGGAACAGAAGAAATACAGTGATGATTATACTCTGAGGAAACACAGTGAGTATTGTACAGAGTGATGATTACATTATTATATGACAAGATCTGGCCTGCAAAAATCCAGAAACTGACTATATAGCCGCAGAGTTCCTGTATCTCTCTGCTGCCATCTAGTGAGCGGTTGGATTTTTGTAGCACAAATCTGTTAGCCTTATCTTCTGCCAAGCAGATCTGCCACTGGTTATTCGTTAGTCAATTGGCTCCCTGTTTATTCTTCTTATAAGTGAAGACAGTACATTTTTTTAGAGGCCTGGACAAAAACAGCACTTCACTTTCTTGTCGAGATATCATGTCAATGCAGTAGTTATTGAATGATAGTACAGCTAGTCACTCAGTGACCGTTCGAAGTTACAGTAGACTACTATCCCCCAAAAGCAACCTATGACCCAGATGTAAAGTTACATTGCCTGCAGCATCTGTGGTCGCTTGCGCTTATGACCAACAGCAAAGACCCTGCAGTGCGCCCCCCCACTTATTTCCCTGCCACTCTGCCCTTCCGAATTCCCACAGGCACTGGGCCTGTTTTGTCACCCCATTGGGTTTCACACATTCTTCCCCACCCTGTGTCACAATTGCACTTTTAAAGATCTTTTGAAGATCTCCAGAGTTCAGTAGGTTGGGCTGGAGACGGAAGACACACTGCTCTGTTGCTGAGCCACGTGGCAAAATCCCAGAAGAGGCTGTATTTTTCTGAATGACAAACAATGCTGGTGAAGCGAAGGTTAGGAAAACTGAGGGGGGTTTTTTTTGGCCTCGCTGAGGCTAGCGTTCGCTCCACCAGCATTAGTTTCAGTAGAGCTAGCTTCAGTAGCATTCGTGAGGAAAGAATAACCTCTTGGTTTTCCTTTCTTTGCTAACATTAGAGAAGCTAATGCTGGTGGAGCTAAGGCTAGAGATAGCAAACGAGAAATTTTCTTTCCCTCATTAATGCTAGCCTAAGTTTTGCCAGTATTATTTTTCACTCAGAGGAAGATGGCCATTTATGGGATTGTGCCATGTGGCTCAGCAATGGAGCAGTCTGTCCTCCTTCCCTACCCCAAACTCCTGAGCATTGGAGAGCTTTGAAAAGAAAGTATGTGATTGTGGTGATGGTGGTTGTGTGGACCCCAAGGGGCGGGAAACAGAGCAAGGGGTATCTCGGGGGGTGAGGAGAGGCATGAATCAGGTGGGCTAATGCCTGCACTATCCCACCCCCAATGCATCTGCCACCCCTGAGGTACCCTGTGTTCCATTTAATGACACACATATAACAAATGCTTTGTGGAGAGTAGAGATGCAGGGGGAGTATTAAATGAGGTGGTTCACTTAATGGCCATCCCAACTGTTATGTATTGGGCTTGTGGTACTATACCATGTGTGTTGCTGGAGAACTAATGGTTCTCCAGCAACCCAGACAGGCCGTCTCCGGTCCTGCAATTGGTCAGCCCAGGGCGGCAAGTAAGGGTTCAAACCTATTGGCTGCTACCTTAGGGCTAGGCTATATATTGTGGCTGGGAGCGGCTCAAGCTCAAGTACAGTTCCAGCAAGAATAAAAGAATGAGTTTCTCTGTACTCAGCCTTGTGTCTTCATTCCTGCTCACCAGAGCCCATGACATAACAGTGGTGATGAAGGTGGGATCCTGCTTCACCATTTAAAGGGCTGAAGTTCACGAGGGGTCAGCAATACACGCTGGAGGGAAGAGGCATTTCCCCCCCCCCAGGCCGGCTAGTAAAGCCACACTAGCAGACGTGTGCTCAGCAGACGCATTCCCTGAGCCCAAGAAGCAGGATCCAAGAACACAGGAATCGAGGAAAGATGCTGAAGGTCGGCAAACTCAGAGAGTTCGATGTAAAGCATCCAGAATAATGGCCATCTTACCTCTCGCCAGTGGAGAACTATCTACGAGCAAACCAGATTGCAGAGGAAGGCCTAAAAGCTGCCACGTTGCTGTGCGTGTGTGGACCAGCAACTTTCGACCTAGCGGAAAATCTTTTTGTGCCGACGCCCATTGAAGCAGTATCATTTGCAGACCTTAAGAAGAAGCTGACCGGGCATTTTCAGGCCAAGATGTCGGAAATGGCGTGGCGTTTTAAATTCGATCAGAGTGCAGCTACCTGGAGAAACAGCTTCAGAGTTTATCGCGGGCCTAAGGCAGGCCGCATGCCTTTGCAAGTTCTCGAACTTAGAGGAACGACTGAGAGACCGACTCATCTGTGGCCTTCGTGACAGAACCCTCCAGCAGAGACTGTTTGCTAGACCCAATCTCACATTCGCCGAGGCACAGGACGAGGTCATGGTTGACCTCCGGATGGCTCCCAACCTTTGCTCTTTCCGCCGGGATCTGAAAACCTATTTATTTGAACAGGCCAGCCTGGTTTAAGGGTTTGGGGTATTTTTAATTATTTATTGTTAGGGCTTAATTAATTTAATTTCATTTTAATTTTTGTATGTAAAGCTTTTACTGCCCTGTACACCACCCTGAGTCCTTCGGGAGAAGGGCGGTATAGAAATTCAATTATAAATAAAATAAATATAAAATAAATGGCTGACGAAGCAGCTGGGGGTGCAGTGCAAACAGTGCAGCCAACCAAATCTTCAAAAACTGAAGATTCCATTCATCTTGAGGTCACCAAATGCGCCGGAGAATCATCAGAAGATGAAGAACCTAAAATCAACAAGCTCCAAAGACAACCTAACGCGCAAAACCGTGGCAACCACCAACGAGAGAACGATTACAAGGCAGTTCTCTTACCTAGATGTAAGGGGTGCGGAGGCAACCATCTCCATGCCAATTACAGATTTCACTTGGCCACGTGTAGAGCTTGTGGAAGGACTGGCCACATCGTGGTGGTTTGCAGAGGCCACCAGAGAGACAGGCCACCCAAACACTAGTCGGAGGAACCAACTAGGAGAGGTACTGGGGCCCAGGGTCCAGTTAGTGTGGGGTTCTTCAGAAGCTGGAGAAGCATTTGCCGCACTGGGGCTCGTCGCCCCCTCAAGCCTAAAGTCAAGCTCTCGGTAGAGCTACAAGGAGTTCCATGTAAGATGGAGTTGGACTCTGGCTCGGCAGTATCTATCATTTTGCAAGACACATTCAACTTTGTGTGTAGATGCAGTAACAACTGGGCTAAACTAAGGCCCTCAGATATTATTTTAACAGATTTTCAGAACGCTCACGTTAAAGTTAAGGGTGAAGCCACATTATTGGTAAAATTTAAAGCGTTTTTGGGGCACTTGGATGTCATAGTAGTAGAGGGCCAAAGAACGAGTCTTATTCGACTTGATTGGTTTGATGCTTTAGGCATTCAAATTACAGGCATTAACCGGACACAAACAGCAGACCTCATGGCTGTTTGCGAGGAATATGTGGATGTTTTTGAGTCAACCCTGGGAACTTATACTGGCCTGCCAATTTCTTTTAAGTTAGATCCTAATGTTGTGCCAATTAGGATTAAGCCTCGCAGGGTCCCCTTTGCCCTAAAGCACAAAATCGATTCCGAAATCAATAAGTTAGTAGAACAGGGCGTATTACAGTCTGTTGATGGGGGGAAGTGGGAAACTCCTATTGTCACCCTACTGAAGTCCAACGGGGAAGTTCGCATTTGCGCAGATTATAAATGCACATTAAATAACGCCCTTAATCAACAAGCGTACCCGGTTCCTGAAGTCAACCATATTTTAGCTTCCTTGCAAGGAGGAACCATTTTTGCTAAACTTGATTTAGTGCAGGTGTATCAGCAATTGCCGGTTGACGAGGCCACAGCCGCGGCTCAAACAATAGTAACTCACAGAGGGGCATTCAAAGTCAAACGCTTACAGTTTGGAGTCAGTGTTGCACCGGGTATTTTCCAAGGGATTATGGAACGCACACTTAAGGGTATTCAGGGTGTCTGCCCCTATTTTGATGATGTTCTCATTGCCGGGGAATCCCCAGGAGTGTTGGCCAATAGGCTTAGGGCTGTTTTGCAGAGGCTCCGCTAGGCGGGCCTCAAATTAAAGAAAAACAAATGTAGTATTGGGGTCTCATCAATGGAATTCTTGGGATTCCGTATCGATGCTAATGGAATTCACCCCACTAATTCAAAAGTGAAGGCCATCAAAATGGCTCCTAGGCCAAAATCAAAGGGAGAGCTGCAGGCATTTTTGGGCCTCCTAAATTTTTATCACATATTCCTACTTCATAAGGCTGCGATAGCAGAGCCCCTCCACAGGCTGCTTGATAAAAAAAGCCCCTTGGAAATGGACTAACTTACACGAAAATAGTTTCCAGGATCTGAAAGCCCTTCTATCAGAAAAGTCCACTGTAACTTATTACATAGAGTCTAAACCTGTATGTCTTGCATGTGATGTATCTCCTTATGGGGTGGGGGCAGTCTTAAGCCACATAGAGAAAAATGGGAAACAGGTTCCTATTGTGTTTTATTCTAGGACTTTATCTTCTGCTGAGCGCAATTATGCACAGATTGATAAAGAAGCCTTGGCCATAGTGGCTGGAGTTAAGAAATTTCATGATTATTTATATGGCAGGGATTTCACTGTCTACACTGATCACAAACCTCTTTTGGGGTTGTTCACAACAGACAAACAAACTCCCCACATACTATCTCCAAGAATGCTGAGATGGTCTATATTTTTGTCTGCATACAATTTTAAGTTAATTCATAAACCAGGGAAGGAAATGGGCCATGCGGATGGCCTCAGCAGACTACCACTGCCACTAATGGATCCTGATCCAGCTCCTGCTGCTAAAATATTGTCCATTCAGGACTTACCTGAGTTTCCCCTCCATGCAGGGGATATTGCTGCTGAAACTGCCACAGATAAAATTCTGAGCAGTGCTGTCATGGGTATACATGGGCTGGTTGGAAAAAAGTCCAGGCTCTGAATTTCAAAGTTATTTTGTCAGGAGATATGAGTTGTCTGCACACAAGGGCTGCATTTTATGGGGCAACAGAGTCATTAACCCCACTTCATTGAGGGACAGAGTCTTACACTCTTTACATGAAGGCCATCTTGGCATTGTAAGAATGAAATCTTTAGCTAGAAGCTACCTTTAGTGGCCTGGCCTGGATAAGGCTGTAGAGGATCAAGTTCATGGTTGCTATACTTGCCAGCAATCTAGGCCTGAAATGCCTCAGGCCCCAGTTCACAGGTGGGAAGAAACGCATGCCCCCTAGTCCAGGGTTCACATAGACTACGCTGGGCCTTTTCAAGGTCAGCTTTTCCTGATAGTAGTGGATAGCCACTCAAAATAGCTGTAAGTAGTTCCAGTCCCTAATATGACTACTGCTAGAACCATACAGGTGCTGAGAAAACTCTTTGCAACACATGGGTTGCCTGATGTTTTGGTTTCTGATAATGGGGCTCAATTCACTGCTGCTGAGTTTCAGGCTTTTCTTAGAGCTAACCTGATCAGACATGCTACGTCTGCACCATTTCATCCTTCTTTGAATGGACAAGCCGAACGCATGATGAGGAAAACAAAGGAGGCACTCAAGCATATTATCACAGGTGACTGGCATCACAGATTGGCAGATTTTTTGCTCTGCCAGCATTCTACGTCCTGCACTGCTACAGGTAAAAGTCCTGCTGAGTTTCATTGGGGAAGGCATTTAATTACTAATCTGGAAAGGTTGCATCCAGACAGAGTGGCATCAGAAGCCTCTAGCCCACAGGTCGGCAACCTGCGGCTCCGGAGCCGCATGCTCCCAGCCGCCCGGTGCGCGCGCACCTCTTCCAACGGGCAGTGGTGCGCGCGCACCTCTCCAAATGGAGAGTGGCACCGCCCGTTTGGAGAGGTGCAGTTAGCAGACGGGCCGCGGCAGCTTCCTCAAAGAGCGGCACCGCTGCCCATTCGCGCGGAGGTACGCGCGCACCTCCGGTCGTTCGGAGAGGTGCGCGCGCACCTCCGGTCGTTCGGAGAGGTGCGCGCGCACCTCCGGTCGTTCGGAGAGGTGCGCGCGCACCTCTCGGAATGGGCAGGGGCGCCGCTCTTTGAGGAAGCTGCCACGGCCCGTCTGCAAAGCTGCCGAAAGCGGCAGCTTTGCAGACGGGCCGTCGCCGTCGGGCAACCGGGAACCGGTTCCATCTCATTTTTAAAAAAATGGCAGCCGCGTGCGTCCGCGCATGCGCAAAAAACCTTTTTGCGCATGCGCGTGCATGGACACGCGCATGCGCGTGCATGGACACACGCACGCGGCTCCCTCTTTTTTTAATTTGTGATGGAACCGGTTCCCAGTGGCTCTTTTTCTTTTTTAGGTTGCCGACCCCTGCTCTAGCCCAAAACCCCCGAGGGGGCTGCAAATGGGTGATTGGGTTTGGGCCAGAAACTATGGGCCTGGAAATTTGTGGGTTCCTGGTCAGGTGACCAAGGTATCTGGACCCCTATCTTATGAAGTGGGTTGGAGGGAGGGCAACTGGTCAGAAGACACATCGACCAACTTAGAAAGAGTTTTCCAGAACGGTCACTAAGTGAGGACTGTGGCATAAGACCCTCCCGAGGTCCTCAAACTGGCACCCAAGCCAGCCCCCACCAGAACCACCAGGGTTTCCCCTTCTCAGCTGAAGTTGATTCCAAGGAAGAACCAGGAAGTTTGGAAGTGCAACATGGGACCCCTGACCAGGCGAACCAGCCAAATCTCAGCAACTGCTGTGCCTACTCTGCAGAACAGACTGACTCTGGGGTGGGCCAACCTGGTGAGGCCAGCCAGAGCGTTTCAATCCCCCTGGACGATGGAGCACATGGAGCACTTCCAGGTAAGCTGGTAGACCACAAAGTGAGAGGAACTCCAAGACATTCTTCCAGGCCACGCAAACCTCCGGCATATCTCACAGACTATGTTGTGAAATAAAGTGATGTATAGTGTTGTGACATTTGTAGCACTACCTACGGAAATTGGGGCATTGTGAAATTGCCTGTACTGTTTGTAAGCATGTTCATTGAGACGTTAAGCTCTTAGTAGTCCTTACTACATTGGCAAGCATTTAGCCATTGTTTAATCTTATTGTAAGCGCTATTGCAATGGCACGTCTGTAAAAGTCGCTTAATGTCATTCTAGCCACCTTGGATGTATAAGCATTATTATTTATTATTGTGTTATTTTATTATGATTATTGGGAGTGATTCATAAGTCTTGACTGTTGTCAAGCTTATTAAGGGGGATTATAGCCTGATCCTAGGAGGGAGGGGTGTTATGTATTGGGCTTGTGGTACTATACCGTTAGTTCACCAGCAACCCAGACAGGCCGTCTCCAGTCCTGCAATTGGTCAGCCCAGGGCGGAAAGCAAGGGTTCAAACCTTTTGGCTGCTACCTTAGGGCTAGGCTATATATTGTGGCTGGGAGCAGCTCAAGCTCAAGTACAGTTCCAGCAAGAATAAAAGAATAAGTTTCTCTGTACTCAGCCTTGTGTCTTCATTCCTGCTCACCAGGGCCCACGACTTAACACCAACCATCAACTATAATGGGCAGGCTGCATTACAGTTGTAACTGAAGGACTACATGTAAGGATCCCTAGTGAGGAGAGGCTGTTCAATGGTGGGATTCAGCAGGTTTGCACCAGTTCGGCACAACCAGTAGCTAATTTTTTGTTTCCCAGGCCCAGAATGGACTTCTGGAAGTGGCATCCACACAGAGAACCGGTTGTTCACATATTTTAATCCTACCGCTGAGACTGTTGGTGAAGAAAGTGGACAGACCAATATTCATTGCCTACCACTTCTCTGATCAGATCAGGAGGCCCCTGCCAGATCTTATCCTGATCCTAAACTTTCTTGGCAGTAAAGAAATCTTATGTCACAAATGCCTACAGGCCCTCAGGTATTCCAGCCCCATTTTTATCTTCTTAGTTCCTCACTGCTTTTTTCCACCTGTCCTTCCAACTGCTTTTACTCTGTTGGGTTCTCCCCTTTCTCTTAATTTATAAGCATTTGTGTATGTGGCAGAGCAAAGCTAATATCACCCAGTAAGTTTACTTCTTCCTGTATGTTTCTGAGTAGAGAGGGGAGGGCGGAACAAGTCTTCAGTTGAATAGTTTGACAGTGAACACATGGACCCTCTGGGTTACAAGTGTGTGTACTTTTGCCTCACCATGTGGCCCTGCTACCACTATTGAAGAGGAAACTCTACAGGAACCCTACATTATCCTCTTGATGTTGTGAAATGCAGTATTTGCAATATCTAGAATCCAAAGGAGAGGATTGTATTAAGTTCCTTTGTGCGACTAGATAACTTTGCAAAAGGAAAAGGCAAATCAGGGGAAGAAGGGAATGAAATAGAAATAACAGTTTTTAAAAAATCTGAATCCCATCTTTGGGATTGATGGCCTTTTTAAAAGTTGAACATCTTTTTGAAAAATATGGGTAAGTGCACTTAAATGCAAGCTACTTCCTTGTGAATATGAAGAATTCTCTAAATTCTAGCGGCATTAATAGCAGGAGATTGGCCTTTAATGTTCACAACAGCCTATTCCAGAAATTGTTTATTAGAGTCCCAAATGTTGAATCCAATGAAAATTAGCCACCAGCCTTTAAAATGTATTTTATTCCTTAAGTTCCATTTTTCATAGAAAGAAATATGAAATCTGCATGCAACTCCCTAAATAGTTCAAACATTTAAATAGTGTATGATAATTTAGCAGTACAATACATTATACAGAAAGATAATATAGGGAAATCTATAGTATATTTACAATTGAAAGGTAGCTTTGTTACTTGTATTTTTTATGAAGAGGAATGTACTGCTTACCAGTGAAATGATTACATTCGAAATAACAGATTGTTTCTTTTCTGACTAAAACCTACATGTCCATTCCCCTATCAAAAACTTCATCCCTTCCCAATAATAAGGTACATTTTTGGATAATTCTAAGCTACAAATCTAAGAAATCATACACAATATACCTGAAGATATCACAACACAAAATTGCAAACTTCAGAAGAACTTCAGGTAAGAAAAAGTGTCTTTTCCATATTAAACTGCTTTAGAAATATTTTTATCCACCAAAAGAGAATGAGTAGTATACTGTATTTTATATTATCCCATCTGCAGGGAATAGAAAACAAACAGCTTTTATCAATTTTGTAATGAGAAACCTTATTTCCAAACTTTACAGCAGTAGATATCAATGTACAGAACAATCCCTAGTTTAGCCCCTCTTATTCCATAGAAAAGGACACACCAGAAATGTTTATTGTCGACTAGAAACCTGCCCTCCTCATGCTAAAAAAGAGTGACTGTTCTAGATTTTGTTTTTAACAAATTAAGATTCATTTTATGAGCTTATAAAGCCCAATATCCAGTCATAGGAACAGAAAAGTTATGAAATTAAGATTATACAAATACATTTTAAATGAAGATTATGTTTCATGATATTTTTCACTAGAAAGGAGGCGTGTATAGGATCTAATATATAAAGACACTTATGAAATCTGGTGGCTTATTTGCAGCTATAAAATGTAAAAAGTGATCCTTGGTAACAAGAAAAGTGCTTTATAATTAACATAGATGTTGAGTTGTGTCTTGTGAGAAGTCAACTTTGTTGTCCATCTTTCTTATGCCCATCAATTAATCAATCCCACTTCTTCTACTAGACATCACTCTCTTACTCTTCATAAACTCTGAAAATATAAAAATAAGAAATTAGCTTGAACAAACAGTGAAGCAACCCTATAGCTATTCAGGAAACTAAAATTCAAAGCACTGATCCATCAGCCTTCTTGGGGTAGATGAGATATAACTTGTTCTGTTCTTTTTCTAAGTCTTAAACAACTTAATTAACTTGCTGGAGGTATAAAAGCAGAATTTAAATGGCCATTGGTCAGGGATGCTATAGTAGTAAATTTGTGCATTGGGAAGAGGATTGGACTAGATGGTGAAAAGTGATATATGATGATTCTGTGAACAGCAATATCAACTGATTTCTCTCCCTCACTGTTAGTGTTTTGTAGTTAGTGCTATTTAGTGGCATATTGCCTCTTAAAGTGGTGGTTAATAAAATTAGCTTTCTATATATGTTTCAGGCGATGCTAATATTTTATGTTTTTCAAAGTTAGGTTAATTAGTTTTCTTATGTTGCTGCAGTCTGTTTTGCAAGATATATGTAAGCAGTTAGATAACAATAAGTTAGAAAATACAGAATGGGATATTTAATATAGGAAGAGATTTAGAAGCTGCTTTGTGAATCTCTTCAAGAAGCTTTGACATGTGTTTCCAAATTAAACTCTTCAGGTACAATAGCAGTTGATTAAGCATAGAAGCCTGCTTGTTTATATGCAATTGCTGCAACTGAAAGCTTTTACTTTAATTTATAAATACTGAGAATAGGCAAAAAAAAGTTTAATAAAACTAAGATGTAAATATTTTACAAAGTATAGCTGTGAATCCAAGTTCAGTGTTTGGACTGAGAACGCCTTCATATATTATTGTATTAATTTATAGTGAAATGTCTCTTAGATATGTTTGCTCTGTTCCCACAACATCCTTAACCCAGTTTGCCACTCACACAGCCAAATCTCTTGGCTGTTCTATGTTGAGAATGTCAAATGCCCACTCACTTTTTCTAAAGAGGGAGTGGAGAGTATGCACAAGGCTGGATATCACCAGTCCTTCCCTGTTTGTCATGTAGGCAGCAATAGGTATAGTTTAGTCCACGGGTGTCAAACTCGCCACATCATGTGATGGGTTGTAACATATTGCAACTCTTTTTACATTGCCAGCAATGGGGTGGGTACAGCTTTGGTATGATGAAACCGGCCCACAGGCCAACAGGTTGACACTCCTGGTTTAGTCAGAGGCATCTGCAAGATTAGGTGTTTTTGTTCAAATGACCAAAGCAGTGTTGCACAATTACGATGCAAGCTCTGCTCTCTTTATATGCATGTATGACATCACAACACCATAAAGAAGGGATAGAGCTTATGTTGCAATGGCATAATGATGTTTTAATCTCTTCCTGCAGACAGCTCTGGGCATGGCCACTGCAGGTAATCAGTATTTGATTGAAATGTTCGTATGGCTAGGCTTTGGCTGTGAGTGAGTGTTGTAAAGTTTTTTTTTTCCAGCTGTTCCTTCTTTCCACTTCTCTATTTGGAGGAGAAGATATACAAAACAGACTAATATACTAATTTTTCCTCACAAGAGAATGGCTGGAATTACTATACATTTGTGTCTCATGGGGCACACTTAGGATTGACTTTATGCTCCAGGGGGTAAATTGACCAAGTCAACTATTCCTATTTGGTGTTACCACACTTATTGTGGCAATGGGGCCATTATATTCTATGATCCATTTCAAGTAATCCATCAGGCACAACACACCTTTATCCTTGCTACATTAACAGAATCTTACAAGTTGGAAAGTACAATTTTCCCACAAAATACTTAGGATCGCTTCTGAGCCTCTTGTCCCATCTATTATGTAGCTGCAGGCTATGCTGCCTCTTATCTGACCATTCCCCAGGCAGCATCTCTTTGCCCTGACTCCCACGGTCTTTCTCATTAGAGGTACCAATAATCTGTTAGGTACCTCATAGAATTAGTGACTATGTAACTACTAGTTTTGTTCCAGAAAGACACCACAAAAATACTATTAAGGGCCCAGATTTTTGCCATTCCCTATTTAAAAAGGTGAAGTAACAAATGTGAGCTTACTTACCTTATTAGTGGGACTAAATTGTTAAAAAGAAGCAAATTTGATACAACACTGCTCAATTTTTACTTGGCAATTTTTTTTACCTCCCCGTGTTGCGTTTACAACACTGCTCACATTTACAAAACCAGCAAAATCATAATTAAAACCATCAACTATTTCTAGATATGACACCTGCAGATTCTTAAAGCCTTCAAAAGTTTCTAATGTACAATTTAAACATTGTTGGGCTCTGCCCAACTTCTGCTGATAAAAACCCTCCTCTCTTTTAGGGAATAGGGGTACATTCTCTAAATAGTACCTGCAGTGTTTTGCTTGTATTCTGAGCTTTTATCAAAGGGGAACTAGATAGGCAATCAGGCCCTTTGTTCCTAGAAGTTCATCTACTTCTGCTGTTTCACCTCAGGGCAGGTGTGCCAAAGCTCATTGAACCAGAATGCTAAAGGAAATAGCTGATTACCCAAGTCTCTATTCATCTCTTTTATACAGAGAAGCAATCTTCTGGCCTTTTCACCTGGGAAACAGGCATTTAATTTGTTCTCTAACCACAAAGGTTTTTGTTGTGTGATCCTGGGGATATCACCTAGGAAGAGGTTTTTGAACGATATTTATGTTACATTGGATAGGTGGACAAAGATTTATCGTATTGGTACACAATTGCTAAGCAAGAGATGCAGTAAATAGATGGAAGTGAAATATTAGAACTCTTTTATATTTTTTATCTGCTTTTATTGTTTTTTATAAATAGCTCAAAGTGTGAAAATACTCCTCTTATTTTCCCCATAACCACCCTGTGAGGTGATTTGGGCTGAGAGAGATGGACTGGCCCAAAGTCACCCAGTCGGCTTTCATGCCTAAAATGGGATGAAAGCTCACAGTTCTAATCTAAATTCTAATTCACTATTGTATATTGCAACATGCCTTAGTTCTAAAAAGCAGAACTTTTGGTTTTTCCAAAATCTGAAGTCTAATGTTAAAAGATTGTAGTTGCAGTTATAACTGACTGGCCCTGCATTAGCTGAATGGAAGGACAGATCTTTACATAGTGTATCATGGATATTAGAGAACAGGTCTTTTTCTCATTTTCAGAGATACAGTTGCAATTATTATTTTTTTATTTGAGACATTTAGACTGAACATTCCAAACATCTTATTCCTTGCCAAAACTAACAAATCTTGGTCCTTGATGTCAGGTATAAATAAAACTTATTTACATTCTGTAAGATCGGGCCAAAAGATGTCATCTCTGCAGGAACTAGCCAAACAGCACACCAGTTAGATCACATTAAGTAATATAATTCCGCCAATATGAATATCCATATCAGTCAGAACTTCCTTTTGACTTTGGGCAAATGAGGTTATGCTTTTTTTAAAAAAAATCAATCTGATTCAATTCTGTGGGTTTTCTAGATATTAATTATAATGACCAGATGGTTCATTTTAAGAGCACATAATAAAGTTCTGCATCTATACTTTTAATTAGAATGGCAACTTTAAATTGATAAATTAAGCAAATTAGAGAATATCTCCTTTTAAATTTGCATTGCTCCCTACATGACCCTAGCTACTGGTAAGAAAGATAATTTCAGATCTCTTTCTAAATATTCATTTCTTGCTGAAGCGCCTTTCTAGAGGGCATTCAGAGACTATGTACTGTATGTCTATTAATATCAACTTTGTGACCCTAACAAAATGGCTTCTCTCAGAATTCCAAATGTGATCCAGGTAGTGTGGTGATTTTAACCATGTTACCTCTAGCAGGATTATGCCAATTATTCGAAAGGGCTCTTGATAAAGTGGGCAGACTTGAAACCTCCTACTGGGGGCACTGAAGTGATTTGTTTTATTTTTTATAACAGAATTATAAAGTTCAGATTGATCCTAAAGAAGTTTTAACTTCTTCTTTCATGATATCTTTAGATATCATCACAGTGCTTTGCTAAAATCAATGCCCATCAGATATGTCTGGCCAACTACAGTACATCTAGGGAGAAATGGCTGGCAATTTTAAAAACAATAATCCAGCACATCTGAAATTACTAGGTTTCAGAAAGGCTTTTAAAATATTTGATGAGGTGAAAACTTTGTTTACAGGTGAAAAATATTCCAAATTTTGGAGGGTCTTTTTCCTGAAGCATGCTGTTTAACTTGAATTCAGTCTGTGCTTTGTGCGTAATATAATCTGTAAGCAAAATGCTTAAATCAAAATTGATCTTAGTATTAGGCTAATTCAAGGTTGTAAATTTTGAACTCGGTTTTATTAAAGGATTTTAGCAAAGCGTAAGCAGAGGATCTTCTTCAATTCACTACACGAGCATAATAACAAATATACTTTAAAGAATAAGACATCTGTTTTCCAGAAGGCTTTTAGTTTTTTTAAAAAAATTCTCTCTAGGGCTTTCTTCTCAGGAAAAAAACGTTGGGACTCGTTTGTGTAGTGGCTGGGATAAAAATCAAAACTGAGTGGAGCTTTTTTTCCTATTATTTTCTTTAATTTCTGGTTTACTCCTCCCCTGCACTCACTGCAAGAGAATAGTAAGACTACAGTCTTGTGAAATAGAATTATGCTTCAGAAGTAGAAATGCAGAATGCACTACATTTGCAACAGCTTCTGAAAAATAATAAACATTGTTTCCTACCCATTCCTCATACTTTGAACACTTCTCTCTCTCTCTCTCTCTCTCTCTCTCTCTCTCTCTCTCTCTCTCTCTCTCTCTCTCTCTCTCTCTCTCTCTCTCTCTTCTCTTTCTCTCTCTCTCTCTCTCTCTCTCACACACACACACACACACACACACACACACACACACAATTAGCAGAAAAAAGACAAGCATAATTTATGGTACATATTGCATGCATAAAAATATGACAAAAATATTAGTGATCATCCTTATATTAATACTTTGTCATAAATTGCTTGTTGGATTTGACTGATTGACAGTTAAAATCTGGAGTGGCATGTTAGTAAGAAGGTAGGTAAATGGGCAATGTTTAACACACTGACTCTAGGCTTAAGGAGAATTGTTTTGTTTGTGTGGGTATGCTTTCAAATCAGTTTTGACTCCTGGTGCCTGCAGTAATCCCTGAGTTTTCTTGGCAAGGTTATTCAGATGTGCTTTGCCATTGCTTCCTTCCTAGGGCTGAGAGAGAGAGGAAGAGGGAGAGCGGGCAGTGGGCCTAAGGTCACAAAACTGGTTTTGGATCTAAGGCAGTGCTAGAACTCCTGTTGTCCCACTGTTTCTAGCCTAGACATAATTGCTTTTCTAGGCAGAACCTACTTCAGCAAAAATATAGATATATTAATCTATCATTTAATGTATTAAACTTTTTTAAAGAAATCAAATGATAGCATAACTTTTTTTTCAAGTTACATTGAGCCTGTATCTATAGAGTGACACCTAGCATGTTTGTCAGTGGAATATTGAATCAAACATTTTCAGAGACATCTTTTTTCTAAATGAACAAATTTGGTTAACAAGAAAGCCCTCGTGTTATAATAAGGCTAGATGGTTGTCCTCACCTGCATATAATCAATTACCCACCTTTCTTTTTCTTTCCATATTGTATACCACTTAAGTAATCTTTTTGTACTTGGAAGTTTAGGATGCAAGCAGTATTGATGGCCACCTCGGAAACGTGATTTCATTGTGACTCTGAAATAAAAAACGATTTGTCAGTACAGTTATGGAGTGGCTCCTACAATTTTAACAAACAAGATTTGTTAATACCATAATTAGTTAGCTGTCTCTTTCTACTACAAGCATTGGGCAAACTCTGTCTTTCCAGATGTTGCTAATCTACATTTCCCAAATGTAATCCTTTATTACTGACCATGTTGGCTGGGGCTGTTGGGATACATGGAGTATTGGGACATCTGGAAAGCCATAGTAGATTATTGCTCTCTCTTTCAGCACCTGAAACCTTGATTGCATTGTTGCATGTGATTTTGGCGTTAGGCAGAACCTTCTACTTCAAGTAAGTCACAGTTCATGCACTGGTAAACAGATTGCAGTGACATCAGCATTAAATGCTGTTAAAATTCTGTTGGAGAATTGGAGTTGGGAGAATGGAAAATCTGGATGTGCTTGGTCCATCTTTCTGGCAATCAAGCACTTAACTAGACCAATTGTTAGATGGTAGAGAAATGAGCAAATCTCTGAAGCAGCATGGATCACCGCTGGCAAGATTCAGATGCTAGATAGATCTATTTTTATACTCCACAAGTTCTGCTATGCATTACATTCATTTTTGGTGCACGTAAATAACACTTTCCACATTTAGAGGCCAGAAATGGAAATTTTTATGTATGTATCTTGCTGTTCCATATAATGAAACTTCATAAGAACCAGAAGATTTTTCTTTCTTTCTTTTTTTTTATTGAAAAGTTTTACAATACATTTTTAAAAACAAACCCCCCATCCCCCTCCCCTCTCCCCAACCCCCCCAACCCTCCCCTCCCCTCCCCCCTCCCCGACTTCCCAGAGCAAAATACAGGGTATAAAATACAAACAAACATAATCTAAAATATGCAAACAACAATAAAATATTAAATTCTATCACACTTTAACTCTTAGTAAAATAACTACAAGCTAGTTATACATCATATATATCCGCTACTTATTCAAATGCTAAATGAAACTTTTTAGTCCCATATTTATTCTGAAGAGAAGATTTTTCAATAATCTGCTGCTCTCGGCTCCCAGCATAATTCTAAAGTGATAAAAGCTACTGTAGCATTCCTGATCTTTGCGGTAGCAACCACCTTGACAATATTGTTCAGCTCTAGTTTTTTTGTCACACCAAATGCCTGCTTATTCTCTCATGGATTTCTTTGGTGCACTGTGGCCTCATTCTTCTTGGTCCCCTTTCTTCTCTGAGATTATGTAAAATACAGTGTTAGAACATAACCATACAAAACAATCATTTTGTTAAAAATCTTTCATGTATCCCAGAGCTTTGTGTGACTCTTTATGTCAGAATGTGTATATACACACATCTAATCACATAGAATGTTTCAGTTGTGCTTTGTAAAAAAAAAAGCTGTCAAGTTTCTTATTCATGAGTGATAGTAACAGTTCATACTGCATATCGTATAATGTGATCTTGTTTCATTTAGTGTGTAGTATTATTTCATTCTTTGTATGTTATAATCATTGGTTTATAGATTAACATGTTGCCTGAAATTAGTAATCATGGTTTATTCAATGAACTAGAATTAATCTATAGATTGATTGGATTCACATATTACACTAATGTCTTTAGGACAAACATATCTTAATTTAAAGAGTCCCAACAGAGTCAATTTTACAGTATTTCTCTCTCTGTGATTACAGTGATTTAAATTACTTATTACAGGAAAGTTATTATTTAATTCCAAATCTGATTTCTTTTTCAAATGGAAATTCAAAGTAAAAAGAGGGGAAAAATTGAGAAGCATTGCCAAGCTCTAAGACATCATTAATGTGTACCGCAGCTTTTTCACTTAAACATTTTCTTGAAGTATGATAAAAAAAATTATAAATCAAATTCATAAGTTAAAATGTATAGTCTATACAATGAAATTGAGCGAACCTATAAAAACATTAACAGTGCAATCCTAAAATTTTCAATTCTGAAGTCCTGTTGAATTTAGTTTGAGATTGCAACCTTATACATCCTATTCAAAACAATTCTTTTTAGACAAGCATAGGTTTACATTGCAACAGAGAGAAAGAAAAAGAACTAGAAACAGAAAGAAAAGAAAAATGCACCAGTGTGGTAGGCAACTTTTAGGATGATCTAATATATTTTTTTTAAAAAAAAACACCAAGTGTTTTTGTCTTCTGAAAAAGTGAAAAAGTAGAAGGGATCTCAGGACTGCATGCTCAGAGGCTTAATCGTGAGAAGGTTTTTTTTGGGGGGGCTGTTTTTAGCAATGAATGAAAATGTTCTCTAATGGGCATTTCAGTTATAGTTCTACCTCAGAACTTTTGCCTTTTCCCTTTGATGCCAGATCTGGCCGAGCTTGTAAAAGTCTGGCATTCACAGCTCCCTCATACCCATCCTAAAAAAAGCTTGTGACTGTTTTTCTGCTGGCCTTCCAACATCCCACTTCTGCTGGCATTTTGTTTGTGAGAGCACACTGTTGTTTGGTTTTCCCATCAGGCAGCCCAGACGAGTCCTTGGCAGCCAAAGCTCAGGCAGGAAAGCCTCGCACTGCTTTTGTTATGCTGATGCACGTTTCTGAACCCTTTGTCAGCTTCAGGTCAACTGATGTAATGGAGACATAACTGTCTATGCAAGCGGACTGGGAAAGGGCTACCTCCATACCTTCTGGAAGTTTGAACATTTCTCAGGACCTGTCAGAAAAAGGAGGTCACTGGCACACTGGACCACAGAAGCAGTTGGAACAGGCCTTTCCCGATTTTCACATGAAAGCTGGTATTTGGGGACAACAGAGCGGGAAGCAAGAGAAGAGGACAGCCCCCTTCCTGGCCATGGAGCTATCTTCTGAGTTTATTTTTCATAAAAGGTAGCTTCCCCACCCCCCACCCCCCAATCCCAGATGGCCGAGCCATTCCTTTTCTGATCCAAAATTTCACACTAAGCTCTTGAGGATTCCATACTAGCAGATGCCAAAGAATCCCTGTTCTAAGGGAGCCAACTTTTTCTTTCTTTCTGAGAATTTCTAAAGACAACTTTCTCTTGTTGGAAGGGAGATTGCATGAAGCAGAGTTGGTAGGACACGCATTTTTGCACTGGTCCAATTTATCAACATTTTATATAGCTTCTTCTATAATATAATTCTATTATTTCCAAATGCCAGTTTTTGTCTGATTACCATTGCTGTGTATCAGCAACTGAATAATTCAACTTATGCAGATACTACATTTGAATATTGTTTTAAGACTATGGCCATAGATGCATTGGATGGATGCATTACATTTTTGTGGCTGGTCTTCAATTATAATATTGCATTTATATATTTATTATCATATTGTGCTGATGTCTGGGTCACTGATTCTCAGTTCTCTTGCCCACAAAGGCTGGGTATACAGCCTCAGGGTGAGGCAGTTCTGAAATTCTGCTCCCCTCCCTTCTCCCCATCCCATATCCATGCCCATTAATTCTCAGTTGATCGTCACTGCTGTATTGCAGGTTTGAATAATAATGCACGGAGATATCCCTGTTTTTGTTTTGCTCTCAGTAAACAAGAGTGTTTAATACAGTTCACAAAAACTTTCCCTAAGCTGCTACTCTTCAGATAGCTGTAGTTCCCATCCTATTCCTGGTGGCTGGGAATTTGGGAAAGGAAAATTGCAGCACTTCTGAGGTGGGACAGGTTAAGGGAAGACTTTTATATAGGATCAAGTTCAAAGAGAGCATACCCTGAGTTCTAGAACTTTGGTAAAAGGAATTGTGGAACAACATGCTAGATTCGGTGGCATTCGGGTTAATATTCTTCCCAGAAGTCATGCTGTTGGATTAATTTCAACTGTATGCAGACATAATTTTGTTGTTGTTCAGAAAAGATTCTCTGGCCACTTATCTACTTATTGACCTCCGTTGCTACCATAAAACTGATTTTCATTTTGGCTTTTTTATTCATGTGAATCTCAGCTTTAGAACTGCCAGCTTATGCCCCATGTGCTTTATGGATGTAATGTATTATTATTATGTATTATTATTACATAGCTTCAGTTACAATTTTTGGGAGATGTGGTATATTATTTTAAACAAATAATATGTCAGAAAATCTTGAATCTGGTATTTTTGAATCTGTCTTGAAATTCTTACTGAGAAGATATCCATAATGCACTGAAGGGATTTACTTCCAAATGACTGAATATATAATTTGATCATTATGAAGTATCTTGAACATTTCTGACAAACTTATTTAACTGCTACAGTATATACTAGACTGAGTACAGAGCTGCGAAGGAAGTGATCGTGATTCAGAACAGAGTGGAAGAAATTGCTTTGGCAAGGCAAATTCTTCCCAGCTACAAGAATTTTTAAATGGTATATGAAACAATCGGGTACTGCTTGCAAAGAAGAAATAATGCATTAGCAATCCGCTGCAATTCTATTTTTAATTTCTTGATTTTGCATAAATCTCGGTAGGTGTGCATTATCCTAAGATCTCAACATTTTTAGCTTATGCCTCCTCTTCCTCTGGTTAGGGGTGTGCAGAAGTGCTTCACATTCATTAAATGAGCACAGAGACAAGGGGTTTGATGCATAGGGCATGAATAATCCAGATAACATCCACCCTCTGATCTCTGAACTCTGACGAAGTGTGTGTCTATATATGCCAGTGCCAAAATTAGTTTCAGAAATGAGTCTAATAGATTATAATAAAACAGAGTGCAAAGTCAATTCATTAAAAAAAATGAACATCTGCTAATCCCTATTTCGGTCCTGGTAAGAGTGGGTGGGCACTTTATAGAAAATGCATGTGAAATGAAGAACAATGCAGACATGTTAAATAAGATGTCAGAAATACCAAAAACACCATTTTAAACAACTTTTATGGATACAGGAGCTCAGCTTATTTCAATTTGATCCTGCTAGAGGAGCCAGTTAATAAGAAGACAACAAATTAGTGTATTTCTTTGAATGTTTATATACTAAGTGTCTTATGAAATGTTTAATTATTGTTATAGGTTAGTTGTACTGGTGTTGAATTCATCCATTTTCCCATCTCTCAATAGATTTAGCTTTAGAAAATATCTGTATATCTAACCAGAGGGGGAGGGGGATTCAGAAAGGAAAATTCAATGAAAAAAATCTTAACAAGATTCTTTTATTTTTGTCTTTCTTCCGACATCATTATTTGCACTTTTTAGGTCTTAAAGATTAATAAATTTGGAACCACATGTAATGAGAAAAATTTGGAATTATCAATCTGAAAAATCTGAAATTACCAGCAATTAAAACAAGGAAAGAAATTCAACTGGTTCCAAAGACAAACTAAAAGGGAGCATCAGAGGGTGTTGTTTGGAGTTTTCAAACAATGGCAATGAAAAATAAAATTCCTCTTTGCTTACAGAACATTTGTTTCCTGGGGCAAACTTGTTCTCTTCCTGCTACAGCAAAACAATCAATGTGATTTTTTTTTAAAAAATGACATTGTGTAGGGGAAAAAAATTCTTAAGAAGTAGAATAGTGTTTGCTTTTGCCATCATTCCAACACAACAGTGAGGTAAGCTGTGCTTTTAGGTTCATAGATCACTCATCACTTCAACGAGGAGTCACAACAGAGTGATAAAAGTGAGCAGGTAATGACTCTTTTTAATACTGTTTAATACTGTGGATACTGTTTTTATAGCATCCAGTATGGAAAAAGAAAAAATCATTCTGGCCACTTCCTTTCCTCAAAGTGTGATGCTGCAGAATCTGAATTCTACAACAGAGCCTTTTTTCTAACTTTTTTCTAACTTTTTCTGAACTAATACCTATGGTGTCCTGTTGTTATATCATTGTGATGCAGGTCTAAAGTAAAAGAAACCACCAGCTATTTGGCATTATATACTTTAGCTAATAAACATTTTTTTATTGGGGGGGGGGAGTCTACTACTGAAATACACCACAAGAAATGGGATCTGAAAGTAGCTATTCCTCTTTTGCTTCCATCCACATGTTTGATTTGCCACTTGGAAGAAAAGGCAATATTGCTAAATGCCTATGCAGAAGGGTCCTGTTTCTTGCATTAGTTGACACAGAAGAGAGTGAGCTTTGGTATACTACAACTATCCTTTTCTTTAAGTAGGACCAGTTCATTTACATTTGTTACTTGTGGGTTTCAGAGCCCATATGAAAAGAAGTTTTATGTGGGTTTTTTTTTTTAGGAAGATTTTGTTAGCATGTTTTTGATATGGCAGTCAAAGGGGTGAGGAGTATTAAATAAAGTAGGCATGATTAACAATGACTTGGTACTGAAATCAGCAGCTCTACTCAGCTAAAAGAGATTTGCGTATAGTCCAAATATTTAGCAGCAGTACATCTCACGAGCTTAATAGACTCACAAATAAAAGTACTCAGTATTACATTACATTTAAAGGGTTTTAGTCACTTAAGAGAATGGGATTGTAACAGTTGCACTGTTCTGCAGTGTTTTATAATAAATATTTTGGGTTATTTGCATCTGTGAAGACGAGATTCAGAACATAGAAACTCTAATGCACACACGTACACAAATAAGTACAGGTGTATAAACAACTGAAAAGGTTTATTGCATTTCTAAGCTCATATTATGTTTTTAGTTTACACATAATAAATTAATGATGTTTGTTAAATGAAAGAGAAAAAACAAGTTTCCACCTACTTTGCTACACTGAATATGATACTGTATGCTTCTGTAATAAACAGTTTATTATTTCTCTCATTTTAACATTCGCAGAAAAGCAGACTTAATTAGATATAGATATAACGCTGTTTTTAAAAAAGACTTACATGATCATTCGTTCCTTGCAATATGGATATTTTGGCCGCTCTTCAAGTTTCTGAATATCAGAGAATCTTATTTTCGGACCCTTTCTTAAGCATTTGCATTTTGATCCTATAAGACAAAAAGTATGTGTCCATTTGTGTATGGACTAAGTTCAAATATTATTTTAATATCTACAGAAACATCTGATTTGTTTATAGTTTCACTTTAAAAAACAAGTGCTATAATTCTATATATGCTTAAGCTGTTTACATTCAGTTGAAGTAGACAGAAGATGTGTAAATGTTTCTGTTTATATACAGAAATTAGATCCATTATATCTAGTAGGGCTAACTCCCAAGTAGACCCACTGGATTGCAAACTTTGTGTATAACAAGCCATGTGACAAACCCATCTTATTAATTCTGTTCCTGCTGTGTTGAAATTTAATGACAAAGAAAAGCTTAAAGAAAATAAACAATATGACTAATGACTTTCATGGGTGTTAATTTCTTTCCTTTTAATATTAAAAAAGTATGCCAAAAGCATTCCAAATTCATTATTTTATACTCTACAAACTGCAAAAAATAACACAGTACCAAGTTGGGCCAAAGAGAAATTTAACAACAAACAATTCAAGCCTTCCAACAAAACCAAAATAGTAAAAATTCTGGGCACCTGCACCTGTTAAGAGTTCTGTTCACTTTCTCCATGGTGCAAAACCATGGATGAGTTCACCTTTCAAAGCTGGTCATTCCAAGAAGTAAACTTATGCTGAAAAATTAAATGCCAACTAGGGCTACCCATGGCTTTTCATGGGAACTTTCCTTATATTTCTCATTTTTGCAAACCTACGTTCTGCGGTCTATTGCTATATTTCTTCCAAGGACCACAATTGTGTTTCAATCTGCTCTTTCGGTGAGGGATGCAAAAATGCCAGAGTGAGAGAGATGGTGGTTAGTGAGTAACCTGTAACTTACCTTCTACGCTGGTAAAGCAGATTACAAGGACCAATATGAGGAGAACTGCGGTTAAAAGCTTCATAGTTAAGACCTGAAGAGCCTAGAATTGGTTTCACTTAGGTCTCACTGGGCTAACCTTCTTTCTCTTTGCCCCCGGGATTGTTCAGATAGTGGGGGGGTCAGCTGGCGTTTGAGGGGTGCCAGGCCAAAGGACGGATGGTGACTGACTCGTCAGGCTTTGCTGCCCTGGTTTCTGTTGCGTCTCTTCCTGCACGTCCCGCCAGTTTCAGCTCCTCTCTGCCTGAGCACGGAGGCTTTCCTCCTCTTTTAAAAGAGCTCCTGCTGCCCTTTTTCCTCTGACTCATTAATATGCAGATAGACTCAGTTACTTTCAACAATTTCGCAATTCCCCCCCCCCCTCCAAAGGGAGGGACTTACAGCAAGCAAAAATAGCTGATTCTGCTTAAGGCAGCGAACTATCTTCGTGGATCTCACAATGTAAGGAAAGAATATGCAGGTGAGAAAAGGGGTGAAAAGGAAGTCTTCTTCCCCCCCCCACTCAAAAAGACCTGGGGTGAAACCGGCCGCAGTCAGCTGAAACTCTTGGGAAAGTCACTGTCTCTCAGGTCCATCCACCTCACAAGGTTCCAGTTGAGGATGAAACTGAAGGAAAGGATAGTATGAAGCCCACACAGAGCTGAAGAGAATGCAGAATACCGGTGATCCTAACAGGATAGGATTTAAATGTGAATTGAAGCTCCCAGAATCTAGCACAGATTAACATTGATGCTTTGGTTGTTAGGAAAGATTTCAAAGTTTTGTAGACCTACCTGGTTCCTTTCAGGGAGGATAGTGAATTAGCTGGCATTTCCCCTTTTCAAGAGTGCAGCTCTGGGCCTTGCATTTTCTGCCACACACTGAAATCTAAGCATACTGTGTTGCATATTCTGTTATGCATTATTACTGAATAATGACCATCACTATAACTGCGGGCAGCTACAACACTTATCAGACTTGGCTGATGTCAATCTAACCTTGTGTGGGAGATCCCCAGAAAATCCAAGAGCTGGACTGGGAAGCTGAAAAAAAACAACCTAGAAAGAAGGCAATGGAAAAATCATTTCCATCTTGTGCGAAGAATCAACTCTTGAGTAATCAAGCTTGATTTGACGGAGTCATGTTGAATTAGACGAATGAATGGATTTGGTGCAGGATATCTTTCTGTTTGCTTTATATTAACATGAGACCAATTTCATTGATTATTAGAAATGGAATTCGACCGGCAAGCCATCATCCCTAGGAAATATCTCCCTATGCAGTTGCAAACACTTTATCACATCATTGGAAAAACAATTTGAAATCATATGTTTCTCTAGCCTTTGATATCTAGTAAAGGTAAAGGTTCCCCCGCACATGCGTGCTAGTCGTTTCCGACTCTAGGGGCCGGTGCTCATCTCCGTTTCAAAGCCGAAGAGCCAGCGCTTGTCCGAGGACATCTCCGTGGTCATGTGGCCGGCATGACTAGACGCCAAAGGCGCACAGAACGCTGTTACCTTCCCACCGGAGTGGTCCCTATTTTTCTACTTGCATTTTTACGTGCTTTCGAACTGCTAGGTTGGCAGAAGCTGGGACGAGTAACAGGCGCTCACTCTGTTACACGGCACTCGGGATTCGACCCGCCAAACTGCCGACCTTCCGATCGACAAGCTCAGCGTCCTAACCCACTGAGCCACCGCGTCCCTTTGATATCTAGATGATGTCATTTTTCTAGGAAGCACACTCAAGATAATTTGGCTTAGAATTGGGCCAAACCATGGGACTGTATGTGGGGGCAAGAAAGTCTGCCCACTTCCAGCCAGAGGCTGCTCTCCTGTGAGTCAGAGATCTGTTACTGATGATCACTTATATTTTTTGCCAGGATGTTTCAAACTCCTCAAGAGTTTGATGGGGTTCCACAAGAATTTGATGGGGTTCCATGAGAGACTCAGGGCAAATTTTTTTTAAAAAAGAGCTCGGGAAATAATTTTCTGTCATTAGAGATTTATCTCTTGATCAGAAATTCCATTTTTTTTCAGTAACAGGTTCACTAGCCTGAAAATGTTGGGAAAAATGTGCTCAATAGTGAAAGTACAACTTCCCCAGTTCTAGTTTTAGCTTCTTAAAACTTCAATTCCAGAGGGATATCAGAATCTGTTTGATTCTGGAGGTAGCTGCTATCTGAAATCCTACAAATCTAATGCCTTGTTGTGATGTATGTAAATGTTATCTTTCTGCTACGTATTGTGATGCTCCAGTTGAACAGGAACTCAATTTCAAAGTAAAATGGAGGAGAAAAATACAGGTGCCTCATGGTTCCATTTTTATTCTTCGTATTTGGTTGGCTTTTGTATAGTTTTTGTTTCACGTTTTTACCTTTTTGTGGCTTGAATAGGTAATGTGCTGTGGACATTTTAATGGCATGACTATAACCCACTGAGAATCTCTGGATTGCTGCAGGTGAAAACAAAAGAATAAAAAAACATTTGGGCTTGTTTTCTAAAGGTGAAAGGAACATTTTGTTGTGATTCAGGGTCAGCCTGTGGGTTCGGCAGTTGGGTCGGATGACTCAAAGGAGGAGGAGGGGGGTGTTGAAGAGCTTGCTGATGAGAGCCCTCAGCCAGGCCCCTCCCACCTGGTCATGACGGAGACCCAGCTGTGTGAGCCTGACAGCGTGGATGAAGATGACCCACAGCTGGCCCTGTTCAAGGACGCCCGACGCAGGAGGCAGTCAATCAGGAGTAAACAGAGGAAGGCAATGGGGCACCTCAGAAGGAGGCAGAGAGAAGCCACGCCCTGAACTGTATAAAAGGGGAATGCGTGGGAGGGCTGGTTTGCTGAAGGCAACCGCTTGAAAAGCTCCTGTTTCTTGGTTCGTGTCTTGTTTGTTTTTGTATCAATAAATTTGGCAGGCTTAATTCCAGCCTCTTGCCTTCTTGTAAAAGGGGTTGTCCCTGCCTTTTCTGCAGGGCCGGTAGCAGGCTGGTACAGAACACATTTAGGCCACTAAGTCCAATCTCTTTATCATGTAGAACAGGGGTGTCAAACTTGCCACTTCATGTGACATGTCGTGATGTATCATGACTTTTTTCCCCTTGCCGGAGCTGGGGTGGGTGCAGCTTCCGTGTGACGCATCTGGCCTGTGGGCCAACAGTTTGATACCTCTGATGTAGAAATAAAAATTAAAGAATTGCAAACATCTGGCTAGCTATCTAGCCCCCACTTAAACAAATTAAATGAAAAGAAGGCCATCATTTTGTTGGTAATTGGTTCCCCTGTCAAACTATTTTTACTATTTGGAAGTTTTTCTAGCTTTCTATTGGAATCTGCCTGAATTAAGCTCATTATATCTTGTATTCTTTAATAACAGAAAAAAGGTCTTGAGCTTCTGTGTGATATTTTTTCACAGGCTGTATCTGAAGAATGCTATCATATTCCCTATTAGTCATATTTTCTAAATATATCCAATTCCTTCTATCTGTTGTCATAGACTTGCATTTTAACTTGCTGATCATCTTTCTTGTTGCAATATTCCAAACTTCTTTGCATTTCTCTGAATTGTTCAAAAAAGAGTGATGTCAAAAACTGGACACAGGTAGTATACGGCCAAACTGCAATGATTACTTTCTGTGGTTTGGAAACTGTACATCTGTTGATACAACCCACAACTGCATTTGTCTTTTTTGCAGGCAGAACACAGGGTTGGCTCAAATTCAGGCTGTAATCAATAAGTATCCCAAGATCTTTTTCACAATTGTCATTACCAAACCAGGTATTCCCCATTCCATACATGTGCGTTTGATTATTGTTTCCTAAGGGAAGAACTTTACATCTAAAGCTGTTAAATTACATTTAATTACTTTCAGCCCCTCTCTCTAATCTAAAATTGACTGTTTTTTCTCCCAGCCAATTATCAGCCATCGTTAATCTGACAAACATTTCCTCAATCTTCTTATTCAAGTCAATATTAAAGAGTAGGGAAATTTAAGTCTGAACTTTGACACGTACCAGGTGATATTTCTGTCCAGTTCCATAAGAAACCTTTGATGAGCACTTTTTGAGTACAATTATCTAGGTATCCATTTCATCATCGTTCCTTCAATCCACACTCAACTAGCTTATTAATCAGGATGTGGTGATGAAATTGTCATCTATCAAGACACTATCAGGGATAGTGCAAAATAAGAGTTCATATGGTACAGTATAGAATAGTTAAGGGATGCCTTTTTCTACTTATATAAACCATCTCAGTGTATGAACTCAATTTTCTCTTGTTTGCCATGAATATGAGCACAAAGCATGGAAAAAGAGTGATTTTGATAAGTCAACATTCATGAATTAATTATTCAGCAAAACAAACCAGAAACATGGGCTGTCCTTCTTAATTAATTATATGACTATGAGAGCTGTCCTTTCAGAATCCGATATTGTTTCCAATGTCTGAAGCTGGCAATTTAAGGAGTACATGCATACCACACGCACAAAGAATATACTGAATGATGTATCCATTTCCCCCCCCCAACTCCCCAGCATGTTTCCCACTCATGTGAGACGTGCTGCTGACATGCTTGGAACATCTTGAATATCCTTGAGGCTTATTAATGCAAATCTGTGTTTCCTTCTTTCCCAAGACGTGCCTCTTCTGTACCTTCAAGTGCTTGTGTCTGTATCTGTATGCATGTGTGTCTCTCTTGGTGTGTGTGCTTCTCACAGAAAATAAGCACTCACAGGTCAAAAGTCATGGCAGCAAACATGCAAATGAAATGCATCCCATACTGATCTGACAAAGCTCACCTAGGGACAATCAAATTATTATCTTGTTATTTTTTTAGTATATGGTTTAGAGTAAAAATAAATAAATTAAGGACATGAAAAATTCAGGCTAAGCCCTGCAAGATTCCAAAGCAGTGGCTGGGTTGGAAAGGAATAAGGAAACAATCATGTTTTACTTCTCAAGCTTAGCATATGAATTTAAGAGATTACAAAAGACAAATCTGCTTAAGATTTATTTTCTTGCTTTTTGCTGGCATTAATGTGCTATAAGTCATCACTATTATTTATTCAATCTGATTAATTTAATGCAGAAACAGAATAGATGAGCCACCCTGGTCCCTTGCTGGTGAACATGGAAAGGAAAAGCAGAACAGCCTAAGCAGGAGCTACCAAAGAAATAAAGGGTCAACGAGATTTATCTGCAAATTTCTATAGCCTTAAATTCGTGGGATGGCACATCACTACTTCTCTGCTTAGCCTGTATCAAAAAACTCACAAAATAGGATCATGGCAACTAGTCCAGATTCTGTGAAGCAATAAGTCTTTTTAGGTACTCTACTTAGAGAGTGAAGACAAACATCTGAGAGAGGAAGTGAGGAGGCTTGGTTGATATCTGGAACCCAAACAATACTGAGGCCTTTTGAACTCATTTATATCCAGGTTGATGGTTGGGATTCAGATACATGCTGCTTCTATGTTCACATAATGGATATGAGCACTGTGGATAATTGACATCCATGGGGAGCTATTGTATTTGCATCCTCATATGTGCACCCAGAGCTCTTTTATCAAAAGGTGAAAGTCAGATATCAATGGACATAATGTGGTGTTCACTGTGGCTGTGGAAGAGGTAAGTTCATTGCATCCTTTACATGCCCCAAGCAAGTTATTCAAGTCTCTCTCTAGGTCATCTGATTTCTAAAGGACAGGATTTGAAATAATCTTGGGTCATTGTTGTCACTGTCTGGGTTGTACACTAAATAGCTAGACAACAGGAAACAGGCTCTTTTATGATGGGTAGGTAAATAAAGGGAGGCACTGATTTGGGGAAGAGATAGGAAGATTTCCTGGTAGACATGCTATCCTTTAATTAGTGCCAAAGGTTATAGTTTAATTAGGTTACAGTTTAATTAGCCCTAAAGGTAATGGAGGAGGAGACAGAATGCAGGAAAAGAAGCTATTTTGGGAGAGAAGAGAAAGACAGCAAGCTAGCTCAGCACTGCAGATGGCATTCCAACTTGGAGTGAGATAAGGAGGAAGAGGGAGACAAAGCATAAGAGAAAGAAGGAAGAGATATGGAACTAGCAGGAGCCCTCCTGGCACAAATACTACTTGTGGACAAGACCTGAAGAATGGAAGGCAATCTGGCTTTATACAGGGAATGCCAAAGAAACAGTTGGCACTGAAAAATGAAGAAGCTAAGAAATGGTCAGGGGATGTGACCTAAGAAAGATGGTTCAACGAGAGAGAGAGAGAGAGAGAGAGGAAGAAAAACCAGGTTAGACTCATATCAACAAGCAGGTACAGAAGATAACGGGAGAGCCTACATTGGAAAGAAATTGGGAAAAGAGATTTGGTTATCTGACTATTCATTTAATGGCAGAGTATGAAGTTTTTATTGTTACTTCATGGATAAATGATATTAGGAGAAGTTACAAAAAGTTCACAATTTCTTATTACATAATGGAAGGAGGGAAGACATCCCTAGAACCTCCCCTGCGGGTGGCGGTTGGACAGAAGTCTTGAGAGTAAATGTTATAGGAGCTGGAAGAGATTTTGCTTGGCAAATTGTTTGGGAAATCGGCTCTTGAATCCTGGACCACATTCTATGTTCAGAGCTGTGGCTGTACATACTGTACGTAGTTTAACACTGTATGAATCTAGTTATTGAATAATTGGGGAACAAAGTGGCAAGCAGCATTCAAAAATATCATGAAACATGATTTAAATGCTTTCAAGCTGGGAAACTTCATAGTTCTCCAAAATGCCCTGCTTTGCAGACATTTTAATACAATGCAATAGGGGGAAGGTCTTTAGAATGGAATGAGTAGAGTCCATGGCGGAAAGTCACAGGCAAAACTAAGTTCCCAGTTTTTCTCATTTTATGCCACAGTGAGATGTTAATGTGTGAATGACTATTAATAGAAGCAGCTGTAGACATCAGATTTGGGAATGGAAAAAAGAAGAGAAAAATATATGCTAACTGGATCACCATGTCTGATCCAATAACACATTCCACATTGTTTTTCCATTACCCTTCTGTATAAATTTATAGCACAACTGTTTTTCATAGTAAGGTACTTGGCTTACATTTCTTTTAATCAAGGGAAATTAAATTCTTTTAATTTAATTTCTTTTAATTGATATTTTCATTCATAAGGAATACAACTCAAAAACTGGTGGATTCTTACCATGAAGCAAAGTTTGTGTTCAGTGTAAACTCTGATTTTCCCGCACCCATTTTGGATATTCTCCATAAATTGTTATGGAGACCTTAATGCTATGTGACTTCTCTCCACAGATAGAAAACAGTATTGTATTTCTGTTGTTAATACTGTTACTATTCCTTTCATTGGGTAGATATTGATAGATGTTAGCTTCATTCATTTTCCTTTACAACAAAAGTATTGCAGTGATACTAGATGACAATCAAGCCAAAGTCTGTATAACTATCCATAACTGCTACTTAATGTCTTTCTTCTTGAAAGAAGAGTACAATGAAAAATATACCCATTCAATGTTTCCCTCACTGAACTGGGTAACAAGCACAACATTTATTCCACTGAACTTTCTTTTCAGCTGTTCTTGTCAGGAATTTGTCCTTGGGACATAGTTTCTTAATCACAGTGCCCAATGATGAAAATTAATCCATGAGCATACTAGAAAAGTCAGCAAATGTATGGATGTTTGGCTGTTTGCAAAATAAATCTCTGTGGTAACAATATCTCTGGTTTATCTATCTGCTCCCTGTCTAATATAAGATAAATCCAGTAATTAATCATTGTGATTGCTACAAATTTCTTCAGGATTAGAAGCCCTATACCATGCAGAGTCAGCTCCTGGAAAACATAAGTAGATAGGTGCTATTGAGCTCATGGTTTGGGTTCACTGAAAAGCAGGTGCTGAGCTAGATAGATCTTTGGTCTGACCCAGCACAGTTTTCTTCATGTTTTGTAACACTCTCCTGAGGAAATGTAGCATTCCATTATTTTTGCTGCTAATATTTTTACATTTGAAATTTAGTTTCACTAACTGCTTTGCCATGGGGAAAAATATTTAATAACTACATTTCTGTCATCGAGATCTGCTTTCATTGGTTTCAACATCAGAAGAGAGAGATTCCAACTATCCTTGCTTAAGAACTGCTGCCATTCACTGCTGGCAGCAATAGAGTGTCTCAGGATAAAGTAAAGGCTTTGCCTTTACTCAATTATGAACTTCTACTGTAAATAATTTCAGAAAGCCACACAGGAAATAATTGACTTTCTCCAGATGTGTTTTGTATTGTTTTCCTTTCCACATGTATGCAATCAGGCCATCATATATTCATGTAGCAAATTAATTTTTTGGGTGCATATCTGTGAGATCCTTGGTGCTCTCTGAGGTTGGTTGTTTACTTTGTAGATGTTCTTTACCCAACTGGATAACATCTTCAGTACTAGAAGGGAGTGGGATTTGTTCTTTGTTAACATACAAGTGGCTTATCCTGTCAGTGTTAGTAGGAGTGTTGTTGGTAAGTCATGCTTGTCTTTATAGTTGGTGCTTGTCCTTATCTAGCTATATCAATACAGAACAAGAGAATCAAGATTCTTTGCAGAACACAATGCATTTTTTTATAGAAGAGCAACAGTATCTGAAAAAAATATATGTTGAGATGAACTCAGAAATCCCCCAAAGGAATGAATAGATTCATTCAGCAGATTTGGAACAACAAAAACTGGGCCTGTCTGGGAATTTATTGCAAGACCTTATAGTATTGGTCTGTCTCCTCTCAAGGTTTTTTTTTTTATTGAAGGAGAGCAGGAAGTGGAAAATCAAGTCCAGGAGAAATCTGTAGTGAATGTTCATAACTTCCAGATGGAGAGGAAGCTAAACTAAGCAGTGCTGTGAGAAATGCAACAATTGATTCAGGTGAACTAGTTGAGCTTAAGGAGAAAAGATGCTGACTTGAAAGGTACAGCAATGCCCACTTTGCCCTCTCAGAGATCTTGTAGGATCAGGTGCTTTCTTTTTCAGGATCATATCCTACAATATGTGTTCCAGTTTCACCCCTAAATTTATAACTCTGAACTTCTGGAGACAAATCATTGCCTTTACTTTGTTGTCAGGCTCCTGCCTTTGCTGCGAATTTTGGTAAGTTAATTCTTTGGAACTGTTCAGGAGAAGCTCCTAGAGTCCTAGACTCTTCTTGGTTTTTAGCTGCAAAATCAATGGGCTTGAAAACTGGACCTAGGTTCTTTCTAAGTTTTTATCCCTTGATTTCGAACACTGGCATACTAACTGGTTGCCCTTAAGATCCTGAACTATTTGTTGACTATGGCTTGCCTCAAGCCTTTACTGCTGGTTTTGCAGATATACATTATTTATTTATTCATCAAATTTATGTGGCTGCCCATCCCATAAAAAGTGACATAAAACATTTTCTCATAATAAAACCTGCATTATTGATCACTGAAGTCTATTCATGCCTTAGAAAACCAAAGCGAAAATCACTAATACTGTAGACCACATTCTGAGATGTAGATTGTTTAATGCGGATTATCCTCGATGCATGTTCATTTTTTAGCTTAAGTTTAAT
The DNA here is from genome assembly GCF_964194415.1 of Vipera berus. Classification (NCBI taxonomy): domain Eukaryota; kingdom Metazoa; phylum Chordata; class Lepidosauria; order Squamata; family Viperidae; genus Vipera; species Vipera berus. The sequence continues at coordinate 202,643,547 of NC_138203.1, forward strand.
TGCCACAGTATTGCTGTTACATTCAACACAAGGGGTGATCCCATTTCCCTAGTCCCAGAATTAGTAACTTTCAAATAAAGCACAGAAAGCCATCATAAGAGCCGTGGCGGCACAGTGGTTAGAATGCCAAACTACAGGCTAATTTTGATGACTGCCGGTTCTGCAGTTTGATTCTCACCGGCTCAAGGTTGACTCACCCTTTCATCCTTCTGAGGTCAGTAAAATGAAGACCAAGATTGTTGGGGGCAATAGGCTGACTCTGTAAACCTCTTAGAGAGGGCTGTAAAACACTGTGAAGTGGTATATAAGTCTAAATGCTACTGCTATAATGTATTCACTGGTAGAGAATAGAAACAAAGTAGAATTTTTTTTGTACAGAAAGCAAACTTTATTGAGGAAGTCTAGCAAATTAGCAGCAAAAAGAACAGCTAGAAGCCTTTTCATGAAGAAAGAGAAAGAGGAAGGAAAAAAGAAACTTATGAGTGTAAAAAGATAAATGGAGGAAAAAGAGAATTGGTCAACGTAATGCTGGGTATATATATAAACATGGGGGACAATTACCAGCACTGACAGTTCTTATTGCATTGGCAAGAGAAGAGAGAACAGTGAATCAAGGATTCATGGTGGACACAAACTGAATCATGGCTTAGGGAAATATCAAGGCTGAAGCACCATGAAAAATACTAATGAATTGGAAACCATAATGTATTTAGTTATTAATTCTAATATGATAAAAAGGAGTGGTCAAAAAGGTCAGCCTACTGCCATTACTCACTTACGGTAAGCAAATAGATCATACACTGGTAATAGTGTTTACAGCAGTACACTTTGACCTGTCTAGTACAGTGAAGACTGTTTCATTTAGGATAGAACATAATTGGGAATTTACAACTTTGACTGTTCCCACATGCTAATATGTAGGGCAATGTCGTTATCCATGTCAATAGAAAATCTGGAGTGGATATAAATGATAAAAGAATAAAAGGAGACAGATTAAAAGAGATTTTAAAAGGTTTGAGGAGAGTTTAAATATGGAACTGCTCCCCCTTTACCATATTGGCTCTTCTTGAAAGGCATCTTTGAATACACTTTGATTTGACTTATTCAACCTAGACTTAGCTTAGCTCACATTTCTTGGGAAAAGCAAGACCTTTTAGGCACCAGAGTGCTGAGAATCATGTAAAAGGATGACAGCATTCTGAACGTCTAGCAATATAATCCATTTTAATCTTTTGCATGTGACACAATAGAACCTAAATTAACAGTATAATATAATTGGTTGACTTTTGTGAAAAAATGAACTCTGTATTTAAACTCAGTATGCAAAGGTTGATGGGCTCCTAGCATGGGTGTGTATCTTCATATTCATAGGTGTGGTTTTTAAAGATATTATCTTGCTTGGGAAGAGAATCTAAATATTTATACTTTACTGGTAACCATGGATTTTCACCATCTACAATGCAAAACGTGAAGGCAGTTCTGTTACTATAACTTAGTATTAAGAAGGATGACTCAAAGTTCTCATGCAAAAGATGCAGATTTATGCAGGGTTATGCAAAGTAAAGATCACATCACAATATTCATGGCATTAAGCTAAACACACATCCATTCACCACTGAAACACCTTTTAAATGAAAATTATATGGCAAATTCTTAGAAATTGCTTGCCAGAGGAAAGATGAGATTGCTATTAAAATCAACATTCTTATTTGGGGCATCAGTTACCATGGCCTGCTTTTTAGATTATTGTATGTTTGTAGCATGCACAATGCATGAAGGTGATCTTTTAAAAAAATTGTTTCTCTTACAGATACTTTTGTAATCACTTAATTCTCACAGTTCTACTTTGATTTTTTTCTTCATGCTTCTTATATAACCAAAAAAGCTAGAAAATAGATATGGTTCTATTCCATTTCCCTAAACATTGCAAGATATGGTCCTATATCTTGCATATCAGAAGCCAGCTGAATGTGGCCTTCATGCTTAAAAGTATACTAGCATGATTATTTGGAGGAAAAATACCCTGGCTCTAATCAAAACTGATCACCTGATATCAATCTTGTTTTGTAGGGTATCACACCATCAGAAAAGTTCTGAAAAGGTAGAAGAAAGAGAAATGGATGAAAGATGGGATGGACAAATGTAACACAAAGAACTAAGCCTATGAAGAAGAGCTTTTATATCCTGAAGGAATAGATTTCAGGGCCTCAATGTGGCTTACAGTTCTGTCCCTGGATAAGGAACAATCACCACAAGCTTCAGGGGCTGTGGAAGAGGACTGTAAGACTCTGCCTTCAAAAGCAGTAAGTGAGATGGCTAAGTGAAGCAGCAATTTATTAGATAGGATAATCTTTATTATCATTTTTTTACTGTGAACACACTGGTACATATTAAAAATGAAATTCTGTTGCCTACTCTCAAAAGAATATTTTGAATACATAGCGGAAAGAGGAAACTTGAGAGTTCACAAGATTGATACTACATGGAACAAAACTCAGACTAAATCTGGATGTTGTGCTTCAGATGGACTATTGGATGGACAACCTATGAAGAGACACAAATTCTGCCTTCTGAGACACAAATTCAGAATGTGACAGAAAATCCTCAAGAATCCTTAAGTCCACTGGAAAGGTTCCCTTCCTATAGATTCATACAACCTCAAATTACTCAGCCAGAGATTGTCTTGAAGACACTGCAAGCGATAATGAACCACCGGGGTTAAATGTGATGTTTTCCTTACTATTATAGTAGATATTGTCTGGGAAAGGAGAGATGAATATCTGAAGTATTGCATATGGCAATATTAACTGTGCAGATAGAGATAAAGCAGCAATGGGTGTCTTTATTTTAGCATTTATTGGAAGACCAACTTGGCCAAAACTATCAGGTCTCACAATTCTTTAGTGATTCTGCTGTGTGTTGAGCTTTTTAGAAGTCTGAAGAAAAGACAAGACCTCCTAGATCTAATCCGAATCAATAGAGAATTGCTGGTTCAAGATGAAAAAGCCATAGGTACTTTGCAAGGTAATGGCTACATCATCTTGGGATGAAGGACACCTTCCAACCTTAGTTATTATTGTTGTGATTTTAAACAAGATTCTTTGAAATCATTCTCTTTCTACTACAGTGCATCTTAGCTTCAAAAAATAGTAACAAACATATGAAATTTCTGTTACTTTAATATCTTCTTTGATTCATTGACCTGGCTGAGCTAAAATAATTTTTCAAATAGATATCCATGGCAGAATGTAAACAAAAGCTATGTTTGAGGTAACGTCTTCTAGGACAGTGTTATTGTATAGTTGTAAAGAGATTTACCTCATTTTAGGAATTTCCCTTTTTCCCCTGAAATCAAAATGTCACTGTGTGGTTGTAAGCAATGTTACAAACTTTCAGGGATGTACAAATTATTTTCTTCTAATAAACACAAAGCATCTTGAAAAAATTAAATAAGTAGGTTCTTTATTTATTAGTTGCTTATTTATTACTTACTACTTGTTTTGAAATGTTTACCCTTTTATCCTAAGTGGAAAACAGGTTACCAAATGTTTCATAAAGTATCCAGGAAAATTAGCTAAAGTCAAAGTCATGCAATAAACATTACAGAAGTTTCCATCTTGGAGGAAGGGAATTCGAAGAAAGATTGAAAGAAATAAACTCATTCTCAGATGACAACTTCAGGATCAATCTTACCTAGAAAGACTACACAATTCTAGTACTACTTCTGCTTTTTATCTACCCTTATTTTGCCTAGCAAGTGACATCTTGTGACAGAGGAAACTATGTTAACAGGTTAAAAAAGGGAAAGAACCCTAACCCATCTAAACATCTTCTAATCCATGTTCCTTAAAATAATTGCCAGGCTTTGGGCCACAGCTCCTTGTTTCCCACAAAGAGGTGGTGGTGATGGTCAAGTGGGGGAGGGGTCAGAGGAGGAGGGACACCAACAGTTTAAGCTAAGTTACCATCCTAGTAGCATGAATGTATCCTTATGCCACTTGCATATATTTTTTTAAACTAGTTTTCTCCAGTTAACTGGTTTTCTCCCAGTGAAAAATAAGAAGAACAGTGAAGTAAGCTGACTGGGGAGCATTAAATAAACAGAAAGGAACTTCTGCTCTTAGCTGTGATGATAAAGATCTTATCGTGAGGTAAGTATCTGCTAAACTCTTGGCAGCTGCACTCATGTTCTAATTCTGCATATATAAACATGATTCAGCACTCCTTCTTCCTAAATGTTGCTTCATTTCATATGATGATGGATCATGTGGCCCAAAGATTGTAGCAAACATATAATTCATCAGCTGAAATATTCCTTAAAGCTGGTTTAAAAGTGCTACGTTATGTCTTTTAATTATGCCAGAAGGGTGTATCTGGTAACCACAATGCTGTGCAGTTTGATTCTGTCAAATAGGATCTACATTGTTTTTGGTATTTCTGAACTAAAGAGGAAAGGAGTTCTTCCCTTACCTCCATTGTGATCATCGTGGTACTATTGTGTAATTTCTGGACTGCACTGTGATTGTCCCTCTCCAGATTGCAGAGCTCTGCTTTCTGACCTATTATGTTTATAAATCATTCAAAACTCAACTATTCCAAGAAACCTAACACCCTTCTTTTATTTCTCTACATAGAACAAGTCCACCTCTCCAGAAGTAATTCAGCTACCATTGAGAGACAAATTAAAATCAGCTGTTGGGGACAAACTAATGGGAAAAAGAAACAGGCTGGAGTCCAATTTAGTTGAAAGGTTCTCTTTGTAATATTACAGATTCATAGACTATCTACCCATCTGCAGGGACTTCTACCTCTAGTGACCCCTTTTTCCTCTTGGGCACAGAAGAGGCAGTGTGACCTCCCATACGATGTGAGTGTGTGATTCATTTTACAACTTAGTTGCTAAGAGGCATGTCCTGTTTGTGTGCAGCAAATGAGAGATTTCCTTCAGTTTTAATGTTAAAGCACCAAACCATTTTTTAACTGATTTAATTTTCAACTTTCTTTGTACAAACTTATTCAGGAATGAAAGCAAGATAAGACAAGCAGGTCTTTAACATTCCTTACTATTGAATTCTGGGCTTCTAGAAATCTCTTTAAACATTAATGCAGAAAGTTCTTTGTACACATTTCTTTTTTACTTCTAGATCCAAAACTTGTGCTGAAGCAACTCACTGTTTATCCATGTTAAAATGAGAAAACAGGACAAAGGACGTACATGCTCTAAGTCACTGCCTAATTCAGTGCCTTTAATTTGAGTACAATTTTTTTTTAAATTGAAAATGATAGAATGGGAAGAATATAAGGTGTACTAGAAATTCAGTCCCATACAGAATTTGTTATATAAATTATACTAAATGGTCAAAATGATTGTCATTTCCTTCTAAAAACTTCATTATTTCTTTAATGTATGACCTTTGAGCATTCCTAAGAATAACATTTTCTCTGGAAAAATATTAATAAAACATATTACAGTTGACCTAGGGGCCTGATTTTTTTACATAACCTGGATAGATGGATGGATGGATAGATGATAGAGAATCAATGCATCTATTTTTAACAGTGAAAGATGGATACTCATGATTCATCCTAGCATATGTTGAGAAAAATCATGTACATTTCACAAATGTGGTTGGTTGCAGATAATTGTGTGATAATGGAGAAAAAGATGCATGTTAACATAAAAACCTTATCTTCATTTTCTAATTTTTAGAACAATTGTAAGAGTGGGGGATTACAAATAAAGAAAGCAGATGGGAGTGCTTAGTTCATTCTCTTATTGTTATTTTCTCACTCTATATTCACATCCTCTGACTAGCATAATGAAATTAAAAGCCCATTAAAGAAAAGCTGCTGGTTTTTGTACGTGTCATTTGGAGAAAAACCCTGTTTCTCTTTCCTTGCTGTTTCTTCACTCTAAATTGTGTCTTCCTGTAACAATTTTTATCATCATCATCATCACCACCACCACCACCATCAGCTTGGAGCTTGTCTACCTGTAAAGTAACATTTCAAATTGTTTAGCATTTTTCTTTTTGGTTCTGGAAAGTATGGACAGATCTGAACCCAAAAGCATGTAAGAAAAGTCACACTTGTACCTCTAGCCCAGTCAGGAAACTGGGTATCTTGTACTGAAGATCTTATCATCAATCAACTTCAGCCAAAAATGCCATTGGATGTGAAACTGTAACAATGACTCACATCAACAACATTTTCAAATCTCTCCTGCTCTTCCAAAAAATCCTCATACCGCCATAATTCCTCATAAATAACAGCTTTATCATGCTTGTGCACTTTGCTTGCTATGTATTATATATTGGAATGGATTTATTGCTGTTGTTTTAACCATTCAGTTGTCCGACCCTTGGGGACTTTATAGGCAAGTGCTCTCCATGCTACCCTGTCAAGCACAGTTTTTTCAGTTGTTGGATGTTCATCTTTGTATCAGCTTTGATGGTATCAAGCCAGCGTGTTCTTTGTTTAGCCCTTCTTCTTCTTCCACTAACTGTTCCTAACATCACAGACTTCTCCAATGTATTTATTAGAAGATTTATTGTAGGTCATAGGAGAAAGTACTGTGCAAAGAAAGATAGGACTTGTTTCAATTGTATACTCCTTGATTATGATAAGGATAAAAAGGTTGCACTTCAGGCATGATACTTGCACCCCAAAATTTTCCTTCAGGATGGGAAAAACATTTAAAATATTTCCATGAAAGCATTTGAAAGCAAATGAAGAAAAAGTTACACAGCACTATTGGGTTTTCTGATGAAGCAGACGAGAGCTGGATGCCATATTGTTTGTGCTATTGCTGTCCATTTGTTGGCTACAAATATAATCTAAAATGTGATCTGTTTTCCAAACAAGCCTTAACACCAGGTAAAGAGAACCCATTTAAACAAATGAGTCAAAACATTAGATTTGCTTATTTATTAAAGAGTGAGGAGGACCTGCTAGAAAAAGAGAGCAAATGTAATTCAACATCATAAACATAGTCCTGGGGTTTCACATAGGCTTCTGAAAGGTAAACAGACCAAGCCTGAATCAATACATTTATTAGTTTTAGAAACTCAGATTCTTATCATCTTGAACAGGGAAAGGTTTTCCAATGTCTGATTAAAAATAATAATAATAATAAAAAATAACACCAAGCAAAATCCTCATCCATATCTCATCTTGAGTTATACTTGTCACTATTGGCCATGGAAATTGAAGTTAGAGGTTCGTGATGTTTGTAGGTTTATGAAGAAAATGTGAATTTGTTACCGCAGATATATTTGAGGAATGAAAATACCGATCCTTTGGCAGAATGAAGAGTTGTCACTTACTCTCTTTTATGGATTTTAGTGGGGGATGGTAAGAAAATGGATTCTAGAAAGCTGCCTTGGAATGCAGAAGCATTATGTCATCTGCTTGCTTCTGTGGGAATTCTTTGCTAATGTTAATATACATTCAGAAAAAGTCACTTGGTTCACAAGAGAAGTTGAGACAGGTGAGATTTTAAAGAAAGTAATTTCATGGGCCATCCAGACCATCTTTGATTTGTTTCTAAGGAAAGTATGTAGACAAAGTTATTTATTTTTATTTTTTATTTTATTAGATTTATATACCGCCCTATTCCCGGAGGACTCAGGGCGGTGTACAGGGAAAATTAAAACAAACATACAAAAATTAAAATCAGATTAAAACAACTAATTAAATAAAGTCCCTGAAATTTAACACTAAAACCCAATAAAAATTAAAACCCCTCAGCCTGGGCCAGACAGCTCAAAGAGCCAAGTTTTCAGGTCCCTGTGGAATGATCGAAGGTCGGGGGCAGTCCTAAGTTCCATGGGAAGCTGGTTCCATAGGGCCGGCGTGCCCACAGAGAATGCCCTTCCCCTGGGAATAACCCGCTGGCATTCCCTAACCGGCAGTATCCTGAGAAGGCCCTCCCTGTGGGAGCACACGGGACGAAGGGAGCTTGATGCCGGCAGCAGGTGTTCCCTCAGATAACCTGGACCCAAGCCATTTAGGGCTTTATAGGTCATCACTAAGGGACGCGGTGGCTCAGTGGGTTAGGACGCTGAGCTTGTCGATCGGAAGGTCGGCAGTTTGGCGGGTCGAATCCCGAGTGCCGCGTAACAGAGTGAGAGCCTGTTACTCGTCCCAGCTTCTGCCAACCTAGCAGTTCGAAAGCACGTAAAAATGCAAGTAGAAAAATAGGGACCACTACGGTGGGAAGGTAACAGCGTTCCGTGCGCCTTTGGCGTCTAGTCATGCCGGCCACATGACCACGGAGACGTCCTCGGACAAGTGCTGGCTCTTCGGCTATGAAACGGAGATGAGCACCGGCCCCTAGAGTCGGAAACGACTAGCACGCATGTGCGGGGGAACCTTTACCTTTACCTTTAGGTCATCACCAGCACCTTGAATCTCACCCGAAGGGCAACTGGGAGCCAATGCAGCTCGCGGAGTAGAGGTGTTACATGGGAGTATCAGGAAGCCCCCATCACAACTCGCGCGGCCGCATTCTGCACCAGTTGAAGCCTCTGAGTGGTCCTCAAGGGCAGCCCCATGTAGAGAGCGTTGTAGTAGTCTAAACGGGAGGTCACGAGCGCATGAGTGACTGTGCGTAGGGCATCTCGGTCCAGGTAGGGTCGCAACTGGCGCACCAGGCGAACCTGGGCAAAAGCCCCCCTGGTCACGGCTCCTATGTGGTCTTCAAAATTGAGCCATGAATCCAGGAGGACGCCCAAGTTGCAAGCCCTATCAACAGGGGGTAACACCTCATCCCCCATCATTAAAGGTGGAATAGTCTGGTTAACCCGAGATGCCGATATGCACAGCCACTCAGTCTTGGCAGGATTGAGACGAAGCCTGTTTCTCCCCATCCAGACCTGGACCGCCTCCAGGACATCACGGCGAGGGCATCACTGGTTCGGGGTGGAGAAAAAAAGTTGGGTATCATCAGCATACTGGTGATACCCCACCCCGAAACCATGAATGATCTCACCCAGCGGCTTCATATAGATGTTGAACAGGAGGGGAGAGAGAACCAACCCCTGAGGAACTTCACAAACGAGAGGCCTCGGGGCGGACCTCTGCCCTCCCGTCAACACCGACTGCGAGCGGCCCAGGAGATAGGAGGAGAACCACTGCAAAATAGTGCCTCCCACTCCCAACCCCCTGAGACGCCGCAGTAGGATACCATGGTCAATGGTATCGAAAGCCGCTGAGAGATCTAATAGGACTAGGACAGAGGAACAACCCCTGTCCCGAGCCCGCCAGAGATCATTCACCAACGCGACCAATGCCATCTCTGTGCTGTGCCCGGGCCTGAAACCCGATTGGTACTGGTCCAGATAATCAGCTTCATCCAGGAACAGAGGAAGCTGATGCGTCACCACATTCTCAACAACCTTCGCTAAAAAGCGAAGGTTGGAGACCGGACGATAGTTATTTAAAACAGCCGGGTCCAGGGCAGGCTTCTTGAGGAGGGGTCTCACCACTGCCTCCTTCAGGGCGGCGGGGAAGATACCCTCCTTCAAGGAAGCAGTTATTACTGCCTGGAACCAGCCTCGTGTCTCCTCCCGAGCCGCATAAACCAGCCAGGAGGGGCACGGGTCCAACAAACAGGTGGTGGAGCTCAGCCTCCTCCTCATCCTGTCCACATCATCAGGGGAAACAGGATCAAACTCAGTCCAGATAACACGCTCAAGACCGTCCGATTCCTCCACGTCAGACTCTGCCCAGTCAGAGTCCAAACCGGTCCGGATCTGAGCGATGTTGTCCGTCAGATGATGACTAAACTCCTCGGCCCGCCCCTGTAAGGGATCCTCCCTCACCTCCCGGTTGAGAAGGGAGCGAGTCACCCTAAACAGGGCGGCCGGGCGATTATCTGCGGACGCGATGAGGTCAGCAAAGTAATTAGCCTTTGCCGTCTTCATCACTGCAAGATAAGACCTTATAAAGATTCTTAACTGCAATCGGTCAGATTCGGATCGGCTGGATCTCCAACAGCCAGTTAAACAAGATATGTAATAAAGAAAGCACATGCGGGTTTCTTAGACAACTGTCGGACAATGATCATTTAGAGAATCACTGTTTGCACAATTGACATTCCTTAAATCTCAGTTTATTAAATAATCCTCTTTCTTTTTTTGCAAAGGAAAAGATAAGAGGAAAGAGTGAGGAGATATGATCTGTGGGGAAAAAACACTTCAAAGCATTACTTGTAGCTGTAGCCATGAAGGAGAAAGTTCTTGCTATACTGAAAATAATACAAGGTCTTGGATTGTTGCCACATAAAATGAGCCCACTCCTCTCTTTCATAGGTTCATTCATATGTGCAGAAGGACTGGAAACAAAAAGAGGAGTGAATGAAACCAAAATGAAGAAAAACCTAAAGCAACTTTTCAAGAAGGCAGTGTTCATGAAGGTGTTGCCCTTATTTTAGTGATTCTTCCCTTTCTCTAATTTTAACCTGTAAATTGCCCTATTTGCAGATAATATAGGCTTCAGCAAAACTGCTCTCCCTATTTTGGATTTCTTTCTTTCTTTCTTTCTTTCTTTCTTTCTTTCTTTCTTTCTTTCTTTCTTTCTTTCTTTCTTTCTTTCTTTCTCTCTTTCTCTCTTTCTTTCTTTCTTTCTTTCTTTTTCTTTCTCTTTCTTTCTTTCTTTCTTTCTTTCTTTCTTTCTTTCTTTCTTTCTTTCTTTCTTTTTTTCTTTCTTTCTTTCTCTTTCTTCTCCCCCTCTCCTTCTTTTCCCTTCCCTTCCCTCTAAACATTCATTGCATTTTACTAGGAATAAAAAGAAGGAAATATGGATAGTTTTTCCACATGCATATGATGCTGAAACTTGAATCCATAGCTGGATTAAAGTGAAACATTTATCCATGCAAAAGCCACAGATGATAACAACAACAACAACAACAGTAAAGTTGAAAGGTATCTTGGAGGTCATCTAGTCCAACCCCCTGCTCAGGCAGGAAACCCTATACCATTTCAGACAAATGGCTGTCCAGTCTCTTCTTAAAAACTTCAGGCACTTTGGAGATTAGCTTGACTCCCTCTTCTTTGTGACAGCCCCTGTGATATTGGAACACTGCTATCCACTAGGACTCCGAGATCTGTCTCACAGTTACAACTATTGAGCAAGATACCACCTATACTGTACCTGTGCATTTGTTTTTTCTTGCCTAAATGTAGAACCATTCAATTTCATTTTGTTAGATAGCACCCAATGTTCAAGTCTGTCCAGATCCTGCTGTATCTTAAGCCTGTCTTCTAGAGTGTTGGCTATTCCTGCCAGCTTGGTGTCATCTGCAAATTTGATGAGTTCCCCATCTATCCCTTCATCCAAATCATTGATGAAAATGTTGAAGAGCACTGGGCCCAGAACAGAGCCTTGGGGCACCCCACTACACACTTCCCTCCATGTAGATGCAGTTCCATTGAGATATAAGCCCTTTTACTATATGCTACCCTGGAATCTTAAGCCCAGTAAATAAAACACTCACCTGATTCTCTGTGAATATTATTGCATGTAGTATCTTCCTCTGCATATTCCAATGCTTCAACACCATCAGATTCATAAGAATTAATAGCTAACTATATTTTTTTTCCTACTTGAAACACCATTAGAGCCTTGGTGGAGCAGTGGGCTAATGCCTCCTTAAGTAACACCAGCTGCCTGCAATTAGTGCAGGTTCGCATCCCACCAGGCTCAAGGTTGACTCAGCCTTCCATCCTTCCGAGGTAGGTAAAATGAGGACCCAGATTGTTGGGGGCAATTAAGCTGACTTTGTAATAATGCCGCTTGGGGGGGGGGCGAAAGCCCTAATAAGCAGGCATATACATAGAATGAAGGCTATTGCTAAGCTTGCAAGCCGCCCTGAGTCTTCGGAGAAGGGCGGGATATAAATAAAATTAAAAATAAAAAAAAATATTAATATGTAGAGGATGCTTAAAGATTGACTAAACAGAAAGCTATTGCAATGTAATAGCTATTCCTCTGTGTGAAAAATTTCTCAAACCATGCAGATGTGTATAGTTGACTCAGGTGCTTCACTTTTTTACTCATAATTACATCACCCGCCTCTCTCCTAGTCCCTCTTAAAACCAGCTCAAGGAGCTCTCAAGCTAGCACAGGTGCACTCAAGAAGTCCTGGCATTGTGTTGACTCTCTGCTTCTGGATTTAGTGCCAGTATTACACTTTAGGTCAGATGCAAATAATGCTTGTCTTCCAAAATTGTGGGATTTTTCTACAAGTAGTGCCAGACTTCCTAAAAATGCAGTTGGTTCTTTTATGTGTGTAGTAGTTGATTTTGACTACATGAGATCCATTTCCTAGAGAGAAATTACTTTGATCAGGTAAATTACATAAATCTCATTAACTGATTAGTGCATTAGATATATGAATGCATATGTTTATTTTGCCAAGTGTAGAGAGGGGAGAAACTAACTCTGGTTATGATATTACATAGAATGTAACCATGCAGTAGAAAAATACATTTGTATGCTTACAAGTACATGTAGTTCTCAATTTACAACCATTTGACCTATCAAAGTTATAACAGCACTGAAAAAAGTGACTTATGTCTGGCCCTCACACTTTGACCAGTGTGACATCCCACGGTCATTTGATCAAAATTTGGGCACTTGGCAACTGGCATGTATTTTTAACAGTTGCAGCATTTTGGGGGTCATATGATTGCCATTTGCGACCTTCCCAGCCACCTTCTGACAAGCAAAGTCAATGGTAGAAGCTGGTGATGAAATGGTTAGAATGCAGTACTGCAGCTACTTCTGCTGACTGCCAACTGCCAGCAGTTCGGCAGTTCAAGTCTCACCATTGACTCAGACTTCCATCCTTCTGAGATTGGTAAAATGAGGACCCAGATTGTTGGGGGCAATATGCTGAGAGTGCTGTAAAGCACTGTGAAGCAGTATATAAGTCTAAGTGCTATTGGTATTCTCTTAATAACCATGTGATTCACTTAACAATTGCAGTGATTTGCTTAACAATAGTGGCAAAAAAAATTTGGTCCCAATTTTGTTCATAAGTCAAGGTCAATCAGTATGTCACTTGTCAAAAGATAAATTCCTGTGAACAAATCTTGCAATAAACTATATCTGGTTTGTTTAGAATTTTTTAAAAAGAAATAATTTGAATACTATGTGGCAATTTTCAGATAGGTAGATTTTATATACAAATCAGTGAGCTACCAAGAGATAAATTCTCGTGATTTTCAGTGCATGATTCCCTTTTATGAGGGAACCAATTTTGTTAATTGATTCTTACGCAATGTTTCATTTTAAACATAGTTTTATGGAGCATATGAATATGTTGTAATGAACTGAATCAACTCTTAACAAATGCATGTGCATTGATCTGATAATCAATAGGTGTGTCTAGAGTAAAAACTATAATTTAAATTCTGGTTCACTGACTCAAAGATGACTACAAAGTTTTGTATGGAAGCAAAACAAATTGCAGAGGTGTCATGGGAACATAGTGTTAATTGATGTGCTACTCCCGAGCTATAGTTCTGCAAACTATTACTGCCACAGCAACCTCAAAAACACTGAAGAAGAAGCTTATAATCTTCAATTTCTCTGTACTGAACAAATAGAAGACATCTCTTCAAATTTGCTTGAATACGAATAAAAAACTTCATATAGCACTGTGAAGAAGCAGGGTAATGAGTCAAATAGGTCAAGGGATCATGAGCATAAGGCCTCCTAGTTGTGAACTGTCAATAATAGAAGCTCAATGGATGACTTTGGGCCAGTCACAATCTCTTTATCCAGCTTAGCCTTATTCCCAAGTTGAAGGAGGAATTGGAGAAAGGAATACAGAGATCTTCTTTCATTATATATGGATTTACTTGATGCTAGCTCACCATATTAGCTCTTAAAACTTTCAGCTTCCAAATGTAAGGAGATGTAAATCTAGCAAATAAATAACTAGTCCATCCCTCTTCTTCCTGGTATTTTTAGCCCGCTCAGATATGATGCCAGAAGTGGCACAAGTCCATGTCTCCCCAAAACCAGCTTCCTTATCAAGAATTACAATTGAGAGCCAATTTGGTCTAGTGGTTAAGGCATCAGACTAGAAACCATGACAGTATGAGTTCTAATGCTGCCTTGGGCATGAAAGCCAGCTGGATGACTTTGGGCCAGTCACTCTTTCTCAACCCAGCTCACTTCACAGGATTGTTACTGTGGGAAAAATAGGAGGAGGAAAGAGTATTATGTATATTTGATGCCATTATTTATAAATATAATGAAGGAGGGATATAAAAATCTAAGATAAAATAAATAAATTTAAAATATTGTAGTCCAGTCCCATGCATGCATACCCAGAACTAGATCCCTGAGAACCCCAATAAGCATTCAGCCTTGGTTACTTTTCAAATGGACATCCGCCTGATAATAAGCAGAAAAAAACCTGAAGTTGGCTGACGCAGCCTAAAGAGCCTGAAGTGGAATTTCAGCTGCGTGCAATTATCTTGGGTTGCTAGGAGTACAGTTTTTGGCCTGGAGGTGAAAGCTTGGAGAAGGCAGATGTGACTTCACTGAGATTGTGCAGGCATTAGCACTGGTTTTATTTATCTATTTTTCATAAATCCCAAGTTGTAGTTTTGTCAGCAGAGCCCTTGATCACTGAGAGTGGGTTTCAAGATTCATTGAAAGATTTCCCCTGATATGCAGGCAGACAACAGATTTATGAGTTTTAATATCTCTTGCAGTGGAAACATTGCTTTTCATGAGTTATGGACTCACACACACATACACACACACACACTCTCTCTCTCTCACACACACACATGACATGTTTGGGACTGTACATGAATGCCTGCTAGGTTTCTCCCTCACCTGGATAAATATGTTTTAAATACTGATCCGCTGCTGTAAATAAAGCTTATCAGATGCAATGATTCATTCTAGCCTGTGCTAAATAATATAGAGCAGCAGGATGGAACAAACATAAAGTGTGAAATATGAGGGAAATTGGTGGTTAGGAAATATGAAGTATAAATCAATAAAATTATGTTATATAATTATACGCATTAAAAATATTTGAATTACAGTTGTTCAGAAGACAGCCTGAAAGAAAAAACAGGGAAGAGTTTTTGGATGTGGGCTGACCATACCTGAGCATCAAAGCTTAGTAAGATGGGTCTGGTCTACCCCCTAGAATGGACACCCAGGACTGCTGCCTAGACTTGAAAGTCATGAAAGAGCCTCAGAGAAGGCAATGGCAAGCTTCCTTCTATAACATTTCCAAGAAAACTGCACGGGCATGTCTACAAATTCACCTGGGATCAAACTTAAAAGACAGAAGTAGGTTCCAGATTGCCTATTAACTGTAAATATTTAATTTTATTGCATTTGCATTTCTTCTCAAATACATACTCCTAATTCTGATAGTGCCATTGAAGTTCAGAGCTCATGGTTGCATATATTTGTGTTAAGCAGGAAAAAAAGAGATCCCATCAAAGAGAACTAATTTTTCCCTTTCATGATAAGGAAAATTTAAAAAAAACCCTTAATTTCTTTGACAATTGTTAGTAACACTGTACCAATAATAAAAAGAAGGGCACATAACTAAGGCAGAATAGCAGCAAATAGCCCGTGCCTGCAAAGGTGAAGTGAGGGAAGCTAAGGCTCATAATGAACTAAGGCTTGCGACCAAAGTCAACAATAACAAAAAAAGCTTCTTTCAACATATAAAAAACAAGAAAACAATGCCTACGGCTAGATTCTGGATACTGTATTTGATATAAAGAAATATAAGACTGCCATATATAAAGCCACTAGTGGCTTTAAATTGCACTCCAAAAATGCTCTCCTTAGAAAATCCCTATCTAAGAAAGCTGTATATGGTTTTCAGTATCCTTTAGAACAGACATATCAAACTCACGATGTCACATGATGTCGCGAGACGTATCGGAACTATTTTGCCATTGCCGGCAATGGGGTGAGCGTGACTTCTGGATGACGCATCCGAGTTTGACATCCCTGCTTTAGAATTATTGTGGCCTTGAAAACAATAGTGAAAAGCAGGCTCAAAATAAATAACTCAATAGTTGAAAGAGAATAATTTGAGGAAACCAGATGTCAGCCCCATTAGGTGGGCCTGACCAGTAAATTGATTCCACAGGAAAGCTAAAACTACTTTTATGGAAAGTGGGTAATAGAAGTCTGATTCTGCTGGGCCTTCTCCCCTAGTTATATGCTTGTGAATTATGTTTGAACTTTTTCCATATATGGACTTAAGATATTTTTCACCCCAAGTCACTTTGATAACAGATATTGCCTATCTTCATCAAGATTACCTTCCTTATCCCAAAGATGCTTTTTCACGAGGCAACTGGATTTTCTTGTTTTTCTTTGAAGATGTTTCGCTTTTCATCCAAGAAGCTTCTTCAGCTTCTCATCCAAGAAGCATCTTCCTTAGTTTCTACACCAGGTGTGGAAGGGGAAAATGGAAACACATAAGAGCATAATAATAATTTCCCTCATCTGGTTTTATAACACATCTTTTTCTTGTATCTTGATCAGGGCAGAAAGGTGTAAATTTGGTTTTTTTTCCTTTCCTTTTCTTTTTTGGAACCAAGGTGGAGGCTACTGTTTTGGTGGAAAGAGGTTTTTTGAGTAAGCATCATTTGGCAACGAGAGACATGAAGCACATGAAGATGTGCATGAATCCATTTACCAGAAAATCCATTTTAATAAGCATATTTGTTCTTTTGGGGGTGGAAAAGAATGTCACTAAAATTAAAGTCAGCTGAAGCAAAAATCAGGAACAGTTGCTCAAAGTGCAGTTGCACAGAAGCGGATATGAAATGTTTTGAAAACAAGAGTGCTGATCTGCTTGATTTCTATTTGTGTAGTGTGGTGTGTAGGGCTGAATTTAGAAAAAAATCACTAAGACTAAGTTTGAGAGGGCATTCTGCTACCATTTGCAGAATTTTTCAGCCCACATCTGGTTGCCCTATTGTAAGGGTGTCAAACTGGCAGTCCATGATCCGGATGCATCACATGCAGGCCACACCAAACCTGGCTCCGCAAAGACAAGAAACATCACGATATGTCACATGACGTGATTGAGTTTGGCACCCGTGCCCTATTGCTTTGATCTTGAAATGCTGAGAATGGGCAGAGAGGACCACTAGCAAATCAGTTGTCCTTTTAGGTGATCTAGAGAAGGAACTCAGACAATGCCCTGTTCTCTTAGCAGCTCCATCATCATCATAATACAGTAACAACAACAATAATAACAGTAATAAAAATAAAATTAATAATAATAAATAAATCATAATGATAATGATAATAATAAAGTTGGGACCTTGAAGGTCATCTAGTCCAACCCCCTGCTCAGACAGGAAACCCTATACCATTTCAGACAAATGGCTATCCAGTTTCTTCTTAAAAACTTCCAGTGTTGGAGCATTCACCGCTTCTGGAGGCAGGTTGTTCCACTGGTTAATTGTTCTAACTGTCAGGAAGTTTCTCCTTAGTTCTAGGTTGCTTCTCTCCTTGATTAGTTTCCATCCATTGCTTCTTGTCCTGCTTTCAGGCACTTTGGAAAATAGCTTGACTGCCTCTTCTTTGTGATAGTGACTGATAATGATAATGAACAACAATAACAATAATAATAACAGTAAAAAGCCACCTGGTCTCCATGTTGTACAAAACATAAGAAAAGTCACGTGATAGTGACTCCTTCCATCCACATTTTTGTACCACGTTAGGTGCTTTCAATGGGTAAAGCAGGTTTCAGAATACTGTATTTGTGCAGCAGAAACAACACGCTCTGTCTTGACGAGAAACAACAGCCTCGGTTTCAATGCTGGCTTTTAAGTAAGGCGTTTGCTTCAATAGCACCCTCATTTCAAAGGAAGTATGTTCAGTGTATCTGAGCACCTCATGTTTTCTTGAGCAGTTAGGCAACTACTGTACTTTGCTCCTCACTCTAGAAGATGAAGTGCTTCTTTTCTTTGAGCTACCTCAGAAGGTGCTCCATCAAAACTTCACATAGTCTTATTTTGTACATGGTTGTGGCCATTTGCAAAAAAGATAAGAATCTGAAAGGTTGCCATTAGGAGAATTTATCTAGCTAGCAAATTATAATTCTTTTCAAGTTTTTTTTTAAATGAAACACATTGAAGTGTAAAACTGAAAGAACAGCAAATTAGCATTTTATATTCTATTACATTTTCCCCTAGGTTTTACTGTTAAGAGTTCTTGTGTAAAAATCTTAACTTTTTAATATTATGATATTGTGTTGGTAACGGTGGCTTTAAGAGACTTTTCTTTTTACATTTCATAGGCTTCATTGTCATTATCAAAAAATACTAAGTATTTTACTTCAATGACTGAAATAAAAAATATGCATTTTTTTTGCAATCATTATGCTTTTCATAATAGCTTCTACCATGTTTGTACTGCCGTGATGGAAATTAGAAGAGACATGTGGGACTGATCTGAGCTATTTTCCCCATTTCATGTCCATTTAATTCTTCCCAGGTGCACAGTAGCCCAGGCAAAGCAAGGTGAGGTAAAAATGGCAAATTTACATCTTTTTTTCCTTCATGTTGGTTCAGAGTCCTAAACTGCTTCTGGTACTTCTTTTCTTCTGGGAGCTGCCTTGAAATGGAACCCCTTGAATAATATACACTCTAAACTGGATCTCTGTGTATATATGTGTGTTTGTATGTGTTTAAAAATAGTTGCCAAGTTTAGGAGACAAGAGGTGGGATGAGCAAAGTGGTCCTACTTATGGGAAAAAATAGATCATTTATAACTCACCATTTCAGCTTGCTGTAAAAGAAAACATTAGCAATGTTGTAGTTGCAAATACACCGAGCCGAGCTAAAAATAAATCAGCTTATTTCTTGAAGAGAGGCAATGTTGTGGGATCACAAAAGTCTGGAGCTAGTTTTCAACCCTTTGCTCCACCACTCTAATCCCATTCACTTCACACCATGAAAAATATTTTGTACAGATTTGGATATAAAAGTTAACAGAAGTTACATTTCTAAAAATATGGTAGTCTAACAACCGATGACTGCACACCAGAAGTGCTGAAAGCACTGCTAATCACTTGAACACAGAAATAATATTCTATCCCTCCTCCCCACTCTACAAATATTTCTGCTAAATTATTACCACATTATTTTTTTGACATTTTTCCCTCTGAATTATGACAGACTCCTTTCAACTTCCCCACAATTTATAGCCCAGAAATTAAAATAGGGCATATGTTTCAGCAGTTGAGCCCTGTATAAGTCCACATCCCTTCCATAAATTTTATTTCTATGGCAAGGCCCGATTTCCAGGTTTGGCCCATCAAGTGAAACATGAAGTTTAGTTTTTTTTGTTTTTTATTACAGGAATGTTGATTCAATGTAATAAGATAGCAACAAGTTACTTGGAACAATTAGAAAATACTGCCTTATGTTTTATGCTGCAGATTGTACACACATAAATGTACATCCTATGCTTCCCTTTATGAACAGAAAAATAACAAGGAAATTCCTATTTCAAGATTTAAACTTTCAACTATATGGGTCACCATGATATGAACTGAACAAAAGTTTTATACTGAATTGTCAAATAAGGGAGCCCTGAGTACAAGCTGAATGTAGCCATTGATAGGAACCATTACTTTCAGGAGAAACGTTACTAGGCTCCAACTAGAATGTATGTACTATCTTTCCTTCATTTGGGCAAAATCCAAAATCCAAGGAAAGAGCTAAAAATCAAAATCAAACAATGAGGATGAGACTGTTGTGTAATCCCCAAAAGTCAGAACAGAATCAAGGGACTTAAATTCTATGACAAGCAGAGCCTATGTGTACATCATGCATTTATTCCAATCGTATGGGATGAATGTTCTGTAAAAGTTTACACTTTTATTCCTGTAAGACGTAAAGACTTTATAATGTGCTTTTAAGCAGTGGAAGATGAGAGGTCTTACATGTAATGTATTGGCCTTAATTGCCGTAATCAGTTGAGTGATTGCTTAATGGCTGTATTGTTTGAAACCCAGACTACTTGTCTCCAAGACTGTTCACTGTGTTCTTTGCACGGGACTTAGTGCTTTAATTCTATTGGTTGTTGCCTTGTGGTGATCCGTATAAATAGTAGTTCAGCAGCTATCAGGGCTGCTTCTGTTGTTACTGAATAAACGTGTTTGCTGTTTCACCACTCTGCCTCGTCAATGCCCAACCGAACCAAGAACATAACATTACACATATTGCATCCACTCTCCAGGGAGTTGTACAGGTAGTCCTTGACTTATGATCTGTTGCTTAGCAAATACTAAGATATTCATGACTCAATTTCAAATGGTCCACATTTTATAAATGCAGCATACTGCAATCACATGACCACAATTGCCAAAAATTAGCTTTTACTCTTTTTGAGAGGAGAGCAGAGAAGAAGAGAGCAGAGGAATTTTCTAGCCCTGTGGTTGCGAACCTATGGCACACGTGCCACAGGTGGCATGCAGAGCCCTCTCTGTGGGCACGCGTGCCATTGCTCCAGTCCTAGGCCTTCAGATGGGTTTTATAAAACCTTTTCGCTTAGGCCATTTTTTTGCCTCCATGTGCAAAAAAAAAAAAAAAGATTCAATCAATCAATTTCAACCTCTCATGGGAAAAAAAAGATCTCGCAATGTTGGACTTGATTGATTGAACTTTTTAGTCCCACCCAGTCTGCCATTACCACTGCAGACATACCCACCCAATGGGCCACGGGTACTCAATTGGCCACACCCACCCAATGGGCCATGCCCACCCGGCACCTGATGATACATAAGTGGGTTTTGGGTTGCAGTTTGGGCATTCGGTCTCTAAAAGGTTCACCATAACTGTTCTAGCCTTTCTGACAGTCAAACATCTATGTCCACAGAGACACAGAACCCAGTAGCCAGGGGGCAGGAGTACAGAGATCACCAACCGCTGAAGATTCTCCCATGTACTGTCAATTGGGATGGCAAGGAAAGCTTTCATTCTAGATAACCTTAGTCTGGCCTCAGCAGCAGAGTGCCTATAAATTGGAGGCCCTCATATGAGGAGATGTCATCACCAAAGTTAGAAGAATATCTTCATAATGTGGCAAGCAAGCTGTGAGGATAAACCAGTAGTGCCAGAGAGGGTAATTGAAGGGCATTTTTCATTCCATCTTGGGCTTTAGTAAGTCAATATACACACCATGACATCCTGATAAATGTATTTGGAGCAAAATTCACAAATCTTGCTATATTATCTGCAATTTCATAAGAGCACTAAAAACTTGAAAGTGCTATGTTGTCAAGGAGAACAAACTTAATGTTGCTAACTATGCTAACAATTTTACAAGAGTACAATTTATCCAATATAATTGCTTCTGGCTTAAGGAACAGATTACTGAATTACTCCATGATATTTTAAAATAAAGTTTGCAAGGCAGAGATTTGACTTCTCGAGCCATTTCCAATTCATTATACCTTACCGTGTTGGAAAACAGATATAAATTTAGGCATGGAAATCACAAACTCTATATTTTAGGGATAAATAACAGTCAAAACCACAACCAAGTTATTGAGAGATTTATTTACTTTCTAGATACTTCTGATATGAAGCACTCAGGAAATTTCTAGAGAAAGAAAAATGAGAAATTGTAGGCAGAGGAAGCTTACACAGCCCAGATCAAGTATTGACTATTGCTATATATTGTTATATGGTCTAGCTTTAATGATAAGATCAATAATTGAATTAATACTATGTATAGTAAGTATTGGGACGCGGTGGCTCAGTGGGTTAGGACGCTGAGCTTGTCGATCAGAAGGTCGGCAGTTTGGCGGGTCGAATCCCGAGTGCCGCGGAACAGAGTGAGCGCCTATTACTCGTCCCAGCTTCTGCCAACCTAGCAGTTCGAAAGCACGTAAAAATGCAAGTAGAAAAATAGGGACCACTACGGTGGGAAGGTAACAGCGTTCCGTGCGCCTTTGGCGTCTAGTCATGCCGGCCACATGACCACGGAGACGTCCTCGGACAAGCGCTGGCTCTTCGGCTTTGAAACGGAGATGAGCACCGGCCCCTAGAGTCGGAAACGACTAGCACACATGTGCGGGGGAACCTTTACCTTTACCTTTACCTATAGTAAGTATTAATTCTTATACTTACCTTATGGAATTTTTGTAATTTTTTCTGTTAAGCTTAGTTTAATTACATGAACTATTTAGGTTTTTCCCCACTCCATTATCATCATTTAGTAGTTTTTTTTTCTTTTATATTTCACTATTTTAGCAATAAAAGAGGCAAAATAAAAAATGACTACATAGGTATGTATCAATGAGACGTATGTATTAATTATACTGCCTCGATTATAGTGCAGCCTACAATCCCACAATATACAATGTAGGCATTGTAAGAAGAAATTTTATATTTATACTGTTCTATTGAAACAGTAATATTGATTTAGGTTTTTTATGAAATTGATTTATATGGCTACCCATCTCTCAGCTGCAACTCTGGGTGGCTAGCAATACATTAGAAACAATAGATAAAGCAGTATCAACAGAAGATGTAAAATACCCCTTATTTGTGATGCTGCGTCTCTTTCAATTTTGAGGTCCGTAACAACCTTTAAGAATGATCAGGTTTTAAGGAATCACTGCAATGTCCCAAGACCAAAGCAAATTTTGACTCCAGAGGCAAGCTGGCTCCCAGGAAAATGCCTATGGATGGACACAGTTATGAATGCAGCTCAATCCACCTTATTGTACGTATTTAGAATAATGCATATATTTTTGTCTGCACTTTCGTTATTACGTATACTCTTTGACAAACATTATTGTGCCTTAATTAATATTTATTTGTGGGCACTTTATCTCAAGTGGGAGATATTTTCTTTTAATTCTAACCCAAGTCAGAAGACTCTCAGGAGTGCAGTTATTTGTTCAAACACAGATTATAGTTTGGCGATGAATGTGGGAAGTACAAATGAGATACATTTGTTTAACATTTGGCTCCAAGCCTGAAGACACCAGGGTGTGAGCCAAAATGGAAGAGTGTCACAGCTGGGGAGCTAATGGTGCCTCAGGCTCCATTGCCAAGTCTTACTACATTTTTTCCTCTAATTAAAAACTGAATCCTGGATATGACAACCTAGCACTTAATGGAATAGAAATAGTCAGATATAGACATAGAAACAGGAAATTCCCATATTGTTTTAATAGAAAAGAATAATATACCTTTGTTTCTCTAGGACTGAAGGTTTATTGTTTTCTTTTTGAATTTTTTTTATTCCCCCCTCAAAGATAAAATACAAAACACAAAATAAAAACAACAACAAAACAAGAATTACAAACAAGATACAAAAATTGTACATAACAAATATAAAATTAAGAGTAAACATATAATTTCCACCCTGGTTTAACGCTGATACCTGTATCTCAAACAAATCCAATAGGTTCCCCCCTTTTCATTATGGTAATTACTAATTTACATTACATTCTCTTAACAAATATTCCAAATATACAAATCTATTGTCTCTTAATCAAATCAACCAAAACAGTTGTTCACGGTAAGAAAGCTGTTAACTGTTAAACCCCCCAAAATTAAATTTCAAAGCCCTCTTTAACAATTCATTATTATATTCTATTATTATGTTTAACTCATAGAAACTCCACAAATGGCTCCCAATCTCTTATAAACTTGTCGAAACCATTATCTCTAATCAATCCAGTTAATTTCACGATCTCTGCTAACTCAGACAATTTCAAAATGTGAAGGGTTATTGCTGTGTTCATTAGTTTCAAACCCAAAGATGACTAGATGAGTGAGAATCTCCATACACATTAGTTTCAAACATTTCTGAGGAAAATAACATAAGTAAATAAAGGACTCTCTCAAACTAGTATCTATTGATACCTATGTAATTTTTGTGAAAACAATTGTTTGCTATCGCCTTCTAGAATATTATAGAATGTTCTTTCAGTTCCTCAGATAAATCTACAGCTCTTGTTTTTTCCTAATAGCCAATTAAGCATCTAATTACCAATTAGTTTTATTATGTGTCCTTTAGTGCAGGGCTTTTCAACCAGTGGTACGGGTACCAGCTGTGGTACATTGGCACCTGGCAGGTGGTATGTGACCATCCTAGAAAAGTGGTAGCGGGGGAGGGGAATGAGCTGAACTGGTGGTAGCACCGCAGAAGCCTGAGCAAGAGACGTCTGGAACTGCAGGGCTGTCAGGGCTTAGCAGAAGCACCAGGATCAGCCCTTCTTTGGGGCTGTCGGGGTTCAGCAGAAGCGCCAGGATCAGCGCTTATTTTGGGGCTGTCAGGGCTCAGTGGAAGCGCCAGGATCAGTGCCAGGCTCCAGCTGGAGCTCAGCGCTGATCCTGGCGCTTCTGCTGAGCCTAGAAGAAACGCCTATCAGCTGGAATGTTGCAGCATCTCCAGGGTCTTGTGATTTACATTCAAATGCTTGGGAATTGATTCATATTTATGACAGTCACAGTGTCCCAGGGTCATGTGAAGTGACCAAAACCTGCTGACCACCCAACAGATGGGGAAAAAATAAAAACCAAACACCCCCCCACCCCCGCTGCCAATCCTCGACAGAAATGCTCACAACAATGAAAACCTCGGACAGGAGGAAGAGCGCCGCCGGGTGGGCAGGCAGGTGTCTTGCTTGGCTGTGGCTTGTGGGGCACTTTTTTCAGTACCATTGTAACTTTGAACAGTCACCAAGTGAACTGTTGTAAGTCGAGGACTACCTGTACTTCATCACTTTTTTCCTTTTTAGTTTTTGACACCTTGCTAGGCGACTGGTGGTACTTGGATGTTGCCATATCCTAAAAGTGATACAATAGGTGAAAATGTTGAAAAGCCCTGCTTTAGTGACCCAGACCTGAGTCTGGCTTGAGGAAGTCTTTAGCTTACTTTTTAATTTGTTACAGATTCTCAGTATATTTGCAGTATATACTAACTAAATCAGGTCAAATTACTGATAATAGATTAACCTGACCTGTGCTCCTTTTCAGGGAAAAAATAGTATATACCTCAAATATTTAATGTTACAGTGGCTGCCCAAACTTTTCCTGGAAAGCCCACTTAATCCCTCTAGAACAGACATGTGAAACTCGTGACGTCATGTGATGTCGCGCAATGTATCGGAGACTTTTTGCCATTGCCTGCAGTGGGGTGGGCGCGGCTTCTGGATGACAGTTTGACACCCCTACTCTAGAACTATTAAAATCTGGAATTATTTTAGTCAGTTGCTATCTATCTTTCATCATATTTTCAGGGTTTTTTGATAGATTAAGTTTTTTTGATAGATTAGTTTGATAAATTAGTTCCCTCTAATTCTTCTCGAAATGTTTTGTTCATAAGCCAGTGTACTTAATATTTGTTTTCTTCTTCCTTCTCTGCCTGCATCATTGACCCACCAAATTGATGGTGTGTATTATTTTGCTATTAGTGCGGCCTTAATACTAGGAAATCAGTCATTTTCACTGTTCATTTCAACAGCCGTAGAACATTTAAGAAATTATGGATTCCGTACAAGTTTCAACATATTTTTTTATAATGTAAATCAACAGATATTGTGTATACATAGATATTGTGATGAAAATAATATCTATATATTTTTAACAATGGGCTAGGTTCTTTGTAAAATGTAATTTTAAAATCATTATTTGACACAATCTATCAGAACTCTGGATGTGTTTTTTATGAATGAAAAGCAATCTACTCTACTATCTCCACAAACATTTGGCCTCAATCAATGGTTTATAAAAGGTTCCAAGTGCCAGAGGGGAGGGAAGAGGGGGTGAGTGGGGAGATAGTAAACAATTATTTCAGTTTTGGTCTTTTATGAAAAAAATTGAAGATTATTAATCAATTTTTATTATGGTCACAAACCAGCACAAAACTGAAAATCATATTTTTAGGGGTTTTTTTCCTTTGATTAAAGGCAGATAATACAAAAAAAATAAACTGTTGAAAATTATTTGAGTCTGCAGTTCTAAACTTACTTATCTGTAAACTAATCCTATTGAATCTGAAGCTATATATGTGTGTGTGTCTAGATATATACTGTACATACAGTACATACATGCAATGCCCATTTTCAAACTAGAAAATAATTTTCAGTGAGTGTATAGGATTTCTCTACAGTGTTGTTTATTCTCAAATTAGGCTTGATAGCACAGATGTACTCTACGTAATTCATTTTGTGCTGGTATGCATCAAAGAAATGTGTCTGTTCTGTTGACAGCTATTGATTTATGATGATTCGCATATAAATGCATAAATTTCCCTTGTGCAGCTGCAGATATTTCTAGAAAAGAAAATTAGAAAACAATCGCACTCAAAAACTTGGAAAATCAAGGCGACACGTTTGTCTCCAATAACTTTCTTTAAGGAGCTTCAAACTTACAAGCCTGGCTGCGTTCAGCCTTGCAGGCATTTTGTGCAACCTATGTTCCACACTGAGGAACTGTCACAGTTTAATCTGGGTCTGCTAACTTACCGTCGGCATGGCTGTCAGGGGCTGCCCTTGAGGTGCCCTATAGTTCATCCCTGGCCAAGTTTCTCTGGGTTTGCTGTACCACACTGCTAGTGATTTCAGTCTCTGCCTTTCCTTCCTGCCATTCTCTGATGTCCTAAGTGCTGCACAGCACCAGGAGGCCTGCACGGGACAATGATCTCACCTTGCCAGATCCCCTATCCTCCTCTCTCTGTTTAAGCTGGGCAGAATGAAACTATGGGGAAAGAGTTCAAGGTGAATTACTTGACCTGCTAATATCGGATGAGGAACATTTCAGCAGCTTCACCAAGAGGATTTGAACTGATGACATCCTCTTCATCTTGCCCTTTTCCTCATGAAAGAGGCTGTGATCATACTTGGCTTCAAAGCTGAGCTTTAACTTTACCTAGGCAATATCTAGACTGTACAGCAATACTACAATATTTCATCCCCTTCTTGAGCAAAGCCATCCACAGCCATTTTGGGATGTCTCTATCAGAAGAGAAGAACATGCCCTATAAGGCCTGAAAACCATTGGACTTTTTTTTTTGACTCCAGTTTTTGAACCAATGAAACCCATATTTTTCCAGCCACAGGTGGAACAGTGAAACCATGGGCTCTTGTTTTTCCTTTTCCCTTTGTTGAACATGGTGAAGTTGACAAGAACTCCATCTGTTTCCCCACCCCAAGAAGAGTGAACCTGCGCCCTTTGATTTTCACCAGTCACCAAGAGACATGCCAAGTATAAAGGCAAATGAATTTGAAGTCAGTGAAGGAGGACTCATGCAAAAACTCTATTGGTGGAACCCAGATGTCTTCAAATATCCATCCATGGAAAGGAAAGAGAGGGCCATTGTTTTACTGATGCAGGTGGGAAAAGCAAAGAATCCACCAATCGAAAAATGTGACAATCACTTTCTGGACACAAAGCCTGGCCACGTTATTATCAAGCTAGAAAACAGATAAAAATCTGGATAGCAATGTCTTAAACTGCTTCATCTTCAGCCACTTTTAGCATGTGAGATAAGCAGCATAAGGTAAGTCAATGCTGCATAAAATGTCTGAAAAGCAGCAGGTGACAAGCACTGCCGGCACTGCCCTGATCTGCTCTGTTCCTCCTGCACACTTCCTAACCAGCAGTTTTCTCCCTAAAGAACTAAGGAGCAGTTATAGAACTTTGTGAAGATCCATAAGTTTTTTTTATATTTAGCTTTAAAATTATAAATGGAACAGATGAATAGAGGAAACTCTTTGCATGTTTCATTCTTCTTTTACTATAATCCTAGTGTTTCTATAATGCATGTTAAATATGAAGATAAAGTCATTTGGAAAATGGAATAAATATTTACAAGTCTTGAAATTTGAGCAAATTCATCCCTTTTGTAGAACGTTAATTCAGGAAAAAAAATTCTTCACTCTCCCCAATATAATTAGAAAATCCATGTTTCTTTGAAAAGCCAGATAATCCTAATGTAAAACAATCTGTCTCCACATTCGTTGACTTTGAAATGAATGAATTAAACAGACATACTGGGCAGTTGCCCTTTCATTTTCTAGGTATAGTGCAATTGGAGTTAGTATAATATGAACCAGCCTCTGAAAACAGGAAGGCTGATTCATTGCAGGCAAGGAATGGTGTGGGGTATTTAAGATGGGAAACCATAAACAGTTTTAATATCTTCCTTGTTCTTTAGTAGCAATGAATTAACTACAGATGTGTGGTTTTCCCAGTCTTCAAAAGTAAGAATACTGAATTCTGCTATTGTTTAATGGCAGTATCATGCCTGTTACACTTGAAAAATTCCATACGTGGTTGTAATTTCCATACCAAAATGTGTGGAATACACATGTGTGAAACAGGTAGATTTTTCCTGTATCAAGTATATATGAAAGGAACACTAATCAGACACCATTAATTGCTCAAGAACTGAAGGCATTTGCTTGGCACACTCAGCTGGTATCTTATATTTCCTAGTAAATTGTAGGCATGTTGGATGGTTGGGAGGTTGTGAAAAAATCCTTAACAGTGCTAATGAGTCAATTGTTTAATCATTGTTTTGGTTCCAATCACATTAGGAAAGGGAAAATAAGCAACTTGAGGGGACTTCAGAGGAACAAGAGATGGTGCTAGGAGCTATAGTGGAAAGAAAATGTTTGTAAAATTAATCCCATACACACACTCATGCAGACACACAACACCCCTTCCAAAAGAAAGTCTTTCTCTTGGATTCTTCTATAAACCAAACAAGACTTAAAATGTCTTAAACAAATCTTCTAAAATTTAAAAAACAACAGCAACCCTGTCAAAAACATTTCTTCAGTTATTTTTAGGAAATGTTTATGTTTGAACAATAGGAAACCCTGGGGGGAGGGGGAAGCCTCCCTTGTTCTAATCTGGCTCACAGATGCTAGTAGGCAAAACAGATGTGAAAGACCAATATACGGAATGAAGCCCCAGCCGTGTTTTGATCATACTAAAAAGCTAATCAACACTGGAAAGCGGTTTTATCCAAAGCTGCTTATATTATCCAGTTCTGGTTCGTATTGTCTATTCATATAAATGCCTCAGGAGCTTTCAGAAAAAAGAAAAAGATTTTGATATGGATTATTCTCTGAGCAGAGATTATTTTCATGAAAACTAAAGACATTATGATATTAATAAAGCTAATGAGATGTAAAGGTTTATTTAAACAAATACTAAATGCTGATTATTTGCAAATAATGTTGAGTTTAATTCAATGCAATGTGTTCATATGTATGTACAATATATATATATATATATATATATATATATATATATATATATATATATATATATATATATATATATAAAAATTTGTTTTCTGAGGTTTTCGCGGGTGTTTGTATGTAGATCTTTGGTCATTCGGGTTTTTTCCCATGTAAACGTTGCCCTGATACCTCCAATTCTACGTGGGAAAAACCCCAAATGACCAAAGATATATATATGTGTTTGTGTGTGTGTTTGTGTGTGTGTGCATGTATTTATGTATATATATATAATATGAATATGGGTATGTGTGTATGTAGGTGTATGTGTGTGTATGTATACATACAAACACACACAGTGTCTTGTTTTGAGAGAGGGCGTCAGAATTTTATTTTACTGTGTGCCATTGTGTACACAGAAAAGATGTGCTATCCTATCCTATCCTATCCTATCCTATCCTATCCTATCCTATCCTATCCTATCCTATCCTATCCTATCCTATCCTATCCTATCCTATCCTATCCTATCCTCTTCATTGGTGGCAGCTAACTATCAGTTATGATGTGATAAACCTGAAAAAGTTAAAGCAGCTTAATGCATTATATATTTCAATTGTATGACTCGCTTTATATTTGAAAAATATAAAGCATTACATTCTTGATTAAATTATCTTTCCATTGATATATAATTTTATGGTACTACTACAACAAAAAAGTGGTGTTATTAGCCATCAAAACTCAAAAATACACTTTTTCCCAAAAGGTTTCCACAATTTTGGCCATTACTGTAAATCAGAACCAAGAGTTTTTGAACTAAGATTCTTTTTATTTCTATGAAGTATTACTTTGGAATGAATGTAGGTTAGTTTATTTTTAAAAAAATATTGCATTGAAACTTTGTTTAGGATATCAGTTTTTAGACAGATAAAGAAACTTTATTATTTATTCATGGAACTACTCCTTTGACCAGTATGTTTAATCATCACATGAAATTTTATAGGATACATGTTTGAGTTGCAGTGACTTATCTGAGCAGGTCATCTCTAAAGTCTGATTTTTGTAGGAAGAAATTTTATTTTTCTTGAGATGCAAATAAGGATACTCTATGGAATACGTTTTTCAGGCGAAAGATGTATTCTAAGTTCCTTTGTTGAGGATGCCACTTTGAAAACAAAAATGCTATAGCTGCATCTATCAAGTGAGATCTAGTGTTGGCTCTATATTTGGGATCAAAGGCTATATGTTCCTGGCATAGGTGCTTCAGTTGAAAAGAAGTCTTAAAGAAAGGGATAAAAGTATGTAAGGAATACTAAGAAAATATAGCATGACTTCAGAACACAAATGGTTATAGGAGATGCTGGATCACAGTGAAGTTTGTGGGTTGTTCTTCACGAGCTCTTTTCCAGGCTACCTCCTCATTCTTTCCCCAAAGATATAATATATCTAGCTGGAGATTAATCAAAAAGCTAGTAGAGACGATTTGCAAAAAATCACATTTTTTTGCTCTTTGTAATGAAGTCATCTAAAATTGTATGCATGCTTTATAGTTGAGAGGATATCATTTTATTGTCTGCAGGATATTCTAGTAATAATAGCTTCGTATTCCAAAATATGAATGGACAGGCAGTAAAGGAACCACATTATCTAAAGTAAGCAGTATACACTAAAGCTAAGAAGTAGATTTTTGTTTTAAGTCCAAAAACCATATTATTTATATTCCTTTGACTTAATTATCAAAGAGTCATTTTTAAACAATGGACCTTTTCTAAATCCTTCCATGAATAGTTTAGCAGCAACCATATTAACCAGGTTTATTACTAGATATAGAAATAACCCAAAGCCAATTAGTCAAAAGATTTTTTTAAAAATAAACATTAAATACAATTCTCATAGATGTATCCAAGAAACATTAATATTTACATTCTGTCTGCAGTCATTTAATCCAAATATAATTCATAATTTTTTTAGGTGCCCTAAATATGTTCTTTTTAATCAAATGCTTCAATCATTTGGAAAACTTATATCCCAATTACAAAAATGGATTCCTACTAACCTTGATGTTTAGTTATTGCAACAGATATGGTTAGAAGCAAATGTATCACATGAAAAATGAATAGGATTGCTTTAAAATGATTCGGTCATGAAAGGTCTTTATAATTAACTAACTGGAAATTGTGATTTGCTACTTCCGTGTTCTTTAATGTCCCAAATCAGTCAGACTCCATGCCCCGGGACATCACTATTCTGGGAAAATAAAGCTTCAAATGTCTGTCTTCTTCTGACATCCCTCGTTAGAAGCAAAAAAGTGATATGTACACAAAGCCTTAGTGAACTCCTTTCTTTTGTCCTGGAAATTCTAAGATAACAGCCATGTTAAAAAGAAAAGGATTATGGTTTGCTTTGAAAATAATACATCAAAATGGTCTTGTGCTAGACATTCACATAATTTATGAACTGTATTTGGTGATTCTTTTCTTATCCGATCTTTGTGGTGACATATTTTATTTGGGATTTTTTTTCTGCATTAAAAGCTGTTAGTTAAGCAGCACGACTGGGAAATGCTGCATGCTACTTGGTTTTCCTTCCTCCCCCTTCCTCCTGGGGAGTAACAAAAGAACATTTCCATGAATATTAAAAAAGCTACTGTTTTTAACTCCACATTTTTTTAAAAAATGAGAAATTAGTTATTATTGCTAGGAGCATAGATTTAACTACTCGTTGAAAGTTCATTTGACATCTATGTATTAAAAGAAACTATAAAGGGGCCATAATTGTCTCTCTCCCAGCCCCATGTTTAACCCTCCCCTGCTCCATTGGCAACCATGTCCATTGTCCATTAAGTTTATGTTGAGATTAGATGTGTATTTATGATATCAGAATATAGTTTGCAACATGTTTCTTAGTCTCATTCATAATTTAAATATTAAAGAATTTGGCTTAATATTTTCTTAACGATTTTTGCGAGGGTAAAGAAATTCACAACCTTATTCATGCTGTTGACATTATTATGTTATCCTGACAACCATCAAAGGAAACAAATACTGAAAAAAGTAGGCCTTCATATTATCAAAGGAGCATCTGAAAATGATCTGTAAGGTATTGTTGTTGTTGTTAGCTGCGAAGTCGTGTCCGACCCATCGCGACCCTATGGACAATGTTCCTCCAGGCCTTCCTGTCCTCTACCATCTTCTGGAGTCCATTTAAGCTCACACCTACTGCTTCAGTGACTCCATCCAGCCACCTCATTCTCTGTCATCCCCTTCTTCTCTTGCCCTCAATCTTTCCCAGCATTAGGCTCTTCTCCAGTGAGTCCTTCCTTCTCATTAGGTGGCCAAAGTATTTGAGTTTTAGCTTCAGGATCTGGCCTTCTAAAGAGCAGTCAGGGTTGATCTCCTCTAGGACTGACTGGTTTGATCGCCTTGCAGTCCAAGGGACTCACAGGAGTCTTCTCCAGCACCATAGCTCAAAGGCCTCAATTCTTTGGCGCTCGGCTTTTCTTATGGTCCAACTTTCACTGCCATACATTGCAAATGGGAAGACCATAGCCTTGCCTATACACACTCTTGTTGACAGGGTGATGTCTCTGCTTTTTAGTGTGCTGTCTAGATTTGTCATGGCTTTCCTCCCCAGGAGCAAGCGTCTTTTAATTTCTTGGCTACAGTCCCCATCTGCAGTGATCTTGGAGCCCAGGAAAATAAAATCTGTCACTAGCTCCATTTTTTGCCCATCTATTTGCCAGGAATTGAGAGGGCCGGATGCCATGATCTTCGTTTTCTTAATGTTTAGTTTCAACCCAACTTTTGCACTCTCCTTCTTCACCCGCAACAAGAGGCTCTTTAGTTCTTCTTCACTTTCTGCCATTAGACTGGTATCATCTGCATATCTTAGGTTGTTGATATTTCTTCTGGCAATCTTAATTCCAACTTTTGATTCATCTAGCCCTGCCTTTCTCATGATGTGCTCTGCATATAAGTTAAGTAGGCAGGGCGACAGTATACAGCCTTGCCGGACACCTTTCCCAATTTTGAACCAATCAGTGGTTCCGTGTCCAGTTCTCACTGTTGCTTCTTGGCCCACATATATTTGAAAAATATAAAATATTTGTCTCAAGAGACAAATAAGATGGTCTGGTATGCCCATCTCTTTAAGAATTTGCCACAGTTTGTTATGATCCACACAATCAAAGGCTTTAGCATAGTCAATGAAGCAGAAGTAGATGTTTTTCTGAACTCTCCAGCTTTCTCCATGATCCAGCGTATGTTGGCAATTTGATCTCTAGTTCCTCTGCCTCTTTGAAATCCTGCCTGTACTTCTGGTAGTTCTCGATCCACATACTGCTGAAGTCTACCTTGTAGGGTTTTAAGCATAACTTTACTAGCATGAGAAATGAGTGCAATGGTGCGATAGTTTGAACATTCTTTGGCACTGCCTTTCTTTGGAATTGGAATGTAAACTGATCTTTTCCAATCCTGTGGCCACTGTTGAGGTTTCCAAATTTGCTGGCAAATTGAGTGTAGCACTTTTACTGCATCGTCTTTTAATATTTTGAATAGCTCAGCTGGAATACTGTCACCTCCACTAGCTTTGTTGTTGCTCAGCTTTTCTAAGGCCCACTTCACTTCACATACTAGGATGTCTGGCTCGAGGTCAGTGACCACCTCATTGTGATTATCAGGGATGTTAAGCTCATTCTTGTATAGGTCTTCTGTGTAATTTTGCCACCTCTTCTTAATCTCTTCTGCCTCTGTTAGGTCCCTGCCGTTTTGGTCCTTTATCATGCCCACTTTTGCATTAAACGTTCCCTTCATATCTCCAATTTTCTTGAAAAGATCCCTGGTCCTCCC
This sequence comes from Vipera berus, assembly GCF_964194415.1. NCBI lineage: Eukaryota > Metazoa > Chordata > Lepidosauria > Squamata > Viperidae > Vipera > Vipera berus. The sequence continues at coordinate 202,677,630 of NC_138203.1, forward strand.
TATTCTATTGTTTTCTTCTATTTCTATGCATTGTTCATTTAAGAAGGCATTCTTATCTCTTCTAGCTATTCTCTGGAATTCTGCATTCAATTGGGCGTATCTTTCTTTTTCTCCCTTGCCTTTAGCTTTCCTCCTTTCCTCAGCTATTTGTAAAGCTTCCTCAGACAGCCATTTTGCTTTCTTGCATTTCTTTTTCTTTGGGATGGTTTTGGTTGCTACCTCTTGTACAATGTTGCAAACCTCCGTCCATAGTTCTTCAGGCACTCTGTCTATCAAATCTAATTCCTGAAATCTATTTGTCACCTCTACTGTATATTCATCAGGGATATGATTTAACCCATACCTGAGTGGCCTAGTGCTTTTCCCTACTTTCTTCAGTTTAAGCCTAAACTTTGCAATGAGAAGCTCATGGTCTGAGCCACAGTCAGCTCCTGGTCTTGTTTTTACTGACTGTATAGAGCTTCTCCATCTTTGGCTGCAGAGCATATAGTCAATCTGATTTCTGTGTTGACCGTCTGGTGATGTCCATGTGTAGAGCTGTCTCTTGGGTTGTTGGAAAAGAGTGTTTGCTATGACCATCGTATTCTCTTGACAAAATTCTATCAGCCTGTGCCCTGCTTCATTTTGTACTCCAAGGCCAAACATTCCAGGTTCCTATGGAGAAATCTTTACAGCATCGGACTTTCCTTTCACCACCAGATACATCCACAGCTGAACGTCCTTTCGGCTTTGGCCCAGTCGCTTCATTCTTTCTGGCACTACTAGTACTAGCCCTCTGCTCTTCCCCAGTAGCATATTGGACGCCTTCCGACCTGAGGGGGCTCATCTTCCAGCATCATATCGTTTTGCCTTTTGGTACTGTCGATAGGGTTTTCATGGCAAAGATACTGGAATGGGTTGCCATTTCCTTCTCCAGTGGATCACGTTTTGTCAGAACTCTCTGCTATGACCTGTCCGTCTTGGGTGGCCCTGCACGGCATAGCTCATAGCTTCATTGAATTACGTAAGCCACGACAAGGCAGTAATCCATGAAGAGGTGTAAGATATTACTGAGTAGATAAAATACTATATTTTATCATCTCAATTACACCTGAAGGAAAGATTTGAAGCAATTTAAGAAACCTTTCATAAGAGAACACAATTATTGTTCCAGGTTCAATCTCTGGCATTTTTCAGTGATCGATGACTTTTCTGATGAGTGCTACAGTAAACTGCTAGATGTACAGATAGATGGAAAATAACCTAATCTCCATAGGTTGTATGTTGTTTTTGCCACTTCATTTAAAAGTTAAGACCTCCCTTCATTCTTAGTTTTTAACTGAAAGAAAGTAGACAAAATATTTATAGATGTTATCATTATAATAATTTACAAGTTTATCATTATATATTAAATCACATAATAATAATAATAATAATAATAATAATAATAATAATAATAATAATAATAATAATAATAATAATAATAATAATAATAATAATAATAATAATAATAATAAAGTTGGAAGGGACCTTGGAGGTCATCTAATCCAACCCCCTGCTCAGGCAGGAAATGGCTGTCCAGTCTCTTCTCAAAAACTTCCAGTGTTGGAGCATTCACCGCTTCTGGTAGGTTGTTTCACTGGTTAATTGTTCTGACTGTCAGGAAGTTTCTCCTTAGTTCTAGGTTGCTTTTCTCCTTGATTAGTTTCCATCCATTGCTTCTTGTCCTGCCTTCAGTCACTCTGGAGAATAGCTTGCCTCCCTCTTCTTTGTGGCAGCCCCTGAGATATTGAAACACTGCTATCATGTCCCCCCTCGTCCTTCTCTTCGTTAAACTAGACATACCTAATTCCAGCAATTGTTTCTCATATGTTTTGGCCTCCAAACCTCTAATCATCTTTGTTGCTCTTCTTTGTACTCTTTCCAGAGTCTCAACATCTTGTTTACATTGTGGTGACCAAAACTGGATGCAGTATTCCAAGTGTGGCCTCACCAAGGCATTGTATAGTGGTATTAATACTTCAAGTGATTTTGATTCTATCCCTCTGTTAATGCAGCCTAGCACTGTGTTGGCTTTTTTGGCAGCTGTAGCACACTGCTGGCTCATATCTAAGCGGTTGTCCACTAGGACTCTGAGATCCCTTTTGCAGTTGTTACTATTGAGCAATATTGTATATTAAATAAGTTATAATATACTAAATTGATGTGCAATAGCACAAATAGGTGAATAGCTTCTTCACAGTGCATCCTTAGAATTGACTATTTGATCTCCTTGCAGTCCACTGTAGCCTCTTCACAGCCAATTTTCAATTGAAAAAGTGAAATTCAGTAGCTTCACATTCATAATAAATGAGTTTCTCTTCCATCCTTAACATGTTGATGTAGCAAAGATGATTACCAAAAAAATCATCTGTGATTCTAAGGAAGAAAAAAAATCAACAGGCTGACCTGTAGTTGCAAATATAACCAGACCAATTTACAAGCAATTTGTCATGGTTCCAATAAATGAGACCAATTAAAGCAGAACTCCGAGGCTTGAGTTTTCCTCTAAGAACATGTTTATTGGCTACAAAGTTGTCAACATGGTCAAAAGTGAAACCAAGACTAAAAGTAACAGTATTATAAATTAAACTTCTCACCCCAGAAACTATGCAATCAATTACGTCTCCCAATAGAATAGTTTGGTGGGCTTTCTAACATTTGGATCGACCCCCAGTCTAACAATCAGAAATGACCTTGGTTCCCACAGGACAGGGTATTGTTTAAACTAGCATAAAACTCCCCATTCCTCCCCCCAATCTTGTGGCAACCAAAAACTAGCAAGATGGCTTCAGCAGGTTTGTTGCAGAGTTGATACAATTGCTATGAATTTTCAATGTTATTTTATAGTGTTTGTCAATGAGCTGGTATCAGGTATTGTTTTTTGTAATTAATTTCATGTAAACTGACTGATGACTTTATTGAGTCAATGGTTTCTAAGTGCTTGAGGAAATTCTGAAGTCTTCCTTATAAACAACTAAAAATGTTTAGCAAACTTTTTTCTCTGTAAGTTGATTAAGGATATTTTCCTTTGTGATGAAAGTGATCTTGATGGATCAAAGATCAATTTTATTTCTAAACCAGTTAATTTTTAGTTCCCAGATAAATCTAAATGGTATCATTAACCTTCCAACATGCAGTAAAAAAAATTAGGTATGAAAGTAAGGAATGGAAGTTTGCTAAGACAACAAATCTCATGAAAGACAGTTTTGGCTATCTATATTTTGGATCTTGTTTAACTAGACCAGGGGTAGGCAACCTTGGCTCTTTTATGACTCATGGACTTCAACTCCCAGAATTCTTGAGCCAGCCTACCCCTGAACCTATCCTGCTATTGCCTGATGACTAAATAGTGGAGGAAGAGATATTCAGCAAAGGATCCCCAGGATAAGCCAGCAAAATAGTATGCAAGATCTTTTCTTTGACCTCTCTTAAGAAATGGTGTCCTTTTCTTTCTTGGAATAAATATATGTTGTCATGCTGTCCTAGCTCCGGGTGTGAATTTCAAAACTTGCCTGGTTTTGTTTTGCAAACTCGGAAAAAGAGAGGAAAGATTTCTACTTTGGACTAATCACATTATGAACTAAGGATATTTTCTTTTTCACATAAAATAATTAGGTACTCATGCTTTCCCAGTAAAGGCAAGTCCTATAAATAGATATGTGATACCCTCAGTAGACAAAAGCTGTTGCTATTTTGTACTTGGGGAACATATGTATAAGTATCTAGATAAAAATATGATGTCCAATTTTTCCTACTGGGCCTCACTCTGAGAAAAAATACAGCAATAATAATAATAATAAGAACTTTATGTGGATCAGGCTTGTCTTTTGCGTTCTTCTCTTGTTTTGTTGACCTGCACCCCGTAATTTCAAGAAAATGTACACTCTGGAGAAACAGGTGCCTGCCAAGTATGTATGTAAAGAATCTGTATCTTTGGAAAAATATGATGTTCAATAAATGTGACTGACTAATAAGTTAAGCCTTAAGCAAATCTTTGGTAGCGATTAATGCAAGTAAGGAATGTAAACAATTAATGGATGCAGTGGTGATTGGCTAAGTCAGTATTGATTGAAGAATCCCTGTTATATCTGAGGCACTATAAGGTTCCCTCACTGTTAAGTGAATTTTGGCTCTTTTTAATTGTTGCTGTTATCCAGTCAACAAGTCATGTCTGACTCTTTGCGACCCCATGGACCATAGTACACCAGGCTCCCCTGTCCTCAACAGTCTCCTGGAGTTTGCCCAAATTCATGTTCATTGTGTTGGTGACATCATCTAATCACCTCATCCTCTGCCATCTCCTTCTCCTTTTGTCTTTAATCTTCCCCAATATCAGGGTCTTTTCAACAAAGTGGCCAAGATATTTGAGCTTCAGCTTTAGTAACTGTCCTTCCAAAGAACTGTCAGGGTTGTCTTCTTTTAGGATTGACTGATCTGATTTCCTTGCAGTCCAAGGGATTCTCAAGAGTCTTCTCCAGCACCACAATTTGAAAGCAGCTCTCTTTAACACCATTTTATAATTGACATTGATCTCTACTGGGGATGCTTGAATGTATTAATGTATGATTGTGTTATAATTATTGTCAATTGTCAGAAGTTTTTGTAGATTATGGTACAATACAAATATAATAAACAAACTTGATTTATGCAGTGTGTATAGAAAGAATGGATGAAAAATTTATTGCAGAAACAGTACAGCTCAAAGCATGTTTGCAATTAAGAATTTAACATTCCTGTAGTTAAACTGTCCATGGATTTGCTTAAAGTAAGGGAACATTTTTCTGCTTGTTGAAAGCATTTTGGCAACTGTTAATAGTTAAAGATGGCTTTCGGAAGGATGAATATATTGTAATATATTGCTTGTTGGTTTGTATACTGAATATTACTAAAATTGGAATTTAAATGGCAGGACAGAAATAATTTTCCTGCAAAAGAATAGTGGTCTGGTGACCTTCAAGATCCAATACTGTTTGCAAATTCTGTGGTGAGATTATAGTTATATACAAAAGTTAAATCTGAAGTGAAAATACCTTAAATGTTTCCTTCTTTCGATTAGGTTATTTGTGAGAATTACACCTGAACTCTTTCACTTGCACAAGAATATATGAGGACAGGGTATTAGACTGTTCACTCACTCAAAGCATGTTATTGGAGGTGATTGGAGTGGGGGAGTGAGAAAATGGGAGTTTAAGTGGAGTGGATGAATGGATGGATTGTGAGAGAAGTTCTGAATCCTAGTCCTAGGAAAGCTTCATATGAACATATAATAATATTGTGCCAGATAACTCAAGAATTTGTCATCTATTAAGGCATTGTAATATTAAGGGAACTGTTTATTTAATAAACATTAATTAAATTCTTTGTTTAAATCCCAAAGGTGCTTTTTCAAGTGGAAACTGGACTTTTTTTTTCTTTGAAGACGTTTTACTTCTCATCCAAGAAGCTTCTTCAGCTCTGACTGGATGATGGGGAATGAAAGGATTTATATTCCTTGCACACAGCTGGTCATTCTTTGCATTCTTTTAGAGAGTTGTTGAGGCCACTTGGAGGTTTATCTGTGTTCTCAAGGTCTGAAGCTGAAGAAATGTCTTAGATGAGAAGTGAAACATCTTCAAAGAAAAACAAGAAAATACAGTTGCCTCTTGAAAAATCACTGTTGGTTCAACCATGACCTGGATGACTGAGACTCTCCATAGACACTCTTTGTTTAAATGTTACAAAATGACTGTACCGTTCTGTATCCCCACTTCTATTTAGTCACATTACCCCTTATATATAAATCAAGGAGAGAAATAAAAAAATATTTCCAGGCAAGGAGGGAGTTTGGTGGTGCCAAGCAAACTAATAGACCCCCCCCCCAAGAGATCTGTTTTATTGGGATTATATTTCAATTTTGAAAAACAAAAGATTTATAGAGGATGCAGTATGCCAGCATAAAATTAAGGCAGTAACCTTTTTTAAAATACCAAAATGAACTTTCTGTATATGCATTGGCCATATGGGAATGCCTGGGAACAGCATTCAAAGCAAAGAGATACTTCATTCATGTTCCTTTGGGTGCTGAGGAATTTCATAATTTTTATGAGCCAATTCTGAGTGAGACTGAAAGATCTGACAGAGCAAAACATTGGGAAGAGTACACAGAGTGAATATGAAGCAACATCTGTTCTTTAGTACTTTAGAAGAGAGAATTATTTCTTTCTAGTCCAAGGCTACGTGAGGGAAGAAAAGTGAGAAAAGATCTGTCAATAGAAGAGAATATATGTAGCTCATTGTTGAGTTCTGGAGACCCTAGTGCTCTCTGAACTTGATTGTTTGCTTGCAGTTGTTTTATTAGCCAACTAGGTAACATTATTGCCTGCCAGCATCAATATCTACTGTCAATCTGAAGTAAGTACAATATCAAAGTTTATTTAGATACTGTAAAAATTACATCTTTTTTGCCACTAAGAAAATACTTTTCAGAATGGTATCAAAGTTGAGGAAGCTTGTTTGAGACTTCAAATATTTTTTGTTAGCTATTTGTATTGTTACATTTTCCATATATTTTTATTTTGTCATCTCTCTCTGCTGGTAGGGTCTTTTTCTTGTAGAATGGCGAGGAAAGTGATTTTCAGCAATCCATCTTTTTGCTGCAGGACCTTACAGCTTTCCAAATTTGTTCTGAAAGACCTTGAGAAGACCATGGGGCTAATTGATGGAAGTTTCTCTTTATTGCCCTAAAATTAAAACTGTTAGAAATTTATTCATCTTTGATTCATGTGCATTCCTTTTTCATTTCCTTTTTCCTCCAAGTATATCTTGGATTCTACACCCAACAACTAATTCCAGAAACATAGCATTGTTGCTTCATACTAGCATGGTTGAATCCTGCAAGAAGTAAGATATTTAGGAGTTTATTAGATCCAAACTCCTCCAAACCTGGAGGAAGACAGTAACTTTTCTTATTAGTAAAACTAATTAGTGAAATGGCCAGGTGAAAAATTTGGAAAGGTGGAAATCACAAATCTACCATGATTGATGTGATTTGCTTTAAGTGGACTATCTTCATTTTGATCTTGCTTGCAACAGTTAATAAAAATTAGAGTTTAGTTTCTTTTAGAACTTTATACATGCACATTCCTATCTTAAATCCAAGATGGTTAGCCACTATTCTAGTCCAAAGTCAAGTACTTTAGGGTCCTCCAATATGTCGAATGACAACTCCAATGGACACTTGCCACCAGTCATGTACATTTGATGTGCACAGGTTGCTTTCAATTCCTTATGGCCAATATTTCCAGTACTGTCCATGGTACTGAACCTGCTTTGCTCCAGCTTTGTCTCAGACATGCCTATCTATCCCACCACTACACAGAAAAACAACCCTGTAAAAAACATCATTGTATTTTCATATTAGCTACTTTAAGGATCTGTTTTGAGAAACAAAACATGATGTATGGACATGTTTTGAAAATGAATGAGAAAATTTTATTTAGACCTTGCACCCAACACAACACCTCTCAGCTACTCATTAAAGCAGCCACATTTCTCCCACAAAATGCTCTGCTTTAACAAATCCATTCATCAAACTCAATGGGATTCCTAAGGAAGTGGTTCCATCTCTTCCATATTTGTACTGAAAGTAAAAAAAGGGGGGGACATTCTAAAGAATTGTAGAGAAGGGTTTTGCTTGCATTCATATGACATAATTTTCCCCCAAATTCTTTTCCCTAGCTCTAAATAAATAAAGACCTAAATAGTTTAAAACATATAGTACATTTACAAACATATAGTACATTTTAAAATATTTTTTAAAAAGAACTTTGGAATTTTCTGATTATGCTTGCTTTTAATTCTGCAAGTTCCTGCCTGGTAATGTGATGCACTCCAGCAAGTAATTGGGTGGAAGAAATAATTTAAAAGCAGATGCTCTTCAGCTGTGCAGACATATCAAGTTCAAAAAAGAAACAATGCCTGTCTCTCACTAATGAGGAGATCAATTCTCCTTCCTTCTTTCCCCAAATTGTTGCTGTGACATTGATGAATTTGAGAAAACAACAGTTTAGTATGTCTTCGTTAAATAATTGAGAATATGGTGGACTTCTCTATTACCCAGCTGTTTACATTTCAATCTGTCTAGTATACATTCATAGATTATTGATGCTTCATAAACCTCACTATTGTATTTTCAGACTTGTTATATCCTTACACAAATTGACAGACCAGTGAGTCCCAATCTAGGCACAGCAGAGCAAGCAATTATATGTTTTTATGTCTAGGAGTGTTATTAGTTATACTGACTTAATCAGTGAGCCTGATTAAGTTAACTAATAAAGTTATGGAAGTTATTAACATTGTAATTTTTCCCTTTGTCTTATGTGAAGGGAACAAATCAAAAGATTATCAGTTCAAGAGGAATAGGGTAGGAAGACAGATCTTTACTTTGAGCAGACATTGCAGCAATTGATTATTTAAATGCAAATAAGAAATACACCAGCCAATTAAACATAGGCCAAAAACTTTCCTGAGGTTTTTGATATCAAATAGGATGTGTCCATAGTCATAGTTGGATTGTTCTTCTAATCTTGTGATATCCCATTGCTTTCTGGAGTTTCTCTGCTACCATGATTGAATAAGAAGAATCAAGAAACTCTCGAAATTAAGGGTGGAGAATATGAGGACTGAGGCAATAGCATGTCCGGTATCCCTCCTCATGGTCCTAATTAAACTACCTCCCATCACAGCAATTAAAGGCAAGTTCTGTTTTGGAATGATTAGCAATTTTGAGGTTGCACATTTCATTAGGCTATGGACTGTTTTCCAAACCACAATCAGATACAAACAGTCATCAAAAGTAGGCCCCATAGACAATTTTTAATATAATTTATGTTAAATGTTCAAATTCATTGCCATTTTCTTCTACACCAGGGGTGTCAACTCACAATGTCACGTGACGTGTCTCAACGTATCATGACTTTTTTTCTATTGCCGGCAATGGGGTGGGTGCAGTTTCAGCATGATGCATCCAGCCCACAGGCCAGCAGGTTGACACGCCTGTTCTAAACATTTCCTTAATCAACAAAAGACTTTTGAATATTCCTAAGCACAGTAACAGTGCCTCTAAATAAATCAATAAAAATAAAACACATTGTCATTGGCTTATCATGGGGTTTAAGGTTTGATACACACTGCGTCTGTCTGTCTGTCTGTCTGTCTGTCTGTCTGTCTGTCTGTCTGTCTCTCTCTCTCTCTCTCTCTCTCTCTCTCTCTCTCTCTGTGCATGTGTGTGTGTGTGTGTGTCTGTGTGTGTATTTACAGCAAAGGAAGTAGGAGTGTCATTGATTATACTGACCTAATCAGTGAGCCTGATTAAGTTGACTAATAAATTAATACATAATCAAGAAAAAAGTGGCAGAAAATTACATCGGACAGGAAATTTAATTTAAAAACATAAAGGGGAGTAAGTCTGATCTAGCAATTTTTCCTAGATGGTAAAATCACTTCTTATCGATGTAATCCCCTTCATGGATTACTGCCTTGTCATGGCGAAGGGGCTTGCATAATTCAATGAAGCTATGAGCTATGCCATGCAGGTCATAGCAGAGAGAACTGGATACGGAACCACTGATTGGTTCAAAATTGGGAAAGGAATCCGGCAAGGCTGTATACTTTCGCCCTGCCTGTTTAACTTATATGAAGAGCACATCATGAGAAAGGCAGGGCTAGATGAATCAAAAGTTGTAATTAAAATTGCCGGGAGAAATATCAACAACCTAAGATATGCAGATGATACCACTCTAACGGCAGAAAGTGAAGAGGAACTAAAGAGCCTCTTGTTGCAGTGAAGAAGGAGAGTGCAAAAGTTGACTTGAAACTTAACATTAAGAAAACCAAGATCATGGCATCTGGCCCTCTCAATTCCTGGCAAATAGATGGGGAAGAAATGGAGGTAGTGACAGATTTTATTTTCCTGGGCTCAAAGATCACAACAGATGGGGACTGCAGCCAGGAAATTAAAAGACGCTTGCTCCTGGGAAGGAAAGCCATGGAAATCTAGGCAGCACACTAAAAAGCAGAGACATCTCCCTGCCAGCAAAAGTGCGTATAGTCAAGGCTATGGTCTTCCCAGTTGCAATGCATGGCAGTGAAAGTTGGACCATAAAAAAGGCTGAGCACCAAAGAATTAAGGCTTTTGAACTATGGTGCTGGAGAAGACTTCTGTGAGTCCCTTGGACTGCATGGTGATCAAACCAGTCAGTCCTGGAGGAGATCAATCTGACTGCCTTTTAGAAGGCCAGATCCTGAAGTTGAAACTCAAATACTTTGGTCACCTAATGAGAAGGAAGGACTCACTGGAGAAGAGCCTAATGCTGGGAAAGATTGAGGGCAAGAGAAGAAAGGGCCGACAGAGAATAAGGTGGCTGGATGGAGTCAATGAAGCAGTAGGCGTGAGCCTAAGTGGACTCCAGAAGATGGTAGAGGACAGGAAGGCCTGGAGGAACATTGTCCATGGGGTCACGATGGGTCGGACACGACTTCACAACTAACTAGATGTAACTGATGTAATAATTTGAACAAAAGAGATAATTACTGTATAACAAATTGCAAGTTATTATAAAAAGATCTGCAGCTAAATGGGAACTCCTTTGATCAGGAATTTATATAAATCAGTCCATGCAATCCAGAGGATATGAAAAAGGGAGGATAAGGTATTGACTTTTGCTTAGCAAAGCCATATGTGTTTGGCTTAGAAATAGAGGAAGAAGGAATCCACTCACAAGACAAGGCATCTCATTATATCTGTCTATATGTTCAAATGAAGCTACCTATAGGAATTTCAGCCCAGGAGCACGAATTCTGTGGAGTCAGCACTTGTGATGTAATTTGGAAGACACATATGTAGCACCTATCTGGAACATTTTAAACCAGGGGTCTTCAAACGTAGCCCTTTTATGACTTGTGGACTTCAATTCCCAGAATTCCTCAGCCAGACATGCTGGCTGAGGAATTCTGGGAGTTGAAGTCCACAAGTCATAAAAGGGCCAAGTTTGAAGACCCCTGTTTTAAACCAAAAACATCTTTTCCCAGGAATATATAACAGTAGCAGAGGGGAGCCCAGGAAAACATGTGGCTGCTTTGTAGCATTCCAAACAGATGCTTGTGCATAATGACATAGGCCTTAATCCCCTATTGACTAAGTAGCAATACCCAGATAACTTTGACTGATCTTGAAAAAAACAAGAAAGATTAGTGAAACTATCTAAGGAGATCACCTGGAAACCACAAGAGAGCAGACTAAATTGAGAAGTTTTGTAAAAAAAATATTCTAGAAGAAAGCAGTGTTGCCAAGAAAACAAAATGGGCATTGGATTTGCCAGGAGTTAAACAAGCCTTATCTATAACTTCAGAGATTTGCAAGTAATAATTTCAAACAAATACTTAGATTTTAGGAGTTGAATTCCATGATCAACTATACTAATTTTTCAAGTAACATTGATCAACTATCATTTAGAATAAATTCCCTCTGCTTTATGAACATGGCCATATTATCTATTACAAATTGACCATGGCTCTTTGATTCAGTACATTTAATAATATCTAACTAAATGGCTTTCCTTACACCAGAACAACAATTTCCTCTGTTTATACACTATTGTTCCCATTTGTTGCATAGGTTATACATAATAGGCTCTTTGTGGACACTCATAGTTATTTATGTGGAGTAATACATGAGAGAAACGTCCACTTCTCTTGAGGGCTCTTCTTGCTGCACATAATTTTTTTCCAAAGATTAGTGGACCAGGGCCTGGGCCTGAATATGCATGCAATGTTCCAAATGTTACCATAATTCTATTTCAAAACAGTACGTCATGAAAGAAAGGTCAACAATTATTTACCAAGTTCTTCAAATTGATAAAATATGCTTCCCACTCTGTGGGGCAGTGCAAAATTTCACAATGGGTTCACCACAAATATGCTAAAATGGTGACCTCCAGTTCTTCATTAATTATGCCACCAGAATGTTTAATGGTAGTTGTGACTGGATAGTTGTTTGGACTATAAAAATGGCTAAAAGCACCATCTGTTTCAACACATTCAAGCATATTCAGGAGGAAGACATTTTAGATGTTTTGGCAATATAGGTAAGGATATGCACAAAACATTCACCTTTTGGAGGACAAGATAACCCAGTGGAGAGGTTCCTCATGTGCAAGAAAAGTTTCATAAAACATCTTGGAGAAGCCACCATTACATATGTGTTTAAATAGAATTTGCTTATACTGTCACAACATGTTATTTGAAGCAGATAACAAATGTTTGGAGGTGCATGTATTTCCAAAGTTTGTGGATTATATATGTTGGTAACAGTTTCCATTTTTTTAAAGCAGTACTAGACATAGACATAGAATATCTTTATTGTCATTCTAAATGTACACTAATCCACATACATTAAAATGAAATTCTGTTGCATACAGCTCTCAAAGAGTCACCACCTCCAATATACACTATATAAATAGGACAAAAAATTTGTATATATTCACATATATTCTATGACACAAAGCAAAAACACAGTCTAGTTCAGATTTATACATGAACATGGTGAGAAAAACGAATCTTGCAAGTTTACCAGATGGATAGCATAGGGAACAAAGCTGTTACAGAATTTGGTAGTCCTGCTGGCAAAAGAGGAGCAACAGAAACAGACCGTAAAGTAGTGTATGGGGTCTCTAACAATGCTTTGAGCTCTAAGCACATAGCGCTTATAAGCAGTGTCCTGAATGAAGGGAATCGAGCTTCCTATATTCTCAGCTGTCCTTACCACTCTCTGTATGGACCTTCTATCTGAGGCACTGCTACCACCAAACCAAACAGTGAGGCAGTTTGTTAAAAAAGCTCTCAGTTGTGCCTCTGTTAAAAAGTGGCCAGGACAGAAGGAGAAAGATACTAATACTGTTTGTCTATAAAATATGGAAACTTAGGAAATTACAGGTTAACCTGATTCCACATGCTTAGAACATATCTCAGAAATTGATCTTGAATAAATAAACTATAGCTATAGCTTCCTTCCCCTTCATGGATTACTGTCTTGTCATGGTGAAAGGGCTTGCGTAATTCAATGAAGCTATGAGCTATGCCGTGCAGGGCCACCCAAGATGGACAGGTCATAGCAGAGAGTTCTGACAAAATGTGATTCACTGTAGAAGGAAATGGCAAACCACTCCAGTATCTTTGCCATGAAAACCCTATCGACAGTACCAAAAGGCAAAACGATATGACGTTGGAAGATGAGCTCCTCAGGTCGGAAGGCGTCCAATATGCTACTGGGGAAGAGCAGAGGGCTAGTACTAGTAGTGCCAGAAAGAATGAAGTGACTGGGCCAAAGACGAAAGGACGCTCAGCTGTGGAGGTGTCTGGTGGTGAAAGGAAAGTCTGATGCTGTAACGATTTTTTCTGGAATGTAAGATCCATGAATCAAGCAAGCTGGACGTGGTCAAACAAGAGATGACAAGACTGAACATCAACATTTTAGCTATCAGCGAACTAAAATGGACAGGAATGGGTGAATTTAATTCAGATGACCATCAGGTATACTACTGCGGGCAAGAATCCCTCAGAAGAAATGGAGTAGCCTTCATAGTCAATAATAGAGTAGGAAAAGCAATACTGGGATACAATCCTCAAAATGACAGAATGATCTCAGTTCGAATCCAAGGCAAACCATTCAATATCACAGTAGTCCAAGTCTATGCCCCACCCACCAGTGCTGAAGAGGATGAAATTGACCAGTTCTATGAAGCCCTACAGCACCTTATAGAACTAACACCCAAAAATGATGTCCTTATCATCATGGGGGATCGGAATGCTAAAGTAGGAAGCCAAAAGATAACCGGAATAACAGGCAAGTTTGGCCTTGGAGTACAAAATGAAGCAGGGCACAGGCTGATAGAATTTTGTCAAGAGAATACGATGGTCATAGCAAACACACTTTTCCAACAACCCAAGAAACGGCTCTACACATGGACATCACCAGACGGTCAACACAGAAATCACATTGACTATGTGCTCTGCAGCCAAAGATGGAGAAGCTGTATACAGTCAGTAAAAACAAGACCAGGAACTGACTGTGGCTCAGACCATGAGCTTCTCGTTACAAAGTTTAGGCTTAAACTGAAGAAAGTAGGGAAAAGCACTAGGCCACTCAGGTATGAGTTAAATCATATCCCTGATGAATATACAATAGAGGTGACAAATAGATTTAAGGAATTAGATCTGATAGACAGAGTGCCTGAAGAACTGTGGACGGAGGTTTGCAACATTGTACAAGAGGTAGCAACCAAAACCAACCCAAAGAAAAAGAAATGCAAGAAAGCAAAATGGCTGTCTGAGGAAGCTTTGCAAATAGCTGAGGAAAGGAGGGAAGCGAAAGGCAAGGGAGAAAAAGAAAGATATGCCCAATTGAATGCAGAATTCCAGAGAATAGCTAGAAGAGATAAGAATGCCTTCTTAAATGAACAGTGCAAAGAAATAGTAGAAAACAATAGAATAGGGAGGACCAGAGATCTTTTCAAGAAAATTGGAGAGATGAAGAGAACGTTTAATGCAAAAATGGACATGATAAAGGACCAAAATGGCAGGGACCTAACAGAGGCTGAAGAGATTAAGAAGAGGTGGCAAAATTACACAGAACTATACAAGAACGAGCTTAACGTCCCTGATAACCACGATGAGGTGATCACTGACCTCAAGCCAGACATCCTAAAATGTGAAGTGAAGTGGGCCTTAGAAAAGCTGAGCAACAACAAAGCTAGTGGAGGTGACAGTATTCCAGCTGAGCTATTCAAAATCTTAAAAGATGATGCAATAAAAGTGCTACACTCAATTTTCCAGCAAATTTGGAAAACTCAACAGTGGCTACAGGATTGGAAAAGATCAGTTTACATTCCAGTTCCAAAGAAAGGCAGTGCCAAAGAATGTTCAAACTATCACACCTTGCACTCATTTCACATGCTAGTAAAGTCATGCTTAAAATCCTACAAGCTAGAATCCAGCAGTATGTGGATCGAGAACTACCAGAAGTACAGGCAGGATTTCGAAGAGGCAGAGAAACTAGAGATCAAATTGCCAACATATGCTGGATCATGGAGAAAGCTAGGGTGTTCCAGAAAAACATCTACTTCTGCTTCATTGATTATGCTAAAGCCTTTGATTGTGTGGATCACAACAAACTGTGGCAAGTTCTTAAAGAGATGGGCGTACCAGACCATCTTATTTGTCTCTTGAGAAACCTATATGTGGGTCAAGAAGCAACAGTGAGAACTGGACACAGAAACACTGATTGGTTCAAAATTGGGAAAGGAGTCCGGCAAGGCTGTATACTGTCGCCCTGCCTATTTAACTTATATACAGAGCACATCTTGAGAAAGGCAGGGCTAGATGAATCAAAAGTTGGAATTAAGATTGCGGGTGAAGAAGGAGAGTGCAAAAGTTGGGTTGAAACTTAACATTAAGAAAACCAAGATCATGGCATCTGGCCCTCTCAATTCCTGGCAAATAGATGGAGAAGAAATGGAGGTAGTGGCAGATTTTATTTTCCTGGCCTGCAAAATCACTGCAGATGGGGACTGTAGCCAAGAAATTGAAAGACGCTTGCTCCTGGGGAGGAAAGCCATGGCAAATCTATACAGCACACTAAAAAGCAGAGACATCACTCTGCCAACAAAAGTGCATATAGTCAAGACTATGGTCTTCCCAGTTGCAATGTATGGCTGTGAAAGTTTCACCATAAGAAAGGCTGAGCACCAAAGACTTGAAGCCTTTGAACTATGGTGCTGCAGAAGACTCCTGCGAGTCCCTTGACTGAAAGGCGATCAAACCGGTCAGTCCTAGAGGAAATCAACCCTGACTGCCCTTTAGAAGGCCAGATCCTGAAGTTGAAACTCAAATAGTTTGGCCACCTAATGAGAAGGAAGGACTCACTGGAGAAGAGCCTAATGCTGGGAAAGATTGAGGGTGATAGAAGAAGGATTAAATCTCCCACAAAATGTGATGATCCTATTTAACCTCAATTAAACTACTGTCAAGCCCTTTGGGCTCGACATTACAGAAGGGACCGGGGGAGCACAAACGGAATTACCCGCCCTGTCCAGCCGCGCCCGAACTCACCAGCTGACCGGCGGGCGAACGCCGAGCCCGCAGCCGCGTCAGCAGCTGAGAGGCGGCCGGAGGGCATTACGAACGGCCGAGACGGGGCCGCGCCGGCAGGAACGGCTTCGAGGCAGCTGGAGAGCACTGAAAACGGCCGAAAGGAGCCCGCGCCGGCAGGAACGGCTTCGAGGCAGCTGGAGAGCACTGAAAACGACCGAAAGGAGCCCGCTACTGCACGAACAGCTGAGAGGCGGCCGGGAATAACTACGCGCAGCCGCGGGGAGCTCGTGCCGGCACGGAGAGCCGGGAGGCGGTTGGACATGGTTGTTGACGGTCGCGCGGCTCCATCGGCTGCGGGACGGCCAGGGACACCTGCGGCTGGAAACAGCTACAGGTCCTCACGGCGGTCAGCTGTGCGGCGGCTGAGTTCGAGCGTCGGTGACCACGCGGGGCTTTCAAAGCCTTGGCCGCCTCCACCGGCGGTAGCCCAGGGGGCTCTACAATTACGCTCACACGGCGCGGCTGCAGGAACAATACGGGGCGCTGGGATGGTGGAGGGGAGCACAGCGAGGGCTTTCGGTAATGGGGGAGGGGGGTGCTGGGATTGTACCTTTCTTCGGGTTATGTGGTCCACAGTAGCAGGGGAAGAGGTAGGGTGTGGGGTGACGGGATTGGGGCGGGGTATTTACGCAGCTCAGGCGGGTGCTGGCCTGCGCGGGGAGAGGGTGGGGTTAATGGGTGGAGCTGTTGCCTAATTATCAGCAGAGTATAAAAGGCGCGTTGGGGGTGAGTAACTCCCAACGCTGACTTTTTTAATGCTTGGAGATCCTGACATTAAAGGTGCTCTCTGCAAGTCATCCGTACTTCGTCGTGATTTTCCTGAGTGTTTGTTATCCCCGGCGGAGACGAGAGTTTGACAGTAAGTCAGCGTTCAAACAGCACAGCGCTCTTCTTGCTGGGCTCTGGTTTTTGCCTGCCACCATGGCTGAGGGGACCCAGGGCAGTGTGCCCGTGGCAGGAGGGGAGGAACCAGCTGGGGCTGCTGTGCCTCTTGAGGTGGGGGAATTGGCAGAGGCCCCACCAGTGGTTCGGCCTAAGGTCTGGGACCTTGGACCATCACCAAAGGGAGCTGAGGCTCCAGAACCGGCTGCCCAGGAGAAGCCTGGAGAATGGTGGCTCAGTCCTGTCTTGAGCCAGCCAGTGGCTGGACAAACCCAACCATCTAGAGGGAAGGGGTCCCTCTGGGAGTGGAGAGAGCGTCGTGCCACCGATGAGGGCGGAGAGGAGTGGAGCTACACCACGGCTCCTGGCAGTTATACTATGGACGTCCTGAGGGACCATTTTGGAGAACCCCGGCCATGGACCCCTGCTGATGCCGACCTGGAGACTGGTGGATGGGCACGACCCCGGACCGACCCGGAGCGTAGGGGTCAAACCCGGTTCCATTTGGCAAGTCCCCGTTTTCGGGCTCCGCAGGCCCCTGGTACCCCACAGGTCCCAGGCCTTCCATCGCCGGGACCGGCGGCTGCTCCCGACTTGGGCCTCGCAGGGCCTGGTGGAACAAGGCCGGGGGGTGCTGTGCCAGCCGGGGGGCTGGGGTGGCAACAACCAGGGGTTGCACAGAGGCCAGGAGGCCCGGCGGGTCCTTGGGGAGGGCCTGCGGTTTGGGGCCCACCACCGCTGCCTGTGACCTTTGACGGCAACCCCGATCGTTTGGCCCTGTTCCTCGGACAAGCCATCCACCATCTGGACCAGTACGGTCCTTTGTATACTTCCCAGTGGGGAATGGTGATGGCTGTTACAACGGCTTTACAAGGGGAGGCAGCGGCCTGGGTGGCGAACCTTTACGGTGATCGTGCCCGTGAACTGGGGGATGTGGGCCTTCTCCTTGAAGCGCTGCGTACACGATTCGAGGATGTGACGCGCACGCATCGAGCGGAAGCTGAGATTGTTGGCTTGCGGCAGAACGGGCGTCCAGCTACAGCCTATGTGCAGGACTTTCGTGAAGTGGCTGGCAGGCTCAGTTCCTGGCCAGAGAGAATGTTGGTTCACCATTTCCGGGCCGGACTGGACGATTCTCTCCTACGAGCTTGTATCGTCCGGGGGATCCGTCCTAGGCTCCAAGAGTGGCTGCGGGTCGCGGTCGAGCTGGATGTGGCCTTACGGGTTTGTCAACGGCGTGTACGGCCCGTAGGAGATTCCCGTCAGGTCCCGCCGAGATCGCAGGGCCAAGTGCAGAAGCCGCCGCCATCGTCGCTGGGTCCTGCCATCCAGCCACCACGGTCCGTTCTGCGATGCTTCAGGTGCGATCAGCCAGGGCATCGCGTGGCCGCCTGCCCTATACCTGCATCTCGGGTGGTTGCAGCAGCAACTCCAGCAAGGAGCACAACCCCCGGGCGCTTTGCAGAGCGTTCCCGGGCTTCTCGGCAAGCTGTGGAGTCAACAACAGGGGGAAGCGGCCAGACGGAGGGGGACGGTGCCATTGATGTGAACGTGGAGTATTACGAGCATGGTGATAGGCCAGAGGAGGACCCCATGGTAAGTGCTCCGGTTAGCCCATTTTCAGTTCCGGTTACGTTAACCAACCCTGCCACGGGGGAGGTGATGGGGTTTAGGGCTTTAATTGATTCGGGTAGCACGAGGTGTCTTATTAGCCGAAAGGTGGTGGCCACACTGGGTGTTGGGGTGGTTCGGTTGAGGAGTCCAATACGTTTCCAGCAGGTGGATGGGTCTCTTTTGAGGGGGGCGCCTATCACCCATGTCACAGAACTTGTGCGGCTGGATATGGGGGAGCACTGGGAGCGGTTGCGGTTCATCGTGGTGCCCTCCATGACGGAGGAGGTGATTTTGGGGTTAACATGGCTGGACAGGTGGGGGCCGACCATTTGGTGGGAGGGGGGTTGTCGTCACCTGCGCTTAGGGATTGGGCCATAGCCCCCTGATCATGAGCGGCCAAGCACATCTGGCCCACCAGGGAAACCAGAGGAGAGTTGCAGGGCTGGGGCAGAGGTACACGTGCCACCAGAGTATACCGAATTCCTTGAGGTGTTCAGTGAGCAGGAATGCGATCTCCTGCCACCCCATCGACCGACGGACTGCGCGATTGAGCTAGAGCCGGGGGTCAAGCTTCCTAAGCCCCGGATGTATGCCATGACCCCGCGGGAGATGACAGAACTCCGAAATTATATCGATAAGAATCTTGCACGGGGGTTCATACAACCAGCTCGCTCGCGGATGGCAGCACCAGTTCTTTTTAGGGAGAAGAAAGATGGGGGCCTGCGTCTTTGTGTGGACTACCGGGGGGTCAATGCAGTGTGTATTGAACATTTGTATCCACTGCCTTTAATGAAAGACATGTTGTCCCACCTGGCTAAGGGGAGGGTGTTTACCCGCTTGGACTTACGCGAGGCCTATTACCGGGTGCGCATCAAGAAAGGAGATGAGTGGAAAACAGCGTTTAACTGCCCATTGGGCAGCTATCAATTTCGCGTAATGCCATTCGGACTCCAGGGGGCCCCCGCCGTGTTCATGCAACTAATAAATCAGGTTTTGCATGAACATTTATATTGGGGGGTGCTTGTGTATCTTGACGACATCCTTATATATACGGAGACAATGGACCAGCACGTTGCCCTTGTACGCCAGGTTTTGCGAAAACTCCTAGACGCACGGTTGTACGTGAAACTATCAAAATGTGAATTCCACGCGTCTCGACTGGACTACTTGGGCTATCGGGTCTCAGCGGCCGGGATTGCCATGGATCCCAAGAAAGTGGAGGCTATATTGCAGTGGCAAGCCCCGGGGACCAGACGACAGCTACAGAGCTTCCTGGGGTTTGCCAATTTTTACCGCCAATTCATACCATCTTTTGCTGCAGTAGCTCTTCCATTAACAGACTTGCTCAAAACTAAGAAGTTAGCGGTGAAACCACGGCCAGGGTTGCGTGTAACGTGGACCATAGAGTGTCAACGGGCCTTCGAGACCTTGAAAGCTTTGTTCACCCGAGAGCCCATACTGTTGCATCCCGACCCAGCAGCACCATACGTTGTGCAAGCAGATGCTAGTGACGTGGCAGTCGGAGCTGTTCTATTACAACACAACAGTAAAGGCGCATTGCAACCTTGTGCTTATGCGTCCAAAAAACTGTCGACCACCGAACGCGCCTGGGCTATCTGGGAAAAGGAGGCCTACGCCGTTCGGTGGGCATTGGAGACATGGCGGCATCTCCTAGAGGGGGCAGAGAAGCCTTTCGAAGTGTGGACAGACCACAGGAACTTAGAAGCCCTACAGTCCCCACGTAAGTTGGCCCCTAAGCATGTACGGTGGGCCCTGTATTTCAGGCGGTTCAGGTTTACCCTGAAATATGTTCCGGGGGGGAAGAATTTCCTGGCGGATGCCCTCTCGCGGCTTCCACAGTATGACAACCAGCGGGAGGAGGTGGTGCAGGCTCTTATCCCTCCTCTCGTCCCAGAGATGGTACAGGTTGTTCAGAACAAGGGTGTGGAGGACCTTGTACAGCAGCTGAAAAAAGCTCTGGTGGGAGATGACTGGGTACAGCAACACCCGCGACTCCTAACCCGACGGGATGACCTGGCCTGGTATGGGAGTAAGGTGTATGTACCGCAAACCTTGCGAGAGACTGTGCTTTATAGGTGCCATGACGCCAAACAGGCCGGACACCTTGGATTCCTGAAAACCCTGCACCTTGCTAGACGTCAGTTCTGGTGGCCAGGAATGAGGCGGCAGGTCAAAGATTATGTCCAGCGTTGCCGCACGTGTGCTATGGCCAAACCCCAGCCCGGGAAGCCAGCGGGGTTTTTACAGACGGTGGCAGACCCTAACCGGCCATGGCAGGACATCGGGATGGATTTCATCGTGGACCTACCAGAGAGCCGGGGATACACTGTTATCTGGACCGTGGTTGACCTGTTTTCTAAACAGGCCCATTTTGTCCCGTTGAGGGGTTTACCCTCGGCCCGGCGTCTGGCCTGGCTATTCATAACCCATGTGTACCGCTTACACGGGGCGCCTAGACGCATTATATCGGACCGGGGAGTGCAGTTTACCACCAGGTTTTGGCGTGAATTCCTCCAGTTCATCGGGTCATCTCAGGGATTAAGCTCGGGGTACCATCCCTGCACGAATGGTGCTGCTGAACGGGCCAACGCAGCGGTGGAGCAATACCTGCGCAGCTATGTCTCGTACCAACAGGCAGATTGGGCTGATCTACTGGCGTTTGCAGAAATCGCCCACAACAACGCTGTGCACAGTAGCACTGGTCTCCCACCATACACGGTGGTGTCTGGCTACGATTTCCCTCCCGTACCCGAGTGCGACCAAGGTTCGACCTCCCCCTGTCAACCCCAGGAGTGGATGCTGCAAATCAGAAAAGCCTGGGCAGCAACCAAGGAGGCCTTGACCAAACAAGCCGGTATCGTAAAGGCCCAAGCAGACAAGAAGCGCCAACCGTTCTACACCCCGGGGGTTGGGGATTGGGTGTACTTGTCTACAAAATACTTGAGGTTGCAAGTACCTAGCAAGAAGCTGGGCCCTAAGTACATAGGCCCTTTCCAGGTCACCCACGTCATCAATCCAGTCACGGTGCGCCTCCGGTTGCCTAAGTTCCTGGGCAAGGTGCATCCCGTGTTCCACGGCAGCTTGTTAAAACCAGCTCCCGTTCCTGTCCGGGGGGAGTCAGTGGCCCCGGGGCCCGTGGGCGATAATCAATACGAGATACAGGAGATTCTAGATTCTAGAATACGGAGAGGGCGACTGCAATACTTGGTGCTGTGGAAGGGATACCCGGTTACTGAGGCATCCTGGGTGGCGGAACCGAATGTCCAGGCCCCTAGGTTAGTTAAAGCATTTCATCGAAGGCATCCTGGCAGGCCCTCGGGGGGGAGACGAAGGGAAACTACTGCTCTCGTTAGTGCATGCCTAACTCCTGTGTCTTGCTTTCCAGGAAGAGCCTTGGTAGGAGGGGCCGACTGTCAAGCCCTTTGGGCTCGACATTACAGAAGGGACCGGGGGAGCACAAACGGAATTACCTGCCCTGTCCAGCCGCGCCCGAACTCACCAGCTGACCGGCGGGCGAACGCCGAGCCCGCAGCCGCGTCAGCAGCTGAGAGGCGGCCGGAGGGCATTACGAACGGCCGAGACGGGGCCGCGCCGGCAGGAACGGCTTCGAGGCAGCTGGAGAGCACTGAAAACGGCCGAAAGGAGCCCGCGCCGGCAGGAACGGCTTCGAGGCAGCTGGAGAGCACTGAAAACGACCGAAAGGAGCCCGCTACTGCACGAACAGCTGAGAGGCGGCCGGGAATAACTACGCGCAGCCGCGGGGAGCTCGTGCCGGCACGGAGAGCCGGGAGGCGGTTGGACATGGTTGTTGACGGTCGCGCGGCTCCATCGGCTGCGGGACGGCCAGGGACACCTGCGGCTGGAAACAGCTACAGGTCCTCACGGCGGTCAGCTGTGCGGCGGCTGAGTTCGAGCGTCGGTGACCACGCGGGGCTTTCAAAGCCTTGGCCGCCTCCACCGGCGGTAGCCCAGGGGGCTCTACAATTACGCTCACACGGCGCGGCTGTGGGAACAATACGGGGCGCTGGGATGGTGGAGGGGAGCACAGCGAGGGCTTTCGGTAATGGGGGAGGGGGGTGCTGGGATTGTACCTTTCTTCAGGTTATGTGGTCCACAGTAGCAGGGGAAGAGGTAGGGTGTGGGGTGACGGGATTGGGGCGGGGTATTTACGCAGCTCAGGCGGGTGCTGGCCTGCGCGGGGAGAGGGTGGGGTTAATGGGTGGAGCTGTTGCCTAATTATCAGCAGAGTATAAAAGGCGCGTTGGGGGTGAGTAACTCCCAACGCTGACTTTTTTAATGCTTGGAGATCCTGACATTAAAGGTGCTCTCTGCAAGTCATCCGTACTTCGTCGTGATTTTCCTGAGTGTTTGTTATCCCCGGCGGAGACGAGAGTTTGACAACTACTATATAATCTCTCCTATTACATAAAAGGAGAATTAACCGAAGAAGAAAAAGATGGTTTCCACCATTTTCCCCCTGTAAGTTTCTGAACATATCTCCGCATCTGAAACAGTGTGAAAATGATGGGATATGCAGACCAAAAAAATGTCAGTGGCCCAATCAAGTAGACATTGCCTAGGCAGTAATATCCTCTGCATATTAATGTGTTTGTTTCCATTACCAATCCAATCTGAAAGACCAGAACTCATGGGTGAGTCAGAATAGCTCTCAAAGAGGATATCATCTCAATGAAAGAAGTTTAGAGTAATGTAAACACTGGAGGACTCTTTCCAGGTGTTAGAGTGATACTTGTAGCACAGGTGTGGTGCTTTAATAGTCAATGCTTTCCTGTTTGAAAGGAAGCCCACTGCTTTGAAGGGGTTTTAGTTCCGTATCTGGATAGCTCTGACTTGGTCTGATTTAAACATAAAAGAAAAGAAGGAAAAGAAATCAAACATCTTCACTCTGAATTGTAAGTTTGCTGATGTAACCAAGCTGGCTGAGTGGTACAAAGAGAAAGGGAAGGTCAAAAAACAAAAGGCATTAAATGAAGAGATGGCTTAAGAAAACAGCAGCTGAAGGAAAAGGAATATTTGATGACCCTATCCAGACAGTGAAAAATGGCTAAGCCAGTAAGCGGAGAGGCTAAGGGGCTCAGGCCTCATCCACCAAAAGAATCATGCATCTTCCTGCCTTGGTTCCACTTCCTGATTTGGGATAGCAGCTTAAAAGTTCTTGTTACTATCATAGAGGGGCACCTCATGTGGTGCCCTGGCATATGATATGTGAGTGTCCTCTCACCCTTAGAAAGACATTGTGATCCCTCCAGCCTGTTGTTTAATTTACATAGGTTTGCCAGTACAACAGAAGAAGAGCCACTTTGCTTGAGACAATCAAGAGGGAAATATTCATGTCTTCTCTATATTATTTGAAACAATTCTACAGCCTGGGAATAGATCACAGGAAAATGGCTGCTCCACAGCTGCCTCAATGTAAAACAGTTTTAATCTAAAAGTTTTGTCATTTTGATAGTATGAGAGATCTTTTCCTAATGTTACTTTGAACAGATTTAGTCAAAACTAAAAACAACACTAAAAATATTTGTCTGAAATGGTATAGGGTTTCCTGCCTGAGCAGGGGTTTGGACTAGAAGACCTTCAAGGTCCCTTCCAACTCTATTATTATTATTATTATTATTATTATTATTATTATTATTATTATTATTATTATTATTATTATTATTATTATTATTATTATTATTATTATTATTATTATTATTATTATTATTATTATTATTATTATTATTATTAGTGCTTTTTTTGTAAAAGAAAAAGGTGCCGGAACTCACACATGTCATACAACCCGCCTTGCCTACCCTACAAGGTTCCATCCAAAAAAGGTGCCAGAACTCCGTTGTGAGCGTTCTATGAGAAAAAAAGTCCTGATTATTATTATTATTAAACTTTTATTCATAAAACATGGAACTCAGTCAACTGAACACTCAAATTGACTGGCTCTAATGGTTGACACGGGTTGCTGCCAGGCAGTATCAACGAGGTATCTCCTTAAAATATAAGATGTTCATAGTAGCGCAGTTTTTTGTAGCTTTGCTGGAGTTATTGCAGGAAGCTGTAATTTCTTGATGTATTTTGCAAAGCTTTTGGACATAGTTCCCTGTGTCCTGATGACAATGGGTATTACTGTTACACGTTTCCTCCATAATCGTGCAGTTTCGATGGCCAGGTCGTGGTATTTCATAATTTTTTCCAGTTCTTTTTCTTCGACTATGGCATCTCCTGGTACAGTGATATCAATCAACTGTATGGTTTGGTTCTCTATGACTGCGATATCTGGCGTGTTGTGTTCCAAATGGTGATCTGTCTGTATTCAGAAGTCCCACAAGATCCTCACCCTCTCATTCTCGACAACTTTTTCCACCCTATGTTCCCACGACTTTTCGGACACAGGCAGGTCATATTTTTACACAATGCCCAGTGGATTAGTTTAGCAACTCAGTCATGTTTAGCTTTGTAATCAGTTTGCGCGATTTTGCTGCACTCACATATTAAATGTGAAATAGTTTCAATTTTGTTATTGCAAAGTCGGCAATTTGGATTGTCAGTAGATTTTTGTATCTACGCTTTCATGGCATTAGTTTGTAGTGCTTGTTCTTCGCTTTCATGGTATTTATTATTATTATTATTATATTGTTTGTTGTTGTAAAAGAAAGAAAAGGAAGATATACAACTCATGCAGAGATTTGAGTAACAGCGTGCAAATGAAATTTGGGTATCACTTGCAGGATAATTTTCAATGGACCTGTCATTTCAGCAAAGATCTGGTTAGTAATTTTACAATTAGCTGACTTGTAGAAGGTTACCAAATTCTGCACCCTACGTATGGTTCTCAACAAGTTTCTTAATACCTATTAAATGTTTATATGTTTAATTTGTTTTATAAAACATATTCAAGGTGTGAGAAGTAGGAAAAGAGGCCCTTGCTCCATGGGCTTTCCATTTCCTTTTCCTTTGAAGTTACATTATAGCAGAAGGATGCCCAGGCCAGGCTCGTACATTTCTTAACGTTGTACTTCAAGTTAATAATGCCAAACTGTGGAAACTATTGATTTTCTTTTTCATAAAATATTCTTTTAAAATACTTTGCAGAGGAAGCCCAAAACAATATCAGCTTTCTGAACAGACACATTTCTTCAAATACTTCTCATGATTGGTAAGCAACAAACTGCTAGAGTTCCCCACAAACTGTAGTGCCGTAACACATTCTGCAAGTAAATAATTATAACCAGCCATTTTCTGCTAACAGAATGGCTTCCAGTTTGGTTGAGGAATTTCACTGATTCCTGGTAAATAGCTGATCCTGGTTTCTCTTTTATTCTCAGAAATTGGGTATATGTTTTAACATCTGCATCCTCACTGTCATTGCTTTCACTTTTAAGGGCCTCCTGCTGCCCATATCAAGGGACGCGGTGGCTCAGTGGGTTAGGACGCTGAGCTTGTCGACCAGATGGTCGGCAGTTTGGCGGGTCGAATCCCAAGTGCCGTGTAGCAGAGTGAGCGCCTGTTACTCGTCCCAGCTTCTGCCAACCTAGCAGTTCTAAAGCACGTAAAAATGCAAGTAGAAAAATAGGGACCACTACGGTGGGAAGGTAACAGTGTTCCGTGCTTTAGTCATGCTGGCCACATGACCACAGAGACGTCCTCGGACAAGCGCTGGCTCTTCGGCTTTGAAACGGAGATGAGCACCGGCCCCTAGAGTCGGAAATGACTAGCACACATGTGCGGGGGAACCTTTACCTTTACCTTTACCTGCTGCCCATATCATGTAAATTACTAAAGTGAATGTAGTGGCTGTATGGAAGTGTAATGAATATACTTGTAAATGTTCGTATCCAATTACATAATATTCAGCTTTCTATTTTAAACTGTAGGAATTGTTCATTTTAGCATATGTTCAAGAAAATTACTTGTTTCTAGTCTAACTTCAAGCAAAGCACGCCCTGTATTCTTCATATTTTGCCCTTTGTGCTTCATTAATCAAAGAAAAGCTTATTGTAAAGGATATAGATATAGTCTGCTGGCTCATACTGCTTTTTTTGTCCTCTGTATACAGTTTTTCCCATTATAAGAAAAACATAAATATAGAATAGAATTTGTAACTGAAATAGAGTCCCTTTCTACAATGTTCCAAACAAGCAAAACAAAACGAAAAAAGCAGGTTGGAACCAAACAGTTTAAAGCAAAGCAAACCTCAGGGCAAATCTACATGTAGCTTGTCTGAACCAGAAATCTTGTCTCAAACTATTCCTTGTTGTAACTGATTAGTATGTACCAGACTCCTTTTTCAATAAGAGATCTTTCTGCTACCCCCCCCCCCCGCTGCAATCCTATACAAATTTACATGAGAATAATTCTCCTACTGAATACGATGTGATTTGCTACTAAATTAACATGCTTGAACTGTGGGGTCAAATTCTTTGTGGTCAAAGGAAAGATCCTATGGGGGTTTCAGACGGTGGTGAAGGAGGTGCTAAGGAAAGTAACAGATGATTAGAGAAAAGCTGTGGTAGCTATTGGTACATTATATGGTGCCACATTATAGTAGAGAAGGTATGGCATGCAGAACACCACCAATGACTCATGGCCCACACATGTAACCTACAGGTTGCAAATTAACATTTAGGTATATATCTGTGACTAAGATGAAGGGCAATAATGGAAATGAAAGTGTCATCTTGACCAATGACCATGTAGCTTGGCCTTTAATTCTCTGAAAACTTAATCAGAGAACAACAGTAAAGAACTACATGTTCATACCATCTGCTTTTTCTCCTCTGTTAGCTGAATATTCTAACAATCTGGAATCTCTTACTGCTACATCTGAGACAGAAGGACAGAGCACAGCATGCTCAGAAAAGAAGTAAACAGGACAGCTCTTCTGGTTTTCGTTTTCTTTAAAATAGGGTATCTCGGAATTTTGACTCTCCTTCCTGAAAACCAGGCTGTTTCTAATTTAGTAGGAGTGTGGAAGCCTTCTATTGGTTGCATTTTCTGAACTTTGCTACTGGTCCTAAATGTCACTATTTGTTTTTCCTGCATCTGTTACTACTTGAATACACAAACAAAAAAAAAATGCAACTCCCCAAAGACCTTTCTTAACGCTTGCGTGAGGTTCATGGTTGAATTCATCATATGATAGATCCAGGAAAGATCAGCTCATCTGGAGCAAAGGTAACCACTTTCATTCAATCTTCCATTTTATTTTTTGACAGCCACTTGGGCTGGATCAATGAACTATCAATAAACTGGAAGAGCCATGGTGGTGCAGTGGTTAGAATGGAGTACTGCAGGCTAATTCACTACTCACTCCGGCAGTTTGATTCTCACCGGCTCAAGGTTGATTCAGTCTTCTATCCTTCCGAGGTTGGTAAAATGAGGACCCAGGTTGTTGGGGGCAATATGCTGACTCTGTAAATCACTAAGGGAAGGCTGTAAAGCACTATGAAGAGGTATATAAGTCTAAGTGCTGTTGCTATTGCTATGTGGAATTAATATGGATTGCACAGAACATAATTGCCATACTTATATTTATTTGTTAAATTTATTTGCTGCCTATCTCACCATGGGACTACTCTTAGGCAGCTTACGATAATAAAAAGGAAGAAAAATGAAAGGAGTGTAACCAGAAGTAAGATAATAGAACAATAAAATAGGCAATGACAAAGGAACACAATCATTGTTATATAATTGTTAATAATTATGACAACACAATTGTTGGCTGTGGTTAAGAGTTTGTTTACTGACCCTGTAGAAAGGACAATTGCTGCTTGAAGGATGTGAGCATATGAGATATATCTTCTGACAATTTGATAAGTGAGATTTATGCCCCCCCCAAAAAAAGGAGGAGGAGGAGGAGGAGGAGGAGGAGGAGGAGGAGGAGGAGGAGGAGACAATGACGGCTAGTACAGCAGCTATGAAAAGGAAAGCTCCTGAGGGTGGGAGGTGGAATTGAACTACAAGTTCTTAAAATGCTTCTATCACATTGCTGTAAGATTAGTGTCTGGGGCTGATATGCTTTTTCCTGCTATCCAGTAACTGCTTTCTGCAAGTAAACAAAGTCAGATGAAGCTTCTTTCTAGGTTAAGTAAATCTAGAGTTGCAGTTTTAGACTAATTTCTTCTTAACAGAATGTAAGTCTTGGATGCTTATAAGCGGCCATTAACCACTATGCCAAACTGCCTCTACTGATTGCACTAGATCCCAAATAACTGGATGGCTTCTCCCAATAGTTCCATATAAATATTCCAGTGAGGAGGAGGGGAATTGAACAGACTTCTTCTATACTTAAAAGGGAGCAACTAACCATTACCATCCTCTAAGGAGGGGTGTGGTGTCCAACCTTGGCAAATTTAAGGCCTGGGGACTTCAATTCCCAGAATTCCCCAGCCAGCCATGAGTGGCTAGGGAATTCTGGGAGTTGAAGTCCACAAGTCTTAAAATTGCTAAGGTTGGACATCCCTGCTCTAAGGAAAAAGCAGAACAAACAGCTGATCAACAAGCCAGAAGCAGAGACTTCACACCTGTTACCAATTCTCCAGATAGTTGCTCCCTTGTTATACCCAACTCATTAGACAATATACCTCTTAATGCCTACACTCAAGTTGACCACCCCCACTGGCCCACCCTTGATATCGTACTATTATGGACGCGGTCATATTGAAGGCTGATGTGGAGCTTACCAAAAACAGCTGAGGCCAGGTGTTCTGACACTAGATAGCTATAATGAGACAAAGTAGGAGAATAAAGGAATTATTTTGATGATTTTCTCCTCTGTTTCAAATATCCATAAATAGAAATGTTTAGACCTCCTTTGTGAGTTAATATCAGAGAAAAGGAAAGGGAAGAGAACTTGGTTTTGTGTGTTTATATCCTCGATGTTTTAGTATATAATTTAAAAAAAGAATAACACATAATAGAAACACAAGTGCTGTCCCACAAGGCATTTACCAACAATAGACTTTTGTTTGCTACAAATCTCCATCTTCTATCTCTCTCTTGGGCGATTACTCATAGATTCTGTGTTCTTCAGCCAGGTTTTACATTCTTGATATTGAATAACGTTTGCTAAGAAGCAAAGCGTAGATTGGGAGATCAAAGCCTAGGACTTTTAGCATTTGGGTGGTCATTTATAACTATTTAAGTCTTTGGGTATTTAAGACTTCTTTTATTAAGCACAACATTCTTAAAGTTGAATGAAAAAAGGAGGTGAATATTAATATTACATTGCCGAAATGGGTGACTTCTGGAGATTTAGTGGAGCAAAGACCCAAATGCTGAGAGCTTTAGGCTAGATTTGGAATTATAAAAGAAATATCCAGGGATTAACAGTAGGCTTGGCCAAGTTAATTTTTAAATGTTCAGGTTTATCCACTTTAAAATTATGGATAATTCAAGTAATTGACTGATAGCACATGATGAAATTCAAAATAATAGCATTAGGTCAGCTTGTCCTTGATATAAAAATCAGTGAGTGGAATGCTTATTTATTGTATGACACAAATAAATTAACACTTCAAAATATGTTGTGAAGAATTACATCCCTCCCCCTCTCAATATAACATAACTTCTAAGTACTGTAGAACTTAGAACTACAATTATCTTTATAATACTGGTTCTAATACCAATATCTTTAGTCTTTTCAATACACTTTGAGATGCATGAACCCACTTAAGGGCTCAAAAATACCACTAGATAATATAATACAGGGGTGTCAAACTCGCAACATCACGTGACGTGTTGTGACATATTGCAACTTTTTTTCCATTGCCGGCAATGGGGTGGGTGCAGTTTTGCCATGACACATCCGGTCCGCAGGCTGGCAGTTTGACACCCCTGATCTAATGGTTAATACATTGATTATGAGAAGAGCAGCTGTCATGATTTCTTAAAGATTTACATATTTATAAAGATTTATAAATTATGATTTATGATGTAAGCTGACATGTTAATAATATGTATGTATCCTGAGTTACTGTTGTGTTAAGATGCATAGACTGTTTAACAACAAAATCTAGTCATCTAGTAAACACCTTGTAGGTGTTTATAATTCTATTCATCCAGGAATACTTAATATACCGGTATGTTTTACCTTTAGAAGGATAATGAATTCAGGTGTGTGAGAAAGACACAAACAGAATTTTGAAAATTGAAAATGGATGTGATACTTTTCCAATAACATAGCAGTCCTGATAAGAAAACCATCTAAGTGAAAGTTATTGCTCAATAGAAATACAGACATCTAGAAACATTAGCGGTTACTTAGAGATCCAAAAAGGGCTACTTCAAACATGTTTTTTAAAGATCTCAGGAAAGTAGGAAAAATGTAAATACTGTATGTCTTCATTCCTATTCTGAAGACTGTGTTATAGATTGTAATTTGTGCCAGATAAATAAACATTAACCAAAAATAAGTCTGTGAACATCTCCAAGATAATTAAGACTGGTGATGTCTGAAAATGGTTTATTTTGGAAAAACAAATGTTATGCTATTTGAGGACAGGTTGTTTTTAGGTGACAGGAAAACTTGACTGATGAAAAAGTCTCTTGGGCATTCAAAATCCAGCACAACAGGGGTTTGGTTGTGTCCAGCTTTAGCTCTTGTTCAAAACCGTCAATAAATTATGCTGGTAAGTTGAGAAGTGATATAATGCTGACAAGCTAACAAGGAGAAGCCACCTTTTCTTGCTGAAGCTCCCAAATAAAGCTGGAGCTCTTTTGATCATTATGTTGAAAATATCCCACATGTTCATATGCTGTGGCTGTTCATGGAAGTGGCCTTGTGACAATTTAATACAAGGCCAAATCACAGGCTGATACATCTTAACAATGGAATTAAATTTGTGTGCAAGCACACAGTTATGATTTGTATACAAAATAAAACATTTTTCCCTAAAGAAAGCAAATTTCTAGGGTGCACTGGTCCCAGGTTTGAAAAACAGTGGTTGCTGTTAAAAAAAAAGTGGCTGAAAGTGTACTGCACTGATTTTTTCCCTATAGTGATCTTTTGATTTTTTATGTGCTATTACATCAGTGCACACACATAGGTTTTCTCCACAATAATGTATGCCTAACCTGGTTCTTCAGGTCTTCTACAGTCATAGTTTTTCTTGCAAAATTGGAGAACAAGTTTTCTAAACAGGTCTAAACGTATGACAACAATTGAGCCCAAAATTTCTGTTGCTAAGCAAAACAGTGGATAAATGAATTTTGCCCCATTTTACAACCTTTCCTGTCACAGTTATTCCATGAATCATTGCAGTTGTTAAGTTAGTCACACAATTGTTAAGTGAACGTGGCTTCCCCACTGACTTTGCTTGTCAGAAGGTCACAAAAGGATGATTACGTGACCCTGGGACATGGCACTTGTAAGGCATCTGAATTTTGATCACTGTCATAAGTGTGAAAAATGGTTATACGTTACTTGTTTTCACTACCGTTGTAACTTCAAATGGTCACTGAACAAATGATTGTAAGTCAAGGACTACCTGTAATGGTATGGATTGAAACTGTTGTTACCCAGGACTTGAGTACAGTAGACAATAACCAAGCAAAGGGAACCTACATAAAAGCAGGATTCTGCCCCTTCTTCTCTCAGGGTGATGATGTAGCATATCATTCAGGCCAAGGACAACTTCTGGAATTTCACCAGTCAGCCAAAGCAGTTGCTTCTCCTTTAAATTTAAGAATTAAATGGATGGAAAGTAGATGCTGTAGCATAAGGCTTCAGTCAGAGATCTAATATTTAAAGGCTTCTTTCTTTCCTCTCTTAGCAGAAGATGGGCTTTAGGCATTGAGTTAATAGTTGAGAGCTGTTTTGTTTTGATGCCTTTGAGTCAGTCAGTGTTGATTCCCGTCGAGTACCAGACAAGTCCCTACAGTTTTCTTGGCAAGATTTTGGAAGTGGTTTGCCATTGCCTGCTTCCTAGGGCTGAGAGAACGTGAGTGGCCCAAGGTCACCCAGCTGGCTTTCTGCCTGAGGCTGGATTAGAACTATTTCTGTAATGCATGAAACAAATTAAGTTGTATTTCCTGTCAGTGAATAGATTGACATGAGCAGATCACAAGCCAAATGGCACAGATGGCTTTTCCATTCACAGGTGTTATTTCCTACTAATAGCAAAAGAAGAAGGAATGTCAAGAATGCTGAGATTTGGACCCATGAAGATGCTTTTCCTGAAAACATGCCATGTCTCTTTGATGCCTTTATGGCTCCACATGTATCTGAGATGGGTGGGCTACAAAGCTTTCAATGGCTTTGGAAAAGGAGGGGCCCCAACTGCTTACACCTGTGTATGGTTTCATACTGTGGGAATTAAAAATGTAGGCTATAATCTGGAAAAATGGAATAGTACACCCAAAACAGTATCAATTAAAGAAGCTAAATGACAGAAACAGATATATACATAATCAACCTTGGGTGGGAAGATTCTATGGAGATGCTCAGTCATCCGAGTCAGGGTTGTTCCAAACGTGCTTTTTCAAAAGGTAACTGGATTTTTGTTCAGTCAGAACTGAAAAAAGTTTCTTGGATGCAGGGCTTTTTTTCTCATAGAATGCTCAGAACGGAGTTCCGGCACCTTTTTTGGATGGAACCTTGTAGAGAAGGCAAGGCAGGATGTATGACATGTGTGAGTTCTGGCACCTTTTTCTTTTACAAAAAAAGCACTGCTTGGATGAGAAGGAAAACATCTTCAAGGAAAAACAAAGTCCAGTTCCCTTTTGAAAAAGCACCTTTGGGACTTGAATGGGAAACATGGATCTAGGTCTATAATAAGTACATGCGTGCTAGTCGTTTTCAACTCTAGGGGCCGGTGCTCATCTCCGTTTCAAAGCCGAAGAGCCAGTGCTTGTCCGAGGACGTCTCCATGGTCATGTGGCCGGTGTGACTAGATGCCAGAGGCGCACAGAACGCTGTTACCTTCCCACCATAGTGGTCCCTATTTTTTTACTTGCATTTTTATGTGCTTTCGAACTGCTAGGTTGGCAGAAGCTGGGACGAGTAACAGGAGCTCACTCTGTTACGTGGCACTCGGGATTCGACCCGCCAAACTGCCGACCTTCTGATCGAGAAGCTCAGTGTCCTAACCCACTGAGCTACCATGTCCCTTAGGTCCATAATACTATACTCTAAATTGTATATCAAATCAGTAGTTGCTTTAAAAAGTAAATATCCCCCGCTCCTTTTCCTCTCCAAATCCATGATATTTGGATGTAATGAAATAGTGAAGGTGACATCTTTCTCCTCCATCTTGTTCTGGTATGTTTTATAATACTTGCATTTTCCCTGTCATGGACCCTAAGGGCAAGGCAACTAATGTGTAAAGCATAAATTAAGTTTAGTGGATACTAATGAAAACAAGTTTAAGGAAAATGATAGTTTAAGGTCCCAATGGAGTTCAGATAAACATGACCACATTTATTTGGTTGTCCCACAGAAGAACACCTATTTTAAATGGCAATTATTGTGGTAATGTCTTAATTGCCAGGTCCATATGTGGTTTCCTAAGAATAATATTTTCGTTAATGGAATTGACGGCCATAAATACAGATCTACTGGTAAGTTTTAAAAAAGGAATCCTTCCTCCTATTCTCTACCCATCTACCCCCACTTTAATTGACATCAGATGAGTAATTACTTCTGTGATGTTAACCCTAACCCTACACTCTACCACTCAGTCACACACACACTCACTTTCTCTCTCTCTCTCGTGTATTTTCTTTGAATTTGGTTTTTGGAAGAATGCCATTTTCTTTACATTTTATTATTCATTGATTACAGTGTACCTATAATGAACAGCTGTGTAAATATAATTAAACATTTTACTATTTGGGATTATGCTGTAGAAACATTCATTTCCATAGTATAACAAAACAAAATGATTTTGGTGGATCAGTCTTGTTATTTTGGGACAAAAAAAACCCCTGCATACTATTTTTGAATTTAATTAGGTTTTTTGTCCCCTCCTCCTCTTCCACAGCATCTTGTTCTTCGACCAGTAAGTTGAACGTCCTCTGGGTACAGCAAAAGTTAAGACAGAAAGTGACCCCCAGCCTTATTTCGGCCTCCTATCTGAAACTCCAGATCATGATAACCCAGGTTGTAGTTCAGCTGACTCTAGAGACAGGTTCGGGAAGGAAAACAGTAGTCTTCCATAATTTAACACTCCCCCAATGTGTATCAAGTAAATGATCAGCCTTTCATCGCCTTCTGGATGACAGATCCAGTTCTCAGATTTTGTACATGATCTAGTCCCTCCTATGTGGAAAGAAGTTACTGCCAAACCACATAGTCCAGTGCATCTTTGTTTACTCAGGTTCTTGAAAGTGAAACATTCTCATGTTGGCTTGGCCATTTGAGCTATGATGATGCAGTGGTTAGAATGCAATATTGCAGGGTAATTCTGCTGCCTACCAGGAGTTCGATCCTGACTGGCTCAAGATTGACTCGGCTTTCCATCCTTTGAGGTCGGTAAAAAGAGGTCCCAGATTGGGGAAATATGTTGACTCTGTAAACTTATATACTGTAAAGCAGTACAGTTGTTGTTGTTGTTGTTAGTTGCGAAGTCGTGTCCGACCCATCGCGACCCTATGGACAATGTTCCTCCAGGCCTTCCTGTCCTCTACCATCTTCTGGAGTCCATCTAGGCTCACACCTACTGCTTCAGTGACTCCATCCAGCCACCTCATTCTCTGTCGTCCCCTTCTTCTATTGCCCTCAATCTTTCCCAGCATTAGGCTCTTCTCCAGTGAGTCCTTCCTTCTCATTAGGTGGCCAAAGTATTTGAGTTTTAGCTTCAGGATCTGGCCTTCTAAAGAGCAGTCAGGGTTGATCTCCTCTAGGACTGACTGGTTTGATCGCCTTGCAGTCCAAGGGACTCGCAGGAGTCTTCTCCAGCACCATAGTTCAAAGGCCTCAATTCTTTGGCGCTCAGCCTTTCTGATGGTCCAACTTTCACTGCCATACATTGCAACTGGGAAGACCATAGCCTTGACTATACGCACTTTTGTTGGCAGGGTGATGTCTCTGCTTTTTAGTGTGCTGTCTAGATTTGCCATGGCTTTCCTCCCGAGGAGCAAGCGTCTTTTAATTTCTTGGCTACAGTCCCCATCTGCAGTGATCTTGGAGCCCAGGAAAATAAAATCTGTCACTACCTCCATTTCTTCCCCATCTATTTGCCAGGAGTTGAGAGGGCCGGATGCCATGATCTTGGTTTTCTTAATGTTTAGTTTCAACCCAAGTTTTGCACTCTCCTTCTTCACCTGCAACAAGAGACTCTTTAGTTCTTCTTCACTTTCTGCCATTAGAGTGGTATCATCTGCATATCTTAGGTTGTTGATGTTTCTTCCGGCAATCTTAATTCCAACATTTGATTCATCTAGCCCTGCCTTTCTCATGATGTGCTCTGCATATAAGTTAAATAGGCAAGGCGACAGTATACAGCCTTGCCGGACTCCTTTCCCAATTTTGAACCAATCAGTGGTTCCGTGTCCAGTTCTCACTGTTGCTTCTTGGCCCGCATATAGATTTCTCAAGAGACAAATAAGATGGTCTGGTATGCCCATCTCTTTAAGGACTTGCCAGAGTTTGTTATGATCCACACAATCAAAGGCTTTAGCATAGTCAATGAAGCAGAAGTAGATGTTTTTCTG
This sequence comes from Vipera berus, assembly GCF_964194415.1. Classification (NCBI taxonomy): domain Eukaryota; kingdom Metazoa; phylum Chordata; class Lepidosauria; order Squamata; family Viperidae; genus Vipera; species Vipera berus. The sequence goes on from NC_138203.1 coordinate 202,714,023, forward strand.
GAACTCTCTAGCTTTCTCCATGATCCAGCGTATGTTAGCAATTTGATCTCTAGTTCCTCTGCCTCTTCGAAATCCTGCCTGTACTTCTGGTAGTTCTCGATCCACATACTGCTGGAGTCTAGCTTGTAGAATTTTAAGCATAACTTTACTAGCATGAGAAATGAGTGCAATGGTGCGATAGTTTGAACATTCTTTGGCACTGCCTTTCTTTGGAATTGGAATGTAAACTGATCTTTTCCAATCCTGTGGCCACTGTTGAGTTTTCCAAATTTGCTGGCAAATTGAGTGTAGCACTTTTACTGCATCGTCTTTTAAGATTTTGAATAGCTCAGCTGGAATACTGTCACCTCCACTAGCTTTGTTGTTGCTCAGCTTTTCTAAGGCCCACTTCACTTCACATTCTAGGATGTCTGGCTCGAGGTCAGTGACCACCTCATTGTGCTTATCAGGGACGTTAAGCTCATTCTTGTATAGTTCTTCTGTGTAATTTTGCCACCTCTTCTTAATCTCTTCTGCCTCTGTTAGGTCCCTGCCATTTTGGTCCTTTATCATGCCCATTTTTGCATGAAATGTTCCTTTCATCTCTCCAATTTTCTTGAAAAGATCTCTGGTCCTCCCTATTCTATTGTTTTCTTCTATTTCTTTGCATTGTTCATTTAAGAAGGCATTCTTATCTCTTCTAGCTATTCTTTGGAATTCTGCATTTAATTGGGCGTATCTTTCTTTTTCTCCCTTGCCTTTCGCTTCCCTCCTTTCCTCAGCTATTTGCAAAGCTTCCTCAGACAGCCATTTTGCTTTCTTGCATTTCTTTTTCTTTGGGATGGTTTTGGTTGCTACCTGTTGTACAATGTTGCGAACCTCTGTCCATAGTTCTTCAGGCACTCTGTCTATCAGATCTAATTCCTTAAATCTATTTGTCACCTCTACTGTATATTCAACAGGGATATGATTTAATTCATACCTGACTGGCCTAGCACTTTTCCCTACTTTCTTTAATTTAAGCCTAAACTTTGCAACAAGAAGCTCATGGTCTGAGCCACAGTCAGCTCCTGGTCTTGTTTTTACTGACTGTATAGAGCTTCTCCATCTTTGGCTGCAGAGCATATAGTCAATCTGATTTCTGTGTTGACCGTCTGGTGATGTCCATGTGTAAAGCCGTCTCTTGGGTTGTTGGAAAAGAGTGTTTGCTATGACCATCGTATTCTCTTGACAAAATTCTATCAGCCTGTGCCCTGCTTCATTTTGTACTCCAAGGCCAAACTTGCCTGTTATTCCCGTTATCTTTTGGCTTCCTACTTTAGCATTCCAATCCCCCATGATGATAAGGACATCATTTTTGGGTGTTAGTTCTATAAGGTGCTGTAGGGCTTCATAGAATCGGTCAATTTCATCCTCTTCAGCACTGGTGGTTGGGGCATAGACTTGGACTACTGTGATATTGAATGGTTTGCCTTGGATTCGAACTGAGATCATTCTGTCATTTTGAGGATTGTATCCCAGTACTGCTTTTCCTATTTTTTTATTGACTATGAAGGCTACTCCATTTCTTCTGAGGGATTCTTGCCCGCAGTAGTATACCTGATGGTCATCTGAATTAAATTCACCCATTCCTGTCCATTTTAGTTCGCTGATACCTAAGATGTCGATGTTTAGTCTTGTCATCTCTTGTTTGACCACGTCCAGCTTTCCTTGATTCATGGATCTTACATTCCAGGTTCCTATGGAGAAAAAATCTTTACAGCATCGGACTTTCCTTTCACCACTAGACATATCCACAGCTGAGCGTCCTTTCGGCTTTGGCCCAGTCACTTCATTCTTTCTGGCGCTACTATTACTAGTCCTCTGCTCTTCCCCAGTAGCATATTGGACGCCTTCCGACCTGAGGGGCTCATCTTCCAGCGTCATATCGTTTTGCCTTTTAGTACTGTCCATAGGGTTTTCATGGCAAAGATACTGGAGTGGTTTGCCATTTCCTTCTCCAGTGGATCACGTTTTGTCAGAACTCTCTGCTATGACCTTTCCGTCTTGGGTGGCCCTGCACGGCATAGCTCATAGCTTCATTGAATTACGCAAGCCCCTTCGCCACGACAAGGCAGTAATCCATGAAGGGGAGCAGTACAGTATATAAGTCTAAATGCTATTGCTATTTCTTGGAGTACTTGTCCATTTTACATCTGCACCAGATGAGACCCTAAGAGTTCTTGCTGAAAAGGGTTGTTTAGTGTGGAATGCCAAGCCAGGCTGGCTTTTCTTCTATTCATTCTCTGCTGATGTACATTGGTCCTTTAAAATTGCCATTCAACAAGGGAAACCAGTACAACAAAGAATAGTATTCAGAACAGTTGCAATTTTAGTAAAGGGTTCTACAAAAGGACTAGGTCAGTAAGTGTCCATAGTAATTATTAGCAAAAAGGTGGAATATTACCAGACAGATACAACATGCTTTATCAGGCTGGAACTATAACCTATTCATAGCATGGGTGTTGCATAAAGTTTGGAAGAGCCACCACATCATCAGTGTAGACTAAACAAATGGATAAAACTAAGCCAAATATAGGATATAATCATCAACTCAACTTCAACCTAGTCCAGATTTACCCTTAAGAGAGACATCCCTTCAAGTCAGAAGACATCGTAACTATTTTCGAAAGGATATTATAAATTCTCATCCAGATCACTCTGGATCTTAAGGCAAAATGGGATCCTCAGTGATGAGAAAGCATTTAGAGACAGGCAAAAGTAAGGTTGCCTGGGGTTTATTCCCTACCTACACCAAAGCCTGAGAGGCTTGGGGGCAAAGATGACAATGGCCAATGGTGAATGTTGGAGAAGCCATCAGGATGCCCAAGAGTTCTACCTTTACCCTATAGATTTGTCTGCCTTGCCCCATTTCAGGAGATCTATATAATTACAGCAAGTCTTTGATCTATGACCACAGTTGAGCCCAAAATTTTTGCTGCTAGGTGAGACATTTGTTAAGTGAGTTTTGATCCATGTTATGACCTTTCTTGCCAGAGTTGATAAGTGAATCACTGCAGTTGTTAAGTTAGTAACATGTTTGTTAAGTGAATCTGGCTTCCCCATTGACTGCTTGTTGGAAGATTACAAGAGGTGATCACGTGACCCTGGGACATTGCAACCGTCATAAATATGAGTCAGTTGCCAAGCATGAACATGGGGATGCTGCAATAGTCGTAAGTGTGAAAAACGGTCATAAGTCACTTTTTCAGTGCTGTTGTAACTTCAAACGGACACTAAATAAACTGTTGTAAGTTGACTACTACCTGTATAAGAAAAAGATGAGTCTGTGGAGAGGAATGCAGCTCCTGTTGACTGACTAACAAATAATTCCCATTGGGTAGACCCAGTAGAAGGAATTTTATGATTCCCTTCCATTTTATTTCCAATGCAGTTAATAAAAAAGATATTATGTATCTTGGGTTCTGTGTAATTTGAATGTTTGCAAGACATTATAATCAGATAATACAGGAAACATGTCTTCTAAATCTTAAAAGAGTATATAAATCTCTTCTGATTTTGCTCATGTGTTTTGGGGAGTGGGGGGGAAGTGGGGGAAAGTAACATGTTTTTGCACATTTTTTTCTATCTCAACCATCACCTGGCCCTTACCCCCAGCTATGTGAGGCCAGAAAAACACACATGAAACAACTTGTATGAATGCATCTTCTTGACAGCAATAAGACATATATTTTCCTCAAGTCATCAGGACTTTATCACTAACCTACAAAGAATGCTTATTTTCATAAAGTTTTGTTTGGATGCAGCAGATCAGGCATGGGGGTGGGGAGAGTGGGATCTGAATGATAATCAGGGCTTTTTTTCTCATAGAACGCTCAGAACGGAGTTCTGGCACCTTTTTTGGATGGAACCTTGTAGGACAGGCAAGGCGGGTTGTATGACATGTGTGAGTTCCGGCACCTTTTTCTTATACAAAAAAAGCACTGATGATAATCATGCAAGAAACATGATATAAAGGGTAGTAGAAGACATCATGTTAGCACAGCCATCATTAGCCTTCTTTTTCTTTGTACTGACCTTACAGATGGAAAAGGATCCCAGTCATAAATCAGAGGCTCAGCTGAGTGATGGACCTGGGAAGTAAAGAAGTCCTGGGAAATGCTTAAAGTGTTTAAAACATCATCACTCTGTACATATGAGTAATAGGATTCATCCTCTATGTCCAACAATCTTTGCTCTTTCTGTTGAGTTTTCTTTTGACTTCCATTAAGTCTTGCCATGTTTGTGTTTTTTCCTAGTAGTAGCATCTGATTTTGAGATATACAGTGAATATTTATGTAATGTATTGGGATTTGTACTTGAACTGATTCACGTGTCTGTTTAAATGCTGCTTAAGGCTGTTCCATGGTGTGTTTGTGTAACGGTCACTGACTAAGCCAGATTTGTTGTCTCCAAGAAGATCATTGGATGACTTGGGGCAGGAATGGGTTCCTTTAAACCTATTGGCCACCGCCTAGTGGCCAACTGTATAAGTAGCTGCGCAGCAGCCTCTGTTTCAGTTCTGTTCCTGTTTATCTAAATAAAGCATGTTCCTGTTTGCAACTTTCTGTCTCGCTTATTGCCTGCTACGAACTGGCTACACAACACTGGCGATGAGGGTGGGATGCTGCCTGAAGTCACTAGGGGGTGAGGCCAGCATAGTGCCTGGCAGGGACCATATTCCCCCCCCTCAGTCTGCCTACACTAGAGACCACCCACCCTGAGGACCAGTCCCAGGGCCTTCGAAGAAGCAAGCAGCATAAGGCAATGCGAGACATGAGCTGCGAAGACTTCTCACTATGTTGAAGGTCGGAAAGCTCAAAGAATTCGATGTCATACACCCAGAGAGATGGTCGTCCTACATTTTAAGAGTGGAGAACTACCTCCGAGCAAACCAAGTCACCGAAAATGGCCTGAAGGCCAAACACTTCTTTGTGTCTGCGGGCCTGCAATGTTCGACATTGCAGAGAACTTAGTCACACTGGCACAGCTGGAGTCCGTTACTTAGGCAGACCTGAAGAAATGACCATTTCCAACCAAAGCTGTCAGTCATAGCATGGAGGCATGCTTTCGAACAGCGAGTACAACAACCCAGCGAGATGGCCACAGAATTCATCGCGGCATTGAAATAAGCTTTGTGCCTGTGCCAGTTCTCGGATTTGGAAGAAAGGATTTGAGATCGACTTGTTTGTGGACTAAGGAGTAGAGAGCTCCAACAAAAACTTTTCATGAAGGAGACTCTCTTGCTCCAAGAAGCATTAAAAGAAGTTATGGTGGACGAAGCCGCTGCCAGGGCCGTGAAGGCGTTGTGGCCCACCAAAAGCACTCCACATGAAGCCATACACCACGAGGACACCGAGCAATGAGAAGACGTCGACTCCAACCACGAAGTCGACAAGATTTAACGGCACAAAGACAAAGAACAGAAGCCTCTTTACAAGGCAGTTCCCTTCTTTTGATGTTTGGGATGTGGTGGCCGCCACCAATGAGCGGACTGCCGATTCTGGTCAGCCACATGTCGGGCTTGTGGAAAATCTGGCCACATGGCAGCCGTCTGTAGAGGTTACCAGAAGGACCATCAAATGGACGAGCCATACAGGAGAGGTACTGGGGCCACGGGGCAGCATAGAGTAGGGTTCTGCTCCAGCTGCAGGAGTGTCTGCCACACAGGAGCTTGACATCCCCTTAAACAAAAACTTCAGCTTCAAGTCAAGCTGCAAGGCATTCCTTGCAGGATGGAACTGGACACTGACTCAGCTGTATCCATTATTTCACTTGAGACTTTCCGGTTTGTGTGCAACCGCAGCAAGAGGTGGGCCAAACTTAGGCCATCTGACATCATTCTAACTGACTTCCAGAATTCCCGAGTGGCCATCAAGGGCGAGGCCACTGTGGCTGTAAAATTCAAGGGGTTTTCAGGGCCCCTAGATGTAATTGTGGTGGAGGGCCAGAGAATGAGCTTAATAAGGCTTGATTGGTTTGATGCATTGGACATTCAAGTAACCATGATCCTCCGGACATAAGCAGCAAACTTGGCATCAGTATGCAAGGAATTCGCTGTTTTTGACACAGGCTTAGGAGAGTACAAGGGCACTCTGATAGCCTTTAAGCTTGATCCTTCCGTAATGCCTATTAGGATTAAGCCCCGTTGGGTGCCATTTGCACTAAAACACAAAATCAATGCAGAGCTGGACAAGCTAGTCAGTCAGGGAGTACTACAGCCCGTAGATGGGGGTGAATGGGAAATTCCCATTGTCACGCCACTTAAGGCCAATGGGGAAATCAGGATTTGTGCTGATTACAAATGCACCATTAACCGGGCACTGCAGCAGCATGTGTACCCGGTGCCAGTCGTGAGCCACATTTTGGCATCGCTGCAAGGGGGTACCATGTTTGCTAAGTTAGATTTGGCACAGGCCTATCAGCAGTTACCAGTGGATGAGGCCACAGTGGCTGCACAAACACTTGTGACACATAAGGGGGCTTTTAGAGTCAAACGCCTCCAATCTGGGGTTAGTGTAGCCCCAGGAATCTTCCAGGGAGTTATGGAGCATACACTCAAGGGTATTCTGGGGGTCTGCCCCTATTTTGATGATGTGCTCATTGTCGGTGAGTCCACTGAGGTGCTTGCAAGGTGGCTCAAAGTTGTCCTTCAATGGTTCTGCACAGCAAGACTTAAGTTGAAGAAGGACAAGTGTAAAATTGGGGTCCCTTCCACTGAATTCCTGGGGTTCCATATTGATGCCAAAGGCAGAGTCCAAGCTGAAGGCAATTCAGCTGGCACCTAGTCCCAGATCCAAAGGAGAGCTCCAGGCATTCCTGGGTCTCCTGAATTTTTACCATGTGTTCCTTCCTAACAAGGCTGCAGTGGCAGAGCCATTACACCAGGTCTTGGACAAAAACACCCCATGGAAGTGGACCAAGGTTCACGAAAATAGCTTTAAGGCAGTAAAGTCACTACTGTTCTCCAATTCAGTGCTTACGCACTTTAATGAAAACTTGCCTGTATGCATTGCGTGTGACACATCCCCTTATGGGGTGCAGGCTATACTAAGCTGTTTGTCAAATGATGGGACTTCATTCCCCATTGCCTATTATTCAAGGACATTGTCCGCGGCTGAGCAAAATTATGCTCAGATTGATAAAGAGGCTCTGGCCATCGTGGCCGGGGTGAAAAAATTCCATGATTATTTGTATGGCCAAGAAGTCACGGCTTTCACTGACCACAAGCCATTGTTGGGGTTATTTACCACAGACAGGCAGATGCCTCAAATACTTTCCTCTAGAATGTTAAGGTGGTCCATTTTTACATCAGCCTACAGCTACAGGCTGGTTCACAAACCCGGCAAAGACATGGACCACACAGACGGCCTTAGCAGGTTGCCATTGCCTGACGTGGAGCCAGACCCGGCTCCAGCAGCGCACATCTTGTCAATTTAAGATTTGCCTGACCTTGCCCTCCATGCTAGGGATGTTGCTGCGGAAACTGCCGCAGACAGAATTCTAAGTAGAGTATTGTCATGGGTTCACACCAGGTGGCTGAAAAATAGCCCAGGACCAGAGTTCCAGAGCTACTTCACACAGAGACATGAGGTTTCAGCTCACAAAGGCTGCATCTTATGGGATAGTAGGGTTATTGTCCCCAGTTCATTAAGGCACCGTGTGCTTCAGTCTCTTCATGAGGGCCATCCAGGCATAGTCCGGATGAAGGCACTGGCACAGAGCTACCTTTGGTGGCCAGGGTAAGATAAGGCTATTGAGGCCCAAGTATACGGGTGTTACATGTGTCAACAGTCCAGACCAGAGATGCCGCAGGCCCCTGTCCACCAATGGGAGGAGACTCATACACCATGGTCAAGGATTCACATTGACTTCGCTGATCTCTTTCAGGGACATTTGTTTTAATAGTGGTCAACAGCCACTCTAAATGGTTGGAAGTAATTCCTATATCTACTATGACTACTGCTAGGACCATCCAGGTGCTTAGAAAGTTTTTTGCCACACATGGACAATGGAGCCCAGTTCACAGCAGCAGAATTTCAGGTCTTCTTGAGAGCTAACCTCATAAGGCATGCAATGTCAGCTCCTTTTCACCCCTTGACTAACGGGCAGACTGAACGCATGGTGCGTATGATAAAGAGTCACTCAAGCACATTGTTTCAGGGGATTGGCACCATAGGCTGGCTGATTTCTTGCTTTGCCAGCACACTACGCCTTGCACAGCAATGGGCAAAAGCCCAGCAGAACTTCACTGGGGAAGAAGATTAATCATGAAACTGGACAGGTTGCATCCTGACCGGGTAGACACCACATGCCCAAAGGCACTACGGGGGTTGCAAGTGGGTGATGGGGTGTGGGTCCGGAACTATGGGCATGGGAATTTGTGGGTACCAGGTAAAATTGTTTAAATCTTGGGACCCCTTTCTTATGAGGTAGCTTTGGATGGGGGCCCGAGTCATTCTCCGACATATTGATCAGCTGTGGAAGCATTTTGCAGAATGGCCACTAAGTGAGGACCTCACAGCGGGTCCGCAATCAGAGCCGGCAATTAGCAGCTTAACAGAGCAGTTCACACACTGAGGACTCATTCAGTCAACTCAACAGGGAGGTGGTTGTAGAGGGACACAGTACGGGAGTGCAACATGGGTCTCCCGCTGGGGATGGTCAACCCAAACAAGGCAGCAGTTTCACTGGCACAGCTACCTCATTGGACTTTGGTTTGGGCCAACCAGGAATGGCCAGCCAAAGGAACCCAACTCAATCTGGCTCACATGAACCCAAGAGTCCTAGTCTACCCAGCCTGGCGGGCAAGCTGGTAGACTGGGAGCTGCCTGGATCTCCCAGGCATTCTGAATGGTCGCCACCACAATATCTACAATATTATATTCTTAAATAATGTGTGTACATTCTAGTGGAGAGGAGTGTAATGTATTGGGATTTGTACTTGAACTGATTCACGTGTCTGTTTAAATGCTGCTTAAGGTTGCTCCATGGTGTGTCTGTGTAACGGTCACTGACTAAATCAGACTTCTTGTCTCCAAGAAGATCATTGGATGATTTGGGGTGGGAATGGGTTCCTTTAAACCTATTGGCTGCCACCTAGTGGCCAACCGTATAAGTAGCTGTGCAGCAGCCTCTGTTTCAGTTCGGTTCCTGTTTATCTAAATAAAGCATGTTCCTTTTTGCAACTTTCCATCTCGCTTACTGCCTGCTATGAACCGGCTACAGAACAATTTACACAAAGGCTTTGCCATTTCAGAGTCTTCTTTCAGTCTCATATGGCAATACTATAGCTGTTTTTGAGACCTGAATCAGCCTTCCTTCCTTCCTTCCTTCCTTCCTTCCTTCCTTCCTTCCTCCCTCCCTCCCTCCCTCCCTCCCTCCCTCCCTGCAGTTTATTGAAATCTAGAGCAGAAATGACATTCCCTTGGCCATGCTGTGAATCTGTTACTCAGCTCGTAGCCGTCTGTTTCCTTAATTCACAGCTATTTATAAAATCAAGCAGGATCAACAGAAACATACTCCTTGTCTTTTTCTGCAAGAGGTCATCTGTCAGGGCAACCGTAACTGTTTCTTCTTCTGGGATGCAACTGCTCTAGTGGATGTTCAAGATGTAAGATTGTTTGATGCATTTGCAGCTTCTTTTCATAGATTATTTTCTGCATCCATTCAAGCATAGTAAACTGAAGAGAATTAGTAACACTGTGTAAGTGCCCTGTGTTTGCTATTCCCTTGGATATTATACTTCTACATTGTTTACAGTAATAATCATGTGTACAAACATATCATGAAAACATACCAGCCTAATAGGTTAAACAGAACTAACTAATAAAATAATACAGGGAAAATTTAACACATTTTTTTCTGCCACATACCTTAAATGCTATCTGCTGGGAAACAACCCGCTCCTAAACATGCTCGTTAGCAGCTTAAAAGCATCTGTTTGGAAACACCATGACACAAAATACTGAACTAGATGAAGCGGTGACTTGATGCATCAAGGCTGATTTTTTTGGTTTTTTTAAAAAAAGTTTTTATTAATGTTTTTCATACAATTCAGTAATATTTATTCAACAAACGTGCTGTCTGAGTTTATCATTCACTAATACAAATTTAATTCCTAATCCTTTGTTCTTTTCTCCAGCCATTGATAAGTCCCAAGTTTGAAAGTATTCTGTTTCTTCTTTTCTTTCAACCTCATCATAAGTCTGTCCATTTCCGCACATTCTAGTATTTTTTTAACTTATTTCTTCCTCTAGTGGCATTTCTTCATTTTTCCAATATTGTGTGAATATGATTCTTGCCACTGTTATCACATGTAAAATCAAGTATATACTTTGTTTATCAATCTTTTCTGGCATTATACCTAGTAAAAAAAGTTCAGGTTTAAAATCTACATGCTTTCCCAACATCTTTTCTAGCCAAATATGTATTTTTGTCCGGTACTGCTTTGCTTTAACACGTCCACCATACCTAACAATAAGTACCTGACTTATGTTTACATTTCCAACATCTATCTGACATATTTTTAAACATTTTTGCTAACGTTGCTGGTGGCAAGTGCCATCTGTAAAACATTTTATTTAGGTTTTCTTTATAAGAAGTTGACATTGTCAATTTATAATTTCTTTCCCACAAGCTCAAAAGCATCTGTTTGGAAACACCATGACACAAAATGCTGAACTAGATGAAGTGGTGGCTTGATACATCATGGCTGATATTTTTGTCAACATCTAGGTGGACAACAATGGGGGAAAAAAGTTCCCCCTACTAGCCTCATACCTGAATTCAAGTTCAATCATTTCTCTTACAACCATAGGACGTTTTTCAAATTTTAAAATAACATCCTGATTATAAAGAAAAAAATAGAGTCTGCATTGTGAATTCTGTGTTTAGTATTCAAATCCTTTGGCCAAATCTGATCTTAAATTGAGTCAAATTATCATTTTATGTATTTAAGGAGCATAACATTTTGGAACTGTATCTGTGGTCTGCCCAGGTATTTGATAATATTCATCTTCGGTCAGCATATGATTTGTTAACTTGGCTACACTAACTGCATAGTTAATTTAACAAGATTCAGGTTAACTAGGAATTTCTTTGATATATTGTTTTCACATTATGACTATATATTATTATTGTATAAATGTTATTGATTTGCACATGGATATCCCACAGATGCTTTTTACGAGGCAACTGAACTTTCTTGTTTTTCTTTGAAGACATTTTGCTTCTCATCCAAGAAGCTTCTTCAGCTGAGCTGAGCTGCCATCCATCTTGCTGCTGGTCATCTTCTCTTTCATATTTTTATAAAAGTGCTAAAATCAGACATAAGTAACTATATACATGCAGAACAAGGCATACTTTTTGCTGCTTACTCCAAACTGAATGCAAGATAAAGAAAGGTTACTTTTGCTCTGTATTATCCTTCCTTAACAGATTCAGACAGAAATGTAGCTTGAGACAGTCCCAGTTTATTTTCTGTCTAGTGTACAGTAGTTCCACAATCCAATCAAATCAGCCAATCTGCTGATTTCCGTATAATAGCAATTTGGTTGGATTGTGCAGCTACCTTACATTAGATGTAAAATAGGCTGGGACTGTCTCAAGCTGTATTTCTGCACAAATGAGTCTCCTTGTCGTCCCTTCAACCTCTAAAGATGTGTGGTATGTAATACTAGTCATTCTGATTTCTGAAAGCATAACAAGAATCTCTCCTTGTGCTTGCCAGTAAAAATAAATTAAGGAGCAGAATCATAATATATCCAATAACACTGCTTAAGATAAGTGAAATGAATGGATATTATTAAAGAGGGAACTATTTGAAAACTAACTTGGCAAACTATCTGCTTTGTGAATGTTAAATTTCTGGACATTATATTGAAAATAGATTCTTTTCAACATTTCAATCCTGGAAAGTCCCCCCTCCCTCAAACCGCTCCCCCCAAAAAAACCCAGATATTGTAGGCAGTTACTGAACAAATGTATTGTGGCTACATTGATAATCCCAGAGGTCCTGGATAAGTATTCAGTGTTTCGCTTTGAATGTTTAGTTTCACAAGGCAAACAGGTAGACAACTGATGGACAGTGGATGTGATCTAAGCAATAAATGCTTTTCCCTTAAAACATCTGGTATTCAGCAAATGGTGTTCCGGGAAACCATTTTCATAACAGTCTAGAATGCCTCCCTTAATTCTCATTGAGAATCCTAAAATGTTGTGGCAACAACTGTGTGTCTCAGCTTTCTTTATGGAAATTACATTTGATGCATAAAAACATAATGATAATCAAACGAAGCTGAGTTTCTTTTTTTTAAAAAAGGCCTATTGTATAGATAAAAATGGCATTCTTTGTTAAAGTGCATGTATTTAAATAAATAACATGATTTAACATGGAAAACATTACTGGAATTGATTGCAGCATGGAAAAAGACAACTATAACAGTACGATTTAAGGAACCATTTCAGGGAACAATTTTCCTAAAAATTTAATATTTAAAGATGCAGCAGATTATTATATTTTAGAGACTAATTCAATTGGAAGTATTCAAATGTGTTATGGATAAAGCATATAAAATTACTTTGATGTATAGCCTGAAGAAAGGGTTGCCCAATATCTATAAAATGATAATATTTTTGTGGCAAAATGGCACAGAGGATTTCAAAAATATACCCAAAGTTTTCATCTATGAGGTCTATACAGCAAAATGAGATTCAAGTTGCTCTCAGTAAAAAGGAAAAAAAATAGAAAAAATGGAAAAAAGGTTATACAAAGATATTCTGAAAATATGAAGGAATACGTACTGTATGATTCATTAGGAAGTAGTCCTCATGGCTACTTTAAAAATTTAGAAAGAGGTGCTTTATTGCACATTTCAAAGAACCTTGTTTAAAGGTTTTTCATAGCATCATTAGCAGAATATGGTACATATTTGTCTCCCAATGAATAAGTGCAAAGCTTGTAGACTGAACAGATTAGTCATTGGTAGGTTTTTTGATATCAGGTTATACCAGTAAAGAAAAAAATAATGGGAAATTTTCCTCTCTCTCTTTCGAAAATACAAAAGCATTTGTCCCTCACTTTTTCTTCTGCTCTGGCATGATATCATGGAATATAGTATTAGATGAATAGGCAAAGATTTCAGTAGAGCCAGCTGACTTTTTCAGAGTACTTGGTTGCTGGTTTTGTGCAAACAATATTCTTATTCTCAGTACTTTTTTTGTAAAAGAAAAAGGTGCCGGAACTCAGACATGTCATACAACCCGCCTTGCCTATCCTACAAGGTTCCATCCAAAAAAGGTGCCGGAACTCCGTTCTGAGCGTTCTATGAGAAAAAAAGCCCTGCTTATTCTTGATACCTGAGTGGTGTTGACAAATAAATAGATCTGCCGTAATTCCTCTAATTATGTTCTTTTCCACCCACAACTCTAATCCAGCCTTTACCTGCCTTTTTAAAAACATTTAAGTAGGCAGTATGTACTGACTTGTTACTTTTCTTAACTCTCTCTGTCTGAAGCAAATTATTCTCTTGATGCCTGAAGAGTTGACAGCACCCTCCCAACTTTGGATGATCCCCAAACTCTACAACTTAATATTAGTACTTAGATGGGAGACCAGGGTTGTTGGCTAGACTGAGAATTCAAATTAAAATAAAATAATAAACACATACATACATAATAAACAAAATAAACATAATAAAAAATAAAATGGCAAACCACTTCTGTAATGATGATGAGAGCACTGCATGGATGCTATTCTTAATAGTTGAGCTCAACATTGTAGGATCTTCCTTTTTAAAATAATTGTGGCACTAAAAAAATTCAAACTCTGTACTGAATGTATAGCAGGCCATCACTACAAAAATGCTTCTTGAGAAGTAGATATTCTACAGTTTTGTTCTACCACTTGACTTATGAGGTCGAGGGTAGACTAGCCTGGTTAACATTGTTTTGTAAGATTTTTCTCTTAGTATAGGCCAGGGGTAGGCAACCTTGGCTCTTTTATGACTTGTGGACTTCAACTCCCAGAATTCCTGAGCCAGAAGTTGAAGTCCACGAGTCATAAAAGAGCCAAGGTTGCCTACCCCTGGTATAGGCATATATTAATTTGATTCATTCAGATTAGAATATTAAAATCACGGTGCAAATGCAGGCGCATCTCAATGATCTCTGAAAGAGAATCAAGCAGACCTTTTATAAGAATCATAAAAGTTCTTTAACAAAGAAACTTTCTAAAAATATATCAAATATATTTGTTTAGTTGAGTTTTTTTGCATTGGCCTTTTATCTACAACTAATTTTGATCATCTCCTTTGGATTCTGTTTGATAACCCCTTGTTTCTAGTTCTAGGAGTTGTGTGTGTGTCTGTGCAAGCAGCCTTTAAGCCAGTATTGACTTTTAGCAGCTGAGGTCAATGCGGACCATCCCTTGATAAGATTTTTGAATGGAGTTTGTCATTGACACAAAAGCAGAAACTAGAGGTACAGTAGTGGCCAAAATTGTGGAAACCTTTTAGAAAAAGTGTACAGTAGAAATGCCACCTTTGGTTACGTTTCCATCAATTTTTCTTCTACTTTCTTTATAACTATAGCCTTGCTCACTTAATAATACTATTTTACATCACTTTCTGGGTGACCAGTCAACTCTTTGCACCATTACTTTAATTTTATTACAAGCTCACTAAATGAAAGAACACACACACAAAAAACCAACTAAATTGATAGCGATCGCATGACACACTGACAAATGTCCTCTCAGTTTCAATACATGACATCAATAACCGAATCCTACTGTGATCTGATTGGCTGATTGCCAAAACAAGATGACACCTGATTGGCTCTCTAAACAATCATGCTCATTGGCTACAATCAGATGAAGGAAAGCTACCTGATGTCAACCTAAGCAAGTTGTGCTTCCTTTTTCTGGTTATTTGGCTATAATGTTGCATAGAATACAGTACAGACAATTGAACAAACTTTGTTGCATTACATTCTTGATTAAATTACCTTTCCATTGATATATAATTTTATGGTACTACTCCCAAAAAATTGGTGTTATTAGCCATCAAACCTCAAAAATACATTTTCCCAAAAGGTTTCCACAATTTTGGCTACTACTGTAGTCAGTCACAGAGAGTGAATAGGGTTTGAAAAGCAAAGTATATGTATTTATTACATTTACAGTATATGCTATCCATCTCACCCATAAAGCAACCCTGGGCCTTCATAATATTTGAAGAATGAATAGATGTGGAAAATGAAAAGGACAAAAATCTTTTGAGGATGGGAGTGGAGGTGGTAAGGCCCTACAGAAGATACAGATAAGAAGTTTAAAGAACAAAAGACAATTGTTCCACCAATACACTGTGGAAGCAGAGATAATGGGGATAATGAGACAGAGATGAATGGGAGTAAATTAAATATAGCTGTGTCTCTTTTTCTTTTTCTATTGAATGCCTTTAATTCTAGGGTTTGCAATACCTCACTTTTGTTCTGTAGTTTGCATAACATGGCGTACCTTAAAAAGGAATAGAACGATGTGCGTATGTGTGTAAATTGTAATTGCAATTGTTGTTTCAATCTGTTTTTTAAGCAAACTGCTCGTATCATTTTGTAGAGTTAGAATTCCATCCCTATTCATTGTTAGAATATATACTCCAGTTAGGTAAAAGATATTCACAACACCAGTCTTGTTAGCATCTAGTGTCATAGTTATCATGATCAAGAAAGGAAGCTTATGATGAGGAAGAAATTGAGATATAAATTGTCCTTCTCTCAGGTTCTAGTACAGACATGTCAAACACAAGGCCCGGGGCCCAGATCCGGCCTGTGAAGTGATTTCATGTGGCCCGCGAAGCCATCCTGGAAACAGTGAGGGAACGGCCCCCACTGCCTTGGCCCTGGCCCAGAGACCCTCCTTCTGCCAGAGACCCTCAGATCTGTCCCATTCCTGCCCAGGCCCCCATAGGCACCCTTGATGCGAATGATGTAGAGCTGGCCATGCCCACCCAGTAGGCCATACGCACTCCACCCACGCCCACCCACTAGGCCACGCCCACCCTGGCCATACCCACCTGGCCCCCCGAGGGCAACCGCAATGCTGATGTGGCCCTCAATGAAATTGAGTTTGACACCCCTGTTCTAGTACATCTGAATGTTACCACAGGTCATTCCTTGTGCAGAATCTGACCTGCTTCTCAAATTATGCTTCATTTACAATGTGTACTTTTTGGAATGAGCACAATTCATAACAGGTATCCTTACTTACAATGACTTTGTGCCAGACACTGTGACGTTTTCCAACAAGAACAAGTTTCCCCTACATTTCTATATGTTGTGAGTGGTTTAAATGATGGACTTCATATAAAAGAAAATTGATTATCTGTTAAAAAAAAGATTTATGTAAGAACTCGTAAAGCAAAACAGATGGTATGGGTTCTATAGAAAATTATAAGCCTACATATGTATATTTTAAAGAAAGATAATAAGGAAAACATTTATTTAAAACAAATGGTTTAAGCCAGAAAAGCTATCACAGCTGGCTAGAAAGAGATTACTCCCATATTTCTATCCTGAAGAAAAACCCCTGGATTTAGAGACTTAATGACAACCATGTTTTGAAAGGAACAAGAGGGTGCATGAAGAATTTCAGAAGGTGCTCCCTTCTTCTACTACAGTATTGGTATCTTATGCTTCCTTGACAAATTTTGCAGAATAACCTTTATTTAACATTATTCTATTAGCCTGTATAACTACAATTTTGGAGAAAGCAGGTGTTGATTTATTCCATTCACAAATACAATTGTTCAGTGTTTCTTGTATTTTTATGTGTTGTTTAAAGGCAGACAACAATATTATGCTTATTATAAAAAGTTAACAACCAATAATTGTATTTGCCCCCAAAGGAAGCCTATCCGTTGTTTCTGATTTTATTTTACTGTCTACAACACATGCAATCTTCGGCTGCTTTTATCCAGCTGTTGGGCTAATTTCAAAAGTGCTGTGCAAAAAAAAAATTGGCTCAGGACTTTCATAAGAGATTTCTGACACTTTTCTGCATCTGCTTGAAAGAGAAAATTCAGAAAGAAACTGCAGGAGACGAAGCTGACTGTATCCTCCTTGAAGGCATGATGTATTCATGTGACATACTTAGAGTTATCATATCTGGACTTCAAAAATCCTGTCAACCAGCAGATGGCAGTAAAGAGTTACAGAAACTCAAATTCTTTCCTGCTACCTAGTGGTCATACAGATTTGTGCAGTCCAGATACAATAGCCCTAATAAAATAGTATAGTGAGGAGGCATCCTAGGAATCAAAGAAGATAATACTGGTGCAATGTGCATTGCTCTCTTTTGCCTACTGCCATTTCTTTGCTGCAAATAAGCCAGAACATACTTTCTCAATTGCATAAATGCAGACACATGGACTGAGGATTTTAGAAGGAGAAAAGAAAATTGGACATTGATGTATTTTCTGTCTTTATGCTAAAATCAGCTTGATAATGGCAACTCATAGTATTTTCTTTCAAATATGAGGCTGAGAATTAATATCACTGAATCCTTTTTCCAATTTGGATTTCATGAAAAAACAAACAAACACCTTACTCGTCCATCCCACATTCTTTCACTCTTTCCATGGAACCTGCTAATAGCATCAGAAAAGTTTCTTCAGCCTGCCATGGAACTGGTTCAATTACACAGAACACTTTGTTAGCAATGCAACTTCCAGGAAGATCAGGAGTAGGAAAATTTAGAGGTCAGCCACTTAGAACAGGGGTCCCCAACCCCTGGTCTGTGGACCAGTACTGGGCTGCGGCATGCCAGCAACCGGTCTGCACAAAGAAGCAAAGCCCCATCCATGGGATGCAGGCAACACACAAAACCATGCACTCTCCAGTCCATGGAAAAACCTTTCTCCACAGAACTGGTCCCTGATGCCCAAAAGGTTGGGGAACTCTGGCTTAGAATTCTCCACTTCATACGCCAGAGTCCAAAAGTAGCAGAGCATATAGCAAGACTACAATGGTATCCAAAGAGACGTGCTTACAGTCTAAAAGAACAGATGGCCCAACACTCTTTTTTAAAAAATGACTACAAGGATTGTTACCATTAATGCTGTTGATTTCATCCAAACTCAATCAGTCAAGATTCTTCTTCATTGCTGCCCCTATCTCTGGGGTTCCCAGAGATTAGATCGGCCTTCCCATTCTTGAGCTTTCAAACATCTATAAAGGCTTAGCTGTTTTGTGCATGGTTTGGGGATATGTTATGGGGTTTCTTCCTGCAGGGGGGAAAAAACAAAAGAGGGAAATAATTATCTGACTGAGATTAGAGTGGGAAGTTTGTTATCACACAAATTTATTAATAGGAAGCAGACTCTCTACTGTAAATTTGAAACATGTAGGACAATCCCAGGGCAAAGTTGTAATAGGAGGAAGTTGTTATCACACAGCAATGTGTGTGTGGGGGGGTGGATGCGTATTTTACTAGAACAATATTAAGATTTTGGCTGCACAAATCGGGCAATCACTAAATGGTAGTAAAATATTAAAGATAATTAAAATATTATCTCTTGCCTACTATTCCATAGTTGTCTATAAAAGTTTGAACCCAGTTCATCAAAGACTGAGTCAGTTAGGATCATCTAAGGACTAGGGGGAGAGTTTAAAAAGTTTAAGATGGTGGCTGTGAGTATGCATTAAAAACCATTGTTTTGACTTTCTGTAACCTTTCTACAGAAGCTTCTGAAGCTAATGATCTTTCCATTAGCATTCCTCTAACATGTTAACCATATTTGAACTTGCTAGTTCAGCAACATTTGGGTTTGCTACATTAAAAATCAGCTTTCAACTAAACCTGAATAATTGGACAAATATATTTTGGACAAATACATTTATTGCCTTCAACGAGATGGGCAGCATACAAGTTTGATACATAAATATTTGTGCATTACATTTATAAAAATACTGCACCTATATCTGAACATAAGATGAAAGAAAATAATAGTTTTAAAAGTTTTTAATCTCTTAATTTGAAATACAGGCTAGAATGAGATTTAAAATCTCAACTCTTGAACAATAGGCTAAGAAATAATGGTTCCAGAAGAAAAATATAACATTGGAAAGTTCCTGTTATAAAAATGCTCCTGCTCATAAAAGCTAAAAGGAGATAAAACCAATCAACTCCATCAACATTATTTCAACCTATTGACACCAGTCCTTTTAGAACTCTCTTGGAATCTTATTTATGACCTCACACAAGAGTACAAACTGTTTCTTTGATGTCACAGCTGTATCTTTCCATTATTCTCAGGTTGTGGTTTAACAGAAGGTAAGTATGAAAAGAGACTACCTACTTACAAGCATATGATTTATGGACAAAATTTTGAGGCAGATAATTAAGGTTTGTCTAAAGAAATGAAATGAAGATATGTGATTAGATTCTTACCACCCCACCCAACCCCTTGAGCTGAGATACTTTTTTAATGTCTTCATCTCATGATAAACTTTAAAAGGTGTGTTATTACTGCATATTAAAATCTTTACAGGATTAATCGAAACAGTCTTCAATGAAATACTGCTCCAAAAATTATAATTGGTAAGGAAAATAAAGAGTTATTTAGGAACAGGTATAGGTAAAAATTTTCAAATCAAATCCTATTTGAGAAAAAAAAGTCCTTTCAGTGTTCCTCTAAAATACAGTGATATATTCCAATTATTGTTATAGCTGAAAGAAGATCAGATTCATTACCACTTAGTAAATGATTTAAAGATGCATTGAGGCTGTGCATGTTTCTTAGCGCTCAGATTATTTAAGCACTCTCATATGCAAACATAATAACTACCATAGAAACACTGAGTCCATTAAACAGATATTGAAATATCTGCTAGGTTAAATCAATGGGAATATTTGAAAGGTGGTAAACTGTGACTTGCTTTCATTGCAAATACCCTTTTGACATGGATAGGAAGGCACTAAAGAATCTAATTTCCCTGCATGCCTTCAGAATATTGAAATATTTGTAGGGCAGGGAAAAATTATAAACTGGATTAAACAAAGGAAGTATCCTGGAAAAAGTTATGGAATTAATTAATTAATTAATTAATTAATTAATGTTTAAGCGCATGGGCACAAATATTTTAAATAAATGAGCAATCCATAACATGGTACCATAAATAGATTTATGCACACCTGATGGAAAAATGGAAATCTATAATATCCTATTTGGACTGCTTTGCATTCAGTAACCACCATTTCCATGGATGATTGAACTGAACCCTGGAAAGCTAAGAACAATGAAGGAAACAGCAACAACAAATGGAAACATGAAATTAATTTAGAGTTAACAACAGCTATATATTTTTCTGCTTTGCAAGTAATGATTGAGAATTAAATCCAGAAACATTCCTTGGTTGAAGTAGCAGGATGTAATTTCATGAAACACACTTACTTTTTAGATACTAACAAGCCTTCTGACTTGACCATATTGTTCTCCTTCTCTATTGGGAGAGAAGTGAGGGAGTCCTACTAGTGAATCTTTATTTCACTTAATATCTCTCGTTCATGTGAGGTTCACACTTAACTGGGAGCAGAGTCCATCAATAGAATATTGTCACTTATGACCTGCTCAACCAGATGGCTTAAAAAGTGACATTTTAAAATCTATTCCCATGGAGCAATTGTATTCTTTTCTAAAATAATGTTGCTTTCTTCTTGCTTTTTAATGTTGTGAAGCTAGTTAGGATCATTCTGCAGTTTGGTGGCTTAGAAATTTGATAAATAAATTCAGCACCAAGGATTTCCAAATTCTGAAAATCTTTTGGAATTTCCAAAATAATTGTTAAACAGGTTTTGGTTGTAAGAAAGACTTATGGCTACAGGATCAACTCTTCTCCCAGATCTCTACTAAGCACTCAGTACAAGCGTTAATTTTGTGCAATTGATATAAATTCACAGTGAGATAATCCCTTTTCCAAACCCATATAGAATAGCAGACATAATCCTTTCCACACTCCTATTCAGTTGGGATGAATATGCAAAGATGTTAAATATCCTGAAGGCTCCAATATGGAAGTCCTTTGAAGCTCAGCAATACCAGTGGTCCTCAACTTACAACAATTCATTTAGTAACTGTTCAAAGTTACAACAGCACTGAAAAAAGTGACTTATGATCATTTTTCACATTTACGACATTCGTACTATCGCCATGATCAGGTGATCAGAATTCAGATACTTGGCAACTGACTCCTACTTATGACCTTTGCAGCCTTTTGAGAAGCAAAATCAAGGGGGAAGCCAGATTCACTTAACAACCTTGTTACTAACTTATCAACAGTGGTGATTCACTTAAATAGCTGTGGCAAGAAAAGTTGTAAAATGGGGCAAACATCGCTTAACAAATGTCTCACTTAATAACAGAAATTTTGGGCTCAATCATGCTCATAAGTTGAGGACTACCTGCACATTGTTATATACAGTGTCTGGGCTTTTAAAGCTGCAGTGATTTCTAAATAAATTATCATATTATTTTGATATTTTTTGTCCATCTTAAAGCTGGTCAGGATGAAAAAGGAGAATAATGTAGAGGCGAATGTGATGATCCATGAAAAGGCCTATAGCAAAAAAATGAGGTACAAATTAATGAAGAGGCAGACAAAAAATGGAATTTCACCATGGCAGAAAACTGACAATAAAAAGGTATGAGATATGTTCTCTGCAGAAGGTCTTTATTTTTAAAAAATTTCTCTACCATCATTTTAAACATTTGTTTGTTAGAATTATATCCTACCTTTCCTTCACGAGTGTAAGGTAGCATATTTAGTATCCCCTTCTCTCAAGTTTTCCCACAACCAATCACACTGTGAGTTAGGCTGGGTTGAAAGAGGGTGACTGGTACAAAGGCACTTTCTGATCTCCTGTGGCTGAGAATAACCTGGGGTCTCTCTGGGTCCAATCTAACACCTTACCCATTTCTATTCTGACTACTGCTTTCTTACACAAAAATTGGTGCATCCTATTTATTGAATTATCGTACTGACACTTATCAACAGACAAAAGATGATAGCCTCTTTCAGAATGGATGGGAATTATTATATGTCCTTCTACGTTCATTTTCCAGTGTACTTTCTCCAGTGTAATCTCTTTCTCTCTATCTCCCTTTCTCCAACATTATGAGCATAGATGACATTTGGATGATATTCTAAATAAAGGACTGAGCAGAAAGATAAAAAAAAGATTCCAATTTCTTTTATAAACTCCATTAGAATTTTATTTTTATTTATTTATTTTTTTTATTGAAAAGTTTTAAGGTACAATTTTCCTTTAAAAATCCCCCCTTCCCCCTCCCTCCTCCCCCCCCTACCTCCCCCCCATTAGAATTAAACAGATCATATTTTGATACCGCTCGGTTTCCAATCAATAGAATATTTAGGATTCCACTGAAGAGGAAGAACTGCACCAGTAGTATATTGCAAATAAAGTATTCTATATTCTGTGATTCCTAATAAAAGCTGAAGGAAAGTTGGCTCTTTAATCAACTAATTTTGGAGCCTTCATCTATGCCATGGAACCAAGTCAGTTTCTGCATTTATAAGAAGGCACTCACCATTAAACCAAATTAGATCTTCCTCTGGCTTCTTAAGGGGAAAATGATACCTAAACTCATTTTCCATCTCACTGAACCTCCTTCACACTTTGAAATAATGCATTACAGAATTCTGTCTTCATTTGTCAATATCTTCTAGAATGGTGTCCATATTCTTCAGGAAAGAAACGAAAGCATCCCAACATTAAACCATCCCGAAACTTCAAAACCCCTACCACTATCAACTGAAGATGGTACTGAGGATTTCAATACTGAGTTGGCAAACTTTAATAATCTGGTGGTCAGGTGCAACTCAATAACCTGTTCTGAATACATGCCTTATTATAGAACTGATACCAATCTTGTGGAAAGCCTTCCCTGCATAAATTCAGAAGCAAACCAGAAGAGCCCAGAGGGAATAAACAGAGTTCAAAGCAATTGCTGTGTTTTTAAGTTAAAATACAAAGAAGAGTCTTCAAATGAAAGAGAACTTGACCCTGAATATTTCCCATATTATAGAACATATGAAGAATATTTGAGCAGTTCAAATCCCTCTGAAGAAATTAAAAGTAGAGAGGAGAACGAAGAGGCTGACACTAACAGTGATGAAAAAATAAGGAGTGAAGCTGTCTCTAATGCTGAGACTGAATATGCTAATACAGTAAGTTGCATGAGAATAGCAAAACCTATTTATATTTGATCCAGTGGTGTAACTTTCCCAATATGATGACCTTCAATTGCAACTAAAACATCTGGAATTTCCAGCCAGCAAAATCATATTACAACTCCTTTTTTCCCAAAGAAAAAGTAAAAATTAACAATATGAAACATGTACTTTCTAATTCACTTGGGGAATTGGAATTAAGGCATTTAATTATTTTTACAGATAATTCTTTATTTTCAAATTTGGTAGTTATTATATTTTAATAATTTTCATAACTATCACAAATTCTTTCAATCCATTTAAATATTAAGCTGTCTTCTTCCAACATGGGTTTGATACCTATAGTTTGGTAATTCTTTCTATAGATTTTTGAAAGGCTGTCCCATTTTAATTTTAAAACACATATTAGGAACTAGTTTTCACTTGACATAGAACCCATTTTGACAATTTGTCCATCTTTTGTTTTTAGGACATTCAGGAAAACAGTATAACAAATGAAGATATTGGCCAGTGCCTTGAGAATTTTGATTTCACTGAAACCCTTTTATCCACTAATTCCACAATAGATTCTGGTGATTCTGAGACCTTTCTCTTGGAAGAAATATTAAGCCAGAATCAATTACCTTCTTCTTCCAATGGCTATTTTCCATACTATCGGACATATGGAAAATTAATTGTTACTCCAGAAGACTCAATTAACTTTGGTCATAGTGGCAATATACTGGGATAGTTTGGGATGAAAATGGAAGATATTAGAGAGGGAAGCAAATTCCAGCAACAGCTGTGCAGTGTGTTGAATCCAATGAGACAGAAGTCACAGGCATTGTTTTAAAGATGTTTGTCTTATTATAGGCCTAATTAGAATTAATATTTAAATCTTCATATATGAAATTATAGAATTTCAGGGGATGTTATTTTAAATAACTTAGAGAGACACCACATGAGTTTTATCTTGAATGATCTTGAACTCAAAATGGAAGATCTTTTGCAGAACAGAGTAGAAGGGACAACAATGGAAATGAAAAAAAGCACTTTCTTTATCAGAGACTATAGAAGGCAAAATACCAATAAACAAAGGAGAGAAGTTTGTTGTCCTGATTGGGCATGTTCTCAGATAAGGATGGTTTTGTTTTTCTAATTGTTTAAAATAATATGAGATTCTGGACTGAGCTACTCTCTTTCCTCTATATACACTTCATCCATGGAAAGGAAAGATACTGTATCATTTTTTTAATAATAATAATAATAATAATAATAATAATAATAATAATAATAATAATAGAGTTCAAATGTAAAAGATGGAAAGTGAGATGCTGTAGATGAAAACTAATGCGTAATACATAATTCAGCAGCAACTGATTTTATTTTTGTATCATAATCTACATTATTTAATCTCATATATCATCAATTCCAGCAGAAATGGTCCCTCAAACCCTATCCTCTGTAAGCTCCCTTCCACCAAATAAAAACGAAACCAAAAAGAATTTTCTGTACATCAGTTACTTATTTTTGCTGACAAAAAGTCTCTGCTTCCAGAGATTTTGAAGATTTTTTCTATATATTTGAGCTTTGGCTATCATAGAGGGAATTAAATTTTGGGAAGAGGGATCTGGTTTAGCCCCTGACACTCAACGAGAGGCCTGTCTCTCAATTTTGCTTTTCCATCAACTGTTAGTACCTGGAATAAGTGTATCCGCCATATCCTTTAGGGCAGTGTTTAGGGCTTCCTACAATTCTCCCAACCAGCCAGAATTGTGAATCCTGAAGACTGAAGCTCACACTTTTAATATTGATGAAATCATGCTTAATAGAAGAAGGCTTTTCACTACATTTTTATTGGCATTTGTTTAGTTGTGTTTTATCACTGGGGTTTTCAAAATCTCCAGACGAAATTTGGTGGGGATTCCAATAGGTGAGACTGAAAAGATACAGGTAGTCCTCAACTTACAATCATTCATTTAGTGACTGATCAAAGTTACAAAGGCATTCAAAAAGTGGCTTCTGACCATTTTGCACTTACAACTGTTGCAGCATCCACATGGTGAATTGATCAAATTTTGGATCCTTGGCAACTACAACATATTTATGACAGGTGCACTGTCCCAGAGTCATGTGGTCACCTCTTGTGACCTTTTGACAAGCAAAGCCAATGGGGAAGCCAGATTCACTTAAAAACTGTGTTGCTAACTTAACAATTGCTGTGATTTACTTAGCAACTGTGGCAACAAAGATCATAAAATGGGACAAAATTCACTTACCTGCCTTGCTTACCAATGGAAATTGTGGGCTCGATTGTGGTTATCTGAGGACAATTTATCACCTTCACTTTAGGCTGATAAATATCTATATTCATCCTTCCCTTTAGGTTTCTCTGATAGGGTAGGGTGGAAACTAATGTATTCCCTCTTCTTCAGCTGGTATAGATTGTCCACCTACCACTTCAGTTTACTGAAACATGAGTAAAGTCATATCTCATGCCCTGATCCCATTCAGAAATGGCAACAAGGGGAAAGCTCTTTTGGGAAGTCTACTGTACGTCTGGTGCAGTGCTGCACAACTGAGGCTGATCCTGAGTTGGAGCACCTACAACTGATCTTCCCTAGGGATTTTATAACCCTCAAATGTTCCTTTCCCTTCCTTTTCACTAAGCAGGATGCAGCACCCACTCCCTAACCCTTTTAACATATGTGTTGGTCATGTTGAAGATTGGAGACATTTCTCTTCCTCTTGCTGATTAACCTTGTTCAGAGGTGGTTGGTTTTTTTTTAACCTACCCCACCCTGCTCTTAGGCTCTGCCTTAAGACTTGAAGTTAAAGGAATATTGTCCTTGCCAAGAGATTTAATCAGGTTATCACAGATAAATACCAGAATGCACTGGCCTAATTGAGAGTTAACTGCACCTCATTTGGATCTCCATTGGGACTTTGAAAGGGATTTCAAAGATGAGGGTGGAAAAATCATACTTGTGGCCAGTGGTGGGATTCAAATATGTGAACAACCGGTTCTCCATGTGGAGGCCACTTCCAGAAGTCCATTCTGGGCCTGGGCAACAACAAATTATCTACCTATGGTGCGAATCAGCTGAATCCCACTACTGCGTGTCATATGCTGCCCTTGGGATAGAGGCTTCAATCTGGACATGAGGTGCTTTGATTTGTTTAGATCCTCAGTCGCTAGATACATGGAGCAAGGAGGAGGGCTAGCTTACACAAGCACAAACTTTTTGGCAATGTCTGCCGAACTTTCTACTTTCTGGGGAAAAGCTCAGATTGTTCTCTTGGAAGCTGCAATCCATTGTGTGAAAAGCTCTGCCCAAATTTAAATCCTCACTGTATACATTTTGTTGATGTTCTGTTATAGAGTTTGGGTTTACTTTCCCACACCTTTGAAACATTAACTTGCTAGCTAGTATTTTTATTTTAGGGCAGGACAGGACCTGACTTCTTCATCTTCTGGATTGCTTAGCTCTAACTTTAATTTCTACTCCATCTTCAATTTCTCTTTCGGATATTTCAGCTCCTATTCGAAAAGCAGCATGCTTCACTGCCAGTTTGTCAATGAAATGAGTTTGGACATTTGGGGAAATAAAAAAAAATGGATCCAGAAATAACTACTTATCTTTTAATAAGCAATCCAAATCACCAGTAACAGCTATACATCTTTGTGATTTTAAAAACATATTTAATTATATTTTAATACAAAATATAAAAATAATTTATATTTTAATATAAAAAACTATAAAGTTTATATTCCGCAAAATTAGTCCTAATTACTAATTTAGCTATTATCAAATGGCCTAAGAGGTCCAAATCAACTTGCTTCTGATTTGCAAACTATCCTGCGATCCAAATTTTGCATTTGAAATAACTGCTGCATAAAATTTCATTGTGTGCTGTAAACAGATCATTTTCCAGGCACACATAATATGTACAACTAGTTTTAAAGTATTTGCCTGTCCTTATAAATGGAATCATGAAGGGGGATTTGAGCCAATATTGTTAACCACGGTAGCTGTTTTTAATTATTTATTCCAAAACCATTAGAGTTGCTCCAAAATCCATCATACAGACAAACATTGCCTATTTTCATAAGATAGTTCAAGGAGCTAATCATTCATGCTATTATTACATGTTCCCCCTTTTTAGTAGCCCTTTGTCATTTACGATATTTGAACCCTTCCTATAAAATCTGCATAGCTTCAAATACATAAGGACAAACTATGTAATAGTTTGAAGCCTAACTGAAGGCTGTGCTGAATTAGGGTAGCCCACCATTATGATTTATGAGAAAGATAGTGCACACCAATCTTTGATAGTGAACCAATCTTTGATAACTATAAGCCCATACAGTATATACATTCAAATGAATTAGTACCTTTGCATTTAAATAATCAAAGCCACTATTTAGGCAAAGAATGTATACATTTGTTCAATTTTACTGTCTTGTTTTTTTTTCAATCAATCAAGAAATGCCTATCCAGTAATAGAAAATTAATGTAGCTTTATAATAAAATCAGATTAACTAGCTTGTCGGGTTTCCTGTCTTGCCCACTTTGGAAACTGATGGATTCTTATCAATAGTATTTATTTTATTTATTTTATTTATTTTAATTCCATTTATATCCCGCCCTTCTCCCAAGACTCAGGGCGGCTTACAAGCTTAGCATTTTTATTATTATTATTACTATTCGCATTCTTAATATCATATAATCAATCAATCAATAGTATATACAGGATCTTCTTTGAAATAATAGCAGCAACAACAACAATCATTTATTATTAACTTACTACATTGGGCACAATCATTTAACTTTAAATCTTGTATCCTGTATTCTTATTTTTATTGCCCTGTACACTGCCCTGAGTCCTTCGGGAGAAGGGCGGTATATAAATCAAATAAATAAATAAATAAATAAATTATCGTTTTAAGTATTGCAATTAAACACTGAGATTACCGGTAGGTGGAATGGGCAATGCAGTAGAAACATACAGTTTAAAAGAAAGGGAACTATTTTCATTGCTACTGAGAAGAATGAAGAATTGGAGAATAGCAACAGCACTTAGACTTATAGACCGCTTCACAGTGCTTTACAGTCCTCTCTAAGAAGTTTACAAAAGTTAGCCTATTGCCTTCAACAATCTGGGTCCTCATTTTACCGACCTTGGAAGGATGGAAGGCTGAGTCAACCTTGAGCCGGTAAGACTCGAACTGCTGAACTGCTAGCAGCCAGCAGCAGTCAGCAGAATTACCCTGCAGTATTGCATTCTGACCGCTGTGCCACCTTAACCTCTGCTAAATATATCCTGTCTTTCAGAAAGAACTAAGATTTGACAAAAGATATAGACAGCCTTTCTCCCCCAATATTAAATGTGTTTATCCTGGCATTAGAATAGCTTCATAATTTATGTTAAACGGGAGCAAGAAAATATCTGTGGTTAAATTACCTTGTTTCCATGAAAATACGACCCAGTCTTATTTATTTATGTTTGCTCCAAAAGACGCATTGGGGCCTATTTTCAGGGAAACACAGAATCAGGGTGATCAGTTAGGCCGGGTGCCCCCAGCCCAGTGCGCACACAAGAAGTGGCAAGCGTGCGGGGGCCAACAGCCCATGCAGCGCAGGTGAGTTGATTACCTGTCCAAGCCACTCACCCACTCTGTCCCATCATCTCTCGGCTTGCCTGAGGCTGTGACAGAGCAGGCAGCAATGCAGCATGTCAGGATCACCTGCCTCCCACACACACACACGCCTCTGTTTGGAGAGCCGGCCAGTGGTTGTAGCATGGGCTGCAGCTACTACCAGATACCATCAGCTCCCACACGCTTACCATCTCTGGTGCTGACCACGCCCACCCTCCCAGGGCTGATGATGATCTTAACTGGGGCTTATTTTGGGGGTAGGGCTTATATTAGGAGCACACTAAAAATCAGGGTAGGGTTTATTTTCTGGTTGGGTCTTATTTTCAGGAAAACACGGTAGTTTGTTTTTCTTGACACAGTAATCAGCAAGGTAATTTAGCAATGATAGCAAGACCCGAAGGTTTGACCTCTGCACTCTCAGCAGCCTTGAGTTGGTAGAGCCAAAGTTCCCAACTTCTCTCTTCATGTTTACTGTATGTATTTACAAAACCCTTGGAAAAATTGGCAGTCCTCCTCAAAAGAATTGGCAAAACGTTACTGGTAGGGCTGCAGCCCTGGGTCTTTGGGGCTGGGTTCCAAGTCCAAGCTCAGCTAATTAATTTTTTTGCACAACTTTTTCATCAGCTTTCTATGATCAAAGGCAGATTAAACAGTTTAGGAGGGGGTTTAAACTACATTTATTTACCTAGGCATTTTAATTATTCTAGTGGTAAATGTTTTTAACAGTTTTAATATTTACTGTTGAGTAATATGTGGAATCATTTGAATGTTTTAATATTTGGTTTAAAGTACACTTTTGTTTTAATTGCTTTTCTGGAAGCACCCTTGAGCCATTAAGGCCAAGAACACATGTTCTAAAGAAACCAACCAAGCAACTTGTTCTCCCAGTTATAGTAGAAGTGATATCAATATAAACAGAGGAAGCTGACTCCGCTTCTTACTTCTCCAGGTTTGTTATAGTTGAGGACTGTTTTCCAATGCTCAACTCTTGATGTATTAAATGCAAGGACTAAGGGGTCTGAAACCAAAGGAGAATTATTTGTGTAGTCAGAGGCTCTTTTTATGAAGTCCACCAATCCCATTAAGAGCAATACCAGTATTTGATAGATTTAAGTAAAACCTAGAAACTGGGGGTTTGTCTCTTAAGAGATTTAGTTCTGTGCCTTCATCTTAGGGGATTTGATTTTCTTCAGTTGGATCTTAATCCAAGCAAGAGAAGAATTCAGGATTTTTGGAGTTCACCTTTCATAAGACTGTTCCAAGTTTAATCCCATACTGTACATTGGTTATTTTATCTTCTGCATAGCACAGTTACTAATTAGTAGTTCCATGTTCAGATCAAGCAGGGCAGTTCCATCTTGCTAGGCTCTTGATTTGAATTTAGGCTGGCCAAACTATCCTGAGGATCGCAGATACCATGACAATAATTCCTTATTCAAGAGAAGTCAGTTATTTATTTATTTATTTATTTATTTATTTATTTATTTATTTTATTAGACTTATATACCGCCCTTCTCCCGTAGGACTCAGGGCGGTTCACAAGGTTATATATGCTTAGCATTCATAGAACACTTGTTTACCAATTCCACTACAAAAGAGCTTAGTTTATGCTTAACAATTTGTAGCAGCTGTACCTTAAAACAATTCAGATTTGCCAGAATACAACCTAGGTAGAAATACACTTGTAAGGAAGTCAGAGCAACTGGGGTCAGTACTAAAAATGCTGCAGTGAATCATCTATTCATAACACAAAAAGAGTGATGTATGATTCTCCTAATTTGGTGAAATATGGCTTCCAGCTTAATTGACCAATGGTAGGTGTGGCTGGGAGTTATACTTTAAAGCCACATCTGAAGATTCATACATCATCTCTTCTTTCCCAAGATTTTAGATAGCCACAACTTTTTCCAGGATCCTGCAAGTCACAGTGAGCAGACATTTGGTAATTAATTGTTTTAGAAGGACAAAAGCTATACTGTAGTGTATTATAGCTTTTGCCCTTTTGCTGAAATTTCCTTCTCAAAATCCTAAATTTTATTAGTCTTTGTCAGTCTGATGGTTATGCAAAAATATGAACTTTATAGTGCAGTTGTCAGTCTAAAGTTTATACAAAAATATGAACTTTATAATGCAATCTGCCTCCAGAAGTGGTGAATGGTCCAACACTGGAAGTTTTAAAGAAGAGACTGGACAGCCATTTGTCTGAAATGGTATAGGGTTTCCTGCCTGAGCAGGGGGTTGGACTAGATGACCTCCAAGGTCCCTTCCAACTTTATTGTTGTTGTTGTTGTTGTTGTTGTTGTTGTTATTATTATTATTATTATTATTATTATTATTATTATTATTATTATTATTATTATTATTATTATTATCTTTTGCTGCTCCAACAACATTAAATAAAAATATAATGTATAGCTATGAGATAGGTCTAAAATTAGCTTCCCTACATCTGGAGATAAATTTATTGCTGGTTTTCTCAATTAGGATAAAAAAGAAGCAAAACTATTAAGACCTCTACAATACAATATAGAAGAAGCTATTTCATTTCACCTATAGTTGTACGATGGAAAAACAGAAAGGTAAACAAGGTGCAGTGAAGTTCCTTATTTTATTATCTAAATCTATTTTTATTCATATTTCCCACTGTCTTGTTACCTTCCATAGAATTTATGAAGAACAAATGTCTCAAAAATTTATCCATTTATTAATGTTCAATCTGAAAGAATATGATGCATCTTTTTGCCAAAGAAAATGCCTTATTGAGGGAATGATAAATATCTTGGTAAAGGCTTGCCAGATGAAACATATTTGCTTTTATGTCTCTATTTGAAATATCTACAATTATTACTCTGAGACCTCAATATTTCAATATGGCCCTTTCATGTTTGCAAAACAATCCACAATTACTTAGGAACACTTCATGTTGTTTTCATTGATCTTATATAATCTTTTAATTTCAGGTATCCACAAAGTTCATTCTTCAAAACAAGCCTAAACAAAATATACTGTTTTAATAATGAATGGGACATAGGGTGTATTTATGTTTTAATAATGAAATTGGGGATGTGTATTGGTGAATCGTTAGAGATCTTTCTCAAGAAGTTAGATCAGACCACATTTTGAGACATATTAAAAAAATCCATCATATCCTTTGTTTCTGTATTAGGATTTGGATAACACTTTAACCAAACCTATTTCAAAGTGGTAGACTTCAGCTCCCAGAATTCCCCAGCCAGCATACTGGCTGGAGAACTCTGGGAGTTGCAGTTCACACATCTTAAATTACCAGGGTTGAAAAACACTAATTTAGATGCTCTAGGGCAGGGGTGTCAAACTGCCGGCCCATGGGCTGGATATGTCATGCCAAAACCGCGCCCACCCCATTCACGGCAATGGAAAAAAGTCACGATATGTTGCGACATGTCACATGATGTCATGAGTTTAGCATCCGTGCTCTAGGACTTTCAAACTGAGAGAAAAATTCCAATAAAGTACTTCTTTCCTACCAAAAATTACAATCAATATGATCTTTACCACCAGGATATAATCTTGCGGTACTGAGTAGTTCAATTTTAATATTATCCATAGACTATGTGCATGAATTGTCGTATAATTTCTGTTGAGATACAGTATTTGTAATGCAAGGTGTGAAGTTTATCTCAGCTGCCCAAGTAAAGCAAGCAGCTATCTATACTGGGCAATAGTGATAGGACCATGATGGAGGCAGACAGTCAATTTAATGACAATGGCAAAGGCATCAATTCATATTGTGTGGGAGAAGGCAATGGTAAATTATTCCTGTATTTTTACCAAGAAAACCACTTGTCACAGAGCCAATTGTTTTCTCTCAGCCCTAGGAAGGAGACAATGGCAAACCATTTCTGAAAAAAGTTTGCCAAGAAAACTTCAGGGACTTGTCCAGCTTGACTCTGTGAATCAGACAAATTGAATGGAAGGAAAAAAAGAGATATCAACATGGAAGATACAGTATTTCAGAAGATATTCTTTACTTAAAAGAACCTTTAGTGCTAGAAGATGTAGTTAGGGACAGCACTCCAGCCATTATCAATTTGGAGGATTACAGGGGTACCCACTGAAATATGGCAGAAGAAGCAGACAAGATTCTAATCAAGTTATGCCAGAAAATTTGAGAAAGACCTAGTGACCAACTGTTTGGGACAGGTCAATCTACATTCCAATACTAAAAAGGAGACTTAACAGCATGTGCAAACTATCATACAATATCCTTAATTTCACACACTAGCCAAATAACGCTTAGGATCATCCAACACAGATCAGAGCTCTACAGGTTCAAGTTGGTTTTAGAGAAGTCCAAAGGTTATAAGACATTATTGCTGATGCCTGCTGGATAATTGAGCAAGCCAAAGAATACCAAAAGACTAAAGTATGTGCTATGCCAGTATGTGCACGGTGGCTGAGGAATTCTGGAAGTTGAAGTCCACAAGTCATAAAAGGACCAAGTCTGAAGACCCCTGTGCTACGCAATTATAGAAAAGCCATTGACTGTGTCAAATACATCAAGCTGTGGCTCTAATGCTGGAAAAGGTGGAAAGTAAGAGGATGTTCAGCAGCAAAGTGAATGGACTCAGTTACAGTGGTAATGACTGCACTGTTGGAAGACCTGAAAGATCAGGTATAGGGATGGATTGTCATGGAGAAAATCTATGTTGTCACTAGGAATCAAAAATGGCACATAATCACTGATATAAGTAAGAAAGAGGAAATCGGGAACCACTGCAATCAAGGTATAGCTTGTTGCTTACAAACACAAAAGATGCCATTGATGTTCATCAGATTTACTCTTTGTCAAAGAGATTTTAAGAACAAACTAGATTCACAAACTCTAATAAGCTCCATAATGGTCTGTTTGGAATTAGTTTAGCATTGCATATGCATCTAGACAACCATGATCTATTGAATAAATTGTGGTTTAAAATGATGTGAGTCAGCAGAACTGTGGCTTGGAGTATTTTCCAAGGAAACAAAGTTCTGTCCAGCACAAACAGACTCTACCTAGTCAAGCTAATCACTACATTACACAGTGAGAAAGAGTTATGCATTGGACTTAGACTGACATTTAAACTGAGCAAGAATTGATTCCAGTAGAGTTTAATGTAGTTTTCATTCTTTGGCACAATGGCTGAGAGAAACATAGGGAACGCTTTGCTTTGAGTCACACACAACTGAACCACTTAGCTCAGATTGGTTGTGGCTCTTCAGGAAACAAGAATTCTCACTCCGCATAGCAGGAACAACTTTAACTCTTGTGTATAAAGTCAAACGAGCTGCCTGAATAATAATGACAAATATTTTTCAAAGCTTGTTTTCTTATTATAATAGATTACTTCCTTCTATTACTCTCTCCCTCCTGAATATCTCAATCAGCTTTTCCTAAACTATTGCCTTCCAGATGTGCTGGAGGATAAGCCAGTCATCTCCAGCTCTGCATAGCTGCTGAGATCTGTAATCCAACATATCTGGAGGATAAGAGGCTGAGAGAGATGTGTGCTGGGGCTTGAACATAGCACCTGCTTCCACTCCTCAAACAAAATTCATCTTTTCTCAGGATTGTACAGCAGCTGGGAAGAGCAGTCCTACAATTGAGGAAAGAAACACGGCTCCTTGAAGGAGTTAGAGGTCAATGGTATGTTTGCACTCCAGCACACTCTGAAGCAGCTTTTTCAACTTCAAATTGTTTCACAGGCCTTATTAATTCATTTCAATATTTATAGACTGTCTTTTATTAACAGAGATGGGGTTATGTGCAATAAAATGGTAAAATGCAATCTCAAAACTCCATGAAAGGATAATAAATGTTACAGAAGTGATCTAAAGTACACTTATAATAATAGAAGAGAATTGTCCTCCCCCCATTTTTTATGACCCGTTTTCCCTTTCTCATCAAATTCTGGATTCCCATTCTAAACAAATGTCACTATCTCTGTTCTGAATTAATGGCATCTGCTGCCCTCTCTTATTCCTCCATAAATTATTCTTCCTTACTGATCTTTTCTATCATCTCCACTTTTGCCTCCCTGTTTCTGGGAGAGATGATCATGCATGTTGCAGATATGTGAGTTTATTCAAAAGCAACTCTATTTTCAATAATGTCTCCAGGAAATGACACAGTGTGTCTGCTCTGTTTCCAATCATTAAAGGCAGGGGTTTTTTGGTTGACATTCTTAAACCATATATCTACAAGAGCATATTTCTATTCCAATAAGTTACTGGGGTTAATCCCCAAAGCTTCAGTATTTCTCTCTTAACCTCTCAAGTTTAAAAATTGAAAGCATAAAGACAACTGTAGAAAATTATATCAAAGGCCAGCCTTGTCACTTTTAAAGCAATTTAGATAACAATCCTATGCCCATTTACTTGGGAGTAAACTGCACTGAGCTCTACAAGACAAGCTGGGGCACTATGTTTAGGATTGTGCCTCACCTGCTGAATCTGATTTAATAACTTGGCTTTGAACTCTTGTGAGAAGATCAGCTTTTGGCATTTTGCATTGATCACAGAACAACAGAACTTGACATTTAACAAAAGAGGCTTATAGAGATTTTGTCTTTTCATTTCATGCAAAAATGGAAATGATTTATTCAAGAGGAGTTAATTTGCTCCTGGAATTTTCCTTCCCAAGCTGATTTTAGAAACTCGCCAAGCTGCTTTTTTTTTTTTACATATATCATTTTATATATTCACTTATCCCTGAAATGTCTACATTCAGAGCATTTCTGGCTTTCTTCACTAAGAGCTGCTTGAATATTTAAGTGATATACATACTGACATATTCAACAAAACCTCAATTTGTAACAAAATTCTCCTTTTAGTTCTTATTAGGCTTTCTCCTGAGAATGGTCATGCAAATGGCTATGATTTGTATTTAGATCCGAGCAATTCCCGAAACACATCTGTATGGAAAATCTAGCCCAATACCCTATAACCCCCATTAGGAGATAGAATTATTAAAATAGAACATGATCATTATTCCCATGAATGTATTGTATGCATAATATGAAGAAAGGTATAATTACTAATAGAAGAGAATATTTGTAACACCTGGTTGAACTGAGAGGTCCTTGTTGATCTCTGAGCTCGGCTGTTTTCTTGCAGACATTAATGCACTGATGATGTTACCTAGTTTGGTAATGAAATGTCTGCAAGAAAACAACCATACTCAGAGAGCTCCAAGAACCCTATAAGGTATACAGTAATTATCCACAAAATGCAGATAAGCAATACACTATTTGGATTAAATAACATTTAGTTTTAGGGCCAGGTAGGAATATAGGACAACAACATTTGAATCTCCATTTTCTCTTTTGCTTGTGTTGTTATTTCAGAGAATGAATCATTACGTCCCCTAATCATGGTATGAAATGTCCCAGGTAACCATTTTTACATGTCACTAGACAACCAGTGACCTGTTGGGTCATCGTTTCAGCGATATTTCCTTACCATAGTCCTCAGTGCCTTCAACAATGACAGAGGTTCTCATGTACTTCCTTCCTTCATTGGAAAAGGGAGGGAAGAAGATATTCAGGGATATATATATATATATATATATATATATATATATATATATATATATATATATATATATATATATATATATATATATATATATATATATTCAGGGATATATATATATATATATATGGATATATATATCCATATCTGTCTTATAACACATGTTGAACTGTATAGTATAGTCAAACATCAGGAGATGACAAAGGAAATGCTTTATGACATGTTGTATTTGAATTGTACAAATGCTTTGTAAAGCATTTATGTCATAAATTGCTTGATGATTATTTTTATGTCAAAATGTTGTATAAAATTTGTAAATTTCGGTTCTACTGGAGTCATGGATCCCAGAATTTGGACTGTATTCCGTAAGCTGATATGAAGTATCTTCATTCAAAAATTGTTTTCCTATGTTGCATTGGTTTGCCCAATTAAAGGTTATGGGAATGAGAGTTTTAGTGGTTTTGGTCTATAGATTATCACTTGATATTGCATTCTTCCCACCCCCAGTGCATAATAGAGATTTCTTAAAGTTATATTTAATCTTCCAGTTTGAGGTGATATTTTCCTACTTCTTTCAGTGCAGATTTTGCTATGGACATAATCTAGGACACTTCATCAACTATATGGTTAATGATTTCATTGGGGTTGAGAACTTTAGGTTGTTACTGACATGCCCCCTTTTCTCTGTTTGCTGGGCATTGCCCTCTATGACTATGGAAAGAGGTCTAGACCTGTTTTGTTAATTTGGTTTAATGCTCTTGATAAGAGAGTGCTAGTTCTGTGCTGTACTGAAGGTTAACATAAACCAGGAAAAAGGTCTGGGTTCTGTAAACTGGGTATTGCTGCTCCTGTCACCAGGGAGTGTGTTACAGGTTTTTGCATTGCTTCTACCAATAAGGTGGTTCACAAAACCATAGCATACAATCTCAGTGTCCAAGGGTAAAACAATAACTCCACTCACAAAGAAACTCCTCAACAGTAGCAGAGCTCACCTAATCTGTCCCAAATAATGATACCCAAAAGAAAGGATTTTTTTTCTTCATTGTTAACATCTACATCTAAGATTTTGGGGTTTTAAACTCTGTAATCATCAGGGATGGCTACCTGCTCTCATTTTGGATTTTCTGGAATGCTTTCAAAGGGCATACTTTTCACTACTTTGGATACAAAGGGAGCTTACAATTTCACTTGAATGAAGGAGGGCGTGAATACTTTGTAGACTATGACCATAGTCAAGGATGAAGCTTGCAGACGGTTGATTGATTGATTGCTCTCCCCACTTCAACCTGTTCCCCTTTGCTATGTCTGCTAGCCTGAATGATAGCACACAGGCTTGAAGGAGGAAATAGGGTGATGCAGGAGAAATTGCACCTGAACCATCTGGCTAACTCCACTTCTGCATCTGTGACCTCTCGGCTGGGCTATTTCTTAACTTGAGTGTAGAATTCTTTGGAAATAATGCCAATACCTTATCCAAGAATTACTATTTGAAAAGTCCCACATGTAGAAGTGGAATGTGGGATGAAGTGAGAGCTCCAGACATAAAATTATGACTTGAGCAACTTTAAAGGTGGCTATGCCTTCACTTCCAAGCACCTACCAATCCTACTCTAAAGTAAAGGTAAAGGTTCCCCCGCACATGCGTGCTAGTTGTTTCCAACTCTAGGGACCGGTGCTCATCTCTGTTTCAAAGCCAAAGAGCCAGCGCTTGTCCGAGGACATCTCCAAACGTTGTTACCTTCCCACCGTAGTGGTCCCTATTTTTCTACTTGCATTTTTATGTGCTTTCAAACTGCTAGGTTGGCAGAAGCTGGGACAAGTAACAGGCGCTCACTCTGTTACGCGGCACTCGGGATTCGACCCGCCAAACTGCCGACCTTCTGATCGACAAGCTCAGCGTCCTAACCCACTGAGCCACCGCGTCCCTACTCTACCTCCCCTTAAAAACAAGCATTGGTGGTTATTTTGTGGCTGGCAGGTGATGTTTGGTGTGTGTGTGTGTGGGGGGGGGTAACCAAACACCAGGAAATCTGCCAACTGCTTTTCTTAACTTGTCCTGCTTTAGAACAGTAAGGACCACATTAGTCACCAGTCTCATTATTGTGGCTTGGCAGTCAAGGCAGTGCAATATATTCCGACTCAAGGACTGGAGGATAACATGTTAACATGGACAGCTGGCTGTGCCTGTACAGAAAGAACTGCCAGATTACACTTGCTCAGCCACAAAACCAAATGGAATCTGCAAGAACAGCCCTATTGAGCTAAGATGGATGGCAACCACACAAAAAAGCAATTGCCTGCAGGTTGCTTAACACTTGTTATTTTGCTTTCTAAATAAATAAACTCTGGCTCTCAGGGTTATTGGGAGAAAAATTACAGTCTTATGTCAAACAGTCTCCATGACACTTAGTCATGATGTTATTGCATACTTGAAAAGAGACAACTGAGGAAAACGTGCCTTTATCCCACTGCATTATTCCATAACCTCAGTATCAAGGCCTTCCATCTACCCACAGATTCCAGTTCATGTTTATTCATAGCTTGGTGTATGATACACATGGGGTGTATTCCCAAAACGTAGGCAAAAACTACCTTCTGCATTTTGGATCCTGCCACAGTCTTGAACTATTTACCAAGTGAGGGGAAAAGGTGGCAGTCAAGTTATCTATCTTACTTGTTACTGAGGGCCTGTCCCCCATGATGTCAGAGAAATATACACCTATATTGAACTGTCAAGACAAGCTGGATATACATCTGCTATTCTGGCTGCCCTGTTGCCCAGTGGGAACTCTCTTGGGGCTCCTTGACTTTGTCATTTGGCTGATACTAAGTTCAGACGTCCTTTGGTGATGAGTTACTTCAATCCCATGTCCTGAAGGCAAGGTAAGGAACAGCTACAAAGTTCAGGATCTTCATGGTAACCATGATTTTGTATAGATAACCTCTGGTCCATCACATATGGGTAGGCACATTTTGAACCTTATCTTCTCCTCAGAGCAATTATGTTGTGATCTGAAAAAGGAGGACATTGTTGCTAGTCCATTGCGTGGTCAAATAACTTCCTCATCCAACTGAGATTGACTGCCACCTGAAAATTTTGTAGAGCTGAAAGACCAGTTAGGAGGATTCTTTTTTCCCCACTTGGGGCCGATCAAATTCAAAAGAAACAGTTGAAGTCCTATTTTTTTACTGCAACATCTTTACTCTTAGAGGGATACATGTATTGTCGAAATACTGTAAGCTGAATAATGACTAATCAGCAAACCAGTACTTTTCCTATAACACATAATCTTTCTTTCAATCCAAAAATGCCAATAAAGTTTTTCATTTTTCTTTCTTTCTTTTTTTTTTTAAAAAAGATGAACTTTAAGCACATACTCCTGCCTAAAGGAAATATGAGGAATGATGCAGGGTTATGGAGAAAGCAATATAGGTCCTCTGGAAAACTAAACATGAGAGGGTTGATACATCTGTGTGTCATTTCTGAAATCAAACTTGATGTATTTCATTATGATAATTACATTGCCTTTAATTACTCTACCAGTGTGTTCAATTGAAATTTTAATTATGATAAGCCTGAAAATTTATACAGGCAATCTTAAATCTGCATATATATTTCCCTGAAACTTTGACTGATAACATTTCCAGGAGCATATAATACTTTTATTTTATGTTCTTGAGTGGTAATGTTCTTGTAAATCAATACTTTTACATAAAACAGATTCTTCACTAAAAACTGAAGTACTGTTCATGGGACAGAATATGAGAAGAGATTTTTGGAACAAATCAAAACCTAACTAGATCAGCAGTTTCTCCCCCCACCCCCACCCCTCCCATTTGGGGCTAACTAAATTTCCTGGGATTTTCACATTCCCTCTCCCCAGTAACTAATATTCAGCATAAGCCTTACATTTTGTTTTTAAGAAATTATGTATGGGGCTGGGGCTGGTATGAAGAGGAGTTAAAAAAATTAACTGCTTTGGGAATACCTAAAGATAAATCTTAACTCTGTGTCTATGTGTGTGTAGAAAAATTCATTTAAAAGCAAGGTAAACTACACCATTATTCCTAGTTCTGAATTTCAGGAAACAATAGTCTCTAATTGTTATTACATATTACACCCCTCCTGCGTGAGCTGCATTGGCTACCAGTTGCCCTCCGGGTGAGATTTAAGGTGCTGGTACTTACCTTTAAAGCCCTACATGGCTTAGGTCCGGGATACTTGCAGGACCATCTGCTGCCGGGAACGAATTCCCATCATCCAGTACGCTCACACAGAGAAGGCCTCCTCAGGGTACCGTCAGCTAGGCAATGTCGGCTGGCGACCCCCAGGGGGAGGGCCTTCTCTGTGGGAGCGCCAGCCCTATGGAATCAGCTCCCCCCTGAGCTTCGGATGGCCCAAAACCTCCAATCCTTTCGCCGCGGCCTCAAAACACTCCTGTTCCACCAGGCTGACCTGGACTGACAGGCATTTTAATTAATTTATATTTAGAATTTTTAATTTATTTTTAACTCCTTAATTTTAATTTATTGCACAGATGATTTCAATTTTATTTTTATCTTGATTTCTGTACTTATTATATGTTTTGTTGTTAGCCGCCCTGAGTCCTTCGGGAGATAGGGCGGGATATAAATCCCATCAATAAATAAATAAATAAATAAATTGTAGGAGACAACCAGGCTGAGCCCAAGGGAGGGGTCAAACGCATCATCAGTCTCAAGTCTCTTCATGCTCAGAAGAGATCTAAGTCCAGCCCACCTTGAATTACATTGTCTCTTATCTACAGCCAATTTGCTTAGACCAGGAATAGGCAATCTTGGCTCTTTTATGACTCGTGGACTTCAACTACCAGAATTCCTGAGCTTGGCTGGCTCAGGAATTCTGGGAGTTGAAGTCCACGAGTCATAAAAGAGCCAAGGTTGCCTACCCCTGGCTTAGATCATTAGTAGTTCAGATTCTTGTAGAGAGCATAAGCTTGCAATAAATCTTGATACCCATTTGAACTGCCTGGAACATCTGATTCCCTGGTGCTTAACACTAATATTATGAAACCTTTAGGCCAGCACTTAGTCACTAGGGTGATGTAGTACAACTACCTTTAACCAGAGATTTCTCTAATCCCCTTTCAAAGTGATTCAAATAAGTAGCCATAACTGCATCTTACCAAATTCTGCATTTTGACAATATGCTTGTGAAGAATTAAGTCCTCCCCTCGCCCCCCCCCCCCCGTCCTAAACTCGCCTCATTCTGCATTATTGGATATTTCAGGACAGTAATCTTTTGAGAAGAACAGACTGCAAGCAAGAAGTGAAATTTTATCTCCTTATATTTGTTTTACAAAAATAGTGATATCTTTTCAAACAAAATTCAGGAGACATCCAAGTCTATCTCTTTATATATATCTATTTCTAAATTGTGTTTACTATAGATTACATTCCTCTTGGTAGCTATAGGTTCCTAGGGTTGGTCTCTATCATTTTTTTCTTTTTCTGTTACAGATAGGTTTGCCCAAATTATTTTTATTATTAGATTTCACTGTTAAAGTGATTATCAGGGCTTAGCTAAGCCATCCAGCTGAAGAATGGGAAGAAACTATATATATATAGCTGCTGTATTTGTCCAATTCTGGTAGGAAGGGAGAAGCTTGTTATGCTGTTGGCACTGCTGCAAAAGCTGGTGTGGCTGCAGGCCTCTGTCTCTCTGCCCACAGCATGCAGCTGCTGAAGCAGCTCCCCCTTCTTCCAGGCCTTCAGTTGCCTGCTGCCCACAGGCTCTGACCCCACACATTCATCAAGACAGCTTTGTCTGGGGCATCCTTTGCTTTGATCTTCTCTCAGCTGTGATTCTCTCTTTCCTGCATTCCAGTGCTAAACTATGTAACCCAGGGGTGTCAAACTGCCGGTCACAAGGAAACCCCGCCCACCCCATTGACGGCAATGGGGGAAAAGCTCTGATACATTGCGAGTTTGATATGTCTGATGTAACCCATCACCCTCTCCTGACACACCTATATCCCAGCCTGCCAGCCTCCTCCTTTTGTAGCTTGAGGACAGGTGTGGTACAGCTAATTCAGGTCCAGCCCAAAGGTTCTGGAGGGAAAGAAGGATGGACTTGTGCAGATTGCTGCTAGCCTCTCTTCCAGTGCTTTTATCTTTATCATAATTGTTTCTTCCCTGCATATTTTTTAACCCTTTATCATGCCACAAATACTGCAACCTTTTCTCATGGGGGAATTCTTCCAATCTCCTGATGGTTTTGGCTGCCTTTTTCTCTGGACATGTCTTGCACAGCTTCTGAATTATGCACAGAGTCCTCCCATTTGCCATGATACTCTGGCATACAGAGGGATGGAGATGGCAAAAAAATAAAAAATAAAAAAATTGCAATCCTCTGAGGCATGTCCCTGAGTATATCCCTGATTATTTTAGTGCTATATACAGTAATAGCCATTTTAGCCATGCCATGGGATACAGCTGAGTCACATTAGTCTACCAGCAAGAGTTATGATCATTTATATATTCCTGTGATCTGAATGATTTCCAGTGCAATGCTGTTTTGTATTTGAATGGAGTATTTCTTCGCATGGACTGTAATTAAAGTAAAACTTTTTAAAATATGTAGGAAATCAGCATCCCCCCCACCCCCACCAAGAAGGAAATATTTGGGGAATATTAACAAAAAGGCAGAATATTATATTTTCCCAAAGGAATAATGGGAGAAAATTTTAAAAGGGAGAAACTTCTCCCTTTCCCCCAAGCAGAAACTCAGCAGGCCAGCTCTGTAGAAATGCAGATTTGATAATCCTTTCAGAAAGACTGGAGCCAGGAAGCTTGGAGCTGTTGGGATTAGAAAGACAAAGACCTCTAAAAATCTACATCCCTCACCCAAAATCTAAAGACATGACTTTTAGGACATAATAGGATTAACCCACCACCACTAGAATACCAAAAGGGCACACTGAACCTCAGGTCAAAGTTCATTGCACAGGAACAGGAACAACCTTAAACAGGAACAACTCCAAACACAAAAGCCCAAAAAGGTATAAAAATCCCACCACTCCCAGCTCCATTTTGTCAGCTTTCCCAGAACTGCATGCAGTTGCTGTTCTGTTCTTCAATAAACTGTACCTTCTTTCCTAAGCAGTCTCCATTTTGTTTATTCCCGGCTTGGATTAGACCTTATGATTTTACTTTCAACCGTTTGTATTTTATTTTGTATTTTCTTTTCATTGAATTTGCAGTAAATTATCTCCATATGTTCTGTCATTGTTCACAAACCCTGAGCACTTCAGCATACATAGTGCATATTATGCTTTGTGGTAGAAATTAACTTTTGTTTTTAATACACATTAGCATCTGCCAGGAGCATTTCTTGTTAAAATTTCATACATGCGCATACTTCTGGTTTTGCAACAACTTTCTAAGAAAAAGTACTATTTCATTTGATGATGTATAATTTGAAACAATAATAAAATAATAGGCATGTACAATCTGTGTTGTTGTTTTTTTAAGGACAGGAAATGTTTGAGATTGTATAACTCTCCTTAAATGGAAAATTTCAAAACATCAGTTGAAGAAAAGGCATCTGAATGAAACAGATTTGTAATTAAAATTGGGGGGAAGTTTGAAACAAATATGGAGATTTGGATTTTCAAAACAATGTATTAGAGTAACCATTCCCTTTGTTCTTACAAATAGTATAAAAAATGAGCAAAACCATCCTACCACAGCCCAAAACTTCAATGGAAAGAAGCACACTACTTTTATGGCACCCTTCAACACACTGAGTACCCACAGAATTGAAAGGTGCTTTTCCATATAACCAATTGGAACAAAAACTCATGAAAAGAATACTTCTTCCCAGTGCTTTTTTTGTAAAAGAAAAAGGTGCCGGAACTCACACATGTCATACAACCCGCCTTGCCTACCCTACAAGGTTCTATCCAAAAAAGGTGCCGGAACTC
This sequence comes from Vipera berus, assembly GCF_964194415.1. NCBI lineage: Eukaryota > Metazoa > Chordata > Lepidosauria > Squamata > Viperidae > Vipera > Vipera berus. The sequence goes on from NC_138203.1 coordinate 202,758,444, forward strand.
CGTTCTGAGCGTTCTATGAGAAAAAAAGCCCTGCTTCTTCCATACACCAAAAGTATCTGAGAAACTATATGGCAAATTATTTCAACAATTAGGCAACGTATAGCCCTTAAACAAGCAAAAACGAAAAGGGGAAAAAGTTAACTAAATGCAACAATAGGTAGTTACAGGTATGAACTGCTATTAAAGTTTTTAAAGAACCAATTGAAACTTGACCACATAGAATCTTATTGCCCAGTCTTTCCTTTATGCTGATAAAGAGTTCCTGGTTATTATCTTTACAATCCTACATGCCACAGGTTTATTTGTGGGACCACTTCTCCTTGAGAGTATCCACCATCCTACCAGGTTATAGAATGAGCACACTCCAAGTCCTCTACTTTAAATGTTTTCACCTGATGGGACTTAGCTGTTTTGGGGAAATCATATTCGTTTGGAGAACTTGCAAACATTTTAAAAGCATCACTAGGGTTACTGTTCCATTCTCATTCTATAAGGTAAAGATAAAGGTTCCCCCGCACATGTGTGCTAGTCGTTTCCAACTCTAGGGGCCAGTGCTCATCTCCGTTTCAAAGCCGAAGAGCCAGCGCTTGTCCGAGAACATCTCCGTGGTCATGTGGCTGGCATGACTAGACGCCAAAGGGGCACAGAACGCTGTTACCTTCCCACCGTAGTGGTCCCTATTTTTCTACTTGCATTTTTACGTGCTTTCGAACTGCTAGGTTGGCAGAAGCTGGGACGAGTAACAGGCGCTCGCTCTGTTATGCGGCACTCGGGATTCAACCCGCCAAACTGCCGACCATCTGATCGACAGGTTCAGTGTCCTAACCCACTGAGCCACCGCGTCCCCTCTCATTCTATACTTATCTACTATTATTAAATATAGTATACCAATTTTGAGTTGATGCTAGTGTTCGCTATATTCATTCTTTCCCAGAAACTCATGGGTAGTTTCAACCATCAGTTTTACCATCAATATACATTATCCAAGCATGCATATGTATGTGGTGGAGTTTTTTTTGAAACAACATTGTAGCATTTACTTTCTCTGTTAAAATTGCTCAGCAATTAAATCTCCTTTCTAATTGTTTTGTGATTTTTCCATAGGATATTCTTTTTCCTCATGACTGTTTGCCAGAGTCTGTGAGTAAACAGAAATATTTTCCTTTAAAACAAGCCAGTTTCTCTTTCTTCAGCCATTACCTCAGAGTACAATCATACCAAATGTTGGCACTGAAACAATCCCTTGCAAAGAAAGCAAACCACAGAATAAGACGGATAGAAGAATGCCTGAGAGATAAACACGGACAAAACTGTAATTAGCTCTCCAAAACCTCCCACGAAAATTGGGTGAAAAACATCAACAATTTAAAAACAGGATTTGTATTGAGTTTTGGAAATCCATGACTCTAAACTTTTGAATGTTAAACTATGTTGCCAGAAAAACTAATTCACCTCCATTTCTTTTTTTTACCAAGAGACACTGATAAACTAGCTGCATGTCACATTTGCATTTGAGTTTTGAAAATATTAAATAGTTGGCTGTTTTTAATAAGGACCACTGCATTCAGGAAGCACTATGGTCCTGAAAAGGACTTGTCCTGGACACAGCAATTCACAACTGAAAAATATTTTCCCTCAGTCACCATTAGGATAATAGGTGCTTCGTTTTCCATCAAAAACTACTGCACAATGGATTGGGTTGGGTGGTTTTTTTTTAATCAAAAGTGTGGAAGAATTAAACTTACCCTTTCTTTACATTCTGATCATACCATTATATTTTAAATTCTATTTCATTTTAACAGATTGCAAGACACTGTGGCAATGTTTATAACATTTTGAGTAATTAAAACCCTGGATATTTTGATTACATAAAATTCATTGTTTTTAGCCACAAGTACTGTAGCAGTCCTGCAGCAGCATTCGCAGAAAGAATATTATAATAATACAAAATATTATGATGCGAACCACAACTGCATAGTTAAAACCCCACCACCACCACCACCACCATTTTTACATGTGCCATCTATTTTTTTACATGGGGCATCCATTATTATCCTCATCTTCCCAGAAGCCTCTGAGATTAGGAACCATCTGAACAGTTCAGGTAAACAGTTCTACTTTCCTCTTCTTGAATATAATGAGAGGCAATTATCCTCAGGACAGCAATGTGAGAAAAATAGGGCCAATTCTCCAACTGTTGCAGCTGTATTTAGAAAAAAGAGGGAAAGCAAATATAAATGGAAAAGCCATATTCTGTAGAGGAGGTCTGAGGGGTGGGATGGTTAATTAAAGCCCAACCGTTTCTCTAACTTAGAGAGTGCATTAACTTCTGTTTTTAGTATGATGGGAGGCAAAATTTACTATTTATGAGTTCCAATCACAATTAATAAGTGCTAATTGACATGCTGGAAATGAACACTGACACTAGGGTTTTGACCAGAATTATCCCAGCTAGCTCCCATATGAAGTGGATCAAATACACTTTATTGAGTTGCTATTCTATTCAGGTGATGTGCAATAAATGGAATTTTGCAACAGTTTGGAAAGGATCTTTTTCTTTGATGTTTGATCACGTTGCAGTATGATGTAATCTTTTGCTTGTTAAAGCAATATGTTCATGTTTTCTCTCTTTGTAATCTTTGAGTTTCTCCTTAGAAAAGATTACTCTGAATTCTGCTAGGCACAAAAGGTTATATTAATCTATGCATGTGAATCTATACAAGGAATGCTGCCAAAATTTGAAACAAAAAAAGTTCTTTAGTGTTTTCACCGATGAATGCTCTAAAGGTAGTGACTATGTCCATGGATGTGAATAATCCTGTTGCATTAAGCCACAGGCAGACATGAAGGTTTCTGATAAATGAATTGGAGCTCTGCTTGCTATTCAGGTGGCTTGCTTCTTCTACTCTTGTCAAATTTCCAATTGCCAACTGACTTGCAAGCTTCTAGGAAAGGTGCTCCTTTAAAGCAAAAGGTATTAATAATGAAGGTAAATGTATTGTTAAAATAGAGGTCCCAAAACAGTTAGAATTCAGAAATCTTATATTGATTATACACTACATTAAATTTTAACTTGACTCAAGATCCCAAAGGAAGATCAGGGTTAATTTGGACTGTATTTCCATTCTTTTTGGGAATGGCAAACAAGCTTACCCACTGCATTCTTAATTTTGGTTGTCGTAATGATGCTGCTGCTGCTGCTGCTGATGATGATGATGATGATGGTGATGTTATCTATTTCAGTCATGTCCGACTCTTGGTGATTCTATGGGCCAGTTCTCTCTGCATCTTCTGATCTTGCATTATTGTATTTCTTTGAGTTTTTCTACGTTCTGGCTGGTGTCAGCTTTGATGGTATCCAGCTACCATGTTCTTTGACAACCTGGTTTCCTTTTACCACTAACTCTTTCAAACAATTCAATTTTTTTTGTTTTTTCTTTAGTATTGGACAGCTAGAGCAAAAGACTGTATTGTGGCAAAACCAATAATTTCATTTCATACACCATAACAAAGGGGAAAGAAGAGAGGGAAAATGTTAGATATCAGTAACCAACACATCTGACTGATCACCCTCTCAAAGTGTTTTGAATAACAGGAGAATCTTGAGAGTTAAAGGACCCTTAGTTTTACCATTTGCTCAGTGGGATGGTACATCCAGCATAAGCAGATGCAAAAGTTTTTTAAGCTAAACCTTTATCCTTTTGCCTAAGCTTTATCCTATTGCACACAAGTATCTTCCTCTTCTTAAGACCACTTTCCACAATGGTCTTCCAATGTATTTATTTGAAATTTAATTTCTGTTCTTCAGAGAAGAGGCTGCTGGCACTGCCCACTGCATTACAATCTTTAAAATCAGATTTTAAAGCAGAGTGGCTCAAAATCCTGTACTTTCTATGGCATTTGTCATATTTCAGCCCCCTAGTATCTCTGTCCTGACTGCACATTTTGCTGTAGTCTGAAAAGAAATAATCTTTTTGTGGTTTATATTTGACAGACTGCAGAAGAATGGAAGGGGCTTTTCATCCCTGAATATCATTCCAGAGCCAGTGATAGCAAACTGGATTACGTGACCCATGTTATATAAGCATCTTCTAAAGCTTTGAGATCAGAATCCTAAATCAGGCTGAGTAGTTTCTATATTTCCATTCCAAAACCCATACACCCATAACTCCTCATCACGTTTTAATTACATTCCATTGAAATTTCATTTAATTGTTCTGTTCTGCCAGAAATAGGCACCGGTATTGAAAGACACCCCAATGACTAATTCTCTGCTCTGGGAACGCATTTCTCTTGATCTCACCTTGAAAGCTATTGTTTCCCTCACCACCTCCGTTCTCTCCTAGGCCGACTGGAACTAGCACAAATCAAGTTTTGTCACAAAGCACCCCCAGCAGGTAGATTTTATTGTTTCAGTTTTCCATGAGCACAAGAGTCTCCCCATAAGGTAAGAGTGGCTGGAAGAACACAAAATGTTAATTGAAAGGTTACAATTGCCGTAGACTGAGAGGGTCAAAGAAGCTGAATAAGGTCTTTCAGAGTCCCAAGCCATCTCAGATGGAGCTCTTGCATAGCAACTGCCATTTCTTGACATGGCAGCTGTGTGAATTTCAGCTGTTAAGACCTGCTTCCTTCTCCCAGAAAGTCTAAGGGGCATTAATACCTAGGAGTTGGTAGCCAAGACGTGTCCCGAAAATGTGAGCATTTGTGGAAGCAGGAATATGACCTAGCCAAGAGATAATGAATCAGGTTTTATTATTCTATCTGAAAGGAGACAGGGAAAGCCTAGCACCTTGCTAGCCATATCCCATGAAGAGAAGTCAGAAGCGTTTGCTCTGTGCATGTGAGCCTGGAAAAGGCAGAAGGAAGTGGTCTTAAATTAGCAATCTCTTAGACAAAGATGGTCTAAGAGTCTTATACAAAGTGGGGGGAGGGTGTCACAGGAAATCCTTCCTGTCCTCCTGTGGTCTTAAGGTACTGAAGTGGTACTAATTGGATTTTGACCTCCAACAAGGTTTATTTTGGAGATATGAAGAATGTGGGTAAGAAATGCTGCCTAAACAATTCTGGCATTTTATGAACACCATATTCTTTTGTTCTTGATATTACATTGGGATGGAAATATTTTGCAGTAACTAATTCTTGCACTGTTCCTGTGTGCCAAAATTATCAACTACCAAGGCTGCAAAAATCAAGATTATCCCTAAAAAGCAGCAAAGATTTAGGATTTTCTCTATCTCTTTGTTTTCATCTGGTGACCTATCTTATGTTTTTGCATCCCAGTCTGACAATCCTACTTTGTTTCTCATATCACGTTAGAAAATGTAGCACTTTGTTACCAAAGGTGTTAAATATTTATCTCTATTAAACCATTTATATTTAATTGGAACTTTTGAGGGAAAAAAGTAAACATGTTATAGCAATTATGAAAAATGCTGGAATAGCAGCATTGAGAGGATTTAACTTGCTTTGTGCTGTTTGCCCTGATTAATAGAAACTGGAAGATTTGATTTTTCCCAGACCTACATTTAAGCATTGTTTCTTTAAATTCCTAAGATCTAATCGCAGAAGCTTTACACATTTCTGTTCTCAACTATTAACTTGTTTATTATGAATGGGATGGATGAACTCAAATTGATCTTTCTAACAGCAGAGGGCAGTGTGATAACAATCTTCCTATAAATTTGCTTTACTGTAATATGTAATTCATGTCAATATTTACAGAGGATTCAGAGCAAAGTAAAGATTCAAAACATTAGCGGAAGACTTTTAATCTGTCACCATTACACACTATGATTTTTTTCCCCTAGAGGTGAACCATAAACTAAGATTATAGATTCACACAGGGCAGGAAACTAACACCTAACCCTTCTCTTTTTGTGATTTTGAGAGGGAGGGTTGGAGATTAGTGGCATGTGCTAGTTCAATAAATACTTTTAAGGATATCTTGAATTCTTAATGACCTGTATGCGGAAAAAGTATAATCGGAATTTTAAACATAATTCTAAAAAAGATACACCTGTATACATGTATGTATACATATGTTAATTCTTTATTTAATGGAGTGAGTTATTTTAAATTTGTTAAAAATTTCTACCCAGCAAGCTGTTTCTACCCAACAATGAGTTCAGAAATCATTGTTTACTACTAATAATCAGTGGTAAAAAAGCACAAGCTTCAGTGATGCATATGCAGAGAAAGTGTATTTAGTTTTATAGTCTTGGAGTATTTAAGTCTAGCATTTTTTTTCTTTCAGCTTGAGGTTGCTTTGTCTCTCAAGTCAGTCTGGGAGACATCAGAGAAACCTTTAATTCAATGAAATAATAAATTAAACATATTCAAAGTATTATGTTGGTGCTTTTCATCCTGTCAGATATTCTGCTGGGGATATGTCCTTGCCCTCAGCTGCCACAGCCTAAGCTCTTGAGATTAATTTTAGATCTGCTCTGCAGTTCCCAGCTTTGTTCTTAATAGTGTATAATTTACTATCAGGTGCAAAGAATCAGGACCATTCATAAAATTGCAGCATAAATGATCTATTGAAGCCTATTCACAAGAATCTAGTCAACTACAACCAGCACTAAATTGACACTATATAAGAGTCAATGGAATTCAGTTGGAGCTGGACTTCTTTTGGCAATGCAAGGACTCTAAATTGATGATGCATTTAACTCCACCCTCAAGCTTTGCCTGCTCTTCGCCTACACTTATTTTTGTGATTTCCACCACATTTAGTCAGGCATGGAATGAAGAATGATTGCAATGTTGACATCACCCCCAGGTATTACTCACCATCCCAAGCCACCCTGTACTCATGCCCTATTCATGCCCTAGTCCTTCTATACTCACATGTAGCCTATGCCAGGCCTCCTGAGCCTCCCAGTCTCACTCAACTCATGCACGGGTTGAACCAGCCCTTCTAAGGCTCCCAACAACACTCCCTATGCCCCTCTATAGCAGCACTCTGCACCCCCATTTCTTATCTAGGACTCCCTCTTCTTCTTGGTTAGCGACCCACACATCTTGTGATTATGATGGCAACTAGGATTTTTTTTTAAATTCCATTTATATCCCGGCCTTCTCCGAAGACTCAGGGCGGCTTACAAACTTAGCAGTAGCCTTCATTCTATGTATATGCCTGCTTATTAGGGCTTTTCACACACACCCCAAGCGGCATTATTACAAAGTCAGCTTATTGCCCCCAACAATCTGGGTCCTCATTTTACCGACCTCGGAAGGATGGAAGGCTGAGTCAACCTTGAGCCTGGTGGGATGCGAACCTGCACTAATTGCAGGCAGCTGGTGTTACTTAAGGAGGCATTAGCCCACTCCTCCACCATATTTCCAAATCAAATTAATCATGAAGGATTGCCAGGGTTGCCATTGCTAAATGATGTGGTCACATGACATCACACTTTACAACCATGAACCTAGTCCCAATTGCCATCAGAACCCGAGGAGTACCTGTATCATCCCACAGGAGGTGTATAAATCAGAAGAATGGCTATTGTTTATCATAACATAGTATGGCCATGTAGTGTTTCACCTTTGATGACAGGTGCTTGAAAGCAAATTGAGTTCAGTTACAGAACTTGCATCCATGGCTTTAAAACAGCTATTTCCAGTCTTATATCTCATAGCAGGTGCAGAGAGCAACCAGATAAATTTGCTTTAAAGAGTGAAGATGGGTGTTATGTTTGAATATAATCTTCTTAGAATCCAATTTAAAGACTGCACAGGCATACTGTATTATAGAAGATCTTTTTACTTCTAGGTCAGTATGTTTATAGACTGAGTCATTCACAAAATACAACTGAAGAACAATAAGGAAATGTTATCAGTTAAAAAAAATCTACATGTGGCATAAGGCCTGATCTAGATGGTTATCAAATCATTAACTTGATAAACTCATAAACAAGATTATTTATGATATTCTGCCTGGAGTTAGATATCACAAAAGATTCAGGGCATGGCAATTAAAATCTCTGGGAACAGTGGAAACAGTTTGAAAGCAATAGTAATACCAAGTATTGGGGGTGGCTGTATTATTATTATTTTTTTTAAAAAAAAACTATTACCGTATTTTCCGGCGTATAAGACGACTGGGCGTATAAGACGACCCCCTACATTTCCTGTTAAATTATAGGGTTTGGGCTATACTCGCCGTATAAGACTACCCCTCTTCCAACGCACACCAAATAAAAATTAAAAAGCATCAGATTTGATTTTAATATGGTAATTTTAATTCAAATGCTTATGATATGCAGGTGCTTAGTAGGAAAACTGTCACTTATAAACATAAGGCTGTTTGTCATCAAACATGTAAACATAAAACAGTGCAAGTGGATTAAACTATAATAATAATAATAATAATAATAATAATAATAATAATAATGATAATAATAATGATGATGATGATGATGATGATGATGAAGAAGAAGAAGAAGAAGAAGAAGAAGAAGAAGAAGAAGAAGAAGAAGAAGAAGAAGAAGAAGAAGAAGAAGAAGAAGAAGAAGAAGAAGTTGGAGGGGACCTTGGAGGTCATCTAGTCCAACCCCCTGCTAAGGCAGGAAACCCTATACCATTTCAGACAAATGGCTGTCCAGTCTCTTCTTAAAAACTTCCAGTGTTGGAGCATTCACCACTTCTGGAGGCAGGTTGTTCCAACTGGTTAATTGTTCTAACTGTCAGGAAGTTTCTCCTTAGTTCTAGGTTGCTTCTCTCTTTGATTAGTTTCCATCCATTGCTTCTTGTCCTGCTTTCAGGTGCTTTGGAGAATAGCTTGACTCCCTCTTCTTTGTGGCAGCCCCTGATTCCAGCAACCATTCCCTATTTTCCTAATTCACTTTTCCTAATTCACTGTAAAGCTTTCCCTGCGCAGAGCCTTAAGTAACACAAGCTACCTGCAATTAGTGCAGGTTCGCATCCCACCAGGCTCAAGGTTGACTCAGCTTTCCATCCTTCCAAGGTAGGTAAAATGAGGACCCAGATTGTTGGGGGCAATAAGCTGACTTTGTAATAATGCTGCTTGGGGGGGGGTGAAAGCCCTAATAAACAGGCATATACACAGAATGAAGGCTATTGCTAAGCACATTGATTTGTGCTTTAAATTGTAAGCCACCCTGAGTCTTCGGAGAAGGGCAGGATATAAATGGGATTTAAAAAAAAAAGACCAAATGGGAGATCCGCTCCAGGTTTTCCAGCCAGCCCGCCCAGTTCCTGAGTCAAATGTGTCCTTAGAGCTAAGCCGCTGCTCTGGCTGCTGCCTTCCCCACCTGCCTTTCAAGTTGGGATATACTACAGCTGCTCTTCAACTTTAGAAGAAAAGACGCCCAGACCCCAGCCTGTAAAAAATCACAGACTGCAGCTTCTTCTCCAATTGGTCCCGCTTTCCCTGCGCAGACTAAATGGGAGATCCGCTCCAGGTTTTCCAGCCAGCCCTGTCCCTAAATTTTCAGCACCCGGCGTATAAGACGACCCCTGACTTTTAAGAAGATTTTCATGGGTTAAAAAGTAGTCTTATACGCCGGAAACTACGGTACATTTTTAACCACTTGCTTTTATTCAAAATAAATAGCTAAATATAAGCTAGACTTTTTTTCACTTTGTATAGTTTGTTTTTGTATCTTGGTTGAAAAATATTTTGTTTCTGTAAATGTTTCAATAACAGTTAGAATCGTAATTATATAACTATGTTAAATTACTCACAGGCTTTCCTACACAAAGAAGAATTATCTCTAGTATAATAATTATTTCAGACTGAAATAGGTTACCTTTGGGAAAAAGTATATGATGGAGACAATCATGCTTTGAAATTCATTATCTCTGTTAATGCGTCACTGAATCTGTATGTGTCAGGCACAAGGAGCCATGAATGACATGATAAATTGCTCAAATAATTTGTTTATTGCTGCTCGTACATAAAAAGGAAAATGCTAGACTAAAGTACACTCTGCATAACTATCAGATGGTCTTTTTCTGTATACTAAGGACTCAAGGCAGATTTGCCTCTTAGCTCTTTGGGAAAGAAGGCTTTCCCTCTTGCAACTTATCATCAGATTCCAGGATAGAATGGTAAAGAACAACCATGAAGATTTACAATTTACAACTTTTTTGCTGGAAACTGGCATTTATTTCCAGTTTCCAGCAAAAAAAAGTGTATTGGTCAAAATAAGTTTGCTTAATGACCACAGTATTTGGTAAACAAACATGCAAAAAAGGGCAAAAAATTGGGCACAGGACAGCTGCTTAATGAGTATGCCTTACTAGTGTAATTACAAGCTCAAATACAGTCATAAATTAAAGAATGCAGTTATAGACACACAGACAATGCTAATTATGCTGTTCTAGACTCTGTGCAGGAGTGTGTGTATGTATGTACGTATTTGTGCATGCAAGTGTACACACACACACACACACACACATGATTACTTTATATTTCAAAATTTTGAGATTATTTTTCCAGTTCTCAGCATACAGGCAAGAGGTATCATTATTCTTAGAACACCCAGTGGTTTAGGTGTTTAGAAATCTGTCTTCAAATATTTTTATCTATTTACTTAGAAGATATTTTTGTGCTATTCATTTATTTCATACTCTCTGTATTAAGCATCAATTCTGATATGAAAGAAAAATTAGCAGAAATAGTAATAGATACAATAATAGGAACAGGAACAAATCTGACAACAATTGTAGTGCTGTTAGTAACATGATTTCCAAATCAAATTAATCATGAAGGATAACCATAGGGAGATGAACAACGGCCCTGCATTTGAATCTGTTCAGAGTTATTGTGACTGAGAAACAGAGTGTAGAACATGCATACATGACATTTGCATAGAAATTTTACAATTATAAGTTGGTCACATCTTGGAACAGGAGGGAGGGAGGGAAGCTGGATATAGGAAGCTATATAATGTAAATGCCAACCTGAGTAGTTCTAGAAGTGTTAGTATTTAAAGTACTATAATGGATTAGTGTAAAACAGAAGAAAAGAAACAGCTGAGGTCCAGAGACCAGGCATGTGTAGTGATGTATAAGCTTTTATGTGCCACAACACAATTTAATGTTGTTTCATCTCAGCCTGGCTATATTGAGGAGCTGGAAAAAATATTAAACATATAATCAATATAGCTAAAACACCTGGAAATTGCATGTTGCCCTATTATGGAAACAGACAAAGAAGCTACAGGTAGTCCTTGACTTACAACCACAATTGAGATTGAAAATATTGTTGTTAAACGATTCAGTAATTATGTGTGGTAATACATGAATATACCCAATTTTATCACCTTTGCTGCTGTGTTAAACAAATAGCTAAGGTCGTTCAGTGAGACATTAAGTGACTGTGACTTACAACCTTCCTTGCCATTGACTTTGCTTGGCAGAAACCAACTAAAAAGGTCACAAATGGTGGCCATGTGACTGCAGAATTGTTGTAAATTCAAGGTGATTGCCAAGTGTCTGAACTGTGATCACATGACTGCAAAGATGCTGCAACGATCATTCGTGTGAGGACCAGTCACTTTTTTCAGCAGTCTAAATGAATGGTCATTCCTTTGAATGGTTGCTCAAATAAATGGTCTTAACTTAAGGGCTATTGGTATTAGTGGGCTTTCATGCAAAAACTCACATAGAACTCAAGTAACTAAAATTTAAAAGTATTACAAATTCTATACATTTATAAAAATTAAAATGTGGCGATAATAATAATCCGATTTAACTAAAAATCTCATTGGTATTAATATGCGTAATATATATATATATATATATATATATATATATATATATATATATATATATATATATATATATATATATATATATATATATATATATATATATATATATATATATATATATAGTCAAATGTTAACTATTTAGATTACCTTGCTAGGCCCCAAACATGGGGCAAATCTTTATTTCCTGTTTTCAGCCTATCTTGAAGGCCATCGAACAGGCAGTAGTCACACCGGACAGCTCATATATTTGTGTAAATTACTAACAAAGTCTCCCTTAATTCTTTGTTAGTAATTTACACACACACACACACACACACACACACACACACACATATATATATATAGGTAAAGGTAAAGGTTCCCCGAACATGCGTGCTAGTCGTTTCCAACTCTAGGGGCCGGTGCTCATCTCCGTTTCAAAGCCGAAGAGCCAGCGCTTGTCCGAGGATGTCTCCGTGGTCATGTGGCCGGCATGACTAGACGCCAAAGGCGCACGGAACGCTGTTACCTTCCCACCGTGGTGGTCCCTATTTTTCTACTTGCATTTTTACGTGCTTTCGAACTGCTAGGTTGGCAGAAGCTGGGATGAGTAACAGGCACTCACTCTGTTACGCGGCACTCGGGATTTGACCCGCCAAACTGCCGACCTTCTGATCGACAAGCTCAGCGTCCTAACCCACTGAGCCACCGCGTCCCTCATATATATATATATATATATGTATGTATGTATGTATGTATGTATGCATGTATATATGTATATATGTAGGTCTTGGCATATTCGGGTCTTTTCCCATGTAAGATTTAGAGTGTCTTGGCGACATTTCAACGAGGTCCCACTCGTCATCTTCAGGCTGGTGTCTTCGGCTTTGTATATATATAATGTAATTTTTTTTTGGTTGCTAACAAAGAATAAAGGGAGACCGATATGATCATTTCAAACTTATTTGTTCTCATCAGTCAGCCATACCCTTCTGAGATTCGAACCTGGGCCGACTGCGTCTTAAGCAGTTGTTTTAACCCCTAGGCCACAGGCGCTCTCTCTCTCTCTCTCTCTCTCTCTGTTAGCTGAGAAGCAAGGAAGATATGTGTTAAATGTTTGTTAAGCATTCAGAATACACTTGCTTAGTCCCAGACATAGGACAAATCTTATTTCCTGTTTCAGCCTAGCCCAAGGCCATCTTCGAATCTCAGAAGGGTATGGCTGACTGATGAGAACAAATAAGTTTGAAATGATCATATCGGTCTCCCTGTATTCTTTGTTAGCAACCCCCCCCCAAAAAAATTACACAAATATGAGCTGCCACTGCTGTGGCTACTGCCTGTAGATGGCCTTGGGCTAGGCTGAAACAGGAAATAAGATTTGTCCTGTGTCTGGGACTAAGCAAGTGTATTCTGAATGCTTAACAAACATTTAACACATATATATGTGTATATACACACATACATACATATACACACACACTACATATTGCCCTATCAGTTTAAAATAAACTTTCTTTACAACAGAACTCTACAACTCAGAAGCATGGAAGTGTATGTTGCATTAAAGTTAGTGAGCTGGATACAAAAGTCATTAAATTCAGCCGCAGGAAAATGTAATAGGACTTTAACTTTTTTAACTTTGATCTTCATTAAAGGATTTTATTCAAGTCTTCAGCCCAAATAATCCTGCAGCCAGTTTATATGTATAAAAATCAGCAGCACAAACAGCAAGAAAATACAAATCTTCAGTTTATAAGTTTACAAAATGTAAGACTGTAAACTTGGTGACGGGTACAGCAGAGTTCAGACCACAGTTTTGTAGTGAAGTATGTCATATAAGATGGCAATCTAGATCTAACTTTTGACAAGGGAGATTCTGAAGTGGTGGGTATCTTCTGCCTTTGACCATCAGCTATCAACAGTAAAGGAGCCAGCAATCAAATATGGCACAAACAAGCATTTGATTCAACACCAAGGAAAGTCTGGGAAAAGTTATTCAGTTGCCAAAATGTGGCTATACTGACAAAAATCATAATGACACCAGCATCATTTTCCTGTGTCAGTCTATGGAAGCAGGACAGAAAGATTATTCCTGCTTTTGAACTTTGGCATTAGAGAAACTTTTGAACTTTGATATTAGAGAAATCTCCTGAGAGTACCATGGAGAGCTAAGAAAACAAATGAACCCATTATTATTTAACCCAACTTGTCTTAATATAGCTTTATTTCTTTCAGTTCCTATGAAAGCACTATTAAAATATCACATCTTCTCAATGGTTTGGCTACATCTTCCATTACACAACAACTCTTCTTTTCATCTCTCTCTCCCCCCCCCATCCTTTCACTTTCCTGGTGATTCTCAAAATCTGCTTTAAAGGATCCTCAATTCAACAGAACAGTTTTAAAGAATGAAGGCTCACTCTATTCTAATAGCAGATGCTGTTCCATCAGGTGATAAACGTCGTTCTATTTCAGGGGTGTCAAACTCAATTTCATTGAGGGCCGCATCAGCATTGCGGTTGCCCTCAGGGGGCCGGGTGGGTATGGCCAGGGTGGGCGTGGCCTACTGGGTGGGCGTGGCTAGAGTGCGTATGGCCTACTGGGTGGGCGTGGCCAGCTCTACATCGTTCGCATCAAGGGTGCCTATGGGGGCCTGGGCAGGAGTGGGACAGATCTGAGGGTCTCTGGCAGAAGGAGGGTCTCTGGGCCAGGGTCAAGGCAGTGGGGGCCGTTCCCTCACTGTTTCCAGGATGGCTTCGCGGGCCAGATGAAACCACTTCGCGGGCCGGATCCGGTCCCCGGGCCTTGTGTTTGACATGTCTGATCTATTTCATCGATTGTAAATTTATTCTAAGGAGGAGTATCATACAGCTTTCAGGTTATAATAGCTTTTCATCACCATTCTTCTAAAATACTGTAGTCACTTGGATGCTTTCACTCTGAACAATTTAGTTTCCACATATACAATTTTGGTTTGGTTTGGTTTGGTTACAGACCAAATATACAAGACATAAAGAGTTCATTATTTTCTTTGTTGACCATAGATTAGCTATCTGCCTTTAATTAGTAACATGCTAGAATGACTTCTGGAACCTGTGGTTCTGATTGTACTGCCCCTTTAAGCTTTGTGACTATGAGGTCACTTTGTGCTTTGAAGGCACTTTTGCAGGGAAGAGAGACAGAGACTGGAATCGAGTTGTTTGAGTTCTGAGGCTGTTGAAAGTTGTCAAAGAAACCACTGCTCTGCAGTCATAACAGGACAAAAAAAAGACAGATTTAAAAGAGGCACATTGAGAACTCTCTTCTGTTGCTTGCCTGGTGCTGAAGGAGATGAATGTAACCACATCACCCAAGACTAAAACTGAACAGGACTGCTTAAGATATGGTAAAACGGGCAGCTTTCAGTTGGATGATTTTATAGCTGGATGGGTAGGAGGTAAGTGATTCATGTGGGAATAATAAGATAATACAACAAAGGAGCATTAAAAAGGGGCTCGGATTTTTAGCTGGATGATAAACCGTTCTGAATTTAACAGTTTGCACACATAGTTCAGTGCATTTCTCAGCCATTTGTATGGTTCTGTGAGTATAATTTACCCAATTAATGAAGAAAACATCTTCTGAAGTAAGCAGTAATTGCTTGTTATGAACATTCAGTCCTGTGATCTTTCAAAGGTACTAGATCCATAAATCACAAGTTGGTTCAGGAGAGGAAAACATAAACAAACAGGATTAAGTTTAATTGAAAGTTACTCAGATTCCTTCCCCATTTTACTCATGCCTCTAATAAAGATTCAACAGAGATCTCCTAATAAATTGAGCTGTGGAGTCAGATCCTGATGCTTAGACAGCTGGTCTAATATTGGCCAATCAGAAACCTCCTTACAGCCACTCCTTTCACGAACTGTTGGTTTGACTAGAGATCAAGATAAGAAAATGTGGACAAATACCAACATTATCTGTCTCTTTCACTACTGGTCCCCAACCTATTGACAAACTAATGCTCTTACGGATTCAAATACTCCAAACTCCATAACTCCTGGAGAATGACAACAGAGTGATCACCTGGCAATCACAATTCATCTTCTGTAGTTCAGGTCTGTATCGAAGGAAGAATTACAAGGCATATGTATATCCATTATATGATCTCCCGGCCATATACTCATCTATTATGAAGTACATTCCTTTGAAGATAAGGTTATAAATGCAAGTAGCAAGCAGCATATATAAGTGACAGTTCCTAAATTCCCAAGTTATATCATGGTTATTACATAACAGAAAAAGATACATTTGTTGCATATTTACATATTGTACAGATTGTAACTTTTTGATCTTAACATACAATACTCAGAGTATTAATAGAATAGTTAATTCAAAAAGTAATACTACAGGATAACATGCCATGATTAAGGCATTTTCAATTTGGAAATCCATCCTGTAAAGATGTTTCACCTATGATGCATGGTAAGCTATATACTGGGTGATTCTGATAAGTTTAACTTGTTTATAGTCAATTTTTAATAACTTTCCTTTATCATTTTAGTTTAGTTTCAGTATATGAACTTTTTCCAAAAAAAAGACTATTTGCAACATTAGATTCAATGGGGACTGTAAAGTTTTACTCCTCCACATACAGTACAGATGTCTTCAGTTTCATATTCAACAAACATTTAACATTGCACGGTGGTGCAGGTTGAGAATTATGAGACTCTTAAATTGTGATTTGGAATACACTTCTATTTTTCAGTTATACACATCCCCTTCTGTTATCAGTGATTCAGGGGAGATTTTTGCATAATTGGATCCATACACATATGGAACAATTAAAGGTATTTGCAGAATGCTCAAATGGAGTGGCATCCAGGGGATAGAGATTTTTTGGGAAATCCCATTATTTCCATGGAATGGTCATAATATTAGTATTCCTGGTGACTAAATGTGAATTGAAATTCCCTTTTACTACATTTAGAAATAGGAGACATGGGCAACTTTATGACCAATCCTTGCATTTATGACCTTTACAGATCAATAAAGCAAAGGAAATCTAAAGTAAGATCATAAACACAATTGCAGTTTCATTTAGTGATTGCTTTGGTTAAGAACTAAGTTGCTGGTCCCATTTGTGGTCACTAAACAAGGACTACCTGTAATGTTAAGTTAAAATTATCTAATACTATCTATACATCTTGCTGAGTTATAGCAACCTTTTATAATATCTGCTTTTCTGTTATTTATTTAGCCTTGGTTTTAATATTATGGTCTAACAATTCCATTTTTTTCCAGGACTTCTATTTTCTAGTGAGTTAACTACCCTACTTTTAGTCCTGACTCTATTTACTATGTTTTCTGACTGTCTGCATATTTTTTTCTCTTCAACTCAGAATTATACATTGGCATCACCCATGGAGTATATTGAGTTTCAATGGAGTATATATAAAAAGTAGAGTTGTACATGGTGACATGATAAATATGTCTCTGCATAGTTTCCATTACTTGATGAACTTGCTCCCTTAATAAAATAACTCTTGAGGGAGAGACAATTATTATCACATGTGCTTGAATAAAGTTTATATAAAAAAATATATGGTCTTGTTCACTTGACTGTCTCTTAATCTTCTCACCTGAGAATTATTGCATCTTGTCAAACATGCTTGATGTCACAGGTTATCCTTTGTTCTTTAAACAAACACTGGAAAATAGTAATTTGTGCTCTTTAGCTATAAAGTCTGATATTAAGATCTTGTCAGTGCAATTTAAATGACCAATGCAAGACTCACAGTGACTTATTCTAAACCCCTAGGTGAAAACCCAAGGCTTTCCTCATGATCAGTTGGCTTGTGGCTTCATGATAGCAAGCACTGTAACTCATTCTTTAACAGTCCCTGCAAGAAAACTTCTTATAAATTGCCAATTGCCTTTGGTTGCAATTTATATAGGGTTCTAGCAGAACTTGCCAGACTGTACTTGGGTTTGACTGCAGTGAATATAGAAGATAATTGGGAGAGAAATCTGGAGTGATGATAGTCTTAGCAAATGAAAAATTACTATTTTTCTATTTCTTCTATTCATTAAGCAGATGTCCCATATACAAGTATGGAAAGTAGGCTCTCTTGCTTTTGGGAGGAAGAAGAAAATAATGTTTGCATTTTCTGACTCAAGCTATATTACACACAGCAGTCTCAACTGTTCCTGATTTGTGTTTATGCTGGTTTAACTTTAAACTGCTTCAAGACAATCCTGTCTATCTGAGATACTTTGTCAACATCTTGAAAGGCAATCAGCCCAGACAGCAGGTTACCATGCCCTTCCATTATACCAGGGCTCCCCAAACCTTGTGAATTTAAGACTTGTGGACTTCAGCTCTCAGAATTCCGCAGCCAGTCAAGTCGCCAAGTCTGGAGACCCCACACAGTGTTAAAATACATATACAAGCAGGCATAACAACTGGTGTGGTGTTAGTCCCTGCTTATCTGGGTATTAGTTGTTGGAGAGAATGTATTGTGGTTTATTTCCTTCTTAGGTGTTTATTGTCTCTTTTGAATGGTGTGTAAATGTGATATAATATCCTGTTTTTATTTGTTGGGCTACTAGGTCTTCTGACTTACTTAATATGTTTTGTAGGACTTTAGTTGGTTTGTGTCCTACAATGATACTTTGTGGTTGTATAATCTGTTGCTAGTTTCTAAGATGTTTTAAATGTATGGCAATGTTACCTTTTTCATAGCTCGTGTTAGTTGTGCTATAGAGGGTTGAGAGGTCAGTCATTTTCTGATGAAGTTGTGTACTATCCACTTTGTTGGAAGATGTTGTATAGGTGGTCTGTTTCCTTTTTTCTGGTGTTCTGGGTTGCTTCTAGGGAAATCCTGGAAGTTCAGACAAATCAGCCATCAAGCAGGGATTATCACCAGACAAACAATCAAGAACAATACAATATTCTAATCAATGAACCACCAAGGAGAAAACCACACCACCACCAATGATGGCTGGGCAAGCTACTATATATAAACAGGAAGCAAGCCCCACATTCATAAGTACTGATGATGTTATCTAGTTGACTAATGAAACATCTGCAACCAAACCTGTCAATCTAGACAGATCACATTTCTTAATATCTGGTGACTCCTTGGACAATAATACTATCAAGTTGCAAAATGCTGTAGAATGAATACTTTGGAAAATGTAAACGACCTATCACCTTTCCAATTCCTTTCCAGTAGAGATAGCAACTGTTACACTGATGAGTCATTAACAGCAAATGTCATTTACTTATATTGCCAGAAATAAACATCTCTTTTTTAGAATATGCCTTATGATAGAAATGTGTCTACCTTGAGGGTTATCCTTAATATTATACAATAAACATACTATGTTCCCATACTAAAAAAGCACTAGGCGGTTATAGATCAGATTAGAAAAAGCTAAATATGCCAGTTCAAGATTCTTTAATTAAAATTATGGGTAGTCATTTCTAAGGTTTGATAATAGATTAAACATTATCCAGCAAATTACCTGAATCATGAATCCAAGAAAAGAAAATTTAAAGAACAAGTTAAATTAAGCAATGGAATTTTAGTTAGGAAACCTTCCTGCAGTGAGTTAAAATTTGCCATTTGTCCCTGATCATCGGAGTGGCTCTCCAAATGAGCACTGGGGGTAGCAGAGAATGTAGGTGGGGAGAAAGAATCAGTGAAAATAATCTTCTTCCTTGTTCCAAAGTTGGGTAGCTGAAGCCAGCATCTAATTTTTTTTTAAATTTTCAAATTATGTTGAGTAGCTAAATTGCAATTCCTTCTTAAAGTCATGCTTTGTGCAAAGTTTCTGAATCTGGTTACTGACACTGTTATTGAACCCTCCGGAATAAATAAAAAAAATCAATATATTTTTGGCAAGCAGAGTCATAAAGACAACATAACAAGAAGAAATGAGCTCACACGGGCGTTATAAGCCATGTCTTCCTCCACAATAGTAACTTCTGCTTCTTTATTTTATAAATAAAATTATTATTATTATTATTATTATTATTATTAATTATTATTATTATTATTATTATTATTATTATTTTCTATTCCTTAGAGCTAAGGTGGAAACTACTGCTTGGGAACTGACTTGCAGTGGCTCCTCTGTGCTTCTCTACTGGCCATCTATGGCTCCCATTGTTTCATAGGTCACATAATTCTGACAGTGGGAGCTGAACAAGGAAGAATTGTAACTAGTTATGCTGGCCATTGATAGAAAAATGCTCTTTTGTTGTTGTTTTCTTTTTCATGAAACTCTTTTAATTATTACTTTAAATTACAGGAGCTGCAGGTGTTATCGTGGGACATCCTTTGGACACAGTAAAGGTTAGCGTATGTATGTGTATATTTAATGCATTCTTACACATCTAAATAAATCATTTAGCACTAGGGAGAATGGAGATATTTTCTCTGGAAGGGTATATTTTGTGTGATTAACATAACCAAAAAATATTTCCGTCCTGGTTTAATTATAGAGCACATTCATAAAGCTCATGTGTAGTATCTGATTGCTACTTTTAGGTGGATTGGGGGGAATCTGCTACTAAGGTAAATACTTAGGACTATTTAAAAAAAATACTGACAATGCAGAGTACAGATAAGCCCAGAGTGATCTTATCTAGAAAATTAATAACCCTTTATTGCCCCCTTTCTGCCAAGGGGATTACATTTGTGTTATATTGAAACTGGGATTTTTATTTGGAAGGTTATGTCTTTTGGGAGGTTATTGTAGTTATGTGAAACTTTTTTTTTACACTAGTAGTTATAATTTAAATATACCCATGAAGACGTTGCCTTCTGAATAAGTATATTCCATCAGAGTTCAGATTCCTGATTTAGCACCCTGTTACCAACAGTTTATTTGGATGTATTATGGTACAACTGAAGAATCACTTTGGTGCATTTGGATGGCATAGCGAATTAGAAGGAAACTTTTATTAATGTGGGAATAAGTCCTGAGATTGTAACAAGCAGTTTATTTTCTTCCTTCATGGCCTCATACACTTCGTGGTGCACACTGATGCAATATGTAACAATTACTAGGTTCCCATGAATAGGATTGCAGTTCTGTATGCTTGGGGGATTTTAAAGACAAAAGTGCCAAAGTACAGTGTTTGGTTGAATGCTCCCCTTTCCTGAAATAACTGTGCCAAAGAACTAATCACATTTGTGTATTTACAATTTGCTGTGCTGTCCGTGAATTTGTCTGGAAGTGAGTATTGAAGGAATATGTGCTTTCCAGTTCTGCCAAATGGATGGCTTTACTGTCATTGCTGGTAGCGCGTGCTAGGAGTCAACAATAGACCTTGTGGGAACATTTTTGCTACGTTTCCTACTTTTGCTTGGGCACAGCCAAGAAACAAGCCACACATCGTTCAATACAACTGTCAAGCTGGCCCCTTCTTTACTATTGGATCTTGATGCAGCTTGGGAATGGCAACTAGGCAGCTTTGTTCCATTTCCAAATCAGCAAGGGAAAGGGAAAGATCGTAAAGAGTGAATTAAGAAACAGAGTCATAGACTAATTCAGTACTTACTGATTAAGTAGCAAAGGTGCATCCTGAGGAATAAGGGAATGAGAGCAGAGAGCTGTGCTGAATAGCTCAGTGTATTTGAATGTGGATTATGTCCTAGTACAGCAAGTCTCCTCAAATCAACAAATAAGGCATAGAGACCATGCTCAAAGTGAGTACTTTGACTCTTTGCAAAACTTTGAGCTCAGTTAGAAACATGCCAGATTTCAATAAACAAGAAAATAACATGATGGTCAGTGAATGAGAAGAATTTGGAAAGCAGTTTATGTATAACCTGGATTATAACATTGCTACACTGGATTGGTTTTGAAGGTGGATGAGTGAATGGGGTGTCGTGGTTTCAGAGTTATTGGGCTGTTGATCTTATGAATAACAAACCTGCTTCCTAAAAAAATGTACTACTTTTTTTTTGGCATAGACCACAGTGCAGTAGTTAATGTTTACATTTCTTTTAGGGCATTGGCAAATACCCTATACAGACATTCTGTGAAATATTCCTCTCCCACAAAAAAAAAGGGTGGAGGTGATACTTTTTTTTTACTTTTTCCAATATGTTGTCATTGCAAAAGCAGCAGTACACAAATAACATTGATCACTAATTAGTCAAGTTGGTGCCAGTCTCTGTCTATGCCTAAACCCAGACCACCCACTCTGAGCAGCGAAGCCCCTTGGCACTGTTTCTCCTCCTTTGTTGCTGAGGTTTCCTGGCTGCTTCTCTCTTTCAGATATCTGGATAGCAAGAAAGGCATAGCCCACATACATTCTCCTTTATAATGGAAGATGGGGGTTCAGGGATAGGGCAACAAACTGAGTGAAAACAAAGGGAGACAAGTTTGCTTTGTAGCTCTCCAATATCTCAAGCTGTTTGACTGCCTAGTACATTTTTCTTATCACTACTGACCTCCAGCTAGTAAGACTTATTAATGGATTTTTTCTCCATAAATACATTGGGGTATTTCTTGATAAGATCCAGACATTTGTATGTTTAAAACAACCATCTATACTGTCTGTCTGTCTATCATCTAACGTCATCTTTTTTCTTCTTTCAGGGAATTCATTAAGTTTATATCAAATTTGCTTATCAGAAGAGCTATCGAGGTCCAAAATACTGCATGTATTTTGATTAGTATGGTGATACACCTCAGTATAGATAACTGTGAAGTTTACATGACATTTTTGTACCTATCACAGTGATACAATGGTCTAGATGTAGAGGGAGAGATAGAAGCTTACAGGCTTTGCAATGGCTGCTAGTAAGTGATTTTGCTGAGAAAACGACTCTTTTTTTTTCTTTCCCACAATTTATCCAAGGAGGCTAAAATACTTAGGCCTCCTTTTTATCCCCACAATAATTCTCTAAGATAAATTAGGCTGAGAGTTGGTGATGAGCCCAAACTCACCAAAAGAGTTTTATGGCTGAATAGGAACTTGAACTGGGTCTCCTATTCTAAATCAAACTTTTCTAAAATAGCCAATTTTGCACTCATTGAAAGGATCAGCCCTAACTTGCAATTATTTGCCACTCAGAGTAAGGAATTTGTTTTCAGAATGTCCCAGGATAAATGATTCTTGACCACAGAGGTCAGGGAGACATTCTGATAATGGAACTTCTGTCCAACCCTTCCAGGCTCAATTTCAGACAATATTATTGTGAGCTGTCCCTAATACTGCAGAAACTAGGATGCTTAAGAGAGAGAGAGAGACTTTGATGCCAGCCAATCTTCTCTTCAGTAAGAAAAAGGGAACAAAACATTCTGGCAGTATTCTGCTTGCTGAGTGGCATTTCTTCAGCCTCTGTGCTGTAATCCTTGCTGATATATCAGGAGTGTTTCCTTTCAAACCGGTGCCCCATGGGAAGCTGTAACGTGGGGAGCCAGATTCTCCACCAGGAGTACAGACCGCTTCTCATTCTCATTATTGCTGTTCTGCAAAAGAAATAGGGATAATATGCATTTGCAAGAATGTCATTCATAGCAAATAATCTGATTGGTAGGGCTCATGTGCATTCTATCTGCAAGTCTGATTGGTAGGGCTCAGAATAGAACGGCAGACCTGGAAGGGACCTTGGAGGTCTTATAGTCCAATCCTCTGCTTAGGCAGGAAACCCAATACCATTTCAGACAAATGGTTATCCAGTCTCTTCTTAAAGACTTCCAGTGTTGGAGCACTTGTTTGCATTCTATTTGCAAATCTGATTGGTAGGGCTCATTGCACACTACTATTGGGTTGAAATATTAATCTGCAAGTGCTTCAAGATTTTAATATGATTCTTGTGATTAAGAAGACTTCTGTTATTTATAGCTGTACTATAACTTTATATAGTGCAGAACAGATATCTAGCAGAACAGATTTTTCTCCCCCCACTTATGTTGGCTTTATAAACTTCCACCTGGCACCGTTTTTTATTTTTCCAGCCCTCATTGACTCTGTTTTCATTTGCATTAGTTCATATTTAAAATAGGACAATAGTGATAGTAAACATTTCTTTGCGTTACAAATAAAATCAAACATGGTATTCAAGCATATTATCAATTCAAACTATGAGGTGTGGCATACTAAAGCAATTAATGAAAGAATGGGAGATGAATTTCTCATAATTTCTCATGCCCAAGATGGCGGACGTGCTTGGCTGAGCTCCGCGGAGAGCTCCAGCTATTTCGGCGTCCTTGGAGTTTTTGGAGTCCAAAGGGTCTGCAGAGGTGTTTTTTCCCTCTGTGCTGGGGTCTGGTGAGTCGAAAGATCCAGGAAGAGAGATGGTTGGCACCTTCGTTGGTGATGCAGTCCTCCATTTTGAACTGTGAGCTCCAGCATTTTTTCGGAGGCCCTCTGTGGAGTCAGGAGGCACTGCGGCTTGGAGAGCTCTGAGCAGCTGATATTCGGAGCCGATAGAGCCGCGTCCTAGAGTGGCCTCCGGAATGCCAGAAGCCTGTGAAATGGTGGATGAATTGGCATTGCTTTGGAGCGGCGGGCAGAGAGTCGAGTGGGAGCGTTATGGCTGTTTGTGGCTGTTTGGTGGCTATCTGGAGGCTGTTTCATGCCCGTTTTTGGCGAGGGGGACCTACGGCTGGGCGTTGGACTTCTGGCGCTGCATGCTATTGGTCGGATGGCACAGGTCAGCTCGTGTCACCCGTGTTCTGTGGCCATTTGGACTTGAGCTACCTGTTTTGGATCCATCTGTTGTTCAGCCTTCCTCGCTTTCCTCGCTTTTGAGAAGATGCTCTGCAATTGGAACTTTTGTTATCTTCAGGTTGTTATGCCTGGTAATCACTGCTCAAATTCCTCTTTTCCCCCCACGAACCCACTGGACTCAGAAGGTCCTGGAGTTGAGCCGCTGTGAGAGGGTGGCTCAGCTATACCATCAATTATACCAACTTATACCATCTGCTACCTCCCTAGAGGTGAGAGATCTAGGGAGGTATGCCTTATCCGGGTTGGTATCCTGTCCGCTCCCGGATAGCTTTGGGCCCTCTGTGAGAGGGAGGTGCCCGATCTGTTTCGTAAGTTACCTGGAAGGTACCCAGCTCAAGTGGCAGGGAGCTGGTGGACTGGACATTGTTGACCTTCTATTTTACATCCTCCTGAGTAACTATGGGACTGCCTGGCTGCACCTACCTGGACAATGGTTTATTTGCCTTCTTCAAGCATGGATTTATTTGCGCTCAGGGGTGCCCCCCCTTCCTGGGCACGACCCGCCTTTATTTCTACCTTTTCTCTTGATGACGGGCCCAATTATTGGGACCCTGAGAGATGGTTGGGCAAGGACAGGAGCCTCTGTCATAAATTTAATAAGAGGCCCCTGGTGCGCTTTTTAGCTAATTTTTTTGTGGGGTTAGGGAGGGGGGAGGGTTCACAGGTTTGGTTGGAAACTGGGGGGTTCCACCAACTGTTACTCAGACCAGGCCCGGGATTGATCGCGCCGTGACAAGGCTTGGGTTGGGTGCCTCCGGGGCCCCGGAGCGGGGTGTGGGTTTGCCTATTCCCATGGCGGTAGGGAATGGCAGCAGGCGTGTGAACAGAGGGCCGCATCAGTATCTGGGAGTGCGTCCCTGCTGTCTCCAAGCGGTGATGCGCTCTGACCCTCTGGTTTTGGCCCGTGGTTCCAGGAGCAAGGATGAGCAGCCACCTGAGCTCAGGCTCGTGTATTTCAATGCCAGGTCCATAGTTAATAAGGCTCCTCTTATACGTGATTTGGTCGAGGAGGAGCATGCGGACCTGGCTTGCATTACGGAGAACTGGTTGGGCCCAGAGGGCGGTGTCCCTCTGGTTGATCTTTGTCCATCGGGTTTCCGGGTGCTGCACCAGCCTCGGGCTCAGGGTAGGGGCGGAGGAGTGGCGGTAGTCGTGAGGGAGAACTTATGTCTGCAGGAGGCCACCGTTGTCCAAATAGTCGGGTGTGAGTCCCTCCTCCTGAAATGTGGCCCTAGAGCTCAGTTAGGCTCGCTGCTGGTGTACTTTTCGCCTAGTCGCACACCAGCAGCCCTACCTGAGCTTCTCGACATCCTCTCAGGGTTGGTGATTGAGTTCCCCAAACTTATGGTTTTGGGTGACTTCAATCTAACATCCCTGGGGGGATCATCTGAGTTAGCTCAGGAGTTCATGGCTTCCATGACGGCCATGGACCTGATGCAAGTTATTCAGGGTCCAACTCATGGGGGGGTCACACGCTCAATTTGGTTTTTCTATCTGGACGGTGGTTAGATGATCTGGGTGGGGGTTCTCCAATTGTTACGCCCCTGTCATGGACCGATCATCATCTCCTGTGGTTGGTCTTCCATTTTGCCACTCCCCATCGTGGGGTTGTTGAACCAACAAGATGGTTCCGCCCTAGGCGCTTAATGGACCCTGAGCGGTTCCAGGCGGCGCTTGGGTCCCCACCTGCCTCCTTTGCTCACAGCTCGGCTGATGCCCTAGTGGAAGCCTGGGAAAAGGCAGCCATGGAGGCACTCGACTGAGTTGTACCCATGCGGCCCTTGACCCGGTGCAGATCCCAATGGGCTCCATGGTTTTCTATGGAGCTCCGCGAGATGAAGCGTCGGAGACGGGGCCTAGAGAGCTGTTGGAGATCCAGCTGATCTGAATCCGACCGGTTGCGACTAAGGTTTTTTATGAGATCTTATCTCACGGCGATGAGGATGGCAAGGTCTAACCACTTTGCCATCCTCATCGCGTCCGCAGATAATCGCCCAGCCGCCCTGTTTAGGGTGACCCGCTCCCTCCTTAATCAGGAGGTGAGGGAGGAGCCCTTGCAGGGTCATACCGAGGAGTTTAGTCAACATCTGTTGGACAAAATCGCTCGGATTCGGACTCCGACTGGGCAGAGTCTGATGACGAGGATGAGGCCAGTCTTGTCGATGTTATCTGGGAGGAGTTCGATCCTGTGACTCCTGAAGACGTGGACAGGATCATGGGGAAGCTGAGCTCCACCACGTGTTTATTGCACCCGTGCCCCTCCTGGCTGGTTTATGCAGCCCATGATGGGACACAAGGCTGGCTCCAGGCAGTGATAACTGCTTCCTTGAGTGAGGGTAGCTTTCCCGCCGCCTTGAAGGAGGCGGTGGTGAGACCCCTCCTCAAGAGGCCTGCCCTGGACCCAGCTGTATTAAATAACTTTCGTCCGGTCTCCAACCTTCGCTTTCTCATGAAGGTTGTTGAGAGCATGGTGGCGCATCAGCTTCCTTTGTTCTTGGAGGAAGCTGATTATCTGGACCCGTACCAATCGGGTTTCAGGCCCGGGTACAGCACGGAGACGGCATTGGTCGTGCTGGTGAATGATCTCTGGCGGGCTCGGGAGAGGGGTTGTTCCTCTGTCCTAGTCCTGTTAGACCTCTCAGCGGCTTTTGATATCATCGACCATGGTATCCTGCTGCGGCGTTTCAGGGGGTTGGGAGTGGGAGGCACAGTTTTTCAGTGGTTCTCCTCCTACCTTCTGGGACGTTCGCAGTCGGTGTTGGCAGGGGGGCAGAGGTCGACCTTGAGGCCTCTCGTTTGTGGAGTTCCTCAGGGATCGGTCCTCTCGCCCCTCCTGTTCAACATCTATATGAAGCCTCTGGGTGAGATCATTCATGGTTTTGGAGTTGGGTATCATCAGTATGCTGATGATACCCAGCTTTTCATTTCAACCCCAAACCACCCCAGTGATGCCCTCAACGTGATGTCCCGTTGCCTGGAGGTGGTCCGGGTCTGGATGGGGAGGAACAGGCTTCAGCTCAACCCTGACAAGACTGAGTGGCTGTATGTGCCGGCATCTCGGGAAATTCAGATTATTCTATCTCTTACTATGGGGGGTGAGTTATTACCCCCCGTAGATAGGGCTCGCAACTTGGGGGTCCTCCTAGATTCACAGCTCTCCTTAGAAGATCATATAGGAGCTGTGACTAGGGGGGCCTTCGCCCACGTTCGCCTGGTGTGCCAGTTGCGGCCCTATCTGGACCGGAATGCCTTGCGTACAGTCATTCATGCACACTTGACCTCTCGTTTGGACTACTGCAATGCTCTCTACATGGGGCTACCCTTGAGGACCACTCGGAGGCTTCAACTGGTGCAGAATGCAGCCGCGCGAGTGGTGTTGGGGGTCTCCCGAGACTCCCATGCTACACCTCTGCTCCGCGAGCTTCATTGGCTTCCAGTTGCCCTCCGGGTGAGATTCAAGGTGCTGGTAATGACCTATAAAGCCCTACATGGCATGGGTCCGGATTACCTATGGCAGCACCTGCTGCCGGCGTCAACCTCCCTCCGTCCAGTGCGCTCCCACAGAGAGGGCCTCCTCAGGGTGCCTCCGATTAGAGAATGTCGATTGGTAGCCCCCAGGGGGAGGGCGTTCTCTGTGGGCGCGCCAAACCTGTGGAACCGCTTGCCGGTTGAGCTCCGGATGGCCCCCGACCTTCGCTCCTTCCGATGCGATCTAAAAACCTATTTATTTGAACAAGCCGGCCTGGTCTGATGGGTTTGGGGTTTGGGTTTTAACATAGCTTTTAATTACTGTATTATATCGGGCATAATTATTTAATCTTTTTTAACTTTTGTATTTTGTATTTTGATATTTATTGCCCTGTACACCGCCCTGAGTCCTTCGGGAGAAGGGCGGTATAAAAATTTAATAAATAATAATAATTTAATAAATAATAATAATAAACACTTTACCTGCATTTCTTTTGATAATATAGCCCACTCAGCAGTATTTGATTCTTATCTTTTCCTTTTGTGTGAGGGCACATTTTATTTTTTACCCAAATAAGGCAATTATTCTTGTTCAGTTTTGAAATGAGCTGTTTAGAAGTGCTTTCTATTCTTCCTTTCAAACCATGAATCAATACATTAAATAGCACTAATTTTGGCACAGGGCTTTGGCGTGATTCCTTGTTAGAGCTCTTGGACATGAGCAAAACTCAACAGCAAAGCATAAGATTTACCAACAAAAAGTTGCATGTTTGGTCTCAGATTATGGCTGGGTAAGACTCGTAGCTAGAGATCCCCTGCTAGTTACTATAAAAAGTAGTGAGTTGATAAAATTACTCATTTATCATTAGGTGCATATATTGCTACCATCAATATCTGTTTTTGATCCATCATAATTTCTACCATTAGAAATTAGTTGGGAAAACAGTGATCAAGTTCAATACAAATCATTTCCAATAGGAGCAATCATAATTTGCAATTATGTAGTGGATAATATATGTGGTATGTTGCCTAAAGCAGATACCCCACGGGGATTTTTACTTGGGCTTTTATAAAATTCCAGAAATCTATGTCTTGTCTTGATTTTATTAAATGGATTTTTATAATAAACAATAAATGGAATGTTTTTTCCTCAACTGAATTTTAGGAATAGTGGATTACAGTAGAGATTATCAAGTGTCGGCAATGTGCATAGAGTGTGAATAATTGTATAGGAACATAGAATCATAGGATTGGAAAAGTCCTTGGATGTCTTCTAGTCCAACACCTTGCCCAAGACAGGAGTCCTCGGACGAATGGTGTCCAGACCTGATTGTCCAGTACAGAGATGACCACCTAATTTCAGATCATCAGATTTTTGCTAGGAAACTGTTTCTATAAAATTTAATTAAATGTAATTAATCCAGATATTCTATGCAGAAGGGTAATCTATGGAGTTCCCAAAACCTATAGATTCTACAAAATTCTACATTGCAGAAGTGACATTGTTTTACTCTGCATTGTTTACAAGCAGAGATACTTAGCAATCATAAGACATGTTTAAGCGTAATATTTAGGAGAGCTGGGCAGATTATTCTGAATCAGAAGTGTGCATAAAGAAGTTAAGAAGACAATAATCATAAATCAGGTAAATTTGTATAACACTCAGGGTTCATGTTTTTCATTTGCAGAGTATGCTGAGAGTGAAGATTAAGCAGTTATATGCACTTGCTATCTTTGGCAGACACTTGATAAAATGTCTTGTTTTCTTGTTTTCTCCTCTTTTGAAACAAAGCATAGATTGGGGTAAAATACAAGTGCTCCTTGTTTGTGAAATGTGAGCTCTCAGTAATTGCATTTCATAACTGTATTCTTCT
Source organism: Vipera berus (assembly GCF_964194415.1). Lineage (NCBI taxonomy): Eukaryota > Metazoa > Chordata > Lepidosauria > Squamata > Viperidae > Vipera > Vipera berus. Next base: position 202,788,248 of record NC_138203.1, read on the forward strand.
GTAGACTCGCTTACAAGCTGGGCAAGGCTATGGAAACACATTTAACTGCATCCGCACTATATACAAAAATGAAGCTGTAAGTATGTTCTTGTGTCTGAAATATACCTGTACAGAGAACAAGGTAGTTTTTGATGTGCATTAATTTACAAGCTTTGTCTCCAGACAAATAATATTCAACTGGGAATTAGATTCCTTTAAACCAGTATCACTTGTACAAATCTTTAATGCTGGGATTTCAAAACTATGACAGGAATACAGTCATCTAAAAGGTTCAAAGAAAGCTTCAACTAAAATTCTATGTCATGGTTATTACCATCTGTACTGCTCCCTATATTAATGGAATACTTCACCTATTAGTATTTTCATTAACAAATTTATGTACTGATGGCACATCAGTGTTCAGACCATGTAGTAAGAACACCCAAATTTGATTTTGATTTGCTATTTTGCTTGTATATTGTCTGTCAAGTAAAACATTTATGGCTTTCAAAATCTTTGTGATGACAAGTGCAATCTAGGTAAATCATCCATGAATTTTTTTTGTATATTGACACTTTCTTTCCCCCAAAAAACCTTTCATAATTAATGTGGACTTGAAGATATATTGATATTGGGCACTTATATCACACCTTGTTTACATCCATTAGGATTTCTGAATGCCCAAAACACATGAAGGAGTGAAGTATAGTATGCTTCTTTATTAATATTTTTGATATTTACTCATTCCTCATTCTCTAGGAAACTCATGTAGTTTTACTATGTATTCTAATTCCACGAGTACTTTATGTAATATAAAATGAGTATTCTATGATGGTATAAAAATACAGTAAGTCGAGCAATCTTTAATTACAACTGTAAGAGAGATTAAGACCAGTTGATGGATTAGTAGGATTTTGAACAGTGTTTTCTCAGCTCTCTTTTGAAATTCCTACTCATGCAGTAAGTACTCTGGCATGCATTTTGCAGTGCTGACTGTGGGCTCTCCCAGACAGGTGTAGTTCTAATCAAAGGAACATGTTTCTCCTCCACACACCACTATTGCTGGCTGCAAGCACTCTTTCATGTTTCAGCTTTCTCCTGCTTTAGTTACAATAAAGGTAAAGGTTCCCCCGCACATGTGTGCTAGTCGTTTCCAACTCTAGGGGCCGGTGCTCATCTCCATTTCAAAGCCGAAGAGCCAGCACTTGTCCGAGGACATCTCCGTGGTCATGTGGCCGGCATGACTAGACGCCAAAGGCGCACGGAACGCTGTTACCTTTCCACCATAGTGGTCCCTATTTTTCTACTTGCATTTTTATGAGCTTTCGAACTGCTAGGTTGACAGAAGCTGGGACGAGTAACAGGTGCTCACTGTTACGCGGCACTCAGGATTCGACCCGCCAAACTGCCGACCTTCTGATCGACAAGCTCAGCGTCCCTTTTTTAGTTACAATAGTTTTGGTCAAATCATGCAACTGAAGCAGAAGGAAAATAGAATCCACTCAAAGATATTAATTATAATGGTGTATGTGGAGCTGTGATGGTGCAGTGGTTAGAATGTAATACTGCAGGCTAACTCTGCCCACAGCCTGGAGTTTGACCATGATGGGGCTCAAGGTTGACTCAGCCTTCCATCCTTCCAAGGTTGGTAAAATGTGGACCCAGGTTGTTGGGGGCAATATGCTGACTCTGCTTATAGAGGGCTGTAGAGCACTATGAAGCAATATAAATCTAAGTGCTATTGCTAAGTGATATGTGTCTGTGGAATAAGGTCACATCTGGAAGGCTCGTAACCTTTCCTCACTATTGGCTAACTAGTATTTTAGAACAAGAATCACAAACTTATTGTACAGCTGAAGAGCATCCCAAAGATCTTCATTATTTTCTGAGGCAGTCTGCTCTACCATAAACAGTTGAGAATGGTAGAAAGATTATTTCTAAACTTAAGCTGAATTACCTCATTTGAAAATCAGGGGCAGCAAATAAATTCATTCTATCATCCATGATTTCTTGCTTCAGATATTAAGATACCTATATTAGCAATCCTTAACAATCTCTTGAATATACAAAACACAATCAAGCTATCCACATAAGGTAAACTCCACACACTGTAGTTTAATAGTTAAATATACAAATTTATCCTCTTTCATATCATGAACATTCATAAAACATTTCCCTTTCCAGTTTAGAAATATCATACAATATACCTATTGTGTTTTTGTCTTCATTTTATGCAAAAGTCAGACTTGCTGTTAAAAGAGGAATTGAAAGCCTTTTATTTTACCTTAAATAGAACAATAACTATTACTTGTCCATACATTCTATCCATGTCTCGTTTCCCCCCCCCCCCGATATTAAAATGCATCTTTTTCATTCTTTTTTCTTTTACTCTTAGAGTATCTCATATAACTAAGCTCACTCTGAGGTGAAACTCTTCTGACATGCTCTATACGTTTCTGCTATCAGATTTTCTTAATTTTAGGTAGTTTGTTCTTCCTCACTGGAATGGAATTGTGTCTTCAGTATGTACTATATAATTGTTTGGTTGACTGACATATTTTTCTGCTTGAACAATAAGAAAAAAAGGAAAAGCTCATCAAAACAAAATTAAAACATAGAAAAATAAAAGAAGTATAAACAAGAAAGTAAACAAACAAAAGTTTCCCTATGAAGTTGTCCTGAGAAAATGTCCCATGAAAAACAATGGAAAGAACTAGGAATATTCAGTTTTGAGAAGATTGTGAGGAATTTAATAACATGCTCTGAATATCTGGAAGAATGTCACATAGAAGACATCGAACATCTATGTTCTTTCAGAGCATAAAACATGGAATATATTATCCAATTAAATGCCAGAAGACAAATTCTTAGAAGTAAAATCAATTCCCCAAAAAGAAGTGGACTCCCCTTTACTAATCAGTTCAAGTAGAGGCTAGTCATCCTTCTGATGGTGTTACTTTAATTTGGACTCTGCTTTCAGCAGGCAGCTGGACTTGATGGCTTAAATTGCCCCTCCTAATTCCATGATCCATGCTTCAGTGAGTTTGGCTTCTAAAGATACAATCTGCTTTTCATTACTGAGACTGCCATTCTTTCTGAAAGTTTGGAAATCTGGCACAATATGGCATCATTTTGCATTTCTTAGTGATCTTTGGTATTCTACAGTACTCTATTGGCATAATTTATTGAAATACTCAAATCATGCTTTTAGGTGTATATACATCAACATCAGATTATAACATTAACCCTCTCTTTCCAACTGACCTATTCTTTTTTAACATGTCATATGATATTATAAGATCCAATTTCTGCATTCAATTACTACATGTCATCCTACCATCTTTCTGTAATTATTACTGATGTATTTATAAACCATTCATCTTATTTCAAACACATTGCATGCAGCTGGGTAGAGGAGAGGTGCTGGAAACCACATTTGTTTATTTTTCTTGCATTTTGGGAGTTCTTCCACTGTGACTCTGGTTTCACACGTTTCACTTTCCAACATTTGGAATCATGCAGGGATAGTTTTTGGACTTTCATTGCTCACTTGATCAGCTCGCAAAATTCACGCCAAACGTATTTTTCTGCTCCTTGTAAGGGACAATTCTTCTTATGGTACATATTCTTCATCAGAAAAACACAAACACATCCAAGAAACAAAACTTTTTCAAACAATATTATTTGTGGAGTCCTCCACTCCAATGTTCCCGTCATCTTAGAATATGGCTATAATGGTATATTAAAAACCTAAGATAAAGTGACATTCTGGCCATTCTTATCGATTAAGATCATACCCTCCTTGACAATTTATACAGATTTTTTTTGTTAGTAAAAGACTGAAAAACTCTAACTAGGTGGCTATAAATTAGGTTTTAAGGTAAAGCAATCCAGTAACTAAGATCTCTGTAACCTTGTTCTGTTCTCTTTCAATAAATCTTATTAAAAGAAACTCTGGGAGAATCTTGCTTTCTATAAAAGTGGATTGCCAAGAGCTTGACAGTGGCTTTCGACAAGAATGTCAAAGAATATGATTTCTGGAGTACTACAAAAAGAATTCCAAAAAGAATTCAGAAAGATCTGCTAACATTTCAAGTAAGAATTCCTGATGCTTAACAAAATTAACAGAAGTCTGTTTTTGTGCTTTCCGGTTTTAATAATACCTATATATTTCTAATATATAGTATTTGTAATGCCAGAATGTTTATAGAGATAAGCATATGTATTTTTCCCCTTTCTTTTTCCCATCCACGTCCTTTGTTCTGGATCTCTTCAGAAGAAAGCACAGCTGATGAAGAGAAAAAGGAAAGTTAGAGAAGCACAAGAGAATATATGATGATGCCATATAGTACAAAACGGTAGTGACTGTTTAAAGATCATTAATATGGACAATTAGGAACATACACATTTTTCCCACCTCTGTTGTTGAAAACAACACTATACTTTCTAGCACTGAGCACCTCTCCCTAGGTGCATCAATGAGACCCTACAGAAGAATGTACGTTCTGCTTTGTCATAAAAATTAATGATGTTAGGGAAGTTCTTAGATAAGTTCTACATTGATTAATAAGTTAATATATAATCCCCCAATACAATATATCCCCCAATATAATTAGGGGATGTCTGGATGAAAACTAGAAGTTCCCTAGTGACTACATAATCTGTCTTTTTGCTAGAATCCAAGAAATCTGTTTCTTATATCCTCTATATTGTTCCTATTGTAGCTCACATTAAATTAACTCATTATAGTTTTCTATGTTTCATAAACTTTCCACTTACTTTTTGTTCTCATTAAGTCCAGCCTGTGGACAATGGAGCAGACCAGAGCAGAATTTCTTACACAACACACCATAGGCAACCTATTTCTACTAGATATAGAAAGTAACTCGGTGCTATGGTTCTACCAGTTATCAATCCCTTCAAGATCTCTCTACTCATTTACCTCTAGAAAGAAATTTCATGTCTATGTATATGAAACTGTTTTTTTTTCATTTTAATATAAACAACACTTTCTGTTTCAGATGTGGGAAGAACTGTAATTGATCAATTCTTTTCCATTATTAAAGTGCATTGACTGCAAAATTCATCTAACATCTGCCATTAGCAATATTCAGTTCTTAGATTTTATATGTTCTGTGCCCTTCAGAGTCTCCTCTAATTTGCTAATTTAAAATCCTACTGGAGATAGAGATAAGATTTTCAAAAACTAAAAATATAAAGCAATGTCCAGAATGTGGAATACAAGTTTTCCAGCAAGAATAAAAAAGCTATTGAAAAGTTGTCATTTGGATCTTAAAGGGGCAATGACATAAAAGTTATTTAAGTTATTGGCTGCCCAGCTCCAGTGGAGTCTTATTCATATCCTATTTTACTTTTCTTGCAGGTTACTGGTTTTTTTAAGGGAATGTCTTTCCCTTTAATCAGCATTGCTGCTTATAATTCATTGGTATTTGGTGTCTTCAGCAGTACCCAAAGGTTTATTTGCCAACATCGCTATGGGAAACCTAACCATCCTCCTGCACTCACAGATATAACTTTAGCAAGCATGGTAACTGGGGCTTTCTCAGTAGGAATTGGTTGCCCAGTTGACCTAGTAAAAATAAGGCTGCAGATGCAGACACAGACTTTTCCTAAAGGTAAGTCCAGGACATACCTTTGCTTTTTATCATACCAGTTTTAAAAAACCTTCCATTTTACCACCCTGTAATTCCTTTATTTAGGGTAGAGTTGGGGCAACTGGATGGAACTAAGCATTTATTGGCCAGATGCCCTTCCTGACCTTATGTGGGTCACAGCATATATTTTTTTTTCCTTTGTCCACTAGGAGAAAAACATCTGCCACTAGCTTGGATTAAACTCTCAATCTTCCGAATGGGAGGCAAGCTTCTTCATCACTAGGCTACCACACTGTTCTTTTCCCATACTAATTATGTATGATATAATGATAGGATAGGATACGATGTAACATGTCATGATGTCATGACAGCAAACTCACAGCTTATATATTTTTATCCAAACATAAAACATGCATCATCATTTTAATGCAACCTTATTTTGTTCTGCACATTGATTATTCTATACAATTATTCCTATAAGGCAATAACACAGCTATCTCTGAAAGAATGTCTGAATTATAGTTCATTCAGTGTGAATATTTCCATATTGGGTTTAAATCACATATCATTTAAAAATATATTTACCTTAATTTAAAAATATTCACTTTTCTTTAATAGTATAATTTGAGCCACCAATAGCACTGCACAACACAAATTTCGCTGGTTCATGCCCAGATTGATAGTCTAGCATCGTTTTGCACAAAGATCACAACCAGATTTCTTTGGAAAGCAACCAAATAGAGCATGAGAGAAACAGACATGGAAAAAACAAACACACTACCACTTGAATGAGTACAATTGAAACATAAAATCAAAAGGAAAACAGTAGTTAAAAGTAATTGTAAATTAAGCAAACTTCTGATTTCATCAGATATATCACATCACTTGCAATGGGATGAAATGTGGGTGTTTGAATTCCATGAATCATTTTCCTTTTTCTAATTTGTGGTGGCACCATACTATTTTCCAAAGCACCTGAAGGCCAGACAAGGAATAACGGATGGAAACTGATCCAGGAGAGATTTAAACCTAGAAATAAGGAGAAATTTTCTGACAGTGAGAACAATCAACCAATGGAACAGTTTGCCTTCAGATGTTGTGGGAGCTTCATCACTGGAAGCTTTCAAGAAGAGATTGGACTGCCATCTGTCAGAAATGTTGTAGGGTCTCCTGCTTGGACTAGATGACCTACAAGGTCCCTTTCAACTCTGTTATTCTGTCTTCTATTTTCTATCTAGTGAACCTAGATCAAGGAAGAGCCTTAAAATAGAAGGTATCTCATCAATTCGCGATATACCCGCTGGCTACCCCAGCCCTTTGGCATGCCCTCCCCTCCTGCGATCTGAGGTATCCCTACCCTTTTAGCTTTCTGGAAGGCTGTGTAGAAATCAAAACAAATAATACTGCCTGCCTCCTAAGCCAATATACACAGCAAATCTCTAAGGAATTAATTTGTATCCGACCCTGAAATCTCCTTTTACTTCCTCTCTAGCCAACTTGGAAATAAAGCACAAAGCAACTGGCGTTTCAGCACAGGCTGCCTACCGAGGTCCAATTCACTGTGTCGCTACAATTCTTCAGCAGGAAGGTTTGGCAGGACTCTTTCGAGGTACTACCGCCATGCTTCTGAGGGATGTCCCAGGATACTGCCTCTACTTTATCCCTTACGCATTGGTTTCCGTCTGGATCACTTCAGAAGAATGTCTTTCTCCCACTCCCTTTGCAGCATGGATGGCTGGTGGCATTGCAGGTATGAACCTATCTTTCTGAATGTTATTTGGCTGGGTTCACATCGTGACATTGGGCCTTAATATGGTTGGTTTGCTTTTGCATTGGAATAAATAAATGCACTGGCTATATGCTAGCATCTTGGGCAAACAAGAAAAATTCATAGTATTATTCAAAGCTCTTGGAGTAGCATTATGTATATATATGAATGCAGGTACTGAGCTTAATTTCATTATATCATACCAATCAAGGACTGCCAAAAATTGCCAGTTGTACTGGAGGAATGGTTTTGGAAAGGGTAATGCAGTATCCTTGAAAAGTATTTTTTTTCCTTTTTTCTTCTTCAACTTATAGTAATATACCACCACTAAGGGTCACATTGAGATTTCTCTTTTTTCTCCAAATCCCTTTAAATGTTTTGTAGGAAGAAAGACACAATTTAAAGTGAAAAAGAAAAGGATATGGAGGAAGAGTAGAATCCTCTAATCTTCCTCAGAAGTAGAAGGGATGTGAGAATGGCCGGTTTTACAAGACATACTGGTTTTAGCTAATTTTTTCGGAGGGCAGGCAGCACTACACTTGTTAAAAGTGTAAACTTATTTAAACAGATTTTTCAAGGCTTGGACTGCTCCCTGCAGCACTGGATGCTAGCAGGGAAGTTTCTTCTTTGCTCTTAAGTGTTTTATTTTGAATTGGTCATTGAGACAGAAATGGAAAAAGTATCTTCTCCCCCCCCATAAGCCTTGCTCCCTTTTGCTGCTATTTATGCACAGGTGGAAATATTCTTAGTTGTAAAAAGAAGAACCTACTTTTCTTTTCATCCACAGGATTTGAAAAAAATATCTGAGTTTCAGTTTTTAATATGGACTTATAAACAGCTTTTCAAAATGTAAATAGAAGAATGTCTATACAGTATTATCCCCCAAAACATTATTGTGCCCTCCCTTCCTCTTTTCTGGATGGAAGGTTCTAGAATACACCCAAAAAGCTGCAGCTTTGTCCTTGTAGTGAAGGGGAAGCTGAAACTGAGGGTCATGTGTTGATGAATGGCCTTTTTTATAGAAATCTATGGAAATGTGTATTTCCCCATATATATATAACACAATATCTGGACTGGCTAGAGGCTGAATATCTTAGTCTCTTGCTAGTTAATTGGATGGTAGAGATTTTAAACTATAGAGCCAGATTTTATGTTAGACCTATGATTAAATGTAAAAATTCCTCCCAGTGAGGTGATGCTGAGCTTTAACTAGGTTCCCATAAGTCAATATATTTTCCTCTCTTTCCTCTTTTATACTTTTAAATATACATATTGCTTTCTTGTTTTCATTTCATTTTGTTATTGTCTGAAGCATAATGGCCTTAATTACAGAAAACGCTAGAAGAGCTTCAGCAAGTGTAAAGAGATAAGCTAGCATAGTCTTGTATTATCGTAGTGCTTTATAAATTCTAGTATTATTTATATCCTTTTTATAGTTTTTTGTCTTTGTTTATAGCATTTATTGAGCTGTGGTGGTGCAGTGGTTAGAATGCAGTATTGCAGGCTAACTCACTGCTCACTCCAGGAGTTCGATTCTGAGTGGCTCAAGGTTGACTCAGCCTTCCATCTTTCTGAGGTCGGTAAAATGAGGACCCAGATTGTTGGGGGCAATAGGCTGACTCTGTAAACCGCTTAGAGAGGACTGTAAAGCACTATGAAGTGGTATATAAGTCTAAGTGCTATTGCTATTTAGATTATTTACTGTAAAATTTAATTGTAATTTTATAGGATTCTTTTGCATTTTATATCCGTACTTTAATAATTTTATCTTTACTTTATTCTATTATTATGAGTTTTTATTTTTATTTCTTCTTTAACATAATTGTTATCTTATTAATTATAAACTGATCTGTGACCAAAATTAAAATTGGTTGATTGAATCAGCGTTACATGAACAGAATTGAATGAAAATATACTCTACCAAGTCACATCAGAAAATCTAGATCCAAACAAAATACCTTGATCATACCGGTGTATACTATTCCAGTAAAGTTAGCACAGATATTCAAGGACGTTTATGCTGGCAAGGATGCAAGTAGAAAATATGACATGCTGGGGATGAGATTTTGAGAAATGTTAAAATACACAATCAGATCTATTTTTCTTTTACTAGAAAAGGGGAAAGGGGAAGAAATATCTCTAAGGTCAAGGTTGTAAATCTGATTTAATGTTATCATGAAATGTATCATCACAATGTAGGTAAAAATTTTGATCTCTTTTTTAAGTCATGTTTTGTTACAATTAGCTAAATTTTTAATACAGAAATGTGAAAAAAATCACAAACTTTCCTTTTTTTTTCCTCACAGAAAATCATGGGCTTTCCTTCTCTCTCTCTCTCTCTCTCTCTCTCTCTCTCTCTCTCTCTCTCTCTCTCTCTCTCTCTCTCTCTCTCTCTCTCTCTCTCTCATATAACAATTGCTATTGAGGGATAGTAATTTCTGCTTTGTGCCATTGTAGGTTGATCTTCTAATTTATAAAATAACATGAAACCATTTGGCTATTCTGTTCTCTCTTTTACTGTCTTCTAATTTATTTTGAATAATAGATTTTCATTGCAGTCACTATTTAATCTGTCCAATTATTCTCAAACCTTGGCACTGGCTCACATAAAAGCAAAGCCAGTTATTGGTTAACATGAATAGATTTTTCCAGCATTTCACAAGAGTAGCACAACCTAACTACATTCCTCCAAGCCAATGCTCTGTAAAAACATTCACAGAGATAGAGCAATGTGCAAAACATAGGTTAACTTATAATGTACCGTCCATTTATCTGAAACTCTGGTGCAATTGTATTTGAGGTATGTGGGATTTTAAGATTATACCATGTTTGAGTGGCATTCATTTATTCTGAATGTAAAACATTTAGTGGTAATCTTAAGACTTACAACCACAACTGAGCCTAACATTTCTGTTGCTAAGCAAGACAGTTCTTAAGTGAGTTTTGTCCCATTTTACAACCTCACTTCTCTGCAGTCATTAAATGAGTCACCTATCATAATTAAGAGAAATATCACATAATCACAACTTGCGAGTGTACTGCCAGTTTCTCCATTGATTGTTTGACGGAAACCAGCTGTGAAGCATACAAGTAGTGGTCACATGGCTGAGAGTCACTGCAACAGTTGCAAGTCCCGACCAATTGTGAAGTGCCCAAATGATGATCACATGACTGTGGGGATGCTGAGATGGTTGGTTGTAAAGTTACTTTTTCAGTGCCATCATAATTTTGAATGGTTGCTAAACAGAGCAATCTTTAAGCAAGGATTACCTATAATAACATTTTGCCACTCTTTTCCCACCTTAGCAAAAATACTTCTAAGCCAAAATGTTTTGCTTTTACAAATCTCCTATCCCCCATTTTTAAGATTTCTCCAATTCCTTCATCCCAAAAGATACTAACCCAGCTACTTGGTTTCAAAAATGAATTCAAAGTCTATCTAATGACTAACATCTACCAATTTCTCCCTAGGAATCATATCTTGGGGAACAGCAACTCCTATGGATGTTGTGAAATGTCGTCTCCAAGCAGATGGGGTTTATTTAAACAAATACAAAGGAGTCATTGACTGTATCTATCAAAGCTACAACAATGAAGGTCTAAAAGTAAGCACTAACCTTTTGAGAATACTACATTATTGGTAACAAACTTAATATAAATAAATTATCCCAATTATAGAGGTGCATCCATGGGAAGCTGGGGAGAAACTAGGGTCAGAATGACAAAGGTACATCACATCACACCACAAACTTTAGGCATGCATGTAGAAAAAAGTGATACAAAAATGCTACTTTCATTAGTCTGATCCCTTTACCTTCAAACCCACCAATGGATATTGATAAATATTGATATTGATACACTGAGAAAATTTCAGTAAAACCATACTATAAAATTTCTGGTCAAATTATAAGGACCAGAAATCTGGCCAGTTTCTCAGGTGTTTTTAAAAGGTAATTTAAATATACTTTATATGGATTTAATTTTATTAATGTTTTTTTACTTTATATTTAAACATTTTTATTGTAAGCTGCCTTGATGATCAAATACATAGAAATGGAGGGCATAAATTTAGTAATTTTAAAAATAGATATATAAATAGAGCAGAACTTATAGAATAGGTCTATCAGCAGCTATGAGATCAGAAGAGCTAAATGGAATCAGCACCACTAAGAAGTCTCATTCCTTATCTCATTTGAAGCGTATTGGCACATCATGTTACAGTACTCAATTGATTCATGTAATTGCTGCAGCTCAAGCAAAATATATATTTCAAGGTTGCTCTTTCTCTCCCTCACACATTCACAGCAAGAATATTTGCTGTAGTTTAGGGCAAATAATAGCAGACAGGGATGCAATTGAAATGCATAGTTAAAAAAAATGCTTGCCTGAACGGAGTCGAACACAGTCCAAGTAGCAATAACGTTGTCCATAGAGATTCCAAAAATCACAGGACCCCAAATCAATAGTTGGGTAGTCCAAGAGTTAAGAGCTACAAATAAGAAGCAACAACACAATTGAAGAGCTGGATAGCCAAATGGTTGTCTCTAACAAGGACTCAAGTACAGGAGCTAAATTTATCTGCAGCACTGGCTGCAATTACTCAGGCCTTGATTTTTGTTTCACGAGAAGTCTCATTGAGGGAAACTGTTCTGCTTGCTTCTTTATGTATTAACACCTGGGGTTTATGTCTCATCATCGGATTGCTCCATTCGAACAGGAGATGCCTGTGACTAATGAGCCTCAGTTGAATCCTGGCTTTTTGATTCCTGAGGCTGACAATGCTGAATAATCAGAATAGAGCTGGAAGGGACCTTGGAGGTCTTCCAGGTCTGCTTGAGGTCTGCTCAAGCAGGAGTCCCTAAGGGGTCCCAAGCCCCCGGACTGGTACTGGGCCGCGGCATGTCAGCAACCGGTCCGCACAAACAAACAAAGTCCCATCCGCAAGATGCAGGCAGCACACAAAACCACACACTCTCTGGTTCATAGAAAAACCTGTCTCCACGGAACCGGTCCCTGGTGCCCAAAAGGTTGGGGACCTCTGCCCTTTATCATTCCAGACAAGTGGCCGTCCAGTCTCCTCTTAAAAACCTTGAGTGATGAAGCACCCACAATGTCTGAAGGCAAGCTGTTCCACTGGTTAATTGTCCTCACTGGTACGAAGTTTCTCCTTAATTCTAGGTTGCTTCTCTCCTTGATCAGTGTCTATCCGTTGTTTCTTCTCCTGCCCTCGGTGCTTTGGAGAATTAAGTTGACCCCCTCTTCCCTGTGGCAGCCTCTCAAATACTGGAATACTGCTAACATGTCCCCTCTAGTCCTTCTTTTCTCTAGAAGGGCCATTCCCAAATCCTGCAACCGTTCTTCATATGTTTGAGCCTCCAGGCCTTTGATCATCTTAGTTGCTCTTCTTTGCACTTTTCCCAAAGTCTCAACATCTTTTTAGTAATGTGATGACCAAAACTGTATGTAGTATTCCAGATGCGGCCTTACTAAGGCTTTATAAAGTAGTACTAATACTTCATGTGATTTTGATTCTATACCTCTGTTTATATAACCAAGGATGGTATTAGCTTTTTTGGCTGCTGCCGCATACTGCTGACTCATGTTTAAGTGATCGTCCACTAGGACTCCATGGTCCATCTCACAGTTACTGTTTTGAGTCAGGTTTCACCTAACCTTTGGTTTTTCCTGCCTAGATGTAAAACCTTGCTTTTCTACACATTAAATGTCATTTTGTTGGATAGCGCCCATTGTTCAAGTCTATCAAGATCTTTTTGGATCCTGAGCTTGTCTTCTGAGGAGGTGGCTGTTCCTGCCAGCTTAATGTCATCTGCAAATCTGATAAGATCCCCTTCTATTCCCTCATCTAAGTCATTTATGAAGGTATTATGAAGCACAGGTTCAGGTGGAACATCTCCAGCGTTAAGATCAGACTCTGAATTGTAGCTTGTAACAATATATGAATTTTGAAGGTGGCAACAAAAATATAGGCAACTAAAACTAAATCAGCAGGGATGTCACAGGTGGTTTTACCCTTCTGGATTCTCTCTTTTTCTTATAACATGTTAGTAGATCAGTGGTTCCAATTCAGTCCTTTTGCTATGTTGGAAAATATCTGGAATTCTCATCCCATTTCTGTTAGCTGAAGACTTTAATGTAATTTCATATATTAGCTCATAAAATCAGGTACAGCAATGAGGGGTGCGGGAATAGTCCATTAGAGGTCTTTCTCCTATGCAGGCAGCCACCAGTATTTTGAGTATTATGGTTCATGGAGATAGTTGGTACCACAAAATATGATTCTCATCAAGAATGGAATGTGCATCACTCTGAATCCTTGCCCAGCAACCCCAAGAAGTACTGGAGGTAGATCGGGGTTGTTTTGGGTTGTTTCCAAAGCATGATTTGCACAACCCTTTATTGAAGCAACACACCTTTTCAAAGCTTTATACAGTTATAAATAGAAAAGCCTAATGATTAGATGTCTGAAGCAAAGCAATAAAGTATGGTGAGCATAATTCTATTTGGTTTTTTGATGTTACTAACAGAAATAAGTCTCTTTCTTGTCCAAATAGGAAAATAAGATTTCTCTATTAGGATGCGTATCATTTTCCAATATCATTTTCCCTTGACTTTTTCTTTCTGCAATTAGTTGAAGTAACTGATATTTCTCATGGCATATATGTCCCAAATATACAGTTTCCTTTTTTATGATGTCCATAAATTACAAATTCTTTGCACATTTTTTGAGGTAGTGCCTCATTTTGAATACATTCAACTATGGCATTTCAAATAATCCATAAATCCAAGACCTCTATTCTGCTGATAGCATCAGTTGGCAAGACCTTGTACAATTTATCAATGGAATTATAGTCTTAAGTCCCAAAAGTTAATAAATTGACTTATTTTTCAAAACGTTATTCTTTTCTGTTCAGTCCTGCTCCATCTAGTCAATCTTGCTATGAACCCATTTATAATTCAAAATACAACTCAGACATTTATACTGTCACTCTCCACACTTATTTTTCTGCAGGCATAGTAGTTGGTTCAACATACATACTGAGTGTCAATATAAATTTACATAGAAAATCTCAGTGCTTGTCTCGGTCATCACATTATATCAATTTAAGTATATCAATCTTGCTGTTATATCTCCATGGGCATTTCCAAAGCCAGTTTCTCACTGCCTGTAGGCAGTCACAAGATTGTTTAATCTTGTTCTTTGTGGAAGAATGCCATTTCCCTGCTAGATGAATTGTAACATGGAATGTGATAGACTGTTTATTTAAAATAACATGATTGTACCTGTTTGGAAGTCAATGGCCTTGGAAAAGTTAATTTTGAATGGATGGATGGATGATCTTCACCATTCAAGGGCCTTCTGGATTTCTTGGATTAAACATTCTAGAAATTCTCTTTCAGCATGCTTACTTCGGAATTCTAAGTAGTGAAAATGACTAGGTTGACTAAAGTTGTACCTGAAAATACAGCTGCCTCCTCCTGAATTTCCACTGGAGGGAGGGGCAGGGGGAGAGAGGGAAGAAGTGAGAGGGAGAGAACACAGGGGATTGGATTTGTATATGGAAGACAAAGGAGCTAATCTCATCCTGATTACTCTGCAGCATCATGGTTTCAATCTGATCCTTTCTTGGGGGCAAATTGGTTTCTGGCTCATATTTTGTTTACATTGATTCATCAAACAAGTCATAGCAACAATATTTATGATGTGGTTTACAGAGTTATTTCTAATATTATGTCTACTTCTGATTTATACTTGCTCTGTCCTTAGGGTAGCTGCTTCTCTTTTTATCTTCACTTCACTTCTCCCATGCCCTTAGGATCTCACAACTGTTTGATAATTAGTCACTAGTGAAAATCAGAAACATCAAGACATTGCTTCTTACAATTTTGAGGCAGAAAATTAATCCCTGTGCACACAAATACACACATATGTACACATAAGAAACACTAGAAAGCAGGCCATAAGCATATTTTTTTTAAAAAAAGAATGACTAAATAACTTTCCTGAACTGTAACATCCTTCCAGATATCCCCCCACCCAAAAAAAATCTTGGCCTCCTTCACATCTGTGATCAAGTCCTTCCCTTTGCTCAGCTTGTGTTGTTGAGTGTGGCTCTCACTCCCCAAAAATACCTACCCCTAATCTAAAGGATATTTTAGAGAAAAACCTGAGCAAGTAATCTGCTGATGTATTCTGCTTTCCTGTTCATTTTTAATCAGTAATTAGGAATGGACGAGTCCCCTCCCGTTTATTTGGAATTAGATCAGCAAACATTTTTCCTCCAAACACTAATGCCAAGAAAAAAAATTCAATTGGTGTTGGCTCTGTCTACAATCATATCCATGAGAACATTATATGAACATAACCAGGGCAGGGAAATGGGAAAGAGTTTCCTTCCATCTATGGAGCAAAGCATTATGGGTGCTGGGTCAATCAAATTATTGTAGTGAGAGACTATAGAACAACAATCAGTCAATTCTTTTGCATTTTCACAATAGTAAACTATTGTATAATATTTATGCAACTCTTTTACTTAGAACTCTTTCCATATATTACTATCAATTATCACAGATTGAAATCTATGTTGATATATAAAAGGAAAGGCACTTGATTACTTTTTGCTGGAGATTAATTTAGCTATTCTGTTCTGTAAGTAAATATACATGAATACCCCCTCTCCCCCCCCACACACACACACATTCTTTGTGTTCAAAGACAACACTCTATTGTGCAGTTCATCTGTGGACAGAAGTGGCTTTGCAGTCTAAGCCTGAAAGCACAGATCTACAGCAAAATGGGGACACTGGAAGGCCATTGTTATAACTGTGGGTGTTATTTTGTGGTGCTGCTTACCCTTTTTTATCAGTTTTAGGTGGTGCCTGTCTTCAAAGCCAGCGGAGGCTTCATAGCATAGGACTTGCCAGTGGGTTCTGTCAGCAGTCACAGCTTCTAGTTCCCATGGCAGGATGTCACAGTGGCATAGGGTATCCTTTACTAGCATCTTTGTATTGCTTGCATGGACAACGTAGAGGTTCTACAGGGTTAATATGTGGCACTGTCTGGTATAAAGTACTTTTGTCTTGTTCAGGCTGGTAGTCAGGTCAAAGAGAATAGCAGCATCTGAGAATATGTTCTATATCAACTATGCACCAGGATCACACAGTCATCAGCTTCAATTTAAAACCAAGTTATTTATATAAACAATAAAAATATTATAAAATAATGTTTAAAGCAGCAATACATGCTAACAATAACATGAACACTAAAACATTAAAATTTCCGGGCATGTTTCCTTGATGTTGGAATAACATTATTAGATGTGCACTGGTTCTTTCTAGAGAAAGTATTTCATAATCAGAATATTGTAACTAAAAAATTCATCACCACTACCTTCACTATCTTCAAAAAAAGAGTCTCTTGAAGGACTTTTCATCCTGATGTCATTACTGAGCTATCTAGTCAAACTCTCCATTACTAATCTTTCTCCAATTCTTCAGAGACTGCTTGTGAGTTCTGAACCCAACTTTTATATATAAATGCTAAAATATTTCAGTTTTGCCCATTGGTGCACCTCTAGGTTATGGCAAGAATTCACACCGTTGGAAAAGCAGACTACAAGGTCGGCAGACAGTGTAGTGTTACAGTGATTTTTGATTTTTAAGATTTACTGTAGTAAACTGGAACCAAAGCAGAAATAGATGGATTCTACATCTCACATGAGATCTGAAGCTAATCCTGAAATGGAAAGGAAAGTTCTTTAAGGAGACTGGATTTTATGAAATCTTGAGTACTGCTTAGACAACACTTTTTAAACCTGAAGACAACAACCTTGGACTGCCCTACACTGAAAAAAACTTGGAAGCCTAGAAGAACATGATATTGCAGAGTTAATAAAGGGCAGGGTATAAGTGAATATAGAAGGAAAGGCATCATCAAGCTTGCGTTCCCATTTGCAGTACTGGACAAATAGACATGTATCCACAGTATTTTCAGACCCTTGAGTGTCTGAGCAATTGGAAACCTCGTTGTGGGAAATTTGATCTTGATGTTGTTCCACTATCAACTGGCTTTCCTTGTATACTGTGTGTAGATTTATAGGTTGCTTATTTCCCCCTTGCAATTGTAATACTGGAAGTTTAAAAGACACAGATTTAATGTTAATACATAAAATATAGAATCTTGTGAGAAATCATTTAGCTGAGCCCATTCTTTGTGTTTCTTATAAAATAATGATGAGAAAATAGACCTTTTTTGATATGTTTTTTCTTCCCTGTTCAAATAATCTCTTCAAAAAAATTTCTGACAGACGTAACATTTTCTTTTTTTCTTATAATTAGGTCTTTTTCAGAGGTCTTACAGTGAATACAGTGCGAGGATTCCCCGTAAGTGCTGCCACATTCCTTGGATATGAACTTTCACTCAAAGCCTTAAGAAAAGTAGAGACAAATCCTTAAATTCCAAGTCAGTTTTACAGAACCTTGAGCATTTGGGGTGGATATCATGGACAGCATCCAATTGCTCTGTATCTGCACAAACCATGTTTTTGGTGGGGTTTTTTTTAAAAAAAGATTTAATTGCTTGAAATTCTGTTATTTGTTGGAAAAAAAATACACAAAAGTAATTTAACAAGAACTATTTCTAGGCGCCCTGCCCGCCCTCAATAAAATTTTAAAAAGTAATGTAACAAGGTTAATGAAAAGCAATGTCTCCACTTTCACAATTTTAATTTAATTAATGATACTGTAATTAATAAATTATTCTTGAAATGAACCCTTTTGATGTCAGTATTTATTTCTTTATGCAATGTCCACCATTTGCTACATACTTCTGCCCCGATGGGACAAGCTGCTTTAAAAAAGGAACAAATCCCTCCATACTTTTGTCTCTTCAACCAGATCTTGACAGTCTTTTCCAGTTTTTGAGGCAAACAGAGATGCCCACTTCCTTTGATTTGGGGGAAAGGGTGGAAGTCAAATGGTACTAAATCTGCTCTGACATGAATACCAGATCCAGAGTGTGACCACTATCCTGCATCGTGCTTTGGATGATCTAGGATAAGCCCACAGCTGTCATGAAGACCATGAATTCCCAAGCCATCTCAGACCCCATTCCTAGGGAAGGCAGATTAAAGTTCACCCCAAAATCTGAAGAATTCCACCACCCCCCACCAAGAAATGGACTCAAGGAGCTGAGATAAGGAAACTGATATGCAAAAGAGAGGCTAGTACAACAGCAACAATCTTGATGTCCAGCCCCATCCGTGAAGTAGGAATACACTCACAACAACCAGCAGGAACGGGTGACAACTCAAAAACGCTTTTATTCAGCTTCGAACAGAGACAAGGTCAGCGTTGGCAGCACTACGCTTCCAACGCACATATATAGCCAGCAGGCACAGAAACCCCGCCCCCCCATCACAAGCCAACATCCGTCCACACATGTATATACTTCACCCCTCCCCTTTAGTTCCGTTTGCTTATCCACGCACGTGCATTTGTCCACCCTCCCTCTCCGGCATGCCGTTCCCAAGAAGCTAAGCACCCCAGGTAACCCCCACCCTTATTCCCAAACACCCACTCCCACCATATTCGACCACACCGGGCACCCCGAGGGAGCCCCCCTGAGTCCCAAAGTGCCCTGGGCCTCACCACCTACCAGTCGCCCAGCGGCAACCCGACCAGGAGGGTTCAGCAGTATAGCCGTATCAGCCAGGGACCTAGCAAGCAGCCCACTGGCAACCAGGGACCCAGTCACTGTCAGTTCGGCTGGAGGGTCCGTTTGTGGAACCACGGCTGCCAGCATGCCCGACACCGGCTGGCAAGTGGCCAAAAACGATGGGTCCAGCTGGGAATCAGCACGTCCGACCAGAGATCCCATCTGCGCAGGCATGGCTACCAGCTGGCAAGTGGTGGTTGGAGAAGCCAGCTGAGCATCGGTAGGCCCAGCCGGAAGGCCTGTCTGCATAGGCGTGGCCACCGGAGGCAGATGGAGACCGGCTGCCGGGAGAAGGGAACCGGAAGAGCCTGCAGCAGCATGGAGGACAGACCGGCGAGATGACGACTCAGGAGTAGGACCCAGAGCACCTGAGGCTAGGTGAGTGGCAGACACAGGGCCGACACGCATGGTTGTCCCCCCCCACAGAGTGTTGGGCCCACGGGGCTCGACACTTGACTGATCCCTAGAATCCAACTTAATGAACAGGGACTCATATCTGGAAATCTATGGCATAGCACCTGTGAAGACCTTAAGGGACTCCCAGATGACAATCACCTCACTTTTCCAGGGGGATCAACAGAATCATCACCATAAACAACGTAGGTTGAGTCAATTTTAAGTGAAAGGACTCCCTCAAAATTCAACTGTGTCAAAAATTCAACTGTAATTATTGCTATAGAAAATATCTTTAAAGAAATCTACCAAGATATTTTTACATGCAGAAAAAACTTACAAATGAACTTATAGTGGTAAGGAAACTCTCAGAAACAACTAGAAAAGAGTAAATCATTAAAGTGGATGAAAGACTGGGTAGTGTTAAGAAACAGAAGTTTACTGGATTTGAAAAGTTATGATCTGAGATTTGGGTGTCATGATATGGTAAGATAAAGCTGAATGTAGACTTACAGGTTCATTATGTCGGGCAAGCTATTCTTAGAATATAAAATAAATATAAACTCAGGTTTTGCTCCAAAACACCTTTATAATTTTCAGCTCAAGAAACATTTTAAAGACAATAAATGAGACCCTTCCTAGAATTTTCTCAGGGAGATTGTAAAATGAAAGCAAGAGAAGATTTGATAATAGAACAATATCCTTGTCAATGGTTTTCTTATGTACAATTAACAGAAAGGTTTAAAGTGGATAAAAGTTCTTATGGTTTTGAACAAAGTAGGACTGAGTTTGAAATTAATTATGTACTAATGATGAACACATTATTGCTAAAACATTTGCTGAAATATGAGACAGAAGAAAAGCAAATGAAGGAATGTATGATACAATTGGCTACAATTTATGGCTCTACTATACAGATGGATCAGTGGGAAAATATGTGGTTGAAAAGATTGAAATTCACATTATGTTCCAGTTTTAAAGATAATTTTTGTAAAATGATGTATCATTGGTATTTGTCACTTGAAAAACTGTTTAGAATGCATAATGTTACTTCAATACTTTGCTGGAAACGGGAACAATATGAAGGGACATTTTGTCATGTTTGGTGGACATGTAAAAAAGCTAAAACATTTTGAATGCAAATACATGCACTAATTCAGAAAAAATTAAAGTACCACTGAAACTAGGGACTAACGGAGAACCAATCAGAAGAAAGTCATGAAGCTTTGTTTTTATATATGACAAGGTTTATCATTACATATAATGGAAATTTGGACAATTTTTTATGGCTTAATTGGACCAAACACCATAAGAGATATTGATAAGCTTATCTTTATCCACATTTTGTGTAATATTTTAATTTATAATAACTATCAGGTGAAAGTTCATTCATTGTACTTTTTCTTCTTAGGAGATCTGCTACAATTGACTTAACAGATTTGATTGAACTTTTTGTGCATCTATATTCATCTGATCCCTGAAAAAAATTGCTCAGGAACAATATTATGGATGTGGCACAAGAGCAGCCATGCCTAAAACAAAAATATCCGTAGAAAAATTGCTACGATTTTTTTTTGGGGGGGGGGGAGAATATAGCTTTATCGTCATATATAAGAATAGTTCTAGCTATTAGTCCAAGTCTGCTTGCTCCATTTTGGGATTAATAAGCTTTTAGGATAAGAGAGATCTGACTTTTGCATAGGTTCTACCTCACATCACCTAGTTTCTGAACCTGAAAAAATTGTGCCATGAAATTTTGCAAACTGCATGTGGTGGAAAGCAGTCTGGATTCCCAGAAGGGAGGGAGTGCATTCCAAAGGAACAAGACTGAAGTTTAGATAGTTTCAGTGGGAGGAAAAGACTCAGAATAGCTCCTCAGAGATCTCAAGTGCATCTTTAATGATGCAAGTAATTTGCATTAGTTTTTAGTTCAGTTTTGCAAGATTTCTATCTATAGGTATAGAACAATAAAGAAAACTGCTTAGAACAACCTCAGCATATCTTTCTTGGTTTTTGGAGCCTGATACTGTGTTAGCTGACTAAATCTAAAACTGATTTAATTTATGAAAAAATATAGTAAGTTCACTCCTCATAACTTCTGTCGCAACCTCAACACATTTAAACTCAATCACATTTAGCAAAATCCTTGATTGAATGATTGATTGATTCTTGTTCAGTGCTAAACTGGCTATTTACATACATTTCCTTCCAAATAAATATTTTTTGGTTCACACACACAAAAAATAACTATCTTCTATAAAACACTTTAACTATTTTAAAAGTTATGTTTTTGGAGCAATTAAAAAAAGCAGCAGCAAGGTCAGATCTCATAAAAACTCAGACAAAAGAGGTTTATCTCCCCCACTAAATGTGACAAGACTTCAACTGAATACAACTGATAAATCTGCCAAGAATGTATAATCCCAGCAAATATGAAGCTGTCCAGCAAAAGCAAATTGTGATATAAAAAGGATAATTGCTATAGGTATTTTTATGTTTTTACAGAGAAGGCCTTGACCTGGGTTATCATTTTACTGTATCTTTTATATTCCATGTTCATCCCATAAGCGTAATGTAACACCTATATCACTCTTTATCCAATCCACTTTCTAACCTCGTCAGGTATTTTAACACTTGAAGATAGTTACTTATACTATTCTGAAATTCTTTCTGATTTAATGATTGGTCTAGTTGTCACAAAGAATAGATCAATTCCAGCTTCCAACTTTTTCTTAGTGATTATAAAGCAAACTGCAGAGTAATTGCTAGCTGTAAGTATACTGAAACATAACACTGACATCTACTGGTTTGCACCTATTATAGCACCCTTTGTTAGAGTGGCAATTATAACATGGCATTTTTAATTTTGTTTTACTATAATGAAAAAATGTGCTAATATGGCAGCTATGGAAAATTAGGTGATAAATGAGAATTACCTTTCATAGAGATGGTGAAACAAGACACTATAAATCAAATTTGGCTGTTTATGCAAAGCTGCTTGATATAAATACTTTGTTGTCTTACATCAGGAACTTTTTGTTAAGAATTACTCATTGTTACTGTAGCAGCACTGAAAAATTGCCCAATTACATTAATAACATGTCAGTTCCCTCCTGTGGCCCAATACAGCATTACTATTTGTAACAGGGAAAAAATAACAGAAAAATAACAGAAGTCTAGATGAATTGTTGAATAGAAGAAAAGTTAGGAAACTTTTACAAGTTTCTATGTCAGATTAAAGCAGTTTTGAATCTCTGTTCCCAAGCTAAGATGCTTTATTTTAAAATAGGGCAGAAGACATATTTTGAAAATTAATCAAAAATGCTTCTGACCTCAAATGAGCACAGCATTTTCAGATTTTATTAAAGCAGTTGTGTCTTTTTTTTGCAGACTTCCATTTGAACATCATTAAAATAGCTACATCTCTTTTCAGCTCATGTGTTATTTAAGTTGTCCCAGATTACTGAATACTTACCCCTTCTCTCTCTTTTTAAATTGTAGGTGCAAGGCTTTTTATTGCTTCTGAACCTGAAGTAGCTTGGGCCAGGGAAATTACTTCCATTATTCTTGTCATTTCAAGCTAACAGAAGACAATTACTATTCACTTTCAAAGAACTTCTGAAGTTTTCAAGAATGAAAACAATGGCAGTGTGGAAGTACCTTAAGTTAAAGTATTAGAGGACAGATTAGAGACCTAAACATTATAGAAGAGATAAATCTGTGTAGTTCACAGGTAACTCATCTTCAAGTTAAATGAGAAACTTAAACATAACATCTTGAATTTAAATGAGAAATTCATTCTCACTTTGTCATTCTGAGAATATTGCAAGGACTCAGTGTGAACAGCTTGAGTAAGTTGCCATCACTAAAAAGCAACGGATGCAAGGCCAATCTGACTTGATTGGCTATTTCACATAAATGGAATTGTAGAATCATATGGCTGGAAGGGACCTTGGAGGTCTTCTACTCCAACCCTGTCCTAGGCAGGACTCCTTATTCCATCCTAGATAAATGGTTGTCCAATTTTTTCTTGAAAACCACCAGCAACGGAGCACCCATAACTTCTAGGGGGCAAGATATTCCACTAATTGCTCTCACTGTCAGGAAGTTTTCCTTACTTTCATTTTGGATCTCTCTCTGATGAGCTTCCACCCATTGCTTCTTGTTCTGTCCTCGGGTGCTTTGCAGAATAAATCAATCCCCTCTTCCCTGTGACAGCCCTACGAGTATTGGAAAACAGCTATCATGTCACTTTTAAGCTTTGTCTTTGTTAGATTAAATATACCTAGGCTTAGCCTCCAGATTACTCATCATTTCTATTGGTCTTCTCTGCATTCTTTTCTAGGGCCTCAGCTTTTCTGTATCGTGATGATCGGACCTGGATGTAGCCTTACATCCAAGTGTGGCCTTACTAGTACAGTATAGAGTGGTACTTTCACTTCTCGTGTTCTGCTATCCCTGTTGATGCAGCTTTTTTGTCAGCTGCAATACACTGCTGGTTCATACTTAAGTTGTAGTTCCCTCTCACAGGTATTATTGTTGAGCCAGGTACTGCCTATTCTGTACATTTACATTTGTTTTTTTCCCCTGCCTAAGTGTAGGATCTTATTTTTCTCACTACTGAACTGCATTTTATTCAATCCATTATTGAATCAGTTTCAAAGGAATGTTTGAATGAGTAAGATGTTGGGCCAGCGTCACCAGTCAGAAGTGGGGTTTACAGTGCTTATTTCAGACACTTTGAAGGAGTTCTTTCCTCAAACTGTTATTGAAAGAAAACATACTTTTAAAGATTTTCATAGCCTTAAAAACCGCAGAGTACAGATTTACTATCCATATATCCATGACTGAGGCAACTTCCTGTAGCATCTTCCTCTACTGAATATATAAAAGTTATGGCCTATTTAAAACAAAGAAAATATTTCTAGGAAAAATGTGGGATAAGAAATGAGGCCTCCATCTTCCCAGCAGCCTCTGATGAAGAGTTTGAAATCTCCAGGAACTTAGAGAATGTTTCCAGTGCCACTATTAAATCCTGTACTTCTCCAAGCCAATCCTGGTTCCTCTATTACTTTCTTGTGTGCGTATTACTTAAAACTGAGCTATGCAGAGTCTAATTATACCATTCAGGATAAGGGACTCTGGCAATCAAAGTTGCCTTGAAACTTGGAGTCACCGTCTAGAAGAAGCCTGCCACCAGGGAGAGGTATACACTGATCTTCGAAATTTGGAGTATTTACAAACTGCCATAAGCTCAAACACTGTCAGATGATAATCACTATTCATATTTCAACTTCTGAATTAGATTCCCAGTAGCCACAAGCTAATGTCCCTGATAATAGAAAATTATGATTGCAAAATGTTTCTTTCCTCTCAAAAAATATCATCTTCTGCAAGTTTCCATAGTCATCATGGTGGTTTTGGATCCGGGATAAGCTGATGAACCTTTCATGATGGTCTGACCTTCGTACCTCACTCTGACTACTCTTCTGCCTGCTGTTTTGGTCTTGGGAGACTTTGGGACCCTGGTAAGACAAATTTGCTTGACTTGGGAGACTTTCCTGCTTGTGTTTGCAACCACCCCTCTTGTGTATTTGTGTGTGCATGGTCAGGAACAGAACACATGAAACAAAATTGCCCATCATGGAATTGAAAGATACTCCTAGAAGACATTTTCGAAACTTTCATCAGCTTCTTGCAGATGAACAGACCTCCATATTGTTTATTCACAGGCAGATTTCAAAACTGCATTTTTTGATACAATCATAGGCATCATTGCTAACCATCTAGATCAGACATGTCAAACTTGCGACGTCATGTGACGTTGCGCAATGTATCGGGATGGTTTTGCCATTGCCAGCAATGGGCTGGGCGTGGCTTCCGCATGACGCATCCAGCCCGTGGGCCAGCAGTTTGACACCCCTGGTCTAGATACAAGATTCCTTTATATGCCAGTCATTTCTTATTTTTCAATGCAGAAGTTCAAATGAGTTTGCTGGGATTTTTTTTTTAACCATCACTCCAAAAATGGCAATCCTGTTGTTTTAAACTATGATAGCACCAAACAAGAATATTTGCCTAAAAATAACAAAAGCCAATCAAAAATTAATTTTAGATTTAGATTTTATTAGATTTATATACCGCCCTTTTCCCATAGGACTCAGGGCGGTTTACAAGGTGTTTAAAACATCAATACAATACAAAAATTAAAAAACAATTAAAAACAATTAAATTTGATCCCTGAAGTAAAAATATAAAAACCCCAATTAAAAACTCTCAGCCTGGGCCGGAAAGCTCAAAGAGCCAGGTCTTTAGGTTCCGGTGAAATGAATGAAGGTCAGGGGCAGTCCTAAGCTCCACGGGCAGCTGGTTCCAAAGGGCAGGCACACCCACAGAGAAGGCCCTCCCCCTGGGTGTTATCCGCCAGCAGTCTTTTACCGGCGGCACCCTGAGAAGGCCCTCCCTGTGGGAACGCACAGGACGAAGGGAACTTGATGCCGGCAGCAGGTGTTCCCTCAGATATCCCGGACCCAAGCCATTTAGGGCTTTATAGGTCATCACCAGCACCTTGAATCTCACCCAGAGGGCAACCGGAAGCCAATGCAGCTTGCGGAGTAGAGGTGTTACATGGGAGTATCGGGAAACCCCCATCACAACTCGCGCGGCTGCATTCTTTTTTTTTTTAAAAAAAGAGAAGCAATTGTTTCTTCTAAAAATAAAGACCAAAACAAATTGCCTAAACCACTTGAAAGAATATTTATAGTCACATAGTCCTGAAAACTGCTTGGTGACTAATAAATCTATTAGACACCTTTTTGAATGTGACATACTAACCTACTTCAAGAATATTAATGTTGTTCCCATTTCTATCTCTTTGGCAATTCTAACCCAGTAGAACTGCAGTATCTAATTATGGTAAGATTTAGTTATCACGAACTGGATTGATAGTTGAAGCTCTAATTCTAAGTAGAATAAACTGATACAATTTTGCACAAACATGCATTGCTTTCCTACTCCAGCCCATAGTGTGCATTTGTATTACTAAAATCTGTCTACATGTAGTTTGCAGAACACCCCGTTCTATGACTTATATCAAAAGATACATCACTGAGGATGTCAAGGAAATTTTTTTCTGCAAATGCATTTGCAGTAGGAAGTACAGTTTCTCCCAATCTCAAAATTCAAGAGTAAGTTCCTAGGACAATGTATTTTTTTAAAAGTGGTGTGAGCTAGAATAAAATGAGGCTGTTCTGTAAGAAATCCTAGGACACTGAAGATTGTCCTAGAAATCTGTAACTAATAAACCCTCATTTTATGCTCAGCATGTATATCTGTATAAATAAATGTTGTCTCCAGTGACCTGCTTCCAAGAAACCCAGGTAAGTGCTGACACCACTGAAGCTTCTCACTGTTCAGAGAGGAGTGTACAAATTTAGCTATTCTGACTGGAGCAACCTATACAAATAAATATTCACTGACCTTTTAAATGGGTAATAAATACAAAGTAAACCCCCCACCTCCAAAATGCAGACAATTTCATACAACATATTAAAACTGGGTGTAGTACAACTGAGAACAACAAAAGTGATTCTGCCCAAGACTGGAGGTATTTTGATGACAAAAACACCCTTGCGAATCCCATCTTCCATAAACCTAAGGAGTATAAACAAAGCAACAGCCAACCATTCAAAACTTCCAGAATTATGACTTTTCATCTCCAGAATCTCAAACCCCCTATTACAGTCAAATAGCAAAGGAGAAATTTCTTATTTATATTGGAAAAGTGTTTGTTTAATACATTTCTGTAGCTATTTTGTATATTCGTATATTATTCCTAGTTTTGCTGATAAAATGTGGGCCACATTCACCGTTGCTAGAAACATTAAGTGATAGCCCATAGTATTTCTCTTGCTATATTAAATATAAGTGACCTTAACTTACATGTCATAAACTTAGAAATCATTCAGAACCAATGAATATTTCTGAAACAACTACCCCATGAACTTGTGACAGAAACAGCAGCAGTATAAAAAATATTTGAAACCATTAGATCTGCAAGAAGGATTTAAAAGATTTCACCGAGACAGATGAAGATGAAAATACTCCAGGTATGTACACTTGTACCTAATAAATTAGTTGCAGTTTCCAAGATTTGAATGAAACAAATGTCTAAAAGGCATGCCAATCCTGCTTACTTCAGCAACAAAGACTCCATGCTAGAATATGAAATATCTTCCAATATTTTTCTGCAGTAGAAAGTTCTAGTTTATGCAATATATAGTTTTTTTACATATAGAGGGTAAATATTTTATAAGTGTTTTTATGTAAATATTTTTATATCAAGAGGCAAAAGTTATTTTAATGAATACCTCAGTTCTAAATGTCCTTTATACAAGTTTCAGTATCAGTGGATCTCATTCCCTAGGGCAGAGGTAGGCAACCTTGGCTCTTTTGTGACTTGTGGAGGACTTCCAATACCCAGAATTCCTGAACCAGCCATGCTGACTCAGGAATTCTGGGAGCTGAAGTCCACAAGTCATAAAAGAGCCAAGGTTGCCTACCCCTGACCTAGGGCAAACATCTACAGCCTCAATTTTTTGAGGGGTGCCTATAAATCAGTCTCGACTCCTGGCAAATGTCTGGACAAGTCCCTGTGGTTTTCTTGGCAACATTTGCGAAAGTGGCTTGCCATTGCCTGCTACCTAGGGCTGAGAGAGAGGGACTGGCTCAAGGCCACACTAGAATTCACCACCTCCCACTTTCTAGTCTGACACCTTAATCACGACACGAAACCGGTTCTCTTATAACCTCAACTACCAGCAACGCTTGCAGATAATTCATGAGTACCCAACGGGATTGTAGTTCTTAATAATAAAAAAGTAACTTCGTGTTTGTATTTTTTTAAGAAAAACACCTGCCTTTCAAACTTGAGTCGTCTTAATGTTTTGATTCCCTCTTACTATCACAAAAATGTTGCATTAACTCTTCGCCATATTCCCCCTTCTTCGCATCTTTGCTTACAGACTCTACCCCACGTCCAAAAAAAAATAGCAAGACGACCCGCTAACTTTCCCGACGTGACAAAAAATAAGCACTTTCTACCATCTTAAACGCCCACAAATCCGCTTCAGCCCAAAATGGTAGCAGCGGTCACGTGGCGAACTCGTCGTCACGGCCGCCGTCATCGTCGCAGGGTACGCGCATGCGTTATTGCCTTTCCCTTCGTTCCGGGAGGCTGGAGGGGTGGAGAAGGTAGTACCTTCGACGTCCGCAAGAGAGCGGAAGCGAGCGACAAGAAGTTCGAACTCGCGAATCTGGGTCAACCGGTTGCGTATCAGCCAAGCGCCTGCGCGGAAAGAACACGTGGGTGAGCGGGGGGGGGAGGGCAAACAGCTGTCAAGCGGCAACGCCCACTCCAGCTCGGAGTCGCGGAAGTAGGTCTCGGGTGCGTCGCGTGCGGCTCCTTCGCCCCTCTCTTGGCAGGCGCTGCGCTGCCTGGATCCCGGCAGGCGGGGGCGCGACGAGCGACGTAAGTGTGTGTGGAGGGAAGGGTTTGCCACTTGGGGCGAGAAGATTGTTGCTTCTGCGCCAGAAGCCTGGGCCTGGCTCTGGGTCCGCGGACGCCGGTGAGGTCAGCAGGAGTTTGGAAGGTAGTGAAGGAGCCCGGGACGCCTTTGGGCAGCAGCGCCATTTGGCTGGGAGGTCAGGGATAGCGGCGGAGACATGTAGAGGGGGCTAAAGGAAAAGGCGCCGCTTGGATGGGAAGCCGCCTTCTAAGTGTTGATAAAGCTCCTTGCCAGGCTTCCCGGGCCAAGTAGTTTCGTTGCATTCTGGCTTGGCGACTGTCGGTGGATGGCCAGGCAGGTAAACTCTCATGAGAATAGCTTCTTCAGGGTGCAAATAATTTCAAAGTCGTGATTTGCAAGAGAGGGCTGTGTGGCTCATCTATATTTTATTTATTTAATTCCATTTATATCCCGCCCTTCTCCGAAGACTCAGGGCGGCTTACAAGCTTAGCAGTAGCCTTCATTCTATGTATATGCCTGCTTGTTAGGGCTTTCACACACACCCCAAGCGGCATTATTACAAAGTCAGCTTAATTGCCCCCAACAATCTGGGTCCTCATTTTACCTACCTCGGAAGGATGGAAGGCTGAGTCAACCTTGAGCCTGGTGGGATGCGAATCTGCACTAATTGCAGGCAGCTGGTGTTACTTAAGGAGGCATTAGCCCACTGCTCCACCAAGGCTCTTTTATATCTGTGTGCGTGTGTATGTATGTATATATGTGTATGTATGTATATATAGCATGTGTGTGTTGTGTATGGGTAGATATATACTTTTGAGAGCAGGCATTTTTAACGTGGGCCAATGTGTTCACGGTAAAAAAAATGACAGTGAAGGTTATCTTATCTTCTTTGAGATTATTTCTCCCCGCAGGAGAAAGACTAATGCAGGTAAAATGGTAAACCCATAACAGAGGAAAGAAATAGGGCTGTCTTTCACTAGAAGCTCTTTCTGGCCACCTGTTGTTTTGTTTACAGTAGTCACTGTTAGGTCACTGAACAGAAAAAAAGCAAACTGAAATGAAAAAGGCCAAAACCATGAGTTTGGTGTGCGCTGGTGACATATGCACACCATAAAGCAATTATACTATCAGAAACCTAATAACTTTCCAAGAAGTGACAGGGAGGCCTGAACCCCTGGGGCTCATGGAGAAAAAAGAAAAGTCAAGCAGTAGCCTAAATAAGTAATTGTCAGAAATTCATCCATAGACTGTGATTCATTATGAACTAAAAATCTGCTTGATGTAAAATTCCATGTGTGATGGTATGCTTCACGCAGCTGTTTGTAAACAGTACAGCTGCTAGACATAACTGCATTTTTCTCCACATCCATATAAGTCTGGTCAGTGCATCTTCAAGATGGGGAAGCAAAACACTGGGTACTTTCATCTTTTATGCCTTTATTGCTAGCATGTTACGAACATGAATGGTGCTATTTCTTTAACAGAGTGCCATTGTATTATTTTGACATATACATCATGAAAGAATACATCTCTGTAATGTAGTGGCTACTGTTTGTCCTGACAGGTTTTGAAGAAGTGCAAATGCAGAAGTCTTCATTACAAATTGGAGTACATCCTAAAGCAAATAGACTTCCAAAGAAAATAATGCTTTGTTTATCAGGCAGCTGGAAATAGTGTTATTATAGAATTGGGTATAATTTGTTTTAAAATGCATTTTCTGATAATATTTTCTACTGAAACTGGTTTTTTAACACAGTTATGTTTACTGAAAATAAACAATTACTACGATAGTCCCATCTAGTTCTCCCCGGGGAGGGTGCAGAAAGAGATGACATGTCAAATGCCAGTGACATACAAAATAACTATGGGTCAGCACAGTTTATATCAATGGGCTTACCTCCTGTCTCAGATACAACAGAATAGCATATCAATCTAGCTGTAAGGAAGAGCTTATGGAATTTGTTTTTCTAAGATGAAGAAAATGAATTCTCTATGTATAATATGAGATTAGAGTCAGTTGTAATGATGATTGCATTCTTGCATTTTCTGAAAAGCTGAGAAGACTGTTCTGAAGTAATGTTTTGGCAGATTATAATAGAATTTCTTTACTGTTTTATATAGCATAAAAGTACAAGCAGGCAGATGCAGGTGATTACTTCATGGCCACAGTTAACCATTGGGATGAACATCATTCATCCAGCATTGTGTAACGTGGACCAGCATTTTAGGTAAGGAAATACTCCTACAGAAAGATGTTGCAAAGCCTCACTTGGATTTAATTTTATCATTCTAATTAATACCAAAATATTATTCATAAAAGTTTGCTTATATGTTTTTTCAGAAATATGTATGCTATACCTAATAATCATCTTGATTCTGTTTTATTGCCATGTAAACCAAAAAGATATCTTCTGCAAGACTTATCATATATCTTGGAAAATATTGGAAGAGTACTATAATTCCTACAATTAGATTATATTAATTTAAATTAAATTAATTTTCTGTGACTACTTCTCATTAATTTACTGTTTAATATATTAATAAATATTACATCCAAAATGTCATGACTGCCCTATATAGCCAGTTTCTGAACTTATGTATATATTTACTTGAAAAATATCTGTTGTTGTTGTTAGCTGCGAAGTCGTGTCTGACCCATCGCGACCCTATAGACAACGTTCCTTCAGGCCTTCCTGTCCTCTACCATCTTCTGGAGTCCATTTAAGCTCACGCCTACTGCTTCAGTGACTCCATCCATCTGACTTTTGGTCAAATATTGATATTTGGGTTTTTTAGTTATTAAAATAAATAACTGATCTGCAGAGATATTTACTAAAGTAACAATTTTTTTTGGTATCTTTTCAGTCCTGTGCTCTGGTATGAGTAGTTTCTCTTTTTTCCAAACCTGGCAGGGAAAAATCTCACATCTTATAACCTAATTGTATTTTATTAATAATTAGAATTATATTTTGCCTTTTTATTCAGAAGATAAAGTATTATAGGTCTGCCTCCTCATTCCCCCCGCCCCCCATAAGAACCTATGGAGATAGATTAGATAGAGAATAACTGGTCCAAAGTTACCTAGTGAGCTTTTGTGACAATTCTAGTGTCTCTAGTGCTAGGTCTAACACCTTAGTCACTTCACAACACTGGTTGTCATCATTGTAATTCAAGGCCAGCTGATTTGTGAAACTAGCCATTAGGCTGGAATTAATTTAAAATGCTTCAATCTATTTGGGTATATATTGTTATATATGAAATATTTGTGGTGTATTTATTCTGAATAAGATACCAGATAAAGTTTTATGATGTACGAGTCACTAATCTCTACAATATTCTGCTCTATGCTTAAATTAGCTGAAAGGAAATATAACTGTTTTCTATATTGCATGACCTAGCCAGTATTTTATGTCCAATTGTAATACATATTATCTCTGAAATATAAGTACAATGTGCATAATATCTTACTTAAAGCATTACTATAATAAGAGGTAGTATAAGCATTACCATGTATTAACAGAAGTCATAGTGGACTTATTAATGTCCTCAGAGCTAGAATGGCCGAGGTGATGTTATTTTCTGGAGGGATTTGTGATGGAATCATAGTTGAGGCTTTGGGGCCAAATACCACTATTGGAAATGCAGTGCTCTACAACCAGTCTGTTGGTAAAAATGGCATCCATGAGTACAGAATTTCTGTTGGGCACTTTCTGAAGAGTAGAATTTAAGACCACATTATTATTCTTCACAATTAAATTATTTGCCATCTGGAAAAGCCAAACATGACTCGGGTTATACATCCTGGATTCAGAAGTGTATAGTATGGAAATATTTAATAGACTAGTAGTGAACAATATAGAGTTATATTGAGACTTCATCATGCTTAAAGTAGTTCCCCTGAAATCAGTGATATTCAATTTAGCTATATTAGGTTGTTTGTTTATTTCAGTGGGTCTGCCGTTAGCTTCCCTTAGTTTTTATTTAATCTATTGTATTCAGTTTTCAAGCTTTGAAAAATAGCAGAAAAGTTTATACAGATTTGATTTTCTGTTCAGGATCTACCTAGCTTATTAATACATACAGATTTTAATCAAAGGATGAGAGGATAAAATGTTAGTGGTGTGGTCTTTTATATTTTGCTTGATTGCATTTTTTAAGACCTGTGATGTAAGTTGACTCTGCAACCCTTTCAGGGCAGGGCTCAAAGGTACCCTACTATAATTCATACATCAGACCCATCTGATTTTACAAATGCATGTACAGGTAATCCTTGAGTTACGAATGTAATGGAGCCTGCCAATTACATTCGTAAGCCGAGGATTCGTAGGAGTGAATCACGTCGCTTGAACGTGATCACTTGCTGTTTTCACTCATGCATTCGCTAATCGAATACGCGGGTCCTTAAGTGCACGAGCTATCTCAGGGTGGGGAAAGCCATGGGGGGGCTAGTGCTTCTGATCACCCAAGGCCTCCCCCGACCCACTAAGATATATCATGCTTACCTCTCCCCCCCCAATCCTGCCTGACCGGGTCACTTACCTTACATAGATCTCGATGATCAAGGGAGCTGTCTCCTCTCCAGCCTCTCTGCTGTGGTTTCACCTTGAGCAAAGGCATACTGAGGCCTGCAGGGATGAGAGATTGCGTCCCGATAGGCTCTGGTTGTCTTTGCAAAAAGCCTTTGCCGCCAAGAACGGAGGCCAGGAGGGATGCGCATGCGCCTCCCAGCCTCAGTTCTTGGAAGCAAAGGCTTTCAGAAAAGGCCTTTGCCGCCGTAAATGGAGGCCCAGAGGGACGCATGCGCCCCTCCCGGCCTCCGTTCTCGGTGGCAAAGTTTTTTGTAAAGATGGCAAAAGGCTTTGCAAATGGATGGAAGTTTCAGTGCTTCAGGCCTTCCCTCCATTGCAAAGTCTTTTGCTCATCTATTCCATTTGCAGAGAACAAAGGCCTTAAGTACTGTGAGATCACTCGAGGTCTCACGCTAATGATCTCGTGTGATCTTGCAGTTCTTTAGGCCTCCATTCTCTGTGAATGCACCAAAGGCCTGAAGCACCAAAACACGCTAAGAAACTGGAGGCTCACTAATTTGCAAGGTGCATAGGCCCAGTGCCTATGGCGACCCGACTGGGGGGAGGGGGGAATAGGCAGGACAAATGTTACAGTGCCTCTGCAGTCATTTTTAAGGGTTGTTGTGCTGTTGTGTTATTCTGATTTATATAATATTAATGTATATATTTTTATACATGTATACATTTCAAATATAATATTTTCTTCAAATATTTTTAAATGAACTTAGTGTATGCAATGGCTGCTAGAGTAACATCCCCGGTGGCTGAATTCTTCTGACTACAGAACATATATACAGCAGTGATGATAGCAGTAGAGATATCTTCTGCAGTGTTGTGCCTTGATTGAAGGTAACTGCTTCTCAGAATGGTCTGAACCTTTGGATTCCAGTCCATCTTGCCTCTAGAAAATACCATGATTGGGGACTGGGGCTGGGGGGGTGGGGAAACATCTTTCAGTATTTCAAAAAGATTTGTCTACAGTGGCCCAAGCTTTAAAAAGACCCAAGCTTTAAAAAGGATAACAGGCTATTGTGATCTGAAACCAATTCATTGTTGAGCTCTATTATTGGTCAGCTCCGGATGGCTCCCGACCTTCGCTCTTTCCGACGTGATCTAAAAACCTATTTGTTTGAACAAGCCGGCCTGGTCTGATGGGTTTGGGGTTTTAATTATTGTTTTTAAGTAATTTATTTATTGTATTTGGGCACTATGGTTTAATCTGTTTTTAATTTTTGTATTTTGGTATTTTTGGTATTTATTGCCCTGTTCACCACCCTGAGTCCTTCGGGAGAAGGGCGGTATACAAATTAAATTAAATAAATAAATTAAATAAATTTAAGCCTTTTCTCTACCCCATACACACAAAAAGACTTTTACGTGTCTTTCTTACTGTTTCTTCAACTCGCTTCATGTTATTTTGCTTACATCCCTGTATTCTGTGTGCAAGATTAATCTATTGAAAGTTTTCACCAAAAAAGAGTTTTAAACTATGAAACTACAACTTCTAATCTTTTAACTGGCACACTGATTTCCGAAGGAGAATTTGCAGCTTTGTAAAGGAACTAATAAATTGGTGCATAGCAGCAGTTGAGCTAGTCTATTGATTCTATTTGTTATTATTGGTTCTATTATTAATATACCTCTGAATATTGGTCTATATTTCGGGATGCTATGAGTAGGAGGAATGCCATTCCATTGCCTGTAGTAGATGTTGGTCTAATCCACGGGTCGGCAACCCGCGGCTCCGGAGCCGCATGCGGCTCTTTGAGCCGTCTCCTGCGGCTCCCAGCCGCCCGGTGCGCACGCACCTCTTTGAACGGGCAGTGGTGCGCGCGCACCTCTCCAAATGGAGAGTGGCACCGCCCGTTTGGAGAGGTGCGCGCGCACCTCCCCAAACCTTTGGAGAGGTGCGTGCGTACCTCCGCGCGAACGGGCAGGGGCGCCGCTCTTTGAGGAAGCTGTCACGGCCCGTCTCCGAAGCTGCCGCTTTCGGCAGCTTTGCAGACGGGCCGCGGCAGCTTCCTCAAAGAGCAGCGCCCCTGCCCATTCTGAGAGGTGCACGCGCACCTCTCCGAACGACCGGAGGTGCGCGCGCAAAGCGACAGCTTCGGAGACGGGCCGCTACAGCTTCCTCAAAGAGCGGCATCTCTGCCCGTTCGCGCGGAGGTACGCGCGCACCTCTCCAAAGGTTTGGGGAGGTTCGCGCGCACCTCCGGTCGTTCGGAGAGGTGCGCGCGCACCTCTCAGAATGGGCAGGGGCGCTGCTCTTTGAGGAAGCTGCCGCGGCCCGTCTGCAAAGCTGCTGAAAGCGGCAGCTTTGCAGACGGGCCGTCGCTGTCGGGCAACCGGGAACCGGTTCCATCTCACTTTTTTTTAAAAAAATGGCTACCGCGTGCGTCCGCGCATGCGCAAAAAACCGTTTTGCGCATGCGCGTGCATGGACACACGTACGCGGCTCCCACTTTTTTAAATTTGTGATAGAACCGGTTCCCAGTGGCTCTTTTCCTTTTTTAGGTTGCCGACCCCTGGTCTAATCATTTGTTCTGTTCCTAAGCCATTCTTATTTTTAATACTTTTCACTACTAATCTCAATGAGACAAATTTAATGGATCTGACTTCAGACAATTAGGCTTACATCTGCATAGAATTAGTTTTAGAACCTATGCTGTACAGCAGAATTTCTCTATATATTTCATATATTTCATAGGGCAAAGAGATGCAGATAGGGTTATATATTCAGATGCAACTTTTCTGTTTTATCATGCGTACACATATAAAGTTGTACAGTAATATATGTAGTCTTAGTCAATTCTTGTTTTATTCACTGGATTTAAATTTCAGACCATTCATTAGTCATTAGCTATAACTGACTAAACTGATAATGAAAGTCTAGTATATTTGATAAAATGATGAATTTCTTAAATAAATTTGAAACCATTAAGCTTAATTTTTATTTGATTAAAAGCTTTCCATCAAAGAAAGGGAGATTTTTGAAATTTTACTTGCCAACTGCAATTTAACATGCAATTAATTAGACATTTTTAGTTAGAATTCTTACTTAAGTCAATGTAACAAATTAATAATCAGTAGTGCCTAAAGAAACGTAATTAATATAAATACTATAAAGCATATGTCTCTATTAGTAGCAGTTTTGTACAGCTTTGGAGGGGAAAAGAGGATATAAATGCTTGAATAAAGAAATTTATATAATAGCCTTTTCAACCAATCCAAAGTTGTCATTTTTAATTGGTATCTTTTCCCTTTTGTTTATGTATCTAGATTCACAGGTCTTTCTATTGTTGCCATCTAAATGTTATTTGGAATTTAAATCTAGGAACTTGTACGTGCAAGGCATATGTCCTATGTACCATCATTGTATAAATTAAACATACTTTAAATATATTTACTTAACTGAATCAACATTATCCATTCAGTATCAGTAGCCTGATCTTTATGATAAAAAAATTCATATTGTTGCAATTAGAGAAAAAGTATAAAAGAAATAATCCTCTTTTTTAATGGGTCTTTTTATGGTATGTCTTGTAAATTTATTTCTGCTATTAAGTAGTTTCTTTTAAGTTTCAATATGCATATATGTATTTATTTATTGGGTTTATAGGCTGCTCCAGTCTGCTGACCCTGGGTTATATGGAACAATTAAAAATATATAATCATGTAAAATAGCAACTAGAAATAATATGATTCAGGAATCATGGCTAAAAATGTTAGCAATTGTAAAGAAAGTCTTTCAATAAAGAAGCCAACGGAACAATCCACCCTCCTTGACTTTATTGATTATTTCAATTTATATAGTTGCCTATCTCAAATTCATGACTCTGGGCAACTAACAGTCATATATATATATATATATATATATATATATATATATGTATATGTATATGTATATGTATATGTATATGTATATGTATATATGTATATATGTATATATGTATATATGTATATATATATATAACACTACACATAGGATAGCGCTAAAAACAAACTCATCAGTCACAAGCTGATGTAACTAATCTATCCTGATCACCAGACATGATGGGACAACCCATTTCTTAAAAGAGAAAGGGCCAATCACATAATGTGCAGAATGCTATTTTAGAGAAGGGGAACAGTGACTGAAAGGTCATACTTACATGGCTGTAAAAGATGAGAGCCTCTAATAGAGGGGGACATATAGGGAGCCTCATAGAACCTATCATGCAGGTAGCTGTAGGTCCAGCGTACTACAGTAATCCAATTAAGCGACAGACATTCCAGAAAAGGGTTTTCTAGATGGAACAGAGCAAAGGCCTCTTAGGCATAGCTGCCATCTGCTCCTGAAGCAGGAGCTGTGAGTCTGAGAGGAAGTGCAAATCCATTTAAAATTAGTGATGGAATCTTCCAGGAAGCAGCTGACCTTTCAGACCCACAGTGACTCCCATCTTACTGGAATTAGGTCTTAACCTAATCCTCTCCCTCTGAAAGGACAGCTGAAAGTGCTTTAATAGCATCACTTACTCTACCAACGATAAAGATGTATACATTGGTATTATCAGAAGACTGATTAAATCTGACCCTGTGCCACTGGATGATCTTACCATGGGGTTTCATTTACCTGAATAGGAATGGGGAGAGTGAAGAGCCCAGAGCATTCCTCACTTAAGAGGTTTAAAATTTGGTTTCTTCCTCAATCCCTTTGGGAAGGAGGAGAACCACATAGAGATAGCTATACATATTCCTTTTGGGGGGAAAATATTTGTACAGTCTGTCCACAATAGCCAGTGGCAATCAATTTCCTATGAAGAAATCTCAAATAGTAAATAACTTAAGAGTCTATAGAAGGGACGTGGTGGCTCAGTGGGTTAGGACACTGAGCTTGTCAATCAGAAGGTCGGCAGTTTGGCGGGTCGAATCCCGAGTGCCGTGTAGCAGAGTGAGCACCTGTTACTCGTCCCAGCTTCTGCCAACCTAGCAGTTCGAAAGCATGAAGAAATGCAAGTAGAAAAATAGGGACCACTACGGTGGGAAGGTAACAGCGTTCCATGCGCCTTTGGCGTTTAGTCATGCCGGCCACATGACCATGGAGACGTCCTCGGACAAGCGCTGGTTCTTCGGCTTTGAAACGGAGATGAGCACTGGCCCCTAGAGTCGGAAACGACTAGCACGCATGTGCAGGGGAACCTTTATCTTTACCTTAAGAGTCTATTACGCTATGGGTGCAGCAGTTTAACCTGCAGTTACCTTATTTCTAAGACTGTACTGCCAAAATTGTTATTGTTATTGTTGATTTCACCATCACCCCTGTCAACTTCCTAAGAAAGGAATAAGGGCAGGAACCTTCTGAGAGGTAAACCATCTATATTCTCACTCTCACTACCATTTTTAGTACAAGGTCAAGCCTTTTTAAAGAAAATAATATGGGAAATTTATGAAGATGAATACATCAAGCATGATAGACTATAGTCTGGATTTCCTGTAGAGAGAGAAAGAGAGTGCATTCCAGAGGAATAAGAGGCAGCTTAATTCAAATACTTTGTGTGAGAGAAAGAGGGTGAAGACAGCCACTCCCTGATAGTTCTCAGAGTATATGCTCGATGTCAGAAAGTAAGGTGCTTGAGTTTGGCAAGATTGATGTCAAAAGTAAGACAGACATGTGATTCTTCCAAGCACATTTCTTTATTCTTCCACACCTATAAGACAGAATCTTTCCAAACTGATTCCTCTGGAATACACCACTTTCCTCTTGGGAATTCAGACTGCTACATTCCATCTCATAGGAAATCACTGCTAGACAAACTGTTTTCATCTTCAAAGCCCTGAAAAGAATCCTGAAAATGGCATTTTCAAGACTTGCCTTGAATATAACAGTGGGATTTGGAACAGAGTCATATATGTGAGATGGACAGCTATATAAATGTAATAAATAAATTAATTTCCAAAGGTCTATAGATACCACTTTGCTGTTAAAACTCATGGAGGGCGAAGTGATCTTAAAGTCAGCCACATTTTTTCCTGGATGTCAATCAAAGACATCCAACTGACCATGTCAAAGTGGGGGTCTGAATGGCAGTCATCCACCTTCAGATAATGCCTAATCTTTCTAATAATATGGATTTCATTGTAGTATTTTTCTTAGAACAAAGATTGTCTGATTTGGCATTCTGAAAGTCCTTTAATTTTGTCCCTGTTTTTCTAGAGATCAACTGTATTTGAAAACTTACAGAAAGCTTTGCCACTTCTACACAACTCAACAGCATTTGACGTGACTTTTTTTTTTCTTATCGGTATGAAGAGAATCAAGGACACAGTTAAATATGAAAATCCCATTGTTCAAACATTAGAAAGCAAAAAAAAGCAAAAAACTGGTTTTTATAGTTCAATGTTTGGTGCATCTCATTCTTTCAACTTGATTGACTGGGGAAACCTGCCAATCCATATAGTTTTGCAAATCTTTCAGTGTCTGCCTCTTGTTGATCGTGCTCGGGCATCTTCAGTTTGCCGGCGATGGAATGAGGTATTTCATATCCCTGATCTTTGGAGAAAGTTTGAATTTGAACTTAATCAGCCTGCTACGTCTTACTTGAAGTCTACTCATCCCGATCTTATTCAGCAGATTATCAAAAGACATGCTAATCATTTGCAGTATGTAAGCTTCAAGGTAAAGAATGTTTTACTAACTCTGAATTTTGTTGTATGTTTTGCACCTTGGATTGCATTTTCTGTTGTTGTTTTTTGTTTGTGTGGGAAACTTCTTTTATATATTGCCTACTTGAAGTATTGAAGAAATGGTAATTAGAAGTGTTAAAATAGATTTGGGGACTCCAGCTCAATCTTCTCTTACACCCTTGTCCCTTCAGCCCATATGTGGTTCACAATATCCTCCAGTTCTTAATATATTAATATATGCTAATATATATTGCAAGTGCATGTATTATATGCCATATGCTAAATAAATAAATAAATCCCCCAGTTCTTCAGAGCAGAAGGTGTGGGAGGAATTGCTGGCAGCAAACAATACGTTTAGCACAAGTGAATAAACATATTTATATACAGACCAAACAAAAGCAGATTGAAATATGGATCACTCATCATTTGTCATCACATCTAATTTTAGAAATTTGTGGGAATAAACATGTAAGGGACTGTCTTTGACTGTCTCTTGATTGAAATCTTAGTGTACTTTCTTTAAAATTGAATCAGTCTTGATCACCTGTCAGCTACATCCTAGTAAGTGCACGGTGGCTCCTTATATTTTTAAATATACAGGTAGAACTTGCTTAACAACTGCCTGTTTAGCAACCTGTTTAGCAAAGGTTGAAGTTATAATGGCACTGTAAAAGTAAATTTACAACCAGTTCTTGCATTTACAATCATAGCAGTATCCCTGTGGTCACATGATCAAGATTCAAATGTTCATAAGCAGTAGGTTTTTATGATTATTGCAACTTCCCATAGTCATGTGATCACACTATTTGCATGCTTTATAGCCAGCTTCTGACTAGCAGAGTCAATGGGAAAGCTAGCCCTAAAATTGCAAGTTGTAGTCACACAATGTATTGTTTAATGACCTATGGTGACTCAGTTAACATTGGAAGTGTTGTAAGTCCATTGTGATCACATGATGTCTTGCTTAATGATCATATTAGTTGCCAGGCCCAGTTGTTGCAAAGCAAGGACCATCTGTATTCAATTTATGTGTGCTTCTTTGAAGTCCTTATCAGCTTCTATATATATTTGTGCACCTTTCTGTTCAAGAATTGTAGGTGATGAGTGGTTAACTTTAATTAACTGATGAAAAACAGTACTTAGTAGTGTTGAGAATCAAAGGGTTCCAATATGCTTTAAAGGAATGGCAGCATGAGATAATCTTTATCTTGATGAAATGCTGTTTTTCAGGTTGACAGCAGTACTGAGTCTGCAGAAGCTGCATGTGATATTCTTTCTCAGCTGGTGAATTGTTCTATCAAGACACTTGGCTTAATTTCAACAGCAAAGCCAAGTTTCATGGATGTTTCTAAGGTATTGCTTGCAAAGATATGAACTTGGAAAAGTGATAAATTCAACTATTGTATACATATATTTGGGGACAAAGTCTATATAATTTTTCCCCAGTGTGTCATTTTTGGAAATAATTCATTGATTGGTTTTGCTTTAAGAACAACGTTCTGGTACAATAGGAACCTTTACAAATTGAGAGACAAAAAATGACTTTTTCTGTCTCTGCTGCAGTTCCTTGTCATTTCTAGAAAATCCATCAATCCTCTGGAACAAAGTGAAGAAGTAGCTGCAGCATAAAGAAGTAATTAGTGAAACTGTTTTCCATCCTTTTCCATTCACTGAATCAAATATTGCTATGCAAGTGAAGCAGCACAGTTGTGTACCACTCTATTATTTAAATAAGCAGGTGCTACCGTGAAAACCTTACATCATGACAAATGCTAACATGAGAAAACAAAAGAATTCTATATATTGTTGAAAATATTACATTAGTAGTATGTTGATCACTTGATGATCAGTACATAGGCAAAAATAGAAAATATACCAAGTTTGAAAAAATGTTATGGATGGGATGAGGTTGCTGAAATAGAATGCTCCAAATCCATGTTCTTTGAAATTTACGTATATTTCCTGTTTCATAAAATAGTTTTGTAAGCGCTGGAATATTCAAGTTATCTACTATCATTTTAGTTGCTTCTGAAAATCTTAACCATTTGCCGATCCATTTATCTGCACATTTTTACAATTGTATTGCATATTTTTGCTAAATTAGATAAATAAGCATTCAAGATGGTTTATTATAATTCACAACACTATCCATCATGATCATGCTGACTAGAGGTGGGGAAGTTTTAGAGCAACATTCCTGATAATAAAATCTACAAGAGTGGTTTGTTTAAAACAACAACAACAACATCCTCATGTCATTGGACTACTTTCAGTATAATTCAAGTGAACTTCCACTCAAACAGTA
This sequence comes from Vipera berus, assembly GCF_964194415.1. Taxonomy (NCBI): domain Eukaryota; kingdom Metazoa; phylum Chordata; class Lepidosauria; order Squamata; family Viperidae; genus Vipera; species Vipera berus. The sequence goes on from NC_138203.1 coordinate 202,830,800, forward strand.
CTTCTTCACAATTATTTCAAATCATTTCATAAATTGATGTAATTATAATTACTTCAGAGTAATTCTCTTCCCACAATTCATTTTCTGTTTGTGTCTCTAATTTACTGCAGTCAATATTCAACTAACCAGACGGGGTGAGGAGAAGTAATCTATTGCTCAATGTTTTTCTTTCATCTAAATGACATAATTGGTTATAATCTTTTGGCAAAATTATGCTGTTACCTCGGTATTTGAATTTGATCTGCTGAGTAATTCAGCATGAACTTAATATCTCATTATAAACTTAGAAACCATCTTTATTGCGTTTAGGACTTGTGTACTCATAAAGAAGATTCATTGATTGTTAGGAGACTGCTCTTCAATATTAATAGCTCTAAACCTTATGTATATTTTATGGTAATGACTCATTAAATACTTCTAGATAAACATCACTTCTGAAAGTGCAATGAATTTATAACTGTATAGGCAATGTATATGAAATGTTTCCTTTCTAATTTGTTTGAATAGGCTCATTTTGTATCAGCGCTGACAGTGGTGTTCATCAATTCCAAGTCATTATCTTCCATTAAGATTGAAGATACTCCAGTAGATGATCCATCCTTGAAGGTCCTTGTTGCTAATAATAGTGATACTTTAAAATTGCTTAAAATGAGCAGCTGCCCTCATGTGTCCCCTGCTGGTAAGTAATAAACCCAAGTAAACAATAATACAACATTGCAGCAAGAGTGATGAACTGTTCTAATTGTATTGCCTTTGCCCTTTAGTTTCAAAATTAACTTGCGATATAGAATTTTTTTCATGCCATTTTTTACTCTTGTCATTGCAGCTCCTGGGTTCATTCTTAACTAGAAACATTGAATAGATTTTTGGATGTAGCAACAGAGGCTAATCTTTTAAATGAAGAAGCAGGTTTGTTATATTACAGTTTGGTAATGTTAACCTGCTGTGGAATGCTCTGAATTTCATAGAAGCATAAAGCATAATATCTGAAGGACTTTTGAAACTTAAGCATCCAATCCCTTGTACCAAAATGGCTTCTTAAATTCTCCCATCTTTCTTCTCATTGGAGTGGTGTGTAGTTGGTCTTATTTTGGGAACATTACTGACTCTCCTATATTGTTTAATCTGAGGATAGCCATCCATGGGGTTCCACCTAGTACTTCTCTGAGTTTGCTGACATTAGCTCTCCAGAAATATAGTGCGTGCCATATGACCAGCATACCGTATTTTCCAGCGTATAAGACGACTGGGCGTATAAGACGAGCCCCTACATTTCCTGTTAAATTATAGGGTTTGGGCTATACTCGCCGTATAAGACTATCCCTCTTCCAACGCACACCAAATAAAAATTAAAAAACATCAGATTTGATTTTAATATGGTAATTTTAATTCAAATGCTTATGACATGCAGGTACTTAGTAGGAAAACTGTCACTTATAAACATAAGGCTGTTTGTCATCAAACATGTAAACATAAAACAGTGCAAGTGGATTAAACTTAATAATAATAATAATAATAATAATAATAATAATAAATAATTAATAATAATAATAAGTTGGAAGGGACCTTGGAGGTCATCTAGTCCAACCCCCTTCTAAGGCAGGAAACCCTATACCATTTCAGACAAATGGCTGTCCAGTCTCTTCTTAAAAACTTCCAGTGTTGGAGCATTCACCACTTCTGTAGGCAGGTTGTTCCACTGGTTAATTGTTCTAACTGTCAGGAAGTTTCTTAGTTCTAGGTTGCTTCTCTCCTTGACTAGTTTCCATCCATTGCTTCTTGTCCTGCTTTCAGGTGCTTTGGAGAATAGCTTGGCTCCCTCTTCTTTGTGGCAGCCCCTGAGATATTGGATCACTGCTATCATGTCACCCCTCACCCTTCTCTTCGTTAAACTACACATACCCAATTCCAGCAACCATTCCCTATTTTCCTAATTCACTTTTTCACTTTTCCTAATTCACTCTAAAGCTTTCCCTGTGCAGAGCCTTAAGTAACACCAGCTGCCTGCAATTAGTGCAGGTTCGCATCCCACCAGGCTCAAGGTTGACTCAGCCTTCCATCCTTCCGAGGTAGGTAAAATGAGGACCCAGATTGTTGGGGGCAATAAGCTGACTTTGTAATAATGCTGCTTGTGTGGGGGGGTGAAAGCCCTAATAAGCAGGCATATACATAGAATGAAGGCTATTGCTAAGCACATTGATTTGTGCTTTAAATTGTAAGCTGCCCTGAGTCTTCGGAGAAGGCCAGGATATAAATGGGATTTAAAAAAAAAGAGCAAATGGGAGATCCGCTCCAGTTTTTCCAGCCAGCCTGCCCAGTTCCTGAGTCAAATGTGTCCTTAGAGCTAAGCAGCTGCTCTGGCAGAGGCATTCCCCACCTGCCTTTCAAGTTGGGATAAATTACAGCTGCTCTTCAACTTTAGAAGGAAAGACGTCCAGACCCCAGCCTGTAAAAAATCACAGACTGCAGCTTCTTCTCCAATTGGTCCCGCTTTCCCTGCACAGACTAAATGAAAGATCCGCTCCAGGTTTTCCAGCCAGCCCTGTCCCTAAAGTTTCAGCACCCGGCGTATAAGATGACCCCTGACTTTTGAGAAGATTTTCATGGGTTAAAAAGTCATCTTATACACCGGAAAATACGGTATTGAAAATCAGTATGTCATGTTCTGTTTAGCTCTTCAACCAGCTTTTCCCTGTTGATTAAAATCAGATATAGGAGCACCAGCCACCTTTTCCCCCCCTTCATTTTCTTTTGGAAAAATGAACAATCAACAGTGGAAGACTTGACTGATTTGGTTTTCCAGCTGATGTCCAGGTAATTGAAGTCTTCCATTATTACAAGATCTCTCTTCCATATGTCTTTGTAATCTTTTGCCTGACGTGGCCATCTGTAGCACATCACCACAATAATATGCTTGTAATTTCATATCTCAAGGGTACTTTTCTAAAAGGCAACTGGAGTTCCTTGTTTTTTTTTCCTTGAAAACATTACACTTCTGTTTACAACACAGTCCTTTCAGTAGTCCCAAGAAGGTTCCATGCCCATTTGCACTCGGGGGACAGAGATACATGGTCTATAATTTTTTAAATAAATTACACTCTTCAGTTTGTGCATTCCCCTATGCGTTCTTCTGGTAGTTTCTTTCTACCAGACTTAAATAATGCTTAGTAAATTATATTGACTTTTCTGCATTAAGTGCTCTATTCTTTTAGTTTGTTCTCCATATATCTCAAAGAATCAGAGTCCAAACTGTTTCCATTGGCACAACGTGTTTAACCAATTATTTGATTCTTGTAGAATTTCTTGTAAGGTCATATCATTCAACAGGAAATGGCTAAAAAAATACTGCTGGTACCTCTAGATTCATTGCTGTATTATACAGAAATTCAGTTCCTTGCAGTATCTTCAGACTATATCAAATTCTATCATTTGTTTCAATGTGTCTCAGTAGAAATTTATAGTCAGGAACTTTTCTATCATGTTCTGAATGTGAGACCCAGAAAAGAAGTACATTTCTCTTCATAAGTTGACAGGTTGCTACTTCAAAATGTTTCAATAGGGTGTCTCAAATCTTCACCACTTAATCATTTCATCCTCTTTGGGGCAAAGAGAGAAATCTTTTCCTTTCCAAAACCCGTGTAGTCCTCTTCCTTAGCTCTGTATCCAGTTGTTCTTTGCTGAGGGATCCAGAAGCACCATAAATGGAGAGGCTCTGGAAATCATCTTTTCATCCAAGCGGTCACGAGCCTACTTGCAACTTGCAACACATGTTCTTTTTTTAAAAGATGACAACAAACATGGTTGTTCTGTGAGAGTCATAAGAGTTACTATTTTGATTTGTATGTTTTTCACATCAGAAGATGGTTGGGGGAGAGTTTTGCTCACTAGATACCTAGTTAAATAGGTATTTAGTTTATTTATTTTCAGATCAAATTAGGCAAAATTACAAATCAATGATTGTCGAAAGATTTCACAAAAATACCTCGATTACAAAATAAAATTACTTAGTGGGTTTAATTATGCAGAATTAAAAGTGAAAAAGGAATGGAACTAAAAACCCTCCTTGCATCACATTTTTGTCTTCCTGCTGACAATATATGTTCCTGTGACCAATTAAATCTTTGCAAGTTATGTCTATTATGCATGGTTTTGGACTGAAGTTGTATTGAAAGAAACATTGATTTTAAATATTTTTTTCTGAATGATTTACTGTATGTAAATGTTTTGTTTAGAACATGTCACTGCAAAGAACCAAATGATAAACCTATTGATATCTTGATAGTATTTCTGCACTGAATTTGCAGATGTGTGTTTTCTGAACAAACAGAGGAAATAATATAGAACTTTTCCCAATCAATTTCATTATTCCCCCCCCCTCCCGTTCAGAATACATTAAAATATTTGCAACTTTGCTGGGCATATGAGCACTATAGCATAAAAAGATAAATTGAAGTATATTTTATACACTTAGGTTGAATTTTCTATCTTTTTTTAGGAATTCTTTGTGTTGCTGACCAATGTCACGGCCTTAGGGATCTGGCCCTTAACTACCATCTACTAAGTGATGAACTGTTGCTGGCTCTTTCAAGTGAGAAGCACGTTAACCTGGAACATCTCCGTATAGACGTTGTAAGTGAGAATCCTGGACAGACTGAATTTCACACCATCAAAAAGCAAAGCTGGGATGCGCTGATTAAGCACTCCCCTAAAGTCAACATTGTGATGTACTTCTTCCTATATGAGGAAGAGTTTGATGTATTCTTCAGGGAGGAAACTCCTGTAACTCATCTTTACTTTGGCCGTGCCGTAAGCAAATCAATGCTTGGCCGCATTGGATTGAACTGCCCAAGACTTATTGAATTGGTTGTCTGTGCTAATGGTCTTCAGCCTTTGGATGATGAGCTCATTCGCATTGCTGAACGTTGTAAGAATTTAACTGCCATGGGACTTGGTGAATGTGAAGTTACCTGTCGAGGCTTTATTGAATTTGTAAAGATGTGTGGAGGCAGACTCAGACAATTGTCCATCATGGAAGAAGTGCTCATTCCAGATAGTGACTATAATCTGGATCAAATTTATTCTGAAGTTTCCAAACATCTTGGAAGAATGTGGTTCCCTGATATGATGCCTACATGGTAAACTGATCAAGTCATAATTATTCTATGCAAATGAGGAATTCTGAATCTGAGATATAATACTGAATTATTTTCTTCAGTACTTAATTATGTAGTGGCAATACCATGCCCCTTGAGAAATGGAATATGGACTGTACTGAAGTATATAGATTGAAAGTACATTTCTTAAATATTAAGTGCTTAGATTATTCTCCAATTAGAATAATTTAAAATTATGTCTTCAATTTTCACAGACATCATCTGGTACAAAGTACTACACTGCTAGTATTGTATCTGATACAACTGGCCTTCTTTGGTGTCCCAAATTTTAAACTAAAGCTTGTTTTTCCTTGTCCTCTAATGAAAACTGATGGTAATGTACAAACTTGTAAAAAGCAGCAGTAACACTATTAGAACTGTGGCAAATGTATAACTATGTGCTACAAAAGCTAGTGTTATAAAAATCTGCCTGAACATTCTGTATAACAGTAATAATATGCTTCTTGGCTGCAAATTGCAGGAATGTAAAACTTCAAATATTGGGGTTCTGTTACTGACATGTTAGTGGAAGAGCAGTATAGATCTGGGAATTAAGAGTTCAGAATAAAGGAGAAAAGTCTGTATCTCCTGATGAACTTGTTAAATTTCAAATCTTGTAATTTGCCTTATTGAATTACTGAAAGTAACATGAGAAAAACATACTTGAACAATTCTCTAAAGTTCAGATAAAGCTATCAGTATGTAACATTCTGCATTATGGAAAGATTTAGCAATTTAATTGTTAGTGTTTAAAACAAACCCAAGTAAAGTCATCTCAACCTTTTTTTTCAGTGAGTAGTTTTGTAATAACTAGATCATAATGCTGTGTATCAAACAACGTCAGAATGTTGATGTACATGTACAAAAATAAAAGTCTGTGAGATTAATGTATTTTTATTACTATTGCTATATTAAGAGTTATTTATCCAGGTGATAAATAATGACAATAGGTATAAAATAAAAATAAAAACTATATGTTCCCTACAGTTAATAGTTAAGAATGTATCAAACCAAAATACATACCTTTACATTTGAACTAATTGATACAGAATTAAAATTAAATGCAGTATGCTCCTATTTATTTATCTATCTATTTATTTATAATGTAACTGCAACCTGTCAAATAAACAGTGTCATCTTGCGGGACTCGGGAAGTATGTCTACTCTATTGCCATTTGGAATGATCTCCCTGCAGACATTTCTAGGGCTTCTACTCTTCTGTTGTTATTAAAGACCTGCTCTTGGGAACAGAGTGATTCTTTGGTGGTTTGGTTTTAAATTGTAAACAGCTTATAATTTTTATTTGTTTGTTTGGTGACACAGTGGTTAAAGTGCAGTATTACAAGCAAACTCTACCCATAGTCTGGAGTTCAATCCTGACCGGCTCAAGGATGACTCAGCCTTCCATTCTGCTGAGGTCGGTAAAATGAGAACCCAGATTGTTGGGGGCAATATGCTGATATTGTAATCCACCAGAGAGTGCTGTAAAGCACTCTGGGGCAATATATAAGTCAAAGTGCTATTGCTATTGCTAAAATTGAGCCAAATTCTGTATTTATATTTTATTTCAGGAAGTATTTGAATTTATTGGGAATTTTAGTATTTGAATTTATTTTAATATTGTATTATAGTTATATTTAAATATAAAATGTTCAAAAGAAACAGACCTACCAAAGGAGGAGGTGGAATTGCATTATATGTAAAAAAATCACATCTCTTTAGAAATGCATACAACCAAGGATAAAAACCTCTTTGATTGCATATGGGTTAAAATAAAAGAAAAAAAGAATGAGAATGTGTACACTACAGGCTACCCACCCAAGCAGAAGAAATAGATAACTTTTTGCTAATGTGTGTAGAAAACACACCACAGTAGAAATGGGGGGAGGGGTTAACAACCATGTCAATTGGGAAACCTAGTGCTTAGACTTATATACCACTTTACAGTGCTTTACAGTGGTTTAAAGACTCAGCATATTGCCCCAACAATCTGGATTCTCTCATATTACCAACCTTGGAAGGATGGAAGGCTGAGTCAACCTTGAGCCAATGAGAATCGAACTGCTGGCAGTTGGTAGTCAGCAGAATTATAGTTTACATACCAATCAGGCTGTCATCAATATCTGGGAAGGTCCTGGAAAAGATAATCAAGCAACAGATCTGCAGACACCTAGAAGTAAGCACTCAATGTGTAGTCTTTAATAGAACTACTACATGGAGGGAAGAAAGCAGTAATGCAGGAGTGTCAAACTGCCAGCCCGCGGGCTGGATGCGTCATCCGGAAGCTGTGCCCATCCCATTGCCGGCAATGGCAAAACCATCCTGATCCATTGCATGATGTCACGTGATGTTGCATGTCTACAGTAGTGTATCTCAAGTTTCTGTCTTAGGCCCAGTATTCTTCTGTATCTTCGTAAACAATTTAGATGGGGGATAGAAGGGGAACTCATCAAATTTGCAGATGACACCCAGCTGGCAGGAATAACCAACATCCCAGAAGATAGACTCAAGATTCAGAAGGATCTCATCAGATTTGAACACGGCCCTACCTATCAAAATGAAATTCAAAGTAAGGGTTTACATTTAGGCAAGAAAAATCAAATGTACAGGTATAGCAGTAACTGTGAGAGGGATCTTGGAGTCCTAGTGGACAATCATTTAAACAATGAGCCAGCAGTGCCCGGCAGCCACCAGAAAAGCCAATGCAAGCCTAGGCTATATTAACAAAGGGATAGAATCAAGAACATGCTTTAGTACTGCTTTATAATGCCTTGGCAAGACCAAATGTGGAATATTGTATCCAATTTTGGTTGCCACAATATAAAAAAAGTGTTGAGACTGGAAAGAATGCAGAGAAGAGCAACAAAGATGATTAGGGGGCTCAAGGCTAAAATATGAAAAATGGTTACAGGAATTGGGTATGTCTAGTCTAGTGAAAAGAAGGACTAAGTGTGACATAATAGCAGTGTTCCAGTATTTGAGGGACTGTCACATAAGAAGAGGGGGTCAACCTATTCTCCAAAGCACCTGAGGGCAGGTCAAGAAGCAACGGATGGAAACTACGGTAATCAAGGAGAGAAGCAACCTAGAACTAAGGAGAAATTTCCTGACAATGAGAACCAGTTGTGGATGCTCTTATCACTGTAGGTTTTAAAGAAGAGATTGGACAGCCACTTGTCCAGAGTGGTACAGGGTCTCCTGCTTGTACCTCCAAGGTCCCTTCCAACTCTTTTAATCTATTATTTAATCCTCCTTCTAAACTCTTTCTGGCTATCATTGTTTCCTGGTGTGAAAAATGTCCTAATGGAGGAATTGCCTCATCATACGGTCGGTCCATTGCAATTCTATCAAATCGGGGAAAGGCAATGAGGGAAGAAACCTGGTGGAAGAATGAGTTAAGTGTGAATATGCTGCAAATCTCATCCATCAGAATTTTGCTGAAATTGTGTACGAAAATACATTCAAGTTCCTTTCTATCAAGTATTGTTGTTGCAGTAGGGGAAAAAAGGAAGCAAAATAAATGTGCGGCAAGCATTACACAATGTAAGAGGTGCCATAAAGCTGCCATTACAATATATCATAGAAAAAGTCTAGACAATATTTTAAACAGTAATTCCAAACAGAGAGATGATTAAACAGGATGCCTTCAAAGGATTCCGCTTCATGGGGGACATATGAATCAGACTGAAATCTTACTATATCTCATTAAGAAAACGTTTCATTTTATCATGTCCTATTCTTAACAAACGGCTTGTAGGTTTCCGTTGTCACCACTAGATGTCATATATAGAATTATTAGGGCACATTTTCAACTTCTGAACACAGCAGTGCTCTCAGGAGGATTCCTAAATTGTTCAGAGCTGAACTATTAGGAAAGCAAACTATATATTGGAAAAAGGAAGGTTGAAAGGAAAGAAGTGATAACATTAAGAAGACTCAAAAAGTATTTAAAGGTTTTAAGATGGTTTGGGTTTTAGATGTACTGAAGCATCATTATGGAACCTGAGAAATATTTTCAGAATCACTTTGGGCAACTTACTTATTCATCACTATTGGACAGACAAATAAGCAATACACATTTCCTGGTGAAGCAAACATGCTGATACTGGGAAACAAGTAATATTGAATTTAGGGTGATAATTCAAAACCACTCAAGTCTTACAAGGTGTCCTTGTATGGTGTCATAGTTATTGGCCAAAATCCTTCAGTCAGTACCTAATTCTAAACAGTGTCATTTTGTTTTACAAAAATAAAAGTGAAATTCTATCGAAGTCTTAACCACTGCAAAATGGTTACCAGTACCCCATAATGACAAAGTGAAAACAGAATTTTAGACATGTATTACAAACACCATATGTTGGCTTCAGGAATAACTGTTGCAGGTTATGAATACAACCATTTCTCCATTAGATGAAGGAGCAATTGCTTGAAGTAAAGGTATCAAATGATAACCCCTTGGTGTATATCTCTCCAAATTATTTTTGGACTTTTTAGGAAATTATATAAATCAATTTGCTATGTAGTTTTTCTAATACAGTGGGGGCCACTTGAAAACTCTCTACTCAAGAAGGGGAAGAAAAACAGGATATGCCCATAAATTTAACTTGAAATTTCTCCATGGCTCCAACTTTTTGGTAAATGGCAGTTAAGTAAATTTGTTTAATGCATAGAATTTCTAAATAAATCTGGAGGATGCAAAGTAATAAAAACTATAAGAAACAAGGGAAAGTTATATAAAATGCCTACTAAAATAAGTTGGAGATATATTATAAGGTCTACTCTTTTCAGCATGTTGCCTATCTGTACTTACTAGCAACTAACACTTAGTAAACAAAATAAAGATTAGCCTATATTGTACTTCCTTTGTCCGTGGACTGACTGCTTGGCTTTTAAATGACATTCTAAGGGCATGCTCTGCAAAAGAATTAGGGTTGGGAAAAACTAAATTTGATAACATTTTCTTTTTAAAAAATACTCCTCTTTTATGATATAGCTTTTTTGTTAAACGAGTTCATTTCAGTAGCAGGTTTTGGAGAAACTTGTGGCTACGTACAAGCCTTTTGGAAATGACATGGAACTGTCATGTTCCAAGCTGTAGACCTAGATTAAAACATCATATTTTTAAATTATTATGTATGGATTTTCCTCCTGTTTTGCTAACTGAGATGTTTTCATTATTCTCAGATTTACAATTAAGTTTCCCAGACTTCTCGGTTCTCATTTCTGACCTTAATGGTGGTTCAAAAGTACTTCTCTAAGCCTATAATGTTTCCTGAATTGACAAGAGGCTGATGAATTGAATTTCAGCTCTGTGGGAGGACAGTGGTGCTGTTAATTCACTAGATTCATCCAATTCAATGTATTTGCCTCAAAGGTTCCCAGTACTTTCTTATATACATGATTTAATTTCCTCACTTTCAACAAGAATTAAGAATTATCCAACCTGATCTGCCTATTTCACTGTGACAGGCCACATCAATTTTAGCCACAAACTGATTGCTAGTGTCTAAAAGCTAAATTATGACATGAAGTGAATTACCTGTAGTGTTAACCATGTATGAGATCATTTCCAGGAATCTCTTGAAATGTAGTAATGTGAGAAACATCTGGCCAATGTACAGTTGAATTTGATTTAAATGTGAAAGCCGTATTCCAAGGAGACTATGTATTTATACATAAATCATGCTCTTTTCAGAGATTTCCATTCAGCCACCTCATTAGGCATTGAAAGTCCAGAATGTCTCCAACATTTTGAATCATATGATTTATGCAATTCCACTTCTACTTTAAATTATTTCCTAAGTGGGCTTTCTCCATTTCCAATTGATTGTATTACTTCATACCCAAATTATATTCTGATGAAAGATCAAAGATTAACATAGAAATATAGTTAACAGTGCCCTGAAAAGTAGGACCCAAAGATTAATGAATCTAAGATTTCACTGATCTGTCTACCTCAATCCATGGCAATTGTGACGTTACTTCTAGAGTCCATGGTGTCCTCCTACATGCTGAACCAATTGCATCATCTTTGCCTACTGAATGAAGACCATTTTTGGACCATTTTTGGCTTTTAAGGCAGACACTGTGATTAACTGAGGAGAAAATTAACTGGATTTGGTATAACATTCTATACCTAGATGCTCACTATAAATTATAATTTCAATATTTGTGTGAGTATAAGTTTCAGATTTTCACATCTTATTTGGAAAACAGCCTTATTGCTAAATGAAGTTTATTTTCATTTTATATTATTTAGAAGATTCAGAAGCCATCTTACCTCAGAGGCTGCAGTGTTTAAATAAGACAATGTAATAAACTATATACAATGAGCCACAAAATAATGATAGTAGCAATATCACCAGTGGCACAGAACTTACTTGGCTGTTCCTAGTGATAGGTCTTTAATTGTTCTTCAAATGTCCTTCACAAGAGATGCATTCTTGTTTCAGGTGATAAGCCATTCCATGGAGAGCAACTGCCTTACATCCCCCTCCTATTGTAACTCCTTAAACCAGCACTCTGTTTATACGGCCTGGGACAGAATATGAGACAGGTGGTCTGTGACATAGTCAAAGTTCAGGCCACTATAAGGAGGACTACTTTTAAAGTCAGGGCATGTAAGGTTTGTGAGAATAACTTTGAGGAAAAGCTGAAGCCAAGGTATGGTCAGATAAAAGAAATAGCCCAAAGCACAGATGGACATTAAGAAAACATCTCATACTGGACCCTCCCTAGTTCTTTTTAGGAAGGACAGAGGCACATTCAGAGTTGCAAGATTCTGTTACGGTAACCCTATAATAAATATACTTTTACTATTCATGACTTTGGTGTTCACATCTGCTGAGAGGGCACTAATTCTTCAATATGTTGCCCCAGCAGACCTATCAGGCCTAAACATTGTATATTTGATGAGCTTTTGGACTAGATATCTGAGTTTAGTTGTCCATGTGGCTTTTGTTTTCTGTTCTAGCTGGGTGACTATTATGGAGCCATATGGAGCCATATGGAGCCAGTGTTTCTCAACCTCAGTTCCTTTAAGATGGATGGACTTCAACTCCCAGAATTCCCCCAGCCATTATTCTCAGGAGGAATTCTGGGAGCTGAAATCCAGCCATCTTAAAGGGAATGAAATTGAGAAGCACAGGCAATGTGGCAGAATGATTTCTTAAGATCAGTTTTCATTTTACTGATTTATGCTGTTTATTCTAAGGATCGCTTTGTGTCACATATTTTAATAAAAGGTTGTCAGCTGCTTTAGATGGATTCTTACATAAGTCTATTATAAATAAAATCAATCAATCAATCAATCAATCAATCCATTTGATGGCATTCTTCCAAACTGCACACATCAAACTGTTCATGCCATTCCTGTTGAGATGGTAAGCACAAGGCAATGTTATATCTATGAATGATCTTTTACATTCATGGTATTCATTTTTTGAGCAGGGATAACACCAAGGCATAGTGAAGAACAGTAGACACACTTCCTCCTCCTCTCTCTCACCCCCAAAATAGCCTTTCTTTCTGCCTTTCCCTATCTAGTTGGCTGGAACTATACAACCAAAGTCACGTAATAGTCAAAGTACATTATGAGACAATCTCATGAACTCATATTTTTTCCATTTCTTCTCCTTTTTTTGAAGCCTCATTGACTCATTTCCCTGTCTTCCTCCCCCTTCCTCTAGCAAGCAGCAATCCCCAGCACTGCAGCCAAATAAGTAGGAGATGTCTCAGCTTCCCAGGAGCCAGACCATACCCTTGGCCTCTTTGCAAACTGGGAACTGCAGGCCAGACACATGTGGACAGACGATCTTCCTGCAGACATGCTTCTTCTCACAATCTGAAAGAAATTATCAGTTCTCTTGATAAGTTAACCTGACAATCATAAATTTCCTGATCTCTGTAACTTTTATATATAGAAGAAAATCACTGATCTCCCCCAAATGATATATGCCACTGTTTTGCTCCTCCAAACTGTTTGCTCTAGAGCACAGGTGTCAAACTCACCACATCATGTGTCGTCTCGCAACGTATCACAACTTGTTTTGCATTGCTGGAGCTGGATTGGGTGCAGCCTCTGTATGATACAACCAGCCTGCAGGCCGGCAGTTTGAGACCCCTGCTCTAGAATAATTCATGTTTTAGCTTTTTAAGAACATTTTATGCCTCTGACACATATTACTTCTTCTGCACATTATACAAGTTGCATCAGATTAAAGTTGATCTCTATATTCTTCAAGCAGCGACTTCCAAGATATAATGAGGTCAATGTTGTACTGCGTTTCCAAGCAAAAATGTACACAATGTATGAGATGAGTAGCAATGTACTGTATCGGTTACTATGGGAATTGCAGTGCTTAACTAACTGTATATAAAAAGTTCATCTGTGGCATGAGGTTGATTCTTCAGAACAAATCTTGATATTTCCCTGACAGATTCATAACCAGATTTTTCCCCTCAGAAATGTGGAAAATTTAACATTCTAAGTATGGCATTTCAAATTTAACATTAACATTAAAAACATTTAACCCTAACCCTAGCCATGGAACATGTTATTCTTTTTCCTTTGGGGCTGCAGAAATCCTATGTTCCTCCAGTCACAGAGAAGGAAAAATCTCCAATTTTCTCTGGTGAAAAGAGTGAGGAAGATGAGAAGACATTTCATGGAACATGTCAGATGGATTTGAATCTATAGAATCCTAAGTTTCACTTCAGTACTCCCCAGTAATCTAGCTTAAAGATAAATTTAGCTTTGAAATGCTTGCTGGATGCAGGAAGGCAAATAGCAGGAAGAGAGGGAAATGTGGCTTTTATTTTATTTCAAGCCACATGTGGAGGTTTCTGGAGATCCCAACCACTATGGGTAGAGCAATAGTCTAGTCCAGGGGTGTCAAACTGCCGGCCCATGGGCCGGAGCATCACAGAGAAACCGCGCCCATCCCATTGCCGGCAATGGGAAAAAGTTCCGATACGTCGCGTAATGTCACCTGACGTCACGAGTTTGACATGTCTGGTCTAGTCCAAGAAGATTGCTTTGTCCATGGGAATCAATGAAAGGATTAAAAATATATATTCAAACAAAAACATTCTTCATGTATTTCTTCCTAATAATACTTTGCAGGTTTAATACAAATCTACAAAGTCTCTCAAGCACAAGTTCTGGATTATATTGAGAAAGGGCTGTTCAGTTTTTACATAGATGGCCTCTTTGACCCCTCTTTCAAACCAGCAGTCCAAAATTTGGACTTTGCTATCTTCAAAAGAGTGGCCAGAAGGAATGCACCACCCTGAAGCTAGGCATGTCACAGGTCATGAACAAGCGCAACCAAAGTCATCACCGTATTGTATCCCAGTCTGAATCCTGACTGGAAACTATCCTGATCATTTGCTTCTTCATGGGTCCTCTGAAGCACTGTCAGCTAAATAAAAGGTTATACAGTATTTACTTCTTTCAGCCAGCTCTGTGAAAAGGGATTTATTCATCACTTGCAGTTCTACCTCAGCAATAGTGTGCAAGCATACAGCTCTAAGCCTGATTAATATGTACATGAAAGATGTTCAGGAAATCCTTGGACTTTAGACCAGATTGAAAAAATTTATATGTATTATAAATATTTCCATCTTTCTATCTTCTGTCTTTCTATATGGCAGAAGATAAAGGCAATCCACTTTCATATCTATCAAAAAAAAACAACAACACAAACCCACAGTTACATATCCCTAAACTGCAGGGATGGAAAATGATGGCCCTTTTATGACTTGTGGACTTCAGTGCCCAAAATTCGTGAGCCAGGAATTGAGTTGAAATCCACAAGTCATAAAGGAGCCATCGTTCTCCACCTATGCCCTAAGTTAACAGGACTGAAGTTTAGCATAGATGAGGCTTTAAGAGTCCCCCCCCCCATATAATGAATAGGAAAATAGCTATGAAGCAATTCAGGGATCTGCATGAACAGGCAGGGTTAAAGCAATACACACAGAGGCACACACAACTGAAATATGACATAGATTATAAAGCTTTGAAACAATGTAATTTTCTTTAATCGTATATCCTTCTCTTTTAATTAGTTTCAGAATAAATAATACCAAGGGTAGGGTGATTTAAAATGGGCTCATAAAATATAAGGCTGCACATTACACAGTTTAGGAGAACAATTTTCTTAGTAGATGCATTTCAGCAGTCTCTTTTGCCAAAAAGGTTTCCAAAGCAGCATGGCCAAGATCTCAACAATTTGTTTTATAAAAAGAGAGCTGGAGCTTTAGCAGCTTAAAGGTTTGGAAAGACAAATGGAAAAAGTATTTTTTTTAAAAAAAGAAAAGAAGGAATGGGTGAGAAAAGTCAAGATCCAGCATCAAGGGAAAAGGATGTGGATAGGAGAGTCAAGGGAGAGATGTCTGGGATTGCTTAATATTCTTCATTGTTCCTTTTCTTAAGTTTAGTTTAGTTTTAGTTTTATTAAATTTTTATACCGCCCTTCTCCCGAGGGACTCAGGGCGGTGAACAGGGCATATGATAAAAATACAAAACTACAAAAGTTAAAATAGAATTAAATTAATGCCCAAGATAAAACAATAAAATATACAAATATTTAAAACCCAAATTAACTCCCCATCAGGCCAGGCCAGCTTGTTCAAACAGGTGGGTCTTTAACCCGCGCCGGAAGGAGCGGAGATCCGGTGACATCCGGAGCTCCACCGGCAGTTGATTCCACAAAGCCGGGGCGCCCACAGAGAAGGCCCTCCCCCTGGGGGCCACCAGCCGGCATTCTCTGACTGGAGGCACCCTGAGGAGGCCCTCTCTGTGGGAACGCACAGGGCGGAGGGGAGTTGACGCCGGCAGCAGGTGGTCCCCGAGGTATTCCGGACCCATGCCATGTAGGGACTTAAAAACCATCACTAAGACCTTGAACCTCACCCGGAAGACAACTGGTAACCAATGTAGCTCGCGGAGCAAAGGTGTAACATGGGAGTACCGGGAAACTCCCAAGACAACTCTCGCGGCCGCATTCTGTACCAGTTGGAGCCTCCGAGTGGTCTTCAAGGGAAGCCCCATGTAGAGAGCATTACAGTAGTCAAGGCGAGAGGTCACGAGCGCATGAGTGACCGTACACAGGGCATCCCGGTCCAGATAGGGCCGCAACTGGCGCACCAGGCGAACCTGGGCGAAAGCCCCCCTAGTCACAGCTGCTACATGATCTTCCAAGGTAAGTCGTGAATCTAGGAGGACTCCCAAGTTGCGAGCCCTATCCACGGGGGGTAACAGCTCACCCCCCATAGAAAGGGATGGAACATTTTGAATGTCCCGGGATGCCGGAATGTACAGCCACTCAGTCTTGTCCGGGTTGAGTTGAAGTCTGTTCCTCCCCATCCAGACCCGAACCGCCTCCAGGCAACGGGACATCACAGCGAGGGCATCACTGGGGTGGTTTGGGGTAGAAATGAAAAGTTGGGTATCATCAGCATATTGATGATACCCAACTCCAAAACCACGAATGATCTCACCCAGCGGTTTCATGTAGATATTGAACAGGAGAGGCGAGAGAACCGACCCCTGAGGAACTCCACAAACGAGAGACCTAGGGGCCGATCTCTGCCCCCCTGCCAACACCGACTGCGAACGTCCCAGGAGATAGGAGGAGAACCACCGAAGAACTGTGCCTCCCACTCCCAATCCCCTGAGACGCCGCAGCAGGATACCATGGTCGATGGTATCGAAAGCCGCTGAGAGGTCTAATAGGACTAGGACAGAGGAACATCCTCTATCCCGAGCCCTCCAGAGATCATTCACCAGAGCGACCAATGCCGTCTCCGTGCTGTACCCGGGCCTGAAACCCGATTGGTACGGATCCAGATAATCCGCTTCATCCAGGACCAGAGGGAGCTGATGCGCCACCACACTCTCAACAACCTTCGCAAGAAAGCGAAGGTTGGAGACTGGACGAAAGTTGTTCAACACAGCTGGGTCCAAGGCAGGCTTCTTGAGGAGGGGTCTCACCACCGCCTCCTTCAAGACGGTGGGGAAATTACCCTCACTCAAAGAAGCAGATATCACCGCCTGGAACCAGCCTCGTGTCCTCTCCCTAGCTGCATAGACCAGCCAGGAAGGGCACGGGTCCAATAAACATGTGGTGGAGCTCAGCCTCCCCATAATCCTGTCCACTTCATCAGGGGTCACAGAATCAAACTCCTCCCAGATAACATTGACAAGACCGCCCGTGTCCTGATCGTCAGACTCTGCCCAGCTGGAGTCCAAACCGGTCCGAATCCGAGCGATTTTATCCGACAGATGCTGACCAAACTCCTCGGCACGACCCTGTAAGGGATCCCCCCTCACCTCCTGATTAAGAAGTGAGCGAGTCACCCTAAACAGGGCGGCCGGGCGATTATCTGCGGACGCGATGAGGGTGGAGAAGTAATTACACCTCGCCACCCTCATCGCAGCGAGATAAGACCTAATATAGGTTCTTAACCGCAATCGGTCGGATTCGGATCGGCTGGACCTCCAGCAGCTCTCTAGGCCCCGTTTCCGACGCTTCATCTCCCGGAGCTCCGCGGAGAACCATGGAGCTCGTTGGGATCTGCACCGGGTCAGGGGCCACAAGGGTACAACTCGGTCCAGTGCCTCAGTGGCTGCCCTTTCCCAGGCTTCCACTAAGGCATCCGCCGAGTTGTGAGCGACGGAGGCAGGTGGGGATCCCAGCGCTGCCTGGAACCCATCGGGGTCCATTAAGCGCCTGGGGCGGTACCATCTAATTGGTTCCGTATCCCCACGGCGGGGGGTGGTAAAACGGAAGACCAGCCGCAGGAGGTGATGATCCGTCCATGACAGGGGCATGATAAATGGAGAGCCCCCACCAAGATCATCCAGCCATCGTCCAGATAAAAAAACTAGGTCCATATATTCATATATTCTTAAGAATATATGAAGAAGAAAGTAACATGTAAAATACCTAGTGAGTCTCTGGTGATTCTTTTGTATGCTAAGATAAATGAGACATGTTACCTAGACATAATATTAAATGCATGGGCAGTTCTAAAAGCTGAGATATTAATCAAAGATAGCTATACACCACATATAACACATTGCTAGTTTAGATACAGACCTAATATGGATTAATGTTACATTTATTAGATCAGACAACCCAATTTGTCTCAATTTCCCCCCCAGAAGTAGCTCATAATGTTATGTGACAGCCAGGGGCTCATTTTGACTCATTCACAATCCTGTAATGTGGCTTTTGTAAGTATAAAAAAGGCTGGGGTTTAGGATTGGGTTTTGAAGATACTTAATGGGGTCTAGGTGACTGATATGGTAAGCAAGAATGGTAGAGGGGACTAATGTACCTGAAAGTGATACATAGCACTACAAAAAAAAATGATCAGATTGGTAGAGAGAGAGATGGTTGCTGGATGGAAGATAAATGACAGAGGATGGTGGAGGAAGGTGAAGGGGATCAGGGAATATTAAAGAAGTGCAAGAAGAAGCAGTAGGGCTTGTGATGGTGTTTCATGCAGAGTAAGGGGAATGTTGGATAGACACAGATATCAGAGACCGTTGGAGTGTGTTTTTAGGGAGGAGTTGAAAACCAGCCAAAAGAGAAATAAGATTGGCTGTGAGAATGGAATATACCAAAATCAATGGTGGAACTTGTTGAGGACACCACACTGATTTCCAATAGGTTTCTGAGTACAATTCAAACTTATGGTTTTAATTTTTAAAGGCCTACTTGGCATGTCAGCTATATATTTTCAGGTCAAGTGGAAACAAACCATCTAAGGTGCATTCCTCATCTAAGGTGTCCCAGTGCCATCAAAGGAGACAGGGTAAAGACCCAAAGACAATGTATTGGTTGCAACCCTTTGAGACAGGCTACCCCAGAGGTTTGGGCTACACTTCCTTGGCATTCTTTAGGAAACCCTTGAGTTCTTCCATAGGCATTCGCAGCTTAACAGATATAAAAGATTAATGTAATACATGGTTTTCACACTCATGTATTATTGTTGTGTTTACTTTGTTGCTTTTAAGCTACAAAGGGTGGTTGAAAAAATAGGAAAAGCCTGCAATCCAACTTTCCATTATCCAGCAGTGGAAAAACATAAACGATGCCCATAACATCTTTGAGTTTTATTTGAATGGGATATAATTTTCAGGAAAGGTAGAGCATTGGGGGTGGGTGGGTATGCAACATTTGCAGAATTAATGCAGGTGTTTTCACATTTGTTCAATAGCCATAGCTGGTCAAACTTCTTCCACAGTATTTTCAAAGCTCCTATTAACCAAGGATTGATCATCATATGGACAACCAAAGTCATCTCCATGCCAAATCAGAATCTGAACTCATATTAGAAAGGATTTATTTATTATTTATTTATAAAATTTATTGGCCACCCATCAAATGGGTAACTCTGGGTGGCTTGCAGTCATTAAAATATGTCCAATAGCCATCAGAATAGCCATTTAGATAAGTCTCCATCCTCTAAGGATTACTAGTTGCAGTATCACCACCCTCCCTGCCACATTAACTAAATATAGAATGTTGGACACCCACCAGCTGATAGCTGTTGAAATAGATGAGATCCAGAAAGGCCTCACGACCACTTCCTTTAAATTGTTAAAAAAATGCCAGCTATACTAGAGATGACACTCATATGAGATTCTGCTAGTAGTGAATTTATTTATCACTCTCCCGCTCTATCCAGTCCCCACATCTTGCCAACCATTGAAAAGTCTGGAAACACTAACTGCAAACATTACTGTGATCTGAAGATTGATTTATTGATCTATGCAGCCAATGTCCCTGCTTTCCATTAGTTTAAAAACAACAATAACAACAACAACTATCTTTTTGGTGTAAAGGCTGGCCTCAGAATCCAGGTAGTCCTTGATTAGGGACATATTTGGGAACAGAAATCTAGTTATAAATTGTTGTGGTTGTAAGTTGAAGCACTGTCATCACAGTTATCACTAAGCAAATGTGATGGTTGTTAAGTGAATGTAGTGGTCATTAAATGAATCTATTCATTTGGACTTCCAGTTTGATGCTGTGGTGTAATGGGCATAGGAAGACAAGGCTCCATCTTCCACATTCAATTTTGCCCCACTGGGGACCCTAAAAAGGGTCAAAAGTCACCCCGAAGAGACGACAAAGAAGGAGGAGACCCTCATTATTATTATTATTATTATTATTATTATTATTATTATTGTTATTATTATTATTATTATTATTATTATTATTATTATTATTATTATTATTATTATTATTATTATTATTTATTGGATTTATATACTGCCCTTCTCCTGAAGGACTCGGGGCGGTGTACAGGGCAATTAAAACACAATATAGAATATACACTATACAAAGTTAAAATAAATTAAATTAAATTAGCCCTAATAAGTAAAAAACATTTTAAAAGTTTAAAAATTTAAAAAATTAAAATCCCAATCCCTCAGCCCAGGCCGGCAAGCTCAAATAACCAAGTTTTCAGGTCACGGCGAAAGGAGCGAAGGTCAGGAGCCATCCGGAGCTCAACAGGGAGTTGATAGCAGAGAGGTGGCGGCCCATCCGTTGGATCTTAGGAAGCCCTCCAAAATGGCGGGGGAAAGACTGGCTTCGTTTGTGTGGCCAGTCAGAAGCTGCTGACAACTGAAAACAAGCACCAACTAGCAATTTCTGAGCAATGTGGATAGAACTGAGTGAGACTTTATCCTCTTTTTATGGCCCTAACACTACTTTCTTGGGGAAAAAATGCCCAAAGCAAAGAATCCTCCTTGATGAGAGAGGGAAGGGAAGTTATTGCCCTGCTCCCTCAGGAAAAGAAAAACGGTGAATTAATTGCTTTGGGGGAAAACAGGAAATGACAAGATTAATTTGGAAGTAATACAGAGCTATAGCTTTGAATTTGGGGACTAAAAATTCCTTTGAGACTTTTTTTTAGGAAAAAATATTTGAAAGTTTGCAAAATAAGCTTGGATTTGGAAAGCTGGAAGATGGTGTCAACAACATCTAGTGGAGAATTATGGCACTACAATTTATTATGCTTAAGGGAAACCTGGCTTGAAGCCCAGACTCAGATAAGACTCTTTGTTGTTCCTGGACACTTTCACTTTTGCAGACTGCAGCTGGGGAAAGGAAAAAAACAAAAACCCATGGGCTGCTTATCTGGACTGGGGACCCTATTGGACTATAAAGACTACATACAAAAACAAAATGAGGGTTCCATACTCAGCCTTAAATGGTAAAAAATCATCTTTAACACCTGTCTCCAAAGCTCCCAGCTTGATATATCAACAAGAAAATGTTAATGAATTGCAGAAAGAAATTCTTTCCATGTTGAAATCAATCCATGAGACATTTGTGTTATTTCAGGATGAGACTAAAAATAATGCAAATAAGATAAAAGAACAATTTTCTAACTTAAACTTATGAAGCCAGACAATGACTGCAAAGAAGGAACTAATAACCAGAAAACAGAAGGAAAATTAGAAGAAATGGATCCAAAGCTGGAGGACCTAAAACAGACATGTCAAACCTGCCATATCATGTGACGTTGCACAATGTATTGGAGCTTTTTCTCCATTGCTGGCAATGGGGTGGGCATGGTTTTGGGATGACGCGTCTGGCCCGCAGGCCAGCAGTTTGACATCCCTGACCTAAAGGAAGGAATTAACAGACATATACAGACAAATGAAAAATTAAAAGATGAAGTGATAACACCAGAAATGGAAAAGACATCATACTTGTCAAGATGTCAGAACACATTTGAGGATAAAGAAGAAAAACTGATTGAACGGATGATAAAGCTGTTAGGAGAAATGCTGAATATTGACAAATAAGAAATGAAAAGAAAAACTGAAGGAGAAGGATGGAGGCTGTTTAATGAATGTAAATGGGTTCTTCCAAAAACACTTCAGCCAAATTCTTTTCCTCATTCCAAATAATATATACAAAAACAGAGAAAGAACTACTTGATGATTTAAATGTACTGACTTGGAAAGTTATTTGGCAAAGGAAGAAAGCTAGAGTAAGACAGAAAAAAAATGAGGTTCTGACCTATTAGATGGGCCATTATGCTAATAAACAGTTGTTTGAATATGGCTAAGAAAATAGATAACTGTTAGAAATAAAAGTATTATTATAATTAGGATAGGATTTGTAACTAGAATATTGTACTTTGTTATGAGATAGGAAATATGAAAATTCTAAAAGGCTTTTTGAATAAGGAAAGATTTTGGTTACCCAAATATAATTTATAATGATAAAATTATAAGCGATAGAGATATTTTGAACATTGATGAGAAAGTAAAATTTTTAAAAAGTGGAAAAAACAGGATATTGATTAAATAAATAGATTTTAAATGGAAATGCAATTGATATATATTTTAACTAGAAAAGATATTATAAATTGATACGATCAATATTATATATAATACCAGAAAAATATGATGAAGATGTCTATATTTAATTGTATATCTATTAACAGTAACAAGAATTGTCTTTGCCCAGTATGGAAAAATGCATACTACTGGAAGAAGAGAAGACCAAGGAAGCACTGGATGCTGTAATATTGGAATAGACTGAGAAAGTTAATATGTACCACTGAATTACTAATAGACCCAGACAACACATTACTTATTAAGTACTTATGATTGTAAAATTAGAAAATTAATAAAATCTTTATAAAAAAATTGAATCTATTCATTTGAATGGGAACTTTTGCTGGAAATCAGCAAACAAATATTGGAAATTCATGGCCACGTGACTATGGAATGACATGACTATCATCAAGCTGAAAATCTGCCTGACTGTGGGGAGGGCAACGTGATCATTTATGGAGGCCAGTGGGTGCTTAACAGGACATAAATCAACTTTCAGTGACTGGCATAACTTTGAATGTTTGTAAAAACAACCAATTCAGTGGTGGGAATCAGCCAGTGTGCACCGGTTTGGTAGAACCGGTAGCTAAATTTTGTTGAGTTCAGAGAACCAGCTGAACCCATGCTGCTTCTGGAAGTCTGTTCTAGGCGAATGTGTGTGGATGTCACTTCCAGAAGTCCATTCTAGGACTCGGAGGCCCAGGCCTGCATCCACGCAGAGAACCGGTTGTTCAGGTATTTGAATCCCACCACTGAACCAATTGCAAGTCAAGGACTGTATGCTGAACCATTGAACAATATATAACAGGTGGAGCACCATTAAGCATTTTTAGCAGGAAAAGATAGAGACTTGAATGAGGTTGAAAGAAATAAACATCTGCACCCCAAATTTCTCCATTCCATGTCTGGTTTCTAGTTGAAACACAATTTTATATTGCATGTCTGCTCAGACTGACGTTCCATTGAGGTAAATTAAGCCTATCCTTAAATACCTGTTTATAAGACAACCATCTTAAGTAACATTTGTGATCCAAGTGTTTGTGTTGGGACTGCTCTGCTTTGAGTGAACATTTTGCCCTAGCTCTGTTTTACTTTTCTGTATTTATGTTATACAGCACGTTTCCCCTGCATGTTTATGTTATCAGAAGCCTCTACATTAAACAGTCTGCATTCAAAAAGTGAAGAGTTTACACGTTTTAATAAGTTATAAACAATCCAAACAATCTAAAGTAATAAAACAGATTAGGTCAGGATCGTGAAGAGAATAATATTAAAAAAAATGCTGTAGGAGAGTTTAAGCTTTTTCTTTATACGTCAGAAGCCCAAAGTGAGAAGCAAAATTCTTGGCTTCATGGACCTGTTCAACAACATGCACTCATGACTGTTAATTAGCTTAAAACCAAGGATAAATTAGCATTCGGTTGCCATCTCTTCAGATTGATTCCCTGCTGCTCTTTTAGCAATTTATGGTATATAATATAATTTATTTCAGAGGAAGTGTGTTTAGGATTACAGCCCACATACAGTGATACGGTTTAGATTGTATTAAAGACAGTCTAGATACATCCATGGAAGAGAATAGGTCCGAGCATAACTTTGTCAATCATCGGCAGCATTCTTTAAATATTAGTTGCAAAGGGGCAACAGTGCAAAAAAAGATGCCACCTAGTCCTGCTTCCCAAATGCATTCTTCCTAATAGAGAATGCTAGACTAGATTAAAATTAGCCTCATCTAGATGGCCATTTTTTGTCTTCAAAATGGGTCATAGGACAAGATGAGAATCTTACTGGAGTACCACTATCCTACAACCTGACAGGGTCTCTACCTGTTACTTAATCTGGTCTTGAGGCTGGTGTTGGAGTTCCCATTCCTCTTGGTGTCATGTGACTTTGGTTTCTGTGTTCCAGAACCCAATTCAGACAGAGCTTTGAAAATCTTGGAGCCAATTCATACAGATAGCCACACATTAGACCTTATTTTGCCTAGGACACAGGTCTGCAACCCGCGGCTCCGGAGCCGCATGCGGCTCTTTCACCCACCTCCTGCGGCTCCCAGTCCTCTGCCATGTGCAGTCCCCCCAAAAAAAAGTGGGACTAAAAAGGTTCAACCAATCAATTCAAATATGCAGGGTAGGTGCATATCTCGCCTTGGCTCCACTCTTCAGTCAAACCCTGTTCTGCGCATGCGCGCATATACACCCATGCGCACACATTTTTTGCGGCTCCCAGTTTTTCCTTTTGTGAGGGAACCGGTTCCGAGTGGCTCTTTCACTGTTTCAGGTTGCTGACCCCTGGCCTAGGAGCAGATGTAGCAATCTGGATAAGGAAGGCATTTTGTTCTGCCCTTTACTATGGTGAGATTCCCTTCCTGGTTCAGAGGAGATTGATGCTCCAGACACTGATGGATCCTGATGAACTCCAGTGTGTGTTTTGTGGCTTTCCCAGCAACCTTTCAGGCATTCTATTAAGTGCCTGGTCAGCCACTGGTAACAGGAGGTGACCCAGGCATATGATGTAATTGAGTCCTCAAGCAGACTTTGTATATTGGCTGTTCTTGAATGACTCAAGAGTCTACTGAGGATCTCTGGGGATTGAAGGGGTAAGAAAGACACACAAAGGCAAAGGGTGAATCTGACTGACCACAGACATGAACTCAAGTCTGAGCCTAGATTGTGGCAGGGAGACAAAGCTTTGCTTTTTCTTCTCCTTTATTATGTCAATGAGCTGTTTCTGTGCACTTACTGATGGCAATTGGGATAAGAACTCTGTTGCTATGCCATGCGGTTGTAAAGTTCAATGTCACACTGACTTATGATGGCAATTCTGGCAGACCTGGTTGCCGTTGTTAGGTGAACCCTCACAGATGCAGAATTCTGTGGCATCTGGTTGTCCCTTGTGAAGCTTTGCCAGCTTTTCTCACTGACTTTGCTTGTCAGAAGCCAGCAGTGAAGATCACAAAAGGTGAACTCATGAATGCGGGATTCTATGACATCGTAATTGAGAGCTAGTCACTGAGTGCCCAAATTCATGATCATGTGACCCCATGGATGCTGTGATGGTGACAACTACAAGAACACATTGTTAAGTAGCCTTCGTTTAGCACTGTTAGAATTTCAAACTGTCACTGAGCAAGTGGACTTTAAATAAGGACTACCTCTGCAGTATATGGTAACACCAAGAGGATAGGATTTAGCTTGGTAGATATTCAAGCTGTAGATAATCCAATGGTTTCCTCTGATTATTTTTTTAAACTTTACATCTTCCCACTGATTCAATTAGTAACTGCTGTTCTGATACTTCATTACATGTCACATTTCACTTCTTCCTTTTTTGTAACTACATAATTTTTAACAGATTGTATAAAAAGAAATTGCCAAAAGATGAAAATACAAAAAGCAAAGTAGATGATAAACAAGTACTAATAAAACATAAGGAAAAAACATTATTTAAACAACTGGTAGCACATTTCCCCCTCTCTTCCATTTATTTTTTCAACTGCTGATCACAACATAAATATCTTTACTGTACTTTGACCATTAAACAGGGAGATTGTTGCTAGGACCTTCTTAAGTCATTTCATCTATTCTTTCTGACTAGATGCTTAACTTTTAAGTCTTTTTAAAAAAAATATTCTAAATGCCTGAGTTTGCCTTACTGTGTAATGTGTCATACATGAGGGAACATGCATTCCTGCTTAAATGCCTAAATTTATAATGTATAAATGTATAAAATGTATAAATTTATAAATACTGTCAGTTTTGTCATTGCTGTATATTCTCTAATTCTGGTCTCCCAATCTTGTATTGTCAGCAAAGTTTCATTTTTCCAATTTTGTGCCAAATCTGCTTTTGCAGCCATCAACAAATTTTTCAGTAAATTGTGATACTTTTCATTTAATATATTTTCTGGAATTACTCTTCATAAAAATAATTGTAGTTTCCATTGAAATTTTATCTTTAGTATTTTTGAACATCTCGATGTATATTCTTCCAGTACTTTTGATTCCCCTTCCCTTCCATCACATGTATTAAAATGTTCTATCTTAGTTGTGGCTTTCTAATCTTTATATTGTTATATAAGTTATTAATCACCTGTAAAATATCCTATACCAAGTTTTCCTTCAAATTATAGCTGGGAGAAAATGTTACTGATTTTTTCCCCCCATAGCTTTTCTCATTGTTCTACCATAACTGCCATTTTCAAGCTTTACATCTGCTTTTTAGTGCAGTTTTTAATTTCTTCTGTCTCCATGTCATATTACAATAATATATTATGCATTTTAATGGATGATCTGGGTTTTGCATAAGACAATACTCTGTGGTATGACATAATTCTGTTAGCTTTCTTAAGGGCTCTCCTTTTTTCTTAAAATATAACTTTTTATTTTTCCAGCAAGTTGTAAAGACAACAACCATGGTAAATTCCTTCTTTCAACAAACAGCTGTGTCTTTATCCCAGTGGTTTTCAACCCCTTCTTTACTACAGACCCCTTTAAATACATTTTATGGCCACAGACCATTACCACAGACCCCCAAGACTTAACTCAGCATTTAAATATAACATTTCTTCAGGCCTTTGCAGATCCCCCTGTGATGACATCACAGAGCCCCAGGAACTGCAGACCACCAGTTGAGAACCACTGCTTTAGCTGGTTTGCTGAGTCTGGATATATCATACTGGCAAACGTAATTAAACCCCTTCTTACTGTATAATAGTTGTCCTTGAAATAAAAGGCATTTGACTAGTAGCATTAATGCTGTGATTGCTAGACGTATCCTCATTTTTGGATGCATCAATATTTTTTTTGACAAACTTTGCCTTAAACTATTTTATTTTTTCTTTTGTTTATTTTACACATGCCTACTGTAGAGTAAGGAACATGATTTTGACAAAAAATATGCAAAAGCTATCTACTTAGGTAAAAGGGGCTGATTTTCCCCCCCTTAAGTACAGAGCAATGAGGTAACATTTGGAAGTGGCTCAAAGAAAGGCCACCCTGATTCCACAGGAGTATAAGGAGGAGGAGGAAATGCAACACAATATATTCTTGCAAGATTCTGCTATGATTATAATCCATTTCAATTAAAGTGGTTTTAACCTTCCATTGGAGTTGATTTCCTGGACTCGTCTATCTAGTGGGGTTGAGATCTATAAAGTCCTTTGGCTGAGCCAGCACCTTCTATAATTGATATTCTGCTATTTGGGGATTTTGTCCATTCTGTTATCCATGATAGACAACTAGCTTGATAATATAATTTAAGATTAGGAAATACAAGTTTACCTCTTACTTTTGAGGTTGAAAAATGTTGACCCTTCCTCTCATTGTTTTTTCTACTCCATCTATGTCTATGGATTGTTATTTTGCCAGTCCTGCAAGCATTTGTTTGAGATTGGAATGATGCCATTTGGCATGGGAAGTTTATTTTAGGAATATATCCATCTTTACTGTTACAATAAGTCCTAACCAAGAAAGGTTTAGGTTTTTCCACTTATTAAAGGTCTTGTTTTCTTTTCTTTTTTTGTAAAAGTTTTTATTATTTTTTTCCATACATAAATAATAATTTTTCAACCAATGTGCTATCTGAGTTTTCATTCGTTAATATATATTTAATTCCTAATCCTTTATTCTTTCCTTTAGCCATTGATAAAATAAGTCACAAGTTTGATAATATCCTGTTTCTTTTTCTTTCAGTCTCAGTCAGTCTGTCCATCTCTGCGCATTCTAGTATTTTTAAAAATTATTTCTTCATCTGATGGTGTTCCTTCATTTTTCCAGTATTGCACAAATATAATTCTTGCTGCTGCTGTGACATGCAAAATCAAATATAAGCTTTGTCTGTTAGTCTTTTCTGGCATCATACCTAATAAAAAAAATTCAAGTTTAAAATCTACATGTTCTCCCAACATCTTTTCTAGCTAGGTATGTAATTTTTTCCAAAAATTCTTTACTTTGTCACATGTCCACCAAACATGATAATATGTGCCTGACTTATGTTTACATTTCCAACATCTATCTGGCATGTTTTTAAACATTTTTGCTAATCTTGCTGGTGGCAGGTGCCATCTATAAAACATTTTATATAAATTTTCTTTGTAGGAAGTTGACATTGTCAGTTTGTTATTTCTTTCCCATAAGTTTTGCCATTTTTCTAATTCTATGTTATATCCAAAAAATTTCGCCCATCTTATCATTGTTTCTTTAACTTGTTCACTTTCTAGCTAGGTATGTAATTTTTTCCAAAAATTCTTTACTTTGTCACATGTCCACCAAACATGATAATATGTGCCTGACTTATGTTTACATTTCCAACATCTATCTGGCATGTTTTTAAACATTTTTGCTAATCTTGCTGGTGGCAGGTGCCATCTATAAAACATTTTATATAAATTTTCTTTGTAGGAAGTTGACATTGTCAGTTTGTTATTTCTTTCCCATAAGTTTTGCCATTTTTCTAATTCTATGTTATATCCAAAAAATTTCGCCCATCTTATCATTGTTTCTTTAACTTGTTCACTTTCCATTTTCAAAGTTAATAGAAAATTATACATTTTCTTAATTAGTTTCTCATCCGGAGTTAACAATGTCTTATCGAACAAAGTTTGTTCCTTGTAAAATCCATAGTTTATCATATCTAGCTTGTTTTATTTCCATAATTTATTGTAATTTCTTTTGAAATATGTCTTTATTGCATCTTACCAAAGACAGACCCACATATATCACTTTTTCTTTTTTTCTTTTGGTTTTCCCACAAGTAGTCTCTTTTTTCAATCGTCTTCTTTTCCTTTAGAGATTATGTAACATTATCTTTATTTTCTTTTCATTAATTCTGTATCTGTGGAATGGGCTGAAGCCTTTGATTGTTTTTATCAACTGTCATATGGAACTGTGGTTGCATAATTATTAATGCTACTCCATCTGTATAGCATTTCATTTTATACTCCTGTCCTTTCTGACTGAATTTTGATCCTGCATATTTGTTTGTCTGTTTAGATCTTATCTGCCAACATATCAAATTAATTCCCAATGGAAGAAAGTAGATACCTTTGCCTTCTTTTACTTACTGAAAAGTTTATGGAGAATATTCCATTTGCTGTAATCTTTGCTGTTCGAATTCAACATATACTCCCTATCCAAATCTAAAAGGTTATTCCTGGATTTATTTTGTTCAAAACCTCGACTGAAAAAGTTCACTCCAAATTATGAAACATTTTTATATTACTATATAAATGTTGATTTACTCTAATGCATTTATTATAAATTTGTTGTTCTTTATGTTCCTCATGGGAATGTAGTAACCCGTTTGATCTTATATATTATTTTGGATATGTTCTTTCTTGTACATTCAGCCAATATTGTAGTGACTATTATATAACCAAGAATCAGAAAAGAAATTGATCATCTGTGAACAACAACTAGAAGTTGGAAGACATGATGAAAACAACAAGTGGACAGACTTAACCATAGTTTTAGTTGGTAAAATGTGGCCAACCTAGACCAAGCTAGGGAATTTCTAAAAGCCTAGCACTCTGACAAGTTAGCCATCAATAGAAACATAGACGTAATCTATATGCTATGCAAAAAAGACAATCAACAAGCACTTCCCCAACAGTAATCAGTACCCCGATGAGCATAGAATAACTTCAAGATGAAATCAGACCAACAATCAAGTAAACAATACCCCAAACAAGGAACTGCCAAACAAGCCAACAATAAACAGTACAACCAAAGACCCTCTATGACCACTCCATTTAAAGAACCATGGTGGCGCAGTGGCTAGAATGCAGTACTGCAACACTACTTCTGCTGACTGCCAGCTGCCAGCAGTTTGGCAGTTCGATTCTCACCAGCTCAAGGTTGACTTAGCCTTCCATCCTTCTGAGGTGAGTAAAATGAGGACCCAGATTGTTGGGGGCCATATGCTGACTCTTTAACCTGCCTAGAGAGGGCTGTAAAGCACTGTGAAACAGCATGTAAGTCAAAATGCTATTGCTATTGCTACTTATAGCTTGACAGGGAAAGCTATAAGAATATAGACTGAGAGCAAACCCGACTCTCTACTAGCACTGATGATGCTACCTAGTTAGGGTAATGAAATATCTGCAAGAAAACAACAAGGCTCAGAGACCACCAAGGACCCTTTATTTCAACCCTGAGCTACAAATTTCTTCTTTATTGGTAATGTAAGAGCTTTGCAGAGAACCACTATTTCCTTGTTTAAAGAAAAGGTTCTTTCATATGTGAAAGAAATTTAAGAGTTTCAGTGAAGTGAGCGGGAGTGGGAGTGGCATCAGTAATGTGATGTGCATGTGTCTGTGTGCAAAGTTCATAATGTGGAGACATCGACAAATTACAAACGATCAGTTACTGGAAAGTGTTCCTCTTTTTCTTGCCAAAGCATCTGCAAATTTAGGCTGACTCTTCTAAAATGAAGCAACAAGATGACTTACCTCTGTAATAAAAAAGCATTCTTGTTCACTAGTAGCCACATTACTCTATATGTAAAGCATGTTTCAAAGCCTACTGAAAATACATCCTAAGTGTGATAATCCCAGTTACTATTCCACTATATGACTTCTGCTCTCAATTTTCATTTCATTTATATTAATGTGTTATGAATTATATAAAGGTTACAGTCCTAGCCAGTGGTTGGATTCAAATATGTGAACAGCCAGTTCTCTGTGTGGATGGCACTTCCAGAAGTCCATTCTGGGCCTGCACGACAAAAAATTAGCTACTGGTTCTGCCGAAGTGGTGCGAACTGGCTGAATTCCACCCAGTCCTGGTCCTAGCCTCATGTGAACAAAAACTTAATTGAACTGAATTCTCTGTATTTGATATTCTAGGGCAAGTTCTACAGTAGAGTTTCTTTTTCTTGATTTATGTTAATTGTAACTAATTGTGGGTGAAATGCAAAGACAACTTTCTATGGAAGGAACTGTTTCCATAAGTAGCACAGAGAAAGGGTGACCTTCTTATCACTGTTCCCTCAAGGATCCCACACAATCTGCTCAATAAGGATGAAAAAGCTTCAAAAGAAAGTAGAAGATGGAAAAAAAATCCTACTGAGTTTAATGACTGCCCGTCTGTGCTGTGTGGGTCTATCACCGATGGAAGTGGCTACCATTTCAATGTTCTCAGAGTGAAGATGGGGTAAGTGCTAAAGAAGGAAGCCTGCACCGTATCTCTGCTTGAAATATGCTTGGGACTCCTAAGAATTCCTTGTGAGAGCAGTAAAACCGCTGCAGTGTCCAGAAATGTTGCCTCCTCGTTGCTCCTAATTGGCCTCACTAAGAGGACTGATAGCTTCCTCTGTGGCCTGACTACATTTCAGCCTGTCAGCCATGGACATGATAAAATGGCTCTGATTGCACGGAGAAAAGCCAGGAGAAACTGAAAGGCATTGCTTCTAGAAATTGCAGGAAAAAGTGACCAACTTGGAAAGCTGCACTGGATGAATGTATTTATTTATGCATCATTTTATATGGACACCCACCTCACAAAAATGTGACTCTGGGCAGTGTACATCAGTGAATTAAAAAGAAAAACCAATAAATATTGAAAAAACAATCATCATTAAAAACTATAATAAGAGAGGAAGATGTTATTTATTTTTATTTTATTTTTTTATTAAATTTCTACACCACCTATCTTACCTAAATGATTCTGGGCAACTTACAACTGTGTATTGTGTAATTGTACAGTATATTTGTACTTTGTATAGTTTACTAACACTTGTTGACTACAGCGAGGGAGCCATATTTTCAGTGCCCTAACCCAGGGGTCCCCAACCCTTGAGCCACAGACTGGTACCGGTCCATGGTCTGTTAGGAACTAGGCCACACAGCTAGAGTTGAGTGGCAGGCAAACAAGAATTTGTCACCCTAACTATAACCCATCAAATTAAGCATTTACAGAAGTAATTCTCTGTGTTAACTATGAGAGAGGTAGATATAAAGTGAATTAGGCAAAACGAAGAAATTTTGAATTTGCCAATAAACTGGAGAGGTGGTTGGCATACAAGCTGCGAAAAGAAAAAGGAAAGAAAGTGAAATTAAGGTTACAAGATGGGAATGCTGTAATAACAGATAATGTGAATAAGCAAAAATGTGTTTTATCAATATTACATTATTGGTTTTTTGGAATATTTTACAGTAGTTGTCTTATCTGGTTAACTATACCCAGAAGGTGATCCTGCTTAGCCTGGATGTATGGGTGTGTCAGGCAAATATATTAACTCAATCAGCAGTATGGGTAGAGAAAGGTAATTTTAGCCCACGTCATGGATAAGGGTTCCTATAGCTCTGTCTTCCTATTTTCTGGTATACAAACAAGTTCTATATCAGACATGTCAAACACAAGGTCTGGGGGCCGGATCCGGCCCACGAAGTGGTTTCATGTGGCCCGCGAAGCCATCCTGGAAACAGTGAGGGAACGGCCCCCGCTGCCCTGGCCCTGGCCCAGAGACCCTCCTTCTGCCAGAGACCCTCAGATCTGTCCCACTCTTGCCCAGACCCCCATAGGCACCCTTGATGCGAACGATGTAGAGCTGGCCATGCCCACCCAGTAGGCCATATGCACTCTAGCCACGCCCACCCAGTAGGCCATGCCCACCTAGGCCATACCCACCTGGCCCCCTGAGGGCAACCGCAATGCTGATGCAGCCCTCAATGAAATTGAGTTTGACACCCCTGTTCTAGATCAATCCCCTCCCTAAATGGGATCATCCATCATATTTAATTTTTAACTCTCCTAGCAAAATGGAGATTGGCAGTTTGGAGAAGAAGAGAAGATGGTTAAGTCACTTCCAGTTTTGTACATAGTGACACCACATCACTGATAATTATTTTAGATTTTTCTCCTTAGTGCTTTGTGTTTTGTAAGCGTTGTCAGGAAGCAACAACCTCTCAGCCACCACAATAGCAGCTGGAGGGCTCTCAAATGTCGTTACTTCCTATTTGATGGACCATCTATAACTGTCTGTTGCCAACTCATTAAAATGTTTATCGTGGAGTAGCAACAGACTGAATCTCTCATTTATCTAAGTACTGTGGGGTCATGAACTGAGATTTCATCCAAACTAGTAGAAGCCACTGTGCATCAATAGACTAATCTGGACAGCTTATAAATTGATATCACCTGTAATATATGGACATTTTCTACATAAAAAATGAGATGAGTAGAATAGCAACTCATCAAAGAGAGCTAGGGAAAAAGGCAATAAGCTTGCTATATGCCTTTATCTAGAAATCTGTAAAAAAATAACATTACTTATACAGTTGCATGCAAAAACTTATAAAACTGGTTAAATTGTATATTTTAATTATTCTCAAAATGAACCAAAGCTAAAACATTTATTCATTAGCATTTTGATACATACTTACTTTTTATGTGCAATTGTTTACAGATTCAAAATAAGAAAAAGTTATATTAGAGGAATGAGGTAATGAGGCTGATTTTTTTATTTTTTTATTTTTTTTGGGTTACAACTTTCACTTCTATATTTCAGAGGGGATTGCAAAAAGTATATTTGTGAAAAAAGGAAATACCATGCAGAGAAGACACACTCAGAAAATTTATAGAGCAGAATGTAAAGAATTCAGTCTGAGCACAGCTCTCAAAGCTGTATTTTAAAAAAGTTGACACAATGTCTGAATGTACAAGGACCCAAAGACGCAAGTGGTTTTGAAACTCAAAAGAGTAAAATGAAAGACCCAAATGAATGTTGGTTACAAATGATTAAGCACCAGGAATTTAATGAAAAATGTCAAAGATCATAGGAGGAAAGACCTTGGCCTTTCAAACTGCAATTACTGCCAAGAGAAAATAAATTATTGGGCACTATTTTATTGAGTCAAATATGGATGGAAGTTAACTGAATCAACTAAACAGGCCTTCCTTTGATACTTCCCTGGAACTTGACTGAGATGCAAAGTTGCCAGGTTTTAGAGTTTTGAGATTTCTCAAAGAAGAAAGGAGTATAGTTTCTGAATGAGGGGAACACATTTTCTTTCTTAGCCGCCAGGGACCTTTTAAGATTCAGAGAGACCTGGGCATGAAATGTTCAGCTGAGTGTTCTCCTCCGTCGTCAGCTGAGAGTGTGCCTGTATGTATATTGTGTATATTTTCCATTTCTTTTTGTTGGTTGATGTCAGTTGCCAGAGGCAGGGATGTATGGGAAAATCCAAAACATTGATATAATGATGAGAATTGTATTTTAAGTAATGAGATATACCAGTTTGAATCAATACATCTGTCCACCTGACTGCTTTCAAATAAAGTGCTGAAAGCTCAACAAGAAGCAAACTGACACTGTCTTAAAGGTAAGGTTGAAAATAGTGCAAAGCTTTCTTAAAATCAGGTAAAAGTAAAGGTACATGACTCTATCCCTGTCCTGGGGCTGACTCATATTTTTTATTCTTTGGTTTCTGTTCTGCAAATTCTTCATAATGGATATTCATTCATTCATTCATTTATTTACTGTCTTTATTTTTTACAAATAATGCAAGGTGGTAAACATATTCAACATACTTTCTTCCTCTTATTTTTTTTCCATAACAACAACCCCGTAAGGTGGGTTGGACTAAGAAAGAGTGACTGGCCCAGAGTCACCCACCTAGCTTTTACTGGTAAAGCAGGATGTGAACTCATGGTCTCCCGCTTTCTAACCTGGTGACCAACTTTTACATTCCTTCTTTTTACTTCTAACACTTACTTTTTAGTTCTTTCAAATATTGTAGGAAAGGCCTTGGGAAATGGGGTGAAGAGATGCTTCCTAGGGAACAATCAGGTAAGTGAAGGCATAGCCCACAGGCTGCATAACGGGCAGATAAAGAATTTCAGAAGGGACTCTCCCTAGATTCTAAGGCTATAAAGGAGATGGTGGAAGATTTGTACTTTCAGACATGCAATATTCCATTAATAAGCTGCATTTATGAGATGGTTATCTATATAAACGTTGATAAATAAGTAATTCTGAGTCCAAAGAAGGGCCACTGTACTACATCTCTGAGGAGATTCCATCACCTGCTTTAATAGGATGAACAGCCTATGAAGAGAATCAAAATGCATAGAGGGAGGCAGGAAAAATCAGCATACATTTATAGTATTTCTACTGGAGAAGTAGTAGCATTGAGAATATATAGGCTTGATGAATGATGTGGATTATAGTGGTATTCACTCACTATTGCCTTTCTTTCTTTCTTTCTTTCTTTCTTTCTTTCTTTCTTTCTTTCTTTCCTTCCTTCCTTCCTTCCTTCCTTCCTTCCTTCCTTCCTTCCTTCCTTCCTTCCTTCTTTCTTTCTTCTTTCTTTCTTTCTTTCTTTCTTTCTTTCTTTCTTTCTTTCTTTCTTTCTTTCTTTCTTTCTTTCTTTCTTCTTTCTTCTTTCTCTTTCTTCTGAATATAATATTAGCTTTGCAGCAGATCTTTAGGACTCCAGGAGGAGTTAGCTTGCTAAGTGTTGGATTGATTTGCTTGTCACAGGAAAAATAAAAGCTTCTGCAAAATCACTTTGCAGCCTGCAGTGGGAAAGCAGAGAGAAGTCCTACTGTCCTCCTGAGAATCAGTAGCTGTCATTAGCAGAGATGGAGCAACTTGTCATGATGTCATGTCTGCGTGTGGCAGACCCCTGGCTGTAAACATCTGGAAATTGTTTCTGAGAAAAAGTCTCATCAAGTCCTTGTTCCCTGTGATGAAGCTGATCTCCTTCATTTCTCCCCAATTTCCAGACTTTTCAGCAGATGCTGGTGCCAGTGGTGTGGAAAAGAATACCACAAGCAATATCAGTTCTACGTGAGATGCAGATGCATGAAAAAAACACAGTGCAGCAGTTAATCAAGAAATTGCAAGGAAAGTAAACAGATTAAGAAACTAAGATAGGTGGAAAAATATTTCTCAGATGATTTGTCAGAAAGAATAGAATGGCTCATAAAAGGAACTGCTGCTACACTTGAGGAAAAAAATGTAGAACATTTTTGGACCAAATCTGTTCTAACTGAGATTTCTTGTGATGAAAGAAAAATCTTCATCAGGGTCCAGTCTAAGCCAGGAATAAACAAAATGGAGACTGCTTTAGAAAGAAGGTTGTAGTTTATTGAAGAGGAGAGCCAGACAGAAAGATGGCTCTGGAAAAGCTGACCACATATTGCTGGGAGTGGTCGGTTTTTATATTTTCTGGGGCTCTTGAGGTTGTTTCCTGTTCCTGTTTGAGGCTTTGTATTTCCTGTGTCATGTACTTTGACCTGAGTCTGAGTATGCCCTTTTGGTATTGGTGGGTTAATCCTATTATGTCCCCAAAGGTCATGTCTTTTAGCGTTTGGGTGGGGTATGTAGATTTTCCAGACCCATCTTTCATTGTCATTGTCTTCCTAATCTCATAGCTTCTAGCTTCCGGGCCCCCAACCTTTCTGAATGGATTATTACGTCTGCATTTCTAAAAGCTGATTTCTGCTGAGTTTTCTGCCTTCTAAAGATCTTCTCCATTATTCCTTTGGAGAAATATATTCTGCCTTTTTAATATTTCCCAAAATATTTCTTTCTCTGGATTCTTCCCACACTTGTATTGATGTTAGCATGAAGCTTAACAATTTATGAAATACAAATCTAGTGATTTTCTAATTTGCATGTCACCATTGCAAACACAATTTGTTTTGGTTGGACATATACATAAATATAAATATAAATGTGATTCCAGTGAAAGGAATCCAGAAGATCTGTTTCTTCTCTTCTTTCTTGGTGCAACTCCATTGCTGTCAAAAGGGAGCAGCAGCCGTAATGAAAAAAAGAGTGTTTCAAGAGAAAGCCACTGTCCCTGGAGTTCTCCTAAATATCTTAAGTTTGATGCAAGGAAGAAAAGAACATTTGAATTCAGTGGCAGCAGAATATGCACTTTAAGCAAAGATAGTACATTTAACAGCGTTCTGTGCGCCTTTGGCATCTAGTCATGCCGGCCACATGACCACGGAGACGTCCTCGGACAAGCGCTGGCTCTTCGGCTTTGAAACGGAGATGAGCACCAGCCCCTAGAGTCAGAAACGACTAGCACGGTCTCTCTCTCTCTCTCTCTCTCTCTCTCTCTCTCTCTCTCTCTCTCTCTCTCTCTCTCTCTCTCTCTCTCTCTCTCTCTCTCACACACACACACACACACACACACACACACACATTGACTCAACAACTGAGATATCAGAGGATAGCTGCTGTGATTTTGCCCAACGCAAGAAAAGGAAAGAATTTTAACAGAAATTGGTGAAGAAATCAGGGGAAACCAGAATAAGGCTTGGTCTGATGCAGATTTATGAGAGAAAAGCTGTATGTCCTACTTATTTTAATTAAAAATGTTCCACTTAGAATGAGAATAGGAAACACAAAATTTAATGAGGAAAAGAATGGCCGAAATAAATTATCCAAATGTTTTTACCAGAGATTCCTTCCTGTCTTTTTATGACAATGATTTACAATACAAATTTGTGAAATACCATGGCCTTACCCAGAGGTACATAATTAGTTTTTCCATGAGAACAATAATGCAAAAAAATGTTCTGGAACCTGGGGTCAACGTTTCTTTTCTGAATTTGGGAACAGATTATTGTTTCTTGTCACCAGCATAGCTCAGTTTGCATATATAAAGCAGCACAGACATTTGTCATACCACCATATGAGAACGGAAACAGACCAGGAAGCATTTGCACTTTCATTTCAGAATCATTAAGTCTGGCTTTAGGTCTGCCTGTTGCAATTGATTGAAACAGCAGCCAGTTTATTGCACACAAGCCATTTTATTGGTCAGACAGCAGGGAACACCTGGCTGATTCTTTTGGATCATATTTCAGACTAATCTTTGTATGCTAGATATTTATTTTATCATGAAAGATCAGAACGCTGGACTTCCTTTTTGTTTATTAGAATTTATAGTAGTATAGGTGAGACATACCAGTTCGCTTTCATAAACTACATGCTGCACCAGAAATATTTTTTACTCTAGAAGACTGAAATTCAAATAGTAACACCTGTGTTTATCAAGAACTAGTTGAAAACATTTTTATTTTTACTTTGAGACTCATGTGTGATGCAATAAATTTTAGATGCTTAGGACCACGTGACCTAAGGCTGATAGCATCATTATACTTACATTGATGCTCTTGTGATGGAGGTGGTCCATTTAAGACTATTCAAGTGGATCTTTAAAGTGTACTTTAGGCATCCAATCAGTCTTGTGTTTTAGCATGTTTAGATGAAGATGCAATGCCTCCTGGGAGGTGACTATGTGTTTGTATCGCAAGCCATTACTTGTTGTATAGCAAGCCATTATATTTAGAGTTACACTAAGCTGTTTATGAGATTCTTTCAACAGAGACAAAAGTACTAAAAAGATCAAAGGAGGTTGGCTGAGGTGGCTCTACCTTCTTTTTTCTTTTTTTTAACTGTCTAGGAAAGTACTGCAAAGGAGGAGGAAGCCAAGAATGACTTAAACTGCCCATACAACCTGAAGGATTAAAACCATATGACTTTGAACTCCATAGTCTCTTGGTACACTGTCAGACAAGAAAAACAGACTCTTGTTTATTTTACAGTTTAACAGGCACAAAGAGTTTTAATTAGGACATTCTAGAGGAATAATAACCCATAGGATCACAAAAAAGTCTCTTTTACTTATGGTCCAAAGACAGATTTGTGGAACATGCCCAAGATATCTAACTTGCAAACTCTGATGGACAAAATTAATAAATACCAAAACTGTCCATCTTGATCATACTACAGAATATAGAGAAATCCTCCTGGAATTTTATACAGATGAAATCATGTTAACTATAATGCTAATGGTTATATTAAAAAGTAATTGTTTTTCTTGGAAATCAATATACCGTAATAGCCTGCTATATTATTGTTTCTAGGACTTCAGTTAGCTAGAAGGATCAGCCAAATATGTTTCATAGATTCCACATTAAAATATACAGCTTCTCATTGCTAGTAGACATGATAACACATTTATGGAAAATGTATCACCAGATACATTTGCAAGAAAGAGGACCATTATCTAATATAATAGGCTATGTATGGTAAATACTTAATTTTTTATCAAGGGGGAGGAATTATCCCAAGTTAAAAGTTCTTAATCAAAACAACTGCCGTAATATATTTATGGACCAGCATAATACTTAATAAAAGAAAATTACAAAATGAGTGTTTTTGATTGACATATAAATTCAAATTTTTCAAGTAGGATAGAACAGAGAACAGAGAATAATAGAGTCGGAAGGGACCATGGAGGTCTTCTAGTCCAATTCACTACTTGAGCAGGACACCCTATACCATTTCAAACAAATGGTTGTCCAGTCTCTTGAAAGTCTCCAGTGATGGAGCACCCACAACTTCTGAAGGCAAGCTATTCTATTGGTTGACTGCTCTCACCATTTGGAAATTTCTCCTTAGTTCTAGGTTGCTTCTCTCCTTGATTAGTTTCCATCAATTGTTTCTTGCCTTGCCTTTTGGTCCTTTAGAAAATAGATTGATCCCCTCATCTTTGTAGGAGCCCCTCAAATATTGGAACACTGTTATCATGTCTCTCTTAGTCCTTCCTTTCATTAGACTAGACATACCCAATTCCTGTAAGTGTTCTTTGTATGTTTTAGCCTCCAGCCCTCAATCATTTGTGTTGCTCTTCTCTTTCCAGAATCTCAGCATTGGTTTTATATATTGTAGTGACCAGAACTGGATGCAGTATCCCAAATGTGGTCTTACTAAGGCTTTGTGTGATCTTGATTCTATCCCTTTATTAATGCAGCCTAGGATTGCATTGACATTTGTGGCTGCTGCCACACTGTTAGCTCATATTTAAGTGATTGTCCACTAAGACGCCAAGATACCTCTCACAGTTTCTGGCGTTAAACCAAGTTTCACCTACTCTGTACCTATACAATTGGTTTTTCTTGCCTAATTATATAGGTGAATATAAGTGAATAGGAAGACTCCTAAATTTGTCTTGCTTTAACAGAACAAGCCTGTGACCATTATTTCTGATATTTTTTCTTGAAAGATAACCTGATGATAGATTTTGATATTGTTCTTTACACGTAGCCAATAGATTAATATGACAAAGTTATAGTATGGAGCCAGTGGCTGGGCTGATTTGTACAATCTAAATCAATTGGTGGTATAGAGATTTAGGTTTACCACTGCTTGTCAAAAGTAGTAGATATTTCAAACAATAGTGTTTTAAATTGGAATTGTTTCTCAAAGAAATAGCCTCAAATTATAATCCATTGTGCATTATCTCTATTTAAATTGCATTTGATTTTAACCTGCACATAGTGCTTCTTTAGTTTGTTTGCTTTAATTTTAAACAAACCACAATTATGTGGTAAAGCAACTTATAGCAGAAAAAAATTATGGAAATAAGTGTCTTAAACTTTCTCTCTCTGCAGGTCCTACAGTGAGGTAAATGAGGCAAGCTGGTTATGCTAGAAATTGGAGAATTAACAGGGCATGTTTGATGACAAGAGTTTTCCATTGGGAAGTCTGCAGCCTCAGGCATAGTATAATGCGGGATGTTGTGCTGTTTCCAAATTAGAGTATTAGCTGCCTCATTGTCCATTTTCTAAAATTGGTTCCTACCTGTTTCAGACAAAGAAATCCACGATCTCAGGAGTGTATAGGATGTGCATTTCCACTGAAGAATGTCTCCTTATTTTCTTTATAGAAATTTTTTAAAAGGCACTTGTCACTTTCTTTTCCAGATCCAAAAGACAAGAATCCACTTCTGTCATTTTAATTCAAGCAGAAAAGTCATCAGAGTAGAAGAAAGAGCTAAGGAGTTTCACCACTACTGTGGTTCAGTACAAATTGCAGCTTCTTGAACCTCATTTTCTTGAGTTTGTTTTGCTTGCTTGCTAACCAATTACCACCAATGACAAGTTCACTTGCTATTTAGCCTGCAGGCACTGTAATAATGATATGGAGACACTGAAAACATGCTGCAAGAAACTTTTATAAACATCACTTACTGCTGACTTGAAGATAAACTTGCTTGACA
Source organism: Vipera berus (assembly GCF_964194415.1). Taxonomy (NCBI): domain Eukaryota; kingdom Metazoa; phylum Chordata; class Lepidosauria; order Squamata; family Viperidae; genus Vipera; species Vipera berus. The sequence continues at coordinate 202,872,356 of NC_138203.1, forward strand.
ACTAAACTTTCTTTATGTGTAAGTTATACCAAATTTAATATGATTTATTAAAACATAGCTTATTTAAGTGGGCTGTGAAGGAGCGGATCAAATGTTCTTTTATCTTAAAATTCTATATCAAGAAATGTTTACAAGCCCCTCTCTCCCCCCCCCCAAACTGTCTCTTTCTTTTTTTCTTTTTTCTATAAACAGCATCTTTTCCCAATTATCTGCTTAACTGTAATCTATAAAATCACTCTAGTTAAAGCAAACCATATGCATTTCATAAAAGAATGTATGTGTGACATACACAGGCTAGGTTCCTTGGCCAGCTTAAGTGTTCTCTCCATAAGGCCCAACGGTGAAGAGAAAGCGATGGCTACTTGCCATTTTTCCATTCTCTGTGCCTGAACTAGCCTTAGAAAAATCTAACATCATGATGTAAGGAAAGAACTCTATTAATCTCAGCTTCCCAAATGTAAATTAAATAAATAAAGAGCCAGTTGGCTCCCCAAACTCAAACAGTGAGGTTGAAAAAACATACATCATCGACACCTCAGGAATGAAGGTTATTCGGAACTCAGCAAATTCTTCCCTGAGATATTAAATGTGGAGGCTGAAGCTTAACATGGACTCTGTCCCCATAACTGGGCCAGAGTTCACGGCAATACCTCTTGTCCACATGGCTACCTAAAATGATGGTAGTATAATCCCCACTCTGATGTCTAATTTCCTCATTAAAGACTCTTTGTTAATCAACTTTTTAAAATGCTGAAAAAAGAATTCTGAACCAAAGATCCAAATTAATTTCCTACCCATTATCTGCCCTGATCAGTTTTTAATAATATCATACAATGTATTTGATCTACACCTTCCTTTGTAACATCACAAAGAATACTAATGTAAGCATATCAAAAGTTTCTATATCGTCTGGCTTTGATAGGTTTCTCACAGAAGCCTATCAAAGTAAAACTGCCACTCTCCGTAAACAGCTGCTGGGCAGCCTAGTTTCTGTGTCTTGGAAGATGGACAACGAGGAGACCCTGGAAAGTCTTTCAAGCAACAGGAGTCTGCATGAAGCCAACGTTGCTCCTCCTTGCAGTGTAATGGGTCAGTTACCATCTGATTTCTACAGTATAGTCATTATTTTTCATTAAATATTCCAATCATTTATCACAGCACAACAATCTTCTTCATGTTGGACACTATTCAGATGTGTGAACCAATTACTTCCAGAATTGTCACACAACAACATGGGCATGGCTGAGAATTCTGCCACAGAAGTTTAACTGAGGGATGTTCAGTAGATAAAATGGCTTGAACATGTACCATTTCAACAATAATCTTTTCTTGTATGACCAAATGGCTTGTAGCCAATGATTGTAGGTTGCTGTCATACTATTTATGGGCATTTGTAAAGCAATGACATCAGCTAAGCAAACCCCCCAAAAGTTGCAGTTTTGGATAAATCAGTTGATCAACTTCTAATAAAAGTTTTTTTATTCCAGCAGTGATATAAAGTGTTTCACAGTTTCAGCCAGTTCAGCTAAAAGTTTATCTATCTTTCCTTTTGTTTGCCTTAAAAGGTATTGGTTGAAAATAAAAGACTATTGAGGTCAAAAGGAGACAGGTATTTAAAAGAACCTGAATAATAAACTGGTCAGGAACAAGTCCTAGATAGATGATGCCTCTTTCCTCTCAAGTGATTGCAGTCAGGCCTACAATCCTGGGATTTCCTAGTGGTCTCCCACCCAAGTCCAATCCTGCTTAAACTTTTCCCCAGATCAGATAATGTTGTCTAGGGCCATCAACTATGGCAATCTTCTAAGAGGCATCCAAGGCAGCCCAGCCACATGAAAGCAGTCAGTCTTCACATTTGGGTGTAAACATCTATAAGATATGTGCAGACAGTTATTATTATGTAGCATATGTGTATGCATGTCTTTCAAAAACTACAATTTCTTAGAATAAAAACTGTTTTCTTAGGATAAACTGTCACATGAAATATTATAATCTAACAACTTGCTTGATCATAAAACCACAGGATAATGTTTCCCATCTGAATGTATTCTTTATAGGGTTGTAAATGGAATAAAATTACTCAGATACATATAGTGGTACGTATATCCTCCACTCAGAAGAAGATAGTAACATTCAACAGTAGGTGAAAAAAATGAGCATGAAACCAGAAACATTTAAAAAAGTTTTAATGAAACCAATAATTTAATGGATTAAGTAAACTAATTTTAAATAGAAAAGGCAGTCATTTAATAGAATAGGCATGCTTACTTTCTCACTGGGTTTATCTGAACATTAGATATAGTAAAAAATACTTATACCAGTTAAAACGTTTGTGTTTATTCTTCATTCTTTATTTTTTATTGGCCAAGTGTGATTGGACATAGAAAGAATTTGTCTCACACAAGGAATTTCATTTATTTTTCATTTTTGAGAATATACCTTTAAAAAGTGATTATTCTGAGATGAAATTAACCATTCGTTAATCTAGTTTATCATACTGGTTGACGCACACGACATTTATTAAGTTGCGTAGGGTGGGATTGCCATAGAAAAATGATAAATCCCCATTTCAAAATCTAGGGAAATATTCTATTTAAATAAGCAAACAACTTACTCAGTCTGTAAGTTATCTTATATTGTCCAGACATAGGTTGATGTAATGGTTCTTTTTCATGAAATGTATCAATCCTTCTATCAAAAAACCTGGGTCTTCTTAAGTTGCAAATGAAAAGTTCACTTTTTACAACAAGGACATTTATCTGTTTACAAACCCTCTGCTATATTATTTATTGGTTGCAGTAAGTTCTCAGTAGATAAAGTTTGCAATAATACTGTGAACCATAATTATTTCATCATCAGGAAATATGGGTTATGCATGAGAAGCCTGTGGTTACATTTCACAAACTCACATCTCTGTCAAGCTAAAGGCTTCTTCTGTTAGGTTCTGTGATACCTTTGGGAGAAATTCATTTCCTGATTTATAGTACAACAGCTGTCATTTTTTGGCTGCTTAGTTTGAAAATAAGTATAAAAGCATTTTTGTGTTGATGTGTTATAGTCAATATTTCCAGCACGTTTGTAGAAACAAGGTATATTTCTGCAAATCATTTTAACAAAATATTATTTAACAGAACAACAACAAAAAGAATGTTTTAAATCTTTTGTAGCAAAAACAAGAATCTTACTGCACCTTAAAGACCAGGGCTTTTTTTCTTATAGAACTCTCAGAACGGAGTTCCGGCACCTTTTTTGGATGGAACCTTGTAGGGTAGGCAAGGCGGGTTGTATGACATGTGTGAGTTCCAGCACCTTTTTCTTTTACAAAAAAAGCACTGTTAAAGACTAACACATTATCTCATACACCCATGAAATAATAAATGTCAGCCTTTAAATGCCATGAGATCCTTTGTAGTTTTACATTTTTTAAAAAACAAACAAACAAACCCAACTCAGTGAGCAACTGGCCAGTTTATGGGGTTAGACATTTGCAGTCTGTGAATCTTACTCCTGGTTGTGGCTTTGTGTCATCATCCAGCATAAACACTAAACTGTACTCTTACCCCAGGTCGCATCTGTCCTTATCTGAATTGGAGCTATTTGTCTTTTTAACTTTCCATGTTAAAATCATGGGACTTTAACTGTGGGATTGTGGGACAATAATCATAGCCTTGCTCTGGAGTTTCTGAACTGAATTCCATTCATGGGTTTCTCCTGTAAGAGGAGAGGAAGGCAAACTATCCTTTTCTCATTCTGCAGCTCTTTGAAAAATTGCTCCAGAGGGCTTTATTTTCCGTTCCTTTCCTAACATTGGATAATATGACATTAATCTTTCTCCCAGGCTGACCTTTTGTCTTGAGTAGTTCACACATATTGCAGATCTGCTTTCTGGATCAGTCACTGCCAGTTCAGGCTTATTAAGGTGCAATACATAAACTTTTACAGCAAAGATTTGTCCTTTTATGTAGTTGATAATATGTAATAGAGATTGGCCAGAAGAAGATCGTGGTAAATTGCTTCCATATTGTTGTCAATAAGACAACGTGGGCATATCAAGTAAGTCATCAAGAGCTGAGCTCAGTTTACACAAGCGGAAACTTTGTCTTCTTCAAAGATGCCTGCAGTGATTTCGTTCGTTACCTTCTGCTTTTTCCTTATATTCTTTTAATACAGCTTTTCATTTTCTTATTATCTACCCATCCCAACTTTTCCCTGGTGGTTATTCTGTTTGGCTTGCATTTTAGAGCGGATTGATTTTAGCAACTGCCTTCTTTTTACACGTATGTAATTTCATGTGCAGTCCCACGTAACTGTAGGGCCATTAACAAAGGCATTGAGTAGAATGTAAAATCAGCAGAACTGTATTAGGAAGACCCAGACTGAATTAATGATCTCATGGACCTATTGAATGAGTCACTACTGTGCCTTCACTTCCCCTTTCCTAAAATGGGAATAGTGACTTCCTTATGGATGAACAATATATATATATATATATATATATATATATATATATATATATATATATATATATATATATATATATATATATATATATATATATATATATATATATATATATATATATATATATATATATATATATATATATATATATATATATATATATATATATATATATATATATATATATATATATATATATTTGCAGTCACCATCTTTTTTGGGGTTGCAGACTCACGTTCTTTTAATGCCTGATAGAGGGAGGGGGGCAAGAGTCACCAGCAGAAAACACACACACACACACACACACACACACACACAAAAGCTTCAGGTGACTGCACGTCCTGCATTCCCCGTCTCCCTCTTCACACACACACACACACACACACGAAAGCTTCAGGTGACTGCACGTCCTGCATTCCCCGTCCTCCCTCTTCATTCCTTGCTTTGCCTTGCGGGCCAGGTTACTCAGTTCAGTCGGAAAGTCAGCCGCGCCCCGTCCAGCCCCGTGCCGCCCAAATAGGGCCTGTCTCTGCCCCCCCCGTCCAGCCTCCTCGCTCACGCTCTTATTTAACGGCGGCTCTTTTCCTTTCTTACAGCTCGCCGCTCCCCGTCCGGTGTTGCCCCCTCGTTGCTCGCCTGGGATTGTAGAGTCAGTGGCCGAGATCGCTCAGCTCCGGGGACTCCTTCGCGATGCGCAGCGGGCTGCTTTTCTCCTTGGCGCTGGCTCTGTGGGTCACCAATGCCTGGGCCGCCAGCCGAGCGCCTTACCAACAGATCTTGCAGCACAGCCGAATCCGGGGCAGGCATCAAGGGTAAGGCTGCCGAGGAGGGAGACAGCGAAGGGACCGGGAGTGATTTTGGCTGTGGGCTAGCCATTCAGCCCACCACCCCATGCCTCTTGCTTTTTTGGGGTGGGGGGGCGCGCTTGGAAAGAGGCTCAGTACAGCTCTCTTGAAATGGATGGGACGGACGGGGTGGTCGCAAGGCAGAGTGCGATTCTGTGAGACTGAGAGAAGAGAGGGTGGTTTTCTTGATTTAATTGCCATTGATTTCCTACGGGAAAGAGGAAGCTTTTCTTGGGGGTGGGGTGGGGAGAACAGAGCAGCCCCGATCGCCTTGTTCCAGTTCAAGCAGCCAAATCCTTCAGTAGTTCAAAAATGCTCCACCTCTCCCCACAGTCTTTTTTTCTTTTTTTTTGCCAATGAGAGAAAAGCTGGGGCTGATTTGTTTGGGTCCTGGTTCAGAGAAGTCAAAGGCCACTGAGGAAACGAAGACTTGCTCGAAAGCCTAAGGCCGTTTCCTTTGCCAATTGCTGTGTCCCTCCCCAGCAGACAGGCACAAAATGGTATCCTTTATTGAACCAACTGGGTAAGATGGGTAGAAGGGAAAAATTCTGAGTCAGAGAGGTGATCCCGCCCAGATGAAAGTCCAGTGTGGCTTGACAGTTTACGGAATTTGAGACATAGTGCTTAACAGTAGGAAAGGGAACACTGTCCCCATGGAGGTCTCACTGTCTGAGCCTATGATCTTTTTTTTAAGATATCCTTGTGTTCTAAGTAACACAACCAGTCAGACTTTTAAGTAACATTTGTGTCTTGCACCAAAGGTTGCTTAACACAATGATTCCAGGGCTTTTCCTATTCCTGTCACTTTTTAAAACTTTTTGCAGAATGCAGCACTGGTTTTGTTCTTCCCAGATGTGATGAATGGATCTTTGTTCACATCTATGCACTGTGTATCACAAAAGCTTATATCAGGGACAGATATCCTGGTCAACTTGAAGTCCTTCAGATATTTTTGAAGACTGTGGGTCAGCAGCAAAGGCTTGTGAAACTTGTAATTCCAAAAGGAGTAGCAGGTTGTCTATCTTTGATTTGTATGAAAATGCAATTCTTAGTATAAAATATGTCAAACGGTTTGGTCCTGAGGGAAGGATCTCTTCACTCATCTCCTAATGCATACACTTGGATAGGTAAGAATAAAGATAATGGTTTCTGCATTATCTTTTCCTTTTCTTCCCAATTCAAACACTCAAAATGTTAGCAAGAGAAATCACTGCCAGATCCACAATACGGATCCCCCAGTGTGGTGATCTACTGTCAAAACCTGCTTGAATTTCAACAGGGCACTATTTTGCCCAAGGATCTTTTCTTTTTGTTGCATGGTTCGATAATTGGTGTAGGGATCAGAAAAGATTCACCAACTGAACTTGTCTGACAGAGCGGCTGTCCTGCCAAAATAATGGTAGCAGGATGGCAACATCCTGATTACGGATTTGCACTAATGGAAAGCATTTCTATTCATTTAAGTCTTTCTTGTATAACTTTACGCAACCCTCTACAAACTGATCCCACTAAGAATAGTGTTGTTGTAACATGTATGCATTTGCAGTCTGTTTTTCCAATTGCTAACTTGCTTTTTTGAAGACCTCATCTCTCTACCATAAATAGAGAACCGCCTGATGGCCTTGAGAACTATTTGATTGCAATTCATATAACCTGGATGTACAGTATTGACTGCCAGATGCTGGTAACTGTAAATCTATCATGCCTGCAGAGCTCCTATCTGGAATTAACCCAGAGAATTATGATGCCCTTGGACATGGATAGATCTTGTAAAATGGAGTCAAATAACTACTATCTTGGCTTCTGCTCCAGAGACAATGCTGCCAATATTTGTAGTGTAGCCTCTGGAACTGTGAGATGGGTATTTCCTATTGGTGTTACACTACCATACTTGCCATGTCTTCCCAAATGCTACATTTTTTTTCTTTCTCTAATACTCTACCACAATTCTTCCTTCCTCCCCAGTCAGACTAATGAAGTACTTTGTTTTGCTGTGCTTTGGCAATATCTCTCTAATCTCCCCCCACCCCACCCCTCCAAATTAGGATTCCTTCCCATTTTATTTATCATTGCAAAAATCACATACTGGAAAAAAAATGAATAAAGGTGCAGTTTTCTAACTGGCTACCAATGTTTGTGCCCTTCCATTGACTAGCTGGAGAAAGCCCTAGCACAGTGAATAGGAGGAGATGGATGGCAGCACAGAGTGTTAGGACATCTGCACAAAGGTGTGAAAGGATTTCCTGGAGGTGACTCATGGCTGGATTGAACCGTTGCAGCTCATCTTCCAACAGTATAGAATGGAAAAATCTTTGTTTATTCTTTCCCAACGGATAACTGAATTTAAGAACAGTTTCAGAGCTGATTTGGCTCGATGTTTTTCCATTATCCACAGACTATATTAATTGTTCCTGTACTAAATGTCCTTTTTCTAATTCTGCAAACCCAATGAGAGGGTTAATGTTTAAAACAAAGCTTTGAGAAAGCTTTAAGAGAATCTGTATTGCTGAGTGAGAAGTCCCTTGGTTCAACAGAAGGTGTCTTTTGCCTCATAATAAAATAAATCAGTTTTTTTTCTCCCCTTTTCTTCCTGTTAAAGTACCATGTCTGCTCCAAAAGGCAGAAACAAGTACAGAAAAAAGGAGGAGCAATCTCAAAAAAGAGACTCTTGGCCTTGGCCTTTTAGAGAGGAAATGGGATTCCTTAGATTAAAGGCCAAACATTTTTGTGGTTCAAATGTGTTTAATGGCTTCCCTTATCTTTATTTGAGCAATTGTAAAAAAAATTGGAGATAAAGTGACAGTGATTTACACAGGGCTATCTGTTTGGTTCATGGTACAAAGAATGCCATTGGGCAGATTACAGCTTCTTCATAAAAGCTCTGCCCAATACTGTTCTTGCCCAAAAGGCAAACAACATGTATTCTCCTTCATTGGTACAACATATATGTATGAATGCACATATGTCTGCTATCTGTCTGTCTGCATTTATTGTATATCCTGACACAATGCCAAAGAGCTTTTCGTGGTTTACAGATATGCAATACAGTTAAAATAAACATGGTCAGATTAAAAAAAAAATCAAAGCATAGCATGTGCACCTATAAAACATGAACACTCCAACAAGCATCAACCTATACACCTCAACCAAGATAAGATTACAACCTTAATTCCTTCCAGACTAGCTCCATTTTAAGCTACTTTCATAAGGTAGTTGGGAATAACATGATTTCCACTGTGGGGGGGAGCATTCCAATTACTTTGGACCCCCTCACCTCTCCTGAGCCTTGGAGCCCCTCATTTTATCAGCAAAATGGGAAACTCACTGATCAAACAGTCAGGCAGAGCTCTTGATGCTGGTTCTTTCTTAATGGGAAGGTAAACACCCTAAACATAACAGTTAGGCACAGCTGAAAAACTAAGAAGTTAAAGAGTTCTGCCTCCCTTATTGCTTTGAAAAAGGCCCAAACATGGGCATTTACCCATGCTTGAGCCTATTCACTTTTTGTCTTTCACTATCAATGCTTTAGGTCAGGGGTTCCCAATCTTGGCAATAAGATGAGTGGACATCAATTCCCAGAATTTCACAGCAGTCATGCTGGCTGGGGAATTCTGTGAGTTGAAATTCATACATTTTAAAGTTGCCAAGATTTAGAAACTCTGCTCTAGATGCTGCTGCTTCATCTCCTGGAGGCCCATGGTCAAATCAATGAGCTACTTGGGATTAATCAATTAAAAAGAGGGCACTCATGGGAGATTTTTATCAGTTGCCATGGCTAGCAGTGAATTGGGGTCTCAGCAGGTTTACCCAGCAGATGGAGAAATTCCTTGCAGATCCACAAGATACTTGCATCATTCAAATAAGTCCAACACTGCAGAGGTCATGGAAGTTGTCAACTGTCTTTGAACTAGCAATTGATGATTAAGGCAATGGGGTGATGGTAATACTCCTATATTACAATCATATAACAAATCTTCAATAGCAGACAAGGTGTAACATATGTCTTCCCATAATAATGAGACAATTCACGGTTCCTCTTGACCCTTACTAGAATCAAGGTTTGTGGCAAGATTTGACTGTATGTTTTAAGCAGGGCTAAAGAGGTAAGCTAAGGCTCCTAATTACCTCACACATCAGGGTCCTCCCTTGGCTAATAGATCTGAATGCTCAGCAGATGATGATCTATTGGTGTTGGGTGACTTCAGTCTTCATAAAAATGACACTGGTTACCAGTCTAACTGTCTTAAATTTCTTGATGTCTATGGAGATTCTCAGTCATCCAGGTCATGGTTGTCCCAAAGATGCTTTTTCAAGAAGCAACTGGACTTTCTTTGTTTTTTTTTCCTTGAAGATGTCTCACTTCTTATCCAAGACTCTTCCTCAGAATTGAAGAAGCTTCTTGAATGAGAAGCAAAATGTCTTCAAGGAAAAACAAAGAAAGTCCAGTTGCCTCTTGAAAAAGCACCTTTGGGAACTGGATGACTGAGAAGAGTTTAAGACACTTAGACTGGGAAGCTTTCAAATCAGAGACTTTGTATTGCCCAGATGAAATTCCTGTGCAGCCTGAAAGTTTGTTGATTTTGAGATATGACATGTACTCCAGGAATATAAATGCTGGAACTATGGTTGAGATTGCTGATGGCCAACCTCTATATTCTGAACCCATCATGGAGTGTAGTGAATCTCTACATTTAACCTCTGGTAATAATTAGGAGTTCTTGTACTTTGTATGGCTTCCCCCTACATTTTGTAGTCCATTTCCTGTCTATAGATTCAAAATCCCCATATTCATTTATATCATGATGATAATCACCTTTGAGTCCATGGGATGGAAAATTCCTTAAGATGGAAAACTCACAGTCTGGAATACATCAGTTAACATTTCACAAGGAGTAAACTCTCTTGCCTTACTTTCCAGATATTTGGATTATGGCTAAATAAATTTATTGATGATCTTCCTCCTTTGCCAATGTCACCCATCATTTTTTTTAAAACAATGGTTTTAAGTAGTCCCTAACCGTTAGGCATCACTACCCTAATTCCTAAACTCTTAGTAATTTCTAAACTCTTAGTACATTGCAGAAGCAAAAAGTATTTGCTAAGTAGACTATTGTCACAAATATTTGCAATTTTTCTCCAAAGATTCTACCACTATAATAATAAAAATCTGTGCAGATCTTCAGTACCTATGTGACAGTAGCCTCTAGCTAGAGAATGTGTTCTTTGACTTGCCAGTGTTCAACTATTTGGGCTACTATATTTTCTTTCTAGGAAATCTGATGGATCCAGCTAATCCATTTTGTCAGTTGTGTATTTCTGCACTATCAGAATTGTATAGCATTTCTTGGGTTTTTCCAATTACCGGTATTATTATCCAAATTTGCAAGTCTGGCCAAACCACTGACTTGGCTTTCCCAGAAGGGTGTTCCCTTTCAGTGAAATTTCAGAGTTTAGTAACCTTTCTTCAACTTAAACAGGCACTTGCTTGTCAAACCAGATATTTAACACAAACATCATGTATATATACATTTGTATGTGTACATATAATCCTCACTGTCATCTTTATCAATTATTTTGCCAAGTTTCCTATTTTAGAATGAATTGCTTCCTGTCTCTGTATACTTGGCCATGTGGTATTAAATTATTCTCAGTCATTCAAGATATTTCATATAGCTGGAATGTAGAACTGAATAGTTAGGAATATACCATCCAATTGAGTTTGTCTTTTGGTAACTATATCAACAGTTTTGACAGGCCTTTTAAAAAGCTTGTGGCTCTTCCAAGGATAATTCAGAGATATTTTTTATTCCTTTTATTTAATGCCGTGGAAAAAATGAATAAAACAAATCAAAGGTCCAGGCTTCCGGTTTGCATGTGCGGTGCTGGTGGATATGCCGGGAGAAGCTCTCTGTCCCCCCCCAACCATCCGGTCTTTCTTCCTCGGAGGACCCTGCAAAGGGTTAAAAGTCACCCTGGAGGAGTGACCACCGTGAGGAGGCTCTCTCTGCGATCACGGAAGGGTGGCAGCCCTCTGTTTGATCCAGAGTTACTCCTCTGGCCCGAAGAAGAAGAGATCGGCCATTAACATGGCCAATCACTAAGCCGTTCCCTGCCGAAAGCCAAAATCACCATCAAGCACAACGAAGCAATCTGGAGGATTTGAGTGAGACCTTACCCTTCTTACTTCCCTAATTACTTTCCTGTGGGACTCTCTTGAAAATCTTTTCCCTCCTTCTTGAAAGATCGGCGACTGCTTACTTGGGGATTTACAACCTTAAAGCCTCAAAGAAATCAAATGACTAAGCTGAATAACTATGCAACCCTATCTGTACCTGTGAAATTTTTGGGCCACTAAAAAGTTTTTATTGCTTATTTTTACGGGGACCTACTACCCTATTTACTACTAAAAATAAATTAATTGGATAAAAGACATATTAGTCTGCAAACGATTGTACATGGTATTGAGGACATCTTGTGGGGAAACCTGTATAGCAAGTAAACCTTTTTTTTTGCTCTGAGATCTGGCTCTAACAGATTTGTCCTTGACATTATCTTTAAAGATAAAAATTGGGAACACCTGGCACTGAAAACAACCTTTAGGAATAGTGGAGGTGGACATTTATTGACTTTTATTAAAATAGCCTCCACTAAAGGCCTATCTGTAAAATACTAAAGAAATGGAAGAATATATTCCACCACTTGACTATAAACTCATACTTAATACAATTTTGGCAATGACTGCAGAAATAAAAGCCAGACTTAAAGACAAATCTGACAGCACAAACTCACCAAATGAGACTCTTACTTCAATTGATGAACTGACAATCCAGAAACATACAGAGGGATGAGGAATTTAACAACAAAACAAGGGACTTTAAAGTACAACAATCTACTGAGAGCCTTGATGTCCAAACTTTGATTTCAACTATAAAACCTACAATCCAACAAGCAACAGAAGCTGAAGAAAGCAATACTAAGATGTAGGATGCCAAAGGCCTTCAAATACAGTACACCAAGACTTCAACCAACCAAACAATAACTACAACACCAGACATTACCTCTTACCTAAGCCAGATAGTTTTGAAAGAAGAAGACCAGATTGAATTAATGACAACTGCACTACGCCAAACATGGAGATTGGATTTACTGAAATGAAAATTTATTGACTACAAAGGGGTCACTCTATGAAAAATTGATAACTGGATGGTCTCCCTGGATTCAAACAATGTGCATAGGAAGAAAGGGAGACACATTTGAGAAGCTAAAGGCAATGATATGGAAGCCTCCCTGGCACAAGAAGAAAGCTAGAGTTAGATTTAAATAATAACAATAATAATAATAATAATAATAATAATAATAATAATAATAATAATAATAATAATAATAATAATAATAATGATGATGATGATGAAATTTTCTTCTTTTTCTATTGTAATTGTTGGGGCTTGCAATAATAAAGGTTAAATTTTTCTCTCAACAGGCCAAGGAGAACTGTTAAAAGCTATAAACTGAGTCTATATTTAGGATCTAGATTTTTAAGGGAATGAAAATTAGCTACAAACAATAAAACATACTTTGTTAACTATAGATGAATTGTAAGGATGACAAATAGAATATGTATGTATTTCAGATATGATAATTACTGTATAATGAAATAGATTAGCTATCAGAACATAACTTTGAATTATAGAATTTCCAATGATTTAATAAAAGATACTATTTTAAAAATTGATGAACTACTAAGATGATAAATGGAATATATTTGTTGTAATGATAGAGCTAAAATTTTCTTAATGGGCTAAGGGGAATCTTTAAAAGATACACATTGATTTTATACTTAACTTTTAGACCTTTAAACGAAAGGAAAATTAGCTATTAGAATTGACTTATATTACAGAATTTGGAAGGATACAACAAATGATATTTTTTCAATACTTGGTGAACTATTAAGATGTTAAATAGAATAAATTTGTATAACATAAGAATGCACTGAAATGAACAATATATGTATTTTAGACAGGATAATTACTATATAATGAAATGGGGGAAATGTGGGCTACCCCAAATTAAGTTTTCTTTTATATATTATAGGCTAGTTCAGAATATCTTATTCTAATTAGGTAAACCTTAAAAACAGGACATGGATATGTATATGTGAAAATATATTGAAAATTGTTGTAATTGATTGTGTTATAATTAGAAATGTATTAATTTGATTAATTTGACTATGCTATCATACCTAAGGGAATTGGAGAGAGAATTCTTGTTGATGTAACTTGACCTATCTACAAATGACTTTGTTATTTACTATTGTTTACTTTTAATTACCCAACCACCGTATTGCTTCATAAATACCTGAATGTAAAACTAAAAAAAATCAATAAAACTTGTATTAAAAAACAAAAACAAATCAAAGGTCCAGATGCTGTCAACCTATACATGTGTATCTGTATTACGGTAAAGGTAAAGTTCCCCCGCACATGCGTGCTAGTCATTTCCGACTCTAGGGGCCGGTGCTCATCTCCGTTTCAAAGCCGAAGAGCCAGCGTTTGTCTGAAGACGTCTCTGTGGTCATGTGGCTGGCATGACTAGACGCCAAAGGCGCACGAAACCTTCCCACCGTAGTGGTTCCTATTTTTCTACTTGCATTTTTACATGCTTTCGAACTGCTAGGTTGGCAGAAGCTGGGACGAGTAATAGGTGCTCACTCTGTTACACGGTACTCAGGATTTGACCTGCCAAACTGCCGAGCTTCTTATCAACAAGCTCAGTGTCCTAACCCACTGAGCCACCATGTCCCTTGTATTACCGTACTTAGCTTGTAATCAACCTTGACAAAAGATATTTTTGTTTCCTGTGTCAAAGCAGTAAATGAAATCCAGATATCTTAGTCAGTTAACTTATTTTGGCATCGGAGGGACAAAGTCTCAAAGCAATTGGTCACCCATCACAGTTTAACAATACTGCACAACAACAATAATTCTAGGTTGCTCTTCCTTGCCACCCAGAATCAGCTGTTTGAAACAGCCATTCTATGTAATTTTATCAGCTGGCCTACTCTACGTATGAAAAAAAATCTCTGGTTTCATTTCCTCCCCTCTGAAATGTGTTTTCTCATGAATCAAATGAAACAGATAACATTAAAGTTCAAGATACATGTTGAACTCAAAGATGAAACAAATCAAGTTGATATATGTCAAAGATAAAAGGCTTTTAGAAGGCTTTGAATGTAATGCAAGCAAATTATGTTAATCCTTTCAATGGCCTGTTTATCTAGGAATTGCACTGAGATTTTTATCTAGTGAACTGTAGACAGAGTTGCTGGATCATAATTCCCACTCTTCCAAACAATGGAAGTGTTGAGATGATATGAGTTATATTCCAACCTCCCAGAGTGTAGTAGATTGTGGAAGGCTGCCCAACAATTTTATTGGTCTACTGTTATGATATTATCTCCTTGCAAATGTAAACTAAGTTTTCTTTCCTTTTATTTAGCTTATAAAAACATTCTAACCCAATGGTGGCTCACTTCAACCTCAGTAGCAATTCTAGTTAAATATAGGATCAGATTCATAAGAAATGAATATCCCAATTCCTATGATGTTTAGCTAACTTGGATTGACTACTACAAGATGTGGGATGTCCACTAGTATTTTTTAAAAGCAAAATTAATATAATGACAATAGGTCTTGTATTAGTAACTGGAACCTCATTTGCGCAGACTAGTTAATAGACTTGTTCCTAGGTATTGTTAATTTCTTGAAGTTTTTCTTAAGAAGTTGAGTGTAGCATGTTATCTTTCCTCAACCTTACCTTTCGATGGAAGGCACGTTGTGAAAAATGATTGCCCAAAGCAGAGCTTTGTTGCTAAGTGATTATTTAATTAGGGACTCCCACATCCAAATCCAACTTTAAGGAGTATCCATACAATCATTTGATCTTCATTGGGAGATCACACAAAATACTGTACACTTCCAGCAGCATTTGATTTACATTCCCATTTCACAGTCAACCACATTTTTAGACTGGATTTGACATCAGGTGCTTCCCAAGGACCTAGGATATGCAGATATGGTTTTTTAACCATTTCAGGATGTAGGTTATTCCAAGTAAAGCTGCCTTTTGCAATTGACTAATGCTGATTTCCCCTTCATGGATTACTGCCTTGTCGTGGCGAAGGGGCTTGCGTAATTCAATGAAGCTATGAGCTATGCCGTGCAGGGCCACCCAAGACGGAAAGGTCATAGCAGAGAGTTCTGACAAAACGTGATCCACTGGAGAAGGAAATGGCAACCCACTCCAGTATCTTTGCCATGAAAACCCTATGGACAGTACCAAAAGGCAAAACGATATGACGCTGGAAGATGAGCCCCTCAGGTCGGAAGGCGTCCAATATGCTACTGGGGAAGAGCAGAGGGCTAGTACTAGTAGCGCCAGAAAGAATGAAGCGACTGGGCCAAAGCCGAAAGGACGCTCAGCTGTGGATATGTCTGGTGGTGAAAGGAAAGTCCGATGCTGTAAAGATTTTTTCTCCATAGGAACCTGGAATGTAAGATCCATGAATCAAGGAAAGCTGGACGTGGTCAAACAAGAGATGACAAGACTAAACATTGACATCTTAGGTATCAGCGAACTAAAATGGACAGGAATGGGTGAATTTAATTCAGATGACCATCAGGTATACTACTGCGGGCAAGAATCCCTCAGAAGAAATGGAGTAGCCTTCATAGTCAATAAAAAAATAGGAAAAGCAATACTGGGATACAATCCTCAAAATGACAGAATGATCTCAGTTCGAATCCAAGGCAAACCATTCAATATCACAGTAGTCCAAGTCTATGCCCCAACCACCGGTGCTGAAGAGGATGAAATTGACCGGTTCTATGAAGCCCTACAGCACCTTATAGAACTAACACCCAGAAATGATGTCCTTATCATCATGGGGGATTGGAATGCTAAAGTAGGAAGCCAAAAGATAACTGGAATAATAGGCAAGTTTGGCCTTGGAGTACAAAATGAAGCAGGGCACAGGCTGATAGAATTTTGTCAAGAGAATACGATGGTCATAGCAAACACTCTTTTCCAACAACCCAAGAGACGGCTTTACACATGGACATCACCAGACGGTCAACACAGAAATCAGATTGACTATATGCTCTGCAGCCAAAGATGGAGAAGCTCTATACAGTCAGTAAAAACAAGACCAGGAGCTGACTGTGGCTCAGACCATGAGCTTCTTGTTGCAAAGTTTAGGCTTAAATTAAAGAAAGTAGGGAAAAGCGCTAGGCCAGTCAGGTATGAATTAAATCATATCCCTGTTGAATATACAGTAGAGGTGACAAATAGATTTAAGGAATTAGATCTGATAGACAGAGTACCTGAAGAACTATGGACAGAGGTTCGCAACATTGTACAACAGGTAGCAACCAAAACCATCCCAAAGAAAAAGAAATGCAAGAAAGCAAAATGGCTGTCTGAGGAAGCTTTGCAAATAGCTGAGGAAAGGAGGGAAGCGAAAGGCAAGGGAGAAAAAGAAAGATATGCCCAATTAAATGCAGAATTCCAAAGAATAGCTAGAAGAGATAAGAATGCCTTCTTAAATGAACAATGCAAAGAAATAGAAGAAAACAATAGAATAGGGAGGACCAGAGATCTTTTCAAGAAAATTGGAGAGATGAAAGGAACGTTTCATGCAAAAATGGGCATGATAAAGGACCAAAATGGCAGGGACCTAACAGAGGCAGAAGAGATTAAGAAGAGGTGGCAAAATTACACAGAAGAACTATACAAGAATGAGCTTAACGTCCCTGATAATCACAATGAGGTGGTCACTGACCTCGAGCCAGACATCCTAGAATGTGAAGTGAAGTGGGCCTTAGAAAAGCTGAGCAACAACAAAGCTAGTGGAGGTGACAGTATTCCAGCTGAGCTATTCAAAATCTTAAAAGACGATGCAGTAAAAGTGCTACACTCAATTTGCCAGCAAATTTGGAAAACTCAACAGTGGCCACAGGATTGGAAAAGATCAGTTTACATTCCAATTCCAAAGAAAGGCAGTGCCAAAGAATGTTCAAACTATCGCACCATTGCACTCATTTCTCATGCTAGTAAAGTTATGCTTAAAATTCTACAAGCTAGACTCCAGCAGTATGTGGATCGAGAACTACCAGAAGTACAGGCAGGATTTCGAAGAGGCAGAGGAACTAGAGATCAAATTGCTAACATACGCTGGATCATGGAGAAAGCTAGAGAGTTCCAGAAAAACATCTACTTCTGCTTCATTGACTATGCTAAAGCCTTTGATTGTGTGGATCATAACAAACTCTGGCAAGTCCTTAAAGAGATGGGCATACCAGACCATCTTATTTGTCTCTTGAGAAATCTATATGCGGGCCAAGAAGCAACAGTGAGAACTGGACACGGAACCACTGATTGGTTCCAAATTGGGAAAGGAGTCCGGCAAGGCTGTATACTGTCGCCTTGCCTATTTAACTTATATGCAGAGCACATCATGAGAAAGGCAGGGCTAGATGAATCAAAAGTTGGAATTAAGATTGCCGGAAGAAACATCAACAACCTAAGATATGCAGATGATACCACTCTAATGGCAGAAAGTGAAGAAGAACTAAAGAGCCTCGTGTTGCGGGTGAAGAAGGAGAGTGCAAAACTTGGGTTGAAACTAAACATTAAGAAAACCAAGATCATGGCATCTGGCCCTCTCAATTCCTGGCAAATAGATGGGGAAGAAATGGAGGTAGTGACAGATTTTATTTTCCTGGGCTCGAAGATCACTGCAGATGGGGACTGTAGCCAAGAAATTAAAAGACGCTTGCTCCTTGGGAGGAAAGCCATGGCAAATCTAGACAGCACACTAAAAAGCAGAGACATCACCCTGTCAACAAAAGTGCGTATAGTCAAGGCTATGGTCTTCCCAGTTGCAATGTATGGCAGTGAAAGCTGGACCATAAGAAAGGCTGAGCGCCAAAGAATTGAAGCCTTTGAACTATGGTGCTGGAGAAGACTCCTGCGAGTTCCTTGGACTGCAAGGCGATCAAACCGGTCAGTCCTAGAGGAGATCAACCCTGACTGCTCTTTAGAAGGCCAGATCCTGAAGCTAAAACTCAAATACTTTGGCCACCTAATGAGAAGGAAGGACTCACTGGAGAAGAGCCTAATGCTGGGAAAGATTGAGGGCAATAGAAGAAGGGGACGACAGAGAATGAGGTGGCTGGATGGAGTCACTGAAGCAGTAGGCGTGAGCTTAGATGGACTCCAGAAGATGGTAGAGGACAGGAAGGCCTGGAGGAACATTGTCCATAGGGTCGCGATGGGTCGGACACGACTTCGCAACTAACAACAACAATGCTGATTTTGCCAATGCCAATGGTGTTCAGATGGAATTACACTCAAGGCACTTATTATTATTGATAATTTTTGCTTTCTTTTGCCAGAATTATTCTACTTCTATTTGCAGATCTTTATATTTTGTGATTTACTTATTATTAAAAATTGAGTTAATTGAGTTTCTCATGAGGTCATTTTTACTGTTTAATGGTAGAACTAGATAAGAAGATAATGTTGGAGTTGGAAGATAATTGATAGGTAGCTTTCCTATCAAGTCACTTCTTTATAGTTTTCTCTCTGTCTACCTGTCCTATTGTCAACAGTTCTTATCTGTAAGCTGAAACAGAGTGTGAGAAATATATTATTGCTTTTCTTTCAAAAGTAGAGGCTGTTGGCCACAACTTGTCACCCTCTCAAAATTTCCTTTGTTGTTTCTTCTATATTACTTAATACATTGTTTTCTCTATACCAAGCTTATAACCCCATACGGAAATCACATATGAATTCAGCTTTATATACTTTTATATTTATACACAAAACATTTCAAGGAATATTGGAGGAGTAGCATATCAGTGTGCATTGTGCTGTTACAGTAGTATAACTGTGAAAAAGTATGGGTGATGACTTTGACACCATATTAAGTCTGACAGGAGAATCCTGTCTGTTAGGAAATGTCAACTGATGGGGCCAAAGAAGAAAACATTTTCTATTGTAACATCTGGCCTTTGCAACATCATTCTCCTAAAGATCAGATTGGCTTCAAATCTAAAGCCATTTGCAAGACTTTAAAGACATGACATTGGCACCCAGAATTGGGGAACAGGTATGCAATAAAATCTGCATAGTTGTGTAGAGTTTTTTATACCTTAGCTGCAGATTATACTATATCATTTGTTACAGGGGTTTATGTATTTTTATATGTTTAAAAATATATATTGTGTACTTTTGTATTGCTTTTAACTGCTGGAAGCTGTCCAGAGTCATGAATTTAAGATAACAGGTTATATACCATAAATCAAACCAGCCTTATCATCAAACTATGAAGCTATATAGTCTGGCGACTGAAAATTGCTTAAAATAGCTTTCACAACCATGCACACATGAGACATCTTGAATCATGGTTGTAAGAATGTTCAGGCAGTATAACTAACGAGACTTGGTGGTCCACTGACTAGCTGCCTTGATAGAAAACATACCGTTCTAACTTAAGCATTTAAAATTATTACGATTGTCAGAGGGGGAAAAGGTATTTTTTTAGTATTAATTCAAAGGAAGACAAACCCCACTCTTGCTTTAATGTCGAATTCCAGTTGAGTTTACAGTATTATATTATTTGCAGTGTTTATTGCTGATGTATTGTCAAAGACATGTTTGAATACCAATCTATAAATGGAGAAATGAAAAATAATGTTTCTCTTTTGATTTGTAGCCCCAATGTTTGTGCCGTACTGAAACTCATCGGAACCAACAAAAAATACTTGCCAAGTTGCAAACTGTGGTACCAGAAGAAAATATGTGGAAAATCAACGTAAGTAAGGTTTAAGAAAAGGAGAACATTTTTCTTTTTGTGCTCAACAGCCATGCAAATGAATAATGAAGTAAGGTTTTCTTCCTGGCTTCTTCAGCCCCATGAGGGATATCTGCAAATCAATCTGAGGTCTGTACTGGCAAATCCAACAAGCATTGCCCAAAGCTTCCTGGAAAAAAATGGCCTTGATACATACGCTTGGAAGAAAGAAGCAATCTGCACTCAGTTAGGAATTTATACAGGCTGGCTGACTGCCAGTCTTCTGCTAAAGTCTTCTAGTCTTCTGAGAAAGGTGTATCCTCCCCAAGGTCAGATAAATTTCGAATTTGAGGGATGAGATAAATATAAGTATCATGAAAGATTCGGAGAGCTAACTTGGCCTGAGTAATTTATAGGTTGATCATCTGTGATGATAAATAAGTTTCTACATAAGATGAAATCAACATAAGTTAGAAAAGGGAAAGTATGTCTTAAAGGAACCATTGTCTTAGAGCAAAAGCATGTAAGTGTTTTTACCTCAATGGTTGCAAGTAAGTAGGGCTGGCAAAGTAGTGGGTCCAGGATAAAATTTTGCTTAGTTTAATTTACATGGAAAAAAATTATACGAAAAATTAATTACAGATCAATCAAGTCAGTTTAGTGATACCAATTCTGCACTGATTTAATAATTTCCTCTAATAATCACATTAACATTTACAGTTTTCTGGCAGTGTTTGGAGAGTTGTATGGACTATACTGACAACTTTACTGACAACTGTTCCCTTCTGCATTTGAAGTTCCGATGTTGACCACAAGGGATGCACTTTTATAAGGAAGCCTCAGCACCATGGCATTATGGTGGTTTTGAATTCCAAAATATAATGCTCTTCTCTGGGAAAAAAAATAGAGACACTATTCCTATTTTTTTTTCTTTTTGTAGTTCAGAAGGGCTGTAAGAGAAGGTTGATTGGGAACATGCAAGATCAAATAATGTTTTTTAAAAAATGACAGTTTTATGATTTACAATGCTCAGTGTAGAGAGCAGGGGGCATAATCTTGATGTATAATGGATAGATGAGATCCATTACCTAAGCAACAAGGGAGGAAAAACCCGAGTTCAAAACATGCAGGAAGTATGCAGAAATGTTTCAGATACTGACACCTCTCTAATTCACATGGGTATTAGAAAAGGAGGACGTATAAACACAGTCAGATTTGCCAGATTCTGTTATTATAGCTACTCTCAATAAAAGTAGTCTTAGCCTTCCTAACCATGGTCTAGTCTACGCGGTGAGGCTGCCACTCAGAAATACTTTGCCAAAAATGTAAAGTGAGGATTGACAAAATGTCCAGATGTGGATTGGAAAGGACCCAACAAGTGCTCATTTATGGCTTTGTGCCAGCCTGCAGGGAGATTTTGAAAAGATGTCCCATGGACTTAAGTTAGGTCCTGCCTTTCCATTATTTAAGCACAGAATTTGAAAGAAAGAGGGGTGGTTGGCTTATCAAATTGGTAGGTGACAGAAAGTTGGCAAGGGTTATCAATGCCGGGGAGTACATAATCAAAATTCAAATGATCTTGACAGGCCTAAACTAACAAGAATGAAATTTAACAGAAATAAATTTTAAGTCCAACATTCAGCAACAAAAGAATAAAAAGCAGGTGGGATAGGTGAGAGCAAACTTGGCAAAAGTATACGTGAAAAGGATTTAAGTACCTTGTTGTAGCTTGAATGTGAGCCAGCATGGTTAAAAAAAAGCGTGAATGCAATCATAGACTATAGGAACAAAGTAAGACTGGTGAGATCATGAGAAGTAGATTCTCAACTTTTATGCTATATATGTCAAACTTTGAGTACTTAACTGATCATAGATGTTTCATTTGAAAAAGTACAATGAAAAACTGGTAAATGTCCAGAGGAATTGCTGTAAGGAGTGACTGAAGGAACTTGGGTATCTTTAGCCTGAAGAAAAGATTAATAAGGGGTGGCTTGTATATTTTATGCAAAAGATGGAACTTGATGCTCTGGATGGCAGAGATGTATGTAATTCTAGTGTCAATCTCTTTGGATTCATTCCTTACTCCCCTCCCTCCCATTTTCTTGCTTCATGTTTTGATAGGTTTTTTTCCCTATGAAACACCAGCAACAACACAACTATATCTATCTATCCATCCATCTATCTATCTATCTATCTATCTATCTATCTATCTATCTATCTATCTATCTATCTATCTATCTATCTATATCTATCTCTATATCTATCTATCTCTATATCTCTATATCTATCTATTGATATATAGATATAGATATATAGATATATAAAGGTATCTGAAAGGCATCTGAAACAACTGAGACATTCACAGAATGTCTGGAAAATCCTTACTTGGGTCATAACAGTTAATAACAGTAAATTTATTAAAGCACTTAATCACCAATATATTAAAAACATTTTTGGACTACTTATTTCTTGTTCCACCACAAATTTTAAGCAGTTGTTAAATCAGAATTGCTACCCTGTAGCAGATTTTTAGTTTCCACTTATATATACTGATCCCTAGACAAGAGGTCTTTCTCTTACAGAACAAAAATGTGAGGGGTTTTTTTAAAAAAAAAACTGTAGTTATGGGTTTTAATTAAGTATTAAGAATTGGTACACAAGTAATGTATAGCAATAGCAATAGCACTTAGACTTCTATACCACTTCATAGTGCTTTACAGCCCTCTCTAAGCAATTTACAAGTCAGTATATTGTCCCCAACAATCTGGGTCCTCATTTTACTGACCTTGAAAGGATGGAAGGCTGAGTCAACCTTGAGACAGTCAGGATTGAACTCCTGGCAGTTGGCAGAATTAGTTTGCAATACTGCATTATAACCATTGTCCCATCACAGCTCATTATATATGGTTCATTAATAGCATAAAACTTTTTAACTGAAGATGAAGATGGCTGTAAACTAGTGTTTCTCAACCTTGGCTGAAGACGTGTGGACTTCAACTCCCAAAACTCCTCAGCCAGCGTGCTGGTTGAGGAATCCTGGGAACCGAAGTCCACCCATCTTTAAACTGTGAAGGTTGAGAAACACTACTGTAAATCATTGGGAGACTTCAGTAGTTGCAATATACTACGTTTAGACATACAGACAGAGATGATAGACAGCTAAAAGCTTTGAGCAGTGAAATGGGAGATAACTTAAATAGAACCAATTATTCAGAAGAATGATGGGTTCATCTTTTCTTTTAAGATGGACCTGGACTACCATCTATTAAGGATATTTTATTTTGTAGACTTCCATGTTGTTGACTGAAACAGCTCCTTCCATAGAAGCTATCATTTATGTGCAAGCAATTATGTGCAATTGCTCCTATCCTGAGGTCTTCCTGTCCTATGCATGTACCATAGAGATCAAATAAATCTTGCAACACTTGTGGACAATGTAACAATAAAGATAATAAAGTTCAGAGAAATTGGTAAAAATACTCATGCCAAGTTATCAAAAGACAAAATGTTTGTAAGATTCACAGCTTTGAATCCTACCTAAAGCTAATCCAAACATGAATAGCTTATGATACCTGTAACACGCTAGCAAATTTCAGATTAAAGCAAGTTTTTCAAGATAGCTTTTCATACCTTGAAAAGAAAACACATATGATAAGACATGTAAACAGTATGTAGAAGGGACTGGATCGTTGTTCTGTTTTAAATGTGGATGTAGGTTTTTCTTACTTCCTTGTGCTTATCTTTACTAGAAAACCACATTTGCATGACAAGCACAAACACTCTCTGATTTCAACAACAAAAAGACATTGTATGAAAGTCTCTGAAAGTCCTTGACATCTCCCCAAAAGGAGATCTAACTCAACATCTGGAAGGTACAAGTAGAAATAGTCAATAGAAAAGGCAAAGGAAGCATTTCCAACTCATTCCTATATTATGTCATGAACTATTTTTCAGACTACTATGACAATAGGTAATATAATTCCTTTTTTTAAAATTGGTCACAAACTTAGGAAGGATATTTGGAAGTGGTTTGCCATTGCCTCCTCCCTGCGGCTGAGGGGGAATGACTGGCCCAAGATCACCCAGCTGGCTTTGTGCCTAAGGCAAGGCTAGAACTCTCTATCTTCTGGGATTACTAGCTTGATGCCTTTACCACTACAACAAACTGATTCTTTTCATGATCTCTTTAAGTATGCTAATTATTCCTTATCATTTGAACTTACTAATGCACATAAAAGATTATTTCCTGATTGTAAAAAAATTTTGATTGTGGATTTCCAGTCTCAAAATATCAGATTGGTTCCTCTCTTCCTGAATTTTAACAGTGGTAATTTGTTCCATCTCGATGACCTTTTCAGCTAAAATGGAACACAATGTTATAAAGAAATAAAGTATTAATAAATAAATTAATAAAGTATTAATAGGAGTTGCTGATAGTGTTGGGAGGCCCTTCCCTCCAAGAGCATATCAAGGGACTTAATGGAAGAGGATGTGAATATTATGCTGCTGGAATTGTTCTGGTTTTCTTCTTAGTGTTTTTAGGGTGTCAGATGGAGATATATTTTTAATCCTATATCTGCCCTGTCAAGCTCCTGGCATCAGAATTCTAGAAATTTCAAAGTTTCTGACATTTGATTTACTGATATCTAAATCCCTACTAAATACTAAATCCCCACTTCCTTGCTGTATTTGAAGTGATTGAATTCTCTCAGCTTGATTCAAATAGAATTTAACTCACCTGGTTCTTGAAAAGGCATAAATCATGCATTATTTTGCCTTGGCTCTATCAGTGTTTGGAATGGGTCCCTCAGGAAGTATTGAAAATCCAAGGTCACTCTTTGACAAAAGTAGAGCACTTTGGATTTCAAAATTAGGGTTCAGTTAATGCTGCTTGATTGCTTTGTTTTTAGCTAACTAATTCTTCAAAACAAAAGGGAAGAAACCTTATCTCAAATATTGGAATATAATTAATTATTTGGTAGGAGATGTATTTGTTTTTACCTAAAAATTGCAACACTAAGAAGAAAATCAAAACAATTCCAGCAGCGTAATATTCACATCCTCTCCTGTTAAGTCCCTTGATGAAACATAGTGAAATATAGTCTTTCACTATCCTCCTTTTCCTATAATACATAAAGCTGACTTCTGTATCCAGAGATTAATAAATGTGGTCTTCTGTTTAAGTCCCCATTGAGTCTAGTGCTGGTTCATTGGCACAAATACAAGTGATATAAATATAAATGTTTGCCACCATGAGGCTATCTTCCCAGTTTTGCATTTGAGAAAAAGCAAATCTGATTGTAAAATGTTATCAGAGATGCAGTTTTAAACATCTGCAAAGGAGAATTTATATTTATAGTGATGATTAAAGCACAGGCCATAAAATAAGTTACATATAGGTAATATGGATTCAAATCTCTTCTGCCACAAAGCACTTTAACCGCCATTAGTTAAACTATCTCAAAGAGCTGCCATGATAATAAAATAAGGGATGTTATTATTTACAAGATGTGTTTGGACTGTGATAGAAAAGTAAGCTAAATGTCCAATTCTTTAATACCGAATGCCTTTAGGCCATTTCCCAAAATGTTGTTTTTCCTGATGTTTTTCATAACATCAAAGGAAGATGAGCTGATTTTGTTCTTCTTCCAAACCCTTGATTTGCTGGATGATAATATCATTGCATTTCTCCCTTCTGTCACCACATGTTGTGCTCTCTCTTTAGCCCATAGACCTGAGAAAACCTGAAGGATAAATTTCATGATACTATCTGGTTATAAAACTTCCCACAAACCTATGTGTCCTCTGATTCACTTGACAGTCCAGAGTTATCTTTGGTGTGTTTTTATTTTGTAAAATGAGCAATCATTTTGCTGTTTGAAAGTTGTCTCTGAGTTCTTTGATGCTCAACCATCATTTGTCCTTCTCTGATAAAAGTCCACTAGCTGCTGTACTCTTGTGCTTGTCTAAATGCTATCAGTAATGGAAAATACTTGAGCTTTCCTTTGTTCCACATTCCTTCATTCTTGCCTGAACAGCCCTTTCCTTGCACTGGTTGTTATTATGACTGAAGAGTTATGCTAAAGCAGTTTGAAAAGGACTTTTTGAATTTAATTAATTCAGTGGGCTAGATTGAGGTGGGGTGGGGGGGACACAGGCAACTATTTTTTACTCAGGGACTGGGTTTTTTTTAAAGCCAGTTTCCAAGGCCTATGGGGACAGAGCAGGGCAGCATCAGACTCTGATGTGAAAATAGACATAAAAGGCGAGGATTAGTGTAGCCCTGTTACTTTTACAAAGAACATGGTATTCCTGGGACATTCCCAGTTTTAGAATAATGTTGTATTTGGAATTAGACTGCATGGAGAAGTAGGCTTGCGTAACTCTCAGTATGTGTTTGGATAAGATGTTGGTTTAAGAGCATTGGCAACTAAAATGATATTACAATATTTTATTAACTGTATAGTGAAAGAAGAACTCTATGTAGTTAATTATGTAGTTTTTCAAAGCTGGATGTTGAAGGAGCAAATAAGGAATTATTTTCCCTAATAGCATCCTTATATTCTTTTAGATTTTACTCCTGGCTGTAACAGAATGATTTAGTTTACCAGGAATGACATAGGTCTGTAAGAATTCCATCCCACATAAATGCAAACAAGAATATCTTTGCTCAGTGGTGGGATTCAAATACCTGAACAACCGGTCCTCATATTTGATGCAGGCCTGGGCCTCCGACGCCTGCATCAAATATGGTGGGCTGTTCTAGGTCTGAGAGGACTCCCCCAGGCCTCTGAGGCCTAGACTGGACATCTGGAAGCCAGCCGGTTCTCCAAATTCAGGTAAATTTAGCTACCGGTTCTCCCGAACCGGTGCGTACTGGCTGAATCCCACCACTGCCTTTGCTCCTAGATCACTGTAAAAGAGACTTAAAAAAATAAAGTAGCAGGTAAGCAATTAAGACACTTCTAGAAGTTTTGAATGTCAACTTGCGTCAGCTTCAGCCAGCATGCCCACTAGCAAAAGACTATTGGTTTGAAGTCTAAAACAATTATTGGACACAATATTCCATATTCCCAGTGTATAGGATAGTTACCATGGCTATCTGTATGCTATTTCATCCAGTTTCATCTAATTCCATACATTTCTCTGGTTTGTGTTTGACAGGGAGGGCTGCCCAATAACTAAAGCATTAATAAGGATAATCAAAGACAACACTTGGGTCTGAGCTATACAGGGCATATGGGACATTGGAAGCCAGGAGAATCAGAATTCAGAAGGCCATTGCTTAGTAGCAAACTGAGAAAGAAAGCAGATGTCAACCTTTCAAAGTAAACCAGAAAGGAAACGTGATCAGTTAAGCTAACTGTATTTTATTGTAAGACTACATTAACTGAATCTTGCAAGTCTGAAAGTACAGATTTCCTGCTGTCTCTTATTAGCC
The DNA here is from genome assembly GCF_964194415.1 of Vipera berus. Taxonomy (NCBI): domain Eukaryota; kingdom Metazoa; phylum Chordata; class Lepidosauria; order Squamata; family Viperidae; genus Vipera; species Vipera berus. The sequence goes on from NC_138203.1 coordinate 202,899,954, forward strand.
TGATCTATTAGGGTGGGACCTTCCTAGGTTTCTTTCTCTGACCATTAAGCAACTGAGGGCTCCTCCCTCTCTTGTCTGATTGTTCCCTCAGAGATATCACTTCCCCTCTTCCCTCAAGGTCATTCCCACCTACCATTCCAACAGAAAAACCAAACAGGAAAATGGGGCAGGGAGCCAGTTGATTCTGACCCAAATATATAGTCTGTGTGCCATCACATCCTTCTTCAGGAACAAACTATGTGAAACTCAGTTTTGATTTGACATGAGGAACTTACCATAAAAGCTAAGATAAGAATTCAGCCCGTAAAAATTTCTCTTCTACCTCTGTGTAACATAACTAGAACTAGGAATCCAAAAGTTTTTAACTACAGCTTAGCACAGAGATAAGCAGTGTCTTATCTTTTGCAGGCTGCTTATTCTGCAGCTGAACAATAATAGCAATAGCATTTAGACTTCTATACTGCTTCACAGCCCTGAGAGTTCATCTGAGAGTTCTTACTGTTTAAAAGGACATTTTTTTTTATTTCTTAGGAAACAAAGTTAATAAAAATGTTGACCACTAGACTAGATAATACTGTTTTGAGAAACAAATCCGCGAAGGGCTTCTGTTTATCTATTCATCCAGCCAGTGATATAACTAGGATAATGGTTCAAGCTGAGTGAGCAGTGGTGTAACAAATAATTAGCCATAAGTAAATCTGCTATGCTTTGAGGACTATTCCACACATATGGGGCTCTTCAGTGTCAACATTTTCCTTTCTATTACCTCTGTTTTTCATTGAGATATTTATCTAGGCTAAGTAGTGACCCATAAAGATGGAATAGAATAATAATGTTGAGGTACAACTGTCTATTTTGTGTATGTTTGCCTCAGATTTATTTCTCAATAATATGTGAAACCCTGCTAATATCAACTTAAAGATAAGCAATTTCTTTTTAGTCATTTATTCCCCAAGGCTCTGTGCTGTCAATTTGCAGTTGATCCACCAAATCAAGCAAAGACTTCTACTGAAGAGTTCAGACTGCCCTCCTAAGTTTGTATACATTAGGTTACTAGCCAGTTAGTAGCAGCTCATTAACACCCATTTCTCTATAAATAAGCCTTTGAGAAACAACATCCAATCTTGGGAAGTCTTGATGCCGAACTGTGGCTGAATTCTCTATTAATCATTTCTTTATGTTTAATTCTGGTTTGAACTAAAAAATCTGTCTAGACCATTAAGGGTGTGTTTATTTGGTTGCCAAATTGGGCATATAAATGCATATATCTGTATATCTTAAAAAAAAGTTAGTGTGAGGCTGAAAAGTGTACCAGTGGGAGGTTGAGAGCTCCAAGCATCAAAGAAAGCAAATTATTTTAAGCAAAATATTTCCCATATGGAATATATATAAAGTCTAGACAATGAGTCAGGATTTTCCTAGGTAACCTTTTTTGGGAAGGTTGCAGAACAGACTTTATTTCTATAAACGTAATACGTGTTTAAAATTTAATTATTTTATTTATTTATTTAAATTATTTAATTATTTTAAAGAATTTTTTCTCATCCTGCAGCATGCTAAAGGTCAAATCATAAACTGCTGCCATCCAATGACTCTTCCCTATTTCATGTACAGATACATTCCTATATTTTACATAACATTTTAACCCAAGACTGCATACTTGCTTTTGAGTTAATCCTATAGGTTAAATCCACAGGCAATACATTATTCTCTGCAGTTTTGTCACTAAGATTACATTATCTGCTTTTCTAAAAGTTGCAGAATCAGAAGTTAATATTGGGGAAAGATGAAGCTTTTTTCCTTAAGAAAAAGGAAAGCATAGTTTTATTTTGTTTAAATAAATAATAAAATGCAGTTGTTTTTTTTTAAAAAAAATGTTGACTTCTATTTCTATATATTGTCTTTTGCTATAAGGCAGAGAAAAGACAAATCACCAGCAGCTGTTAAATATGTCAGAGGCAACTCATTAGTTTGATCCCAGATCATTTTTTTTTTCAAAATTAAACCTTAAAACATAACTAATTGGCCTGGCTGCTTATTTACAACACAGAGGTATGTTCATTGGCTTATTTATTTACCTGCTTGGTCATAATACAGTTGGGATAGCCAGTTGAGTTCATTCAAATTGATACAAGAGAATGAAAAAAAAATCAATCAATCAATTCCTGGTCAAGTAGGCTGGTCAAAGAAAGCAAAAATTGTCTCCCAAGGAGAGAACTATTATTCTAATACTGGGGGCTTGATGAAAGAAAACATTACATAGCTCGTGAAGATAATAAACATAACAGAATTATGATATCATCCAAACAATGATTAAATACAATGTAGGAGCCCAGCAGATACCAAAGTAGCTTAATCTGCTAAAAAATTCACTTCGTTACTTTTAATGTAGTTTACAGTCGATTACCCTGATATACATAGATGAAGTAAAACTTTTTAAGCTTTAGGAAGATGCAGTGAATAGGTGTATATTTAACAGTTAGAAAACAGCAAATGATGTTAGCTTCAGTGCACATATTTTATGCACATTTTGCTTAAGTGATACCCCCTTAGTAGATCTTGCACCCCAATATGGCAAGTGAATGTCAGACACAAAAGATCAGGACTACACATGAAGATCTAATTAAACTGATTTATTGCTAACAATGCATGTACACAGAAATCTACTCAATTAACAGTTAGTACTATCTTGGTGTTAGATAAGGATTCAAGAGGGTTGGACTTAGTCTAGACTCTAGGCTGATTCCTCTTTTGACTCCGCCCCCAGGTTCTGCCTCTTCTTCTTTTATAGTGAAATACATTGATTTTTCAGTTTATCTTTAGAATGCCCCCCACCCGCAAGTAGTGTATAATTTTTCAATTAGCTTCACTACACAGATATTTCTCAACTTGCCAGTCATCTTTCCAAATGTTTTATATGACTTTTCAAAATGATAGGTCAATACAGACTGATCCAACTAGACCAGACATGTCAAACACAAGGCCTGGGGGCCGGATCCGGCCCGCAAAGTGTTTTCATGTGGCCCATGAAGCCATCCTGGAAACAGTGAGGGAACGGCCCCCATTGCCTTGGCCCTGGCCCAGAGACCCTCCTTCTGCCAAAGACCCTCAGATCTGTCCCACTCCTGCCCAGGCCCCCATAGGCACCCTTGATGCGAATGATGTAGAGATGGCCACGTCCACCCAGTAGGCCATACGCACTTTAGCCACGCCCACCCAGTAGGCCACGTCCACCCTGGCCATACCCACCCAGCCCCCTGAGGGCAACTGCAATGCTGATGCGGCCCTCAATGAAATTGAGTTTGACACCCCTGAACTAGACTTAATTTCAGTCAACTTTCACTGTACCAATTATGCCAGATGGTAACTGAAGTTGTGGGTGATTAATCTTATTATGCTGTGTATGTTTCTTAATACAGGGTGGTTGCTTATGAATGTTGCCCTGGATATGAAGAAGTTCCTGGAGAAAAAGGCTGCCCAGCTGGTAAGTATCTGTCTGTCTGTCTGTCTGTCTGTCTGTCTGTCTGTCTGTCTATCTATCTATCTATCTATCTATCTATCTATCTATCTATCTATCTATCTATCTATCTATCTATCTATCTATCTATCTATCTATCTTTTATCTATCTTATGGCACAGAAGAGCAGCCTGGAGTGAAAAATGAAACCTGAAAATTGCTTGCTATACATTACTCTTCCCTACCTCCCACCCCATGTTTTCTTCTCTATGGAATTTCAAATGTGTCTGCAATTGCAAATGGATGTTTAAAGAGTAATAAATTGTAGGAAAACAATGGAATGGGAAACAGTGAAGTCTCATTCTCCTTGCTGCCCCTCCACCCACAAAGTAATATTTTTAATTTAATTATCTGGTCCACAAAAATCCAGATAACCACTAGATAGAAGAAGAGGGATTTCTGTATTATCATCTTAATAGTTATCTTGATTTTTGCAGAGCAAATATGGTATGCCTACACAATTATACCCATGTTCATGCAAAATACCATTTCCCACTTTTGTTTTTCTTTTCCGTCTCTGGATTAAAAACACCAATCAAGCTAATTCTAGGTCTGTGCTAAGAACTGTAATATGTGAAAAAAATGAATCAATTCAATGGGTTGGATTTAGACTTACTTATTTTTTGAGAACTAAGAATCCTGTCTAATCTATTTTATTGACTTCAATTGGCCTCACTAACTCTCAGAACAAACCTATTGCTTAATTATTGCTTAATTGTTTTATTCTAATTGAGAAATGACTCTAACCTAACCAGAGAGCCAGTATGATATAGTGTTTAAGACATGAGACTAGAAACTGGGAGTTCTAGTTGCACCTTAGGCACAAAGCCATAGCTGGATGACTTTGGCCCAGTCACTCTCTCTCAGTCCTAGAAGGAGGCAGTGCTAAGTCACTTCTGAATTTTTGTCAAGAAAAATACAAGGACTTGTCCAGGCGGTCACCAGGAATCAATACTGACTTGAAGACATCACAGAAAGAGAACAAGAAAAAAAGAGAGAGAGAGGCAGAGAGAGAGAGAGAGAGGGAGTGGGAGGGAGAGAGAGAAAATAGATTTTGTTCTGAATCTACTATGCCTTTGTTAAAGAAAAAAATCTTCTTTATTTTTAACAGCTTTGCCACTTGCCAATCTTTATGAGACACTTGGAATTGTCGGAGCCTCTACCACTCAGCTCTATTCTGCCAGCTCTAACCTGAGTGCTGAAATCACAGGGCCTGGCAGCTACACAATCTTTGCTCCCACCAATGAGGCCTGGGCATCATTGCCTGCTGTAAGTCTAGGGCAGCTGCATTTTGCTCAATATGGATGGAATTCCTGATGTGATATGTCAGGATCATAACCAATCATTATGAATACAACTAAGAATAAATAGAATGTGAAGAGGTTAGATCCAGAGTCATGCCTGTATAATGAAACATTTGCTCTGTCTTTATAAGAAATATTGTTTAAATATGCCTGACGTATTTTTTTAAACAATATGAGATTAGGTGGAATTATGTAACTTATGTGCAGCAAATATGCGGCTGTAACTATATCCACTCCAGGCTCATGAAAGCTAAGATCAAGTTAGACTGCAAAAGAATGTAGGAGAGCCAGTGTCTTCTGCAGAGGGACAGGGACATCAGATTAACTAAAGCAGTGTTGTGGTATCACTTCACAAGCTTTCCCCCTTTCGTACACCTGTTGCAGTGTTGCACATCTGATTCAAAATGTAAGAGCTTGTGGCATAATGCTGCTATCAGTTTTTTCATCATTCTAATGAAAGCAACAAAATTCTGTGAACATTGTTGCTCTGGGCTGAATATACAGTTATTACTGTACCCCTTCCTACTTGGAAAGGCAGAATTTCTTTTCACAAGGGTAAGCCACCTCAACATAGTGCCTCCAAATTATTCTGTCATTAGCCATGATAACTGAGAATTAGGGTAGTTGTACTTTAATACATCAAGTTGGAAAAGGAAGCAGATATAAGAAAATTTTCTGTTAAGAAAAAATGTTGAGATAGCAACTGCTGTTTTGCTGGCAAAGCTCTCAATTCTCACTCTAGGGAAGCTAGTACAGTTCCCCACCTCCTACAGGCAGAAAGCAGATAGAAATAGTCACGTAAAGTACATAGGATGCTCAGAACAGCCAACTCTTTAATATGATTTCTTGATCTTAGGAAGTGTTGGATTCATTGGTGAGCAATGTCAATATTGAACTGCTAAATGCTCTGCGATATCATATGGTGAATAAACGAGTCCTAACTGATGAGCTAAAACACGGGCTTTCTCTCCCTTCAATGTACCAGAATATTGATCTCAAGATTCATCATTACCCAAATGGAGTAAGTATCTGGTAAATGTACAAATACAGCTGGGCATGGACTTAACGTAGACTGGATGAAGATAAGATTATTCCATTCCTACTTGGGATGGCTTAATAATGGAGCCAGTTATATTAATATAAACTAGCTTTCTACAGCATGATAACCAAAACAGGCAGACTACAGAAGGGCTGGCTTTTTATTATTGTCTTTACCTGGAGTTTCTACCATGAAGAAACCCTTTAAAGAGATTTTCTCATACCCATTATGATGAATACATACAGCACTCCTCATACTTTTTGGAATGCAAAGATTGAAAGAAACTAAGCCTACCTGCCTTTATTCACATCTCCTTGCAGCCATGTAATATTTTCATTATAATGTATAATTTAAAAGGAGACTGCTAAATTACATTGAGAGACAAGGGTGAAGACCTCTACTCTACATAGGTAGGTTTCTATTATTTCAAAATGTAGGGTGAATATAATATAAATTATATGAAGGAAAAGCAGTGAATTATGTATGCATCAGTTTTTTTAAGTTCAGTGTCTTGTGTTTAGATGTTTGTGTTTCGAGTAAAAAAAAGTTTGAGTAAAAAGAGGTTATTTGAATTATTGGTCTTTAACTATATGAGTTTTTATTAAAGTGAATTTATTCATTTATAAATAGCTATTTGTAAAATCTATCGGATTCTTCAAAATATTCTGTCAGATCAAGCAATCTTGAGATTCATTCTCTTTTAATGATAACCTTTCTTATGTTGTGTCATCCTTCAAATCAATATAGATATTTATATTCATTTCCATTTATTCCTGTCCTGCCAATCCCAGATTGTGACTGTGAACTGTGCTAGATTACTGAAGGCTGACCACCATGCTACCAATGGAGTAGTCCATCTGATAGACAAAGTCATTTCTACAACTTCCAACAGTATCCTGCAAGTTGTAGAGATTGAAGAAACTCTTGAAACTCTTAGGGTAAGCCCATCTCAAATGATCTCAGTCTTATTTCCTTACACCAATGGTAAGTGAGATCACTTTCTTGTGTAATTGTGTAATTGGTAACCTTATTAGATTTATTCTAACGTAATCAATTCTCTTTCTTTTCCATTTATTTAAAGGCTGCTGTGGCAGCTGCCGGTCTGAATAATCTTTTAGACAGTGAAGGTCAGCTTACATTATTAGCACCAACCAATGAAGCTTTTGAGAAGATTCCTAAAGAAACACTTAACAGAATCCTGGGAGACCCAGAAGCTCTAAAAGGTAAATAACCACAGTCTATCCATAATAATTTTTAATTAATAGAAAGTCTGTTGCTTTCACCAGAGATTTGAGTCTGTATGGAAGCCATATGTATTTTTGAAATTTACTACTGTTAATTCCTCTTTATTCTCTTGAGTTACAGTGAGACAGTAAATGATGGTCACAGGTGAGAGGAACTGTATTGAGATATAACATATTATCCTGAGGATTAGGAATGGCCATTTAGCTTTCATTATAATTCATTTTTTCAGAAAGATAAAATCATGTTTCAACATTCTCTTCGCAAAACTGAATCTTCCTTTGAATCACGTTCTTTTAAGATGTCCTTGTTTTCATAAGAAATAAATACTTGTATGGGAAAACTAATCAAGTTTTTAAATGTTACAAGCATTAATATTAACTTATAAAGGCATGTATAGTTTGAGATCAGTTTATCTGATGTATCGTTCATGGAGAATGTTGGTCTTTCTCAGTTATGAAATTCAATAGATTTTTGTGTGTGTGGTGAAAACCTTGTTTAAACTTCTAACGAAATTGCATTGTATTTCTACTTAGTGAAAGTAATGTATGTTTGGGTGTAGATAGTGTGTGTGAATGTAAATACACCTATGTGCATGTCATCTATAACCTAAGGCAACATTCCCTATTTAAAAATGGGCTGAACATCATCTCTAGGCTTTTCACTCACTGGGAGAAATGAAAATGCCTTTGGGTTTTAACTAGAAGTTCTAAATAAAGAATGGGGCCACCTATTTTGAAATCTAATAAAAGTCTAATCAAGATGTCTGTTCTCACCATCTAGAGCTTAAAGAGGCAAAATCTTTGATAGTGTTGCCTCTTTTTTCTCTCTGTTCAATTGTTATATCAACAAGTTATATAGGAATGAAAGGGAACCTGACTGAAGTAATAGTTTGCATGACTCTCTGCTATGGTGGTAGTTCTTCCTAACTCTATTTTGTCTTTTGGTGTATTGTGTTTACATGAGTCACTGCTTTGGTGATGGTCCTTTTCAACTCTTCTGCTGACTTTAAGACAGGAGTGGAGAGAGGAAACCATGAGAAAGCTGTGTCAGCACTGACTCATTACCAAGAAGGCAGACGCAGGGGGAACTGGGCAATATGGTCAGCACTTTCTATGGGGAAAAAAAGATGAACAATAGCAATCAGCATGTTAAATGATGTATTTGATGATCAGATGGGCCTCAGGAACCTCTGTGATAGCAAGCTGTGTTTTATACATACATACATATGTGTGTGTGTTAATTATTGTATGTATATGTATGTATGTATGTATGCGAGCAAAGTGTGATCAGAGCTGCCGTCTCTCTATAAATATTGGTGGGGTTGTGTGTGATGCTGGCTTTGTTGCTGTAAGCAGGTTGGTTGGCTGTGTTGTTACATCCTGATTGGATGATGGAGTTATTGTTTGCAGCCAACTAACCCGCTTACAGCAACAAAGCCAGCACCACACACAACCCCACCAATATTTATAGAGAGACGGCAGCTCCGATCACACTTTGAACGCACAAGCATGAAGCCGAAGACACCAGCCTGAAGATGATGAGTGGGACCTCATTGAAACGTCGCCAAGACTCTCAATCTTACATGGGAAAAGACCCGAATATACGCCAAGACCATATATATATATATATATATATATATATATATATATATATATATATATATATATATATATATATATATAAGGGACGTGGTGGCTCAGTGGGTTAGGACGCTGAGCTTGTCGATCAGAAGGTCGGCAGTTTGGCAGGTCGAATCCCGAGTGCCGCGTAGCAGAGTGTGAGCGCCTGTTACTCGTCCCAGCTTCTGCCGACCTAGCAGTTCGAAAGCACCTAAAAATGCAAGTAGAAAAATAGGGACCACTACGGTGGGAAGGTAACAGTTTTTCGTGCGCCTTTGGCGTCTAGTCATGCCAGCCACATGACCACGGAGATGTCCTCAGACAAGCACTGGCTCTTTGGCTTTGAAACGGAGATGAGCACCAGCCCCTAGAGTCGGAAACGACTAGCACACATGTGCGGGGGAACTTTTAGATTTTTTGGCTTGCTAACAAAGAATAAAGGGAGACTGATATGATCATTTCAAACGTATTTGTTCTCATCAGTCAGCTACTGCCTGTAGATGGCCTTGGGCTAGGCTGAAACAGGAAATAAGATTTGCCCCATGTCTGGGACTAAGCAAGTGTATTCTGAATGCTTAACGAACATTTATATATATATATATATATATATATATATATATATATATATATATATATATATATATATATATATATATATATATATATAACACTCATTCATTTCTAAAGCCAAAGTATAGTATAATTAGACCAGTTGTCTTTAAAATGGGAAACAATCCTCAGTTTTGCCAAGGATCTGAATAAATGCATCTAGTAAGAGCATCTTATCTTTAGGAAATAAATGTACCTGATTTTGTACATGTAAACTATATTATACCATAGAAGCACTTTTTAGCAAATAAATATTTTTGTAAATAGCAAGGAAGGCTTAGAATGGATTTGAAGACTACAGGCAGGTCCTGGGTTAAGAATGGGTCCTGGGTTCTTTTTCTAATTCTCTTTAATTTGAAATTGTATGTAAGTTGGAACTCATATTTATGAATAGACCGCCTATTAATAAAAATGACAGATGGCGTTTTCCTTCCTTCAGCTGACAAACTGCTGATGCTATGCAGTGTTTACATGAACTGCTGAAAACTCCTGAAAACAGGCAGTATATTAAAAGACACACAGCTTCAGTGATTTATAAAAACATTGTGCAGCATATGTGGTTCATTGGCTCAAAGTAGGCCAACACTGACTGTCATTTTTAGTTATAGGCAACCCATTAGTAAGTTTGGGTTGTTCATAAGTCAGATTTTCCTAGCCTGGAGACTGCCTGCATTGGAGTCTCTGGCTACATAATGATATTATTACAATATACAAGTTTCTATCCCTCACTATTCTTGTTCCAATCCCTTGACCACAAAGGAATTTCACCTCTACTGGGCAGGGTTCTCTTAGAGCAGGGGTTCCCAACTGGGGGTGCTTGTACCCCCTGGGGGCGAGACAATATTCCAGGAGGTGCGAAAACTTGGGTTTAGAAGTTTCAAAATTATAGTGCATAAGCATAATTCATTGCTTTTTTTCAAACTTTTGTAAGGGGTGCGAGAATATATCAGAAGCAATCTAGGGGTGCGGGGTATAGAAAAGGTTGGGAACCATTGTCTTAGAGATATGGGTACAGAATGTGCAAATAGTCACCCCCCATTTATAGATGATGATGATGATGATGATGATGATGATGATGATGATGATGATGATAAGATGGTTGGGCTTGGAACAAGCAACTGATTCCTCCTTGAATGGCTCAGACGAGTAGAACTCCTTCCTTTTCATTAAGTATTGTATTTGCAATTGATTTGCCTGTATGACCAGGCAAGCTGGAGGCTACAAGCATCTCTTTATCGATATGCAAGGAACTAAAACTAGGAGCCCACCTTCCTCAGCCCATCCTCCAGATATAATTGTAGGAGCTGTAGACTCAACTTATCAGGAGGGCATCAAATTAGAGAAAGCTGCAGTGAGCAAGCTGCAAGATTTGATTTAGCTTGACTATTTTGCCTATTCATAGGCAAAAATGTTAAGCATGTCAGCTTGCTGTTGTTTCAAAATACTATTTAATTTTCACTCCGTGGCTTACCAGTCACTAGAAGAGATGTACAAGCTAAAATATTTCGCTTACTGTGTTCTATTTCCCCATAGCACTGCTGAACAACCACATCTTAAAAACAGCTATGTGTGCTGAAGCTATTATTGCCGGTTTATCCATGGAAACCCTAGAGGGTGATATGTTGGAAGTAAGCTGTACTGGCAATCAGCTGACTCTCAATGGAAAGCCCATCATTGCTGACAAGGATATAATGGCCACAAATGGAGTAATACACATGGTCAATGAACTTCTCATCCCAGACTCTGGTAAACTTCCTCCTCCTCCTCCTCCTCCTCCTCCTCCTCCTCCTCCTCCTCCTCCTCCTCCTCCTCCTCCTCCTCCTCCTCCATGGTTTATGGAACTAGTCATCTTTTCCCATTTAAAATGAATGCATGAAATGGGACAATGGAAATTGCACATAGTCCATGCTATAATGTATGCTTCCTTGTTATAAAGATTCTAATCCTTGCATGTTGCCTACACTTTTGAGAAGTGATTGGAATTGTTAAAAAAATGCTAATTACCTTTTAGGCAGAGACAACTATGAAAATTGGCAAGAGACAATCAGGCTAAAACTAGATATTTTCACACTGACAAGGGTTGGGTATGATTAGGAAGATGTTTTAATTCATTTGTGTGTGTGTGTGTGTGTGTGTGTGTGTCTGTGTGTGTATACTTCTAAAATGAAGTTAAAAATTGGGAAAATATGGAAGGGCAATAATTCTTTTTGTTTAAATGAAGCATGGAAGAAACTAAAAAAGTGAAGAATTTGTTTTTGAATAAGCTTGAAACTGTTTTGATACAAATTTAATTAAGCCTAGATTACATTCATTGAAATCAGTGGAATTAGTCATGACAAAATTAGTCATGGGATTCCTTGAGGGATTCCTTTTTCCAAGAATCTCTACCCACCCAACCAGATCAAGTAGAATGGGCATGCTGCAGATCATGTCAGCCAAAGAGTGTCAGCTGATAGGGACCAAAACCCAAGCTTTTTCCACAGTGAGCCCTGTTCTATGGAATATCTTTCTTAGGGTGGCCCCAACCTTGTTAGTCTTTCATAAGGCCCTAAAAACCTGGCTATGTTCCTGTGCCTAGGGTGCTGAATGTGTGAAGGGCTCTCTTTCCTGGCTGTATTTCTAACTGGCCAAATATCTTGCTCCCACATATCTGGATATTTTTATTATTTTAAAATGTTTTTAGAATCTTTAATTGTAATGTAGTATTTTCTGAATTATAAGATGTCCAGAGTCATAGACTGAGAGGGCAGCTATAAAAATTGAATAAACAGAAAGCAATGCCCTGTTGAATTCACTAAGCATGCTTAAATATGATTAAACGTTTTAGTTTTAACAAGTACAAGTACCTGCTTCTTCATCATTTTACTCTGTATAATAATTATGAAATCCATTTTGAAATCTGTTGTTATTTTAATTGAAGCGAAAACTCTGCTGGAGCTGGGTAAGGAATCCGATCTTTCGACATCTATTGACCTTTTTAGACAAGTTGGTCTCGGTTCACATCTTACTGGGAATGAGCATTTGACAGTCCTGGCTCCCATCAATTCTTTCTACAAAGGTTTGTATACTTGAACTTTTATACAGTGGGATCTGTTTGTCATTAGTGCCTCATGTCCAATCAACAAGCTGAAATGGAGGGAGAGGAGGAAAGCCCATCCCGATTCCTATGCCTGGAATTGTGCCTCTGGATGTGCCTTCTGCTTGAATTAACTGCTAAGAATATTTTTTAATTAGTAGGATTGCATTACAAAACAATATCCAATCCTACTCTTTTTTTTTGCTGGAATTCAAGATTTATAAAAGTTACACACACACAAACACACACATTTTTTCCCCTAAAGCTGATTCTTAGCTAGCTAAAACAATGTCACAAATACATAAGACAGTCAAAGTGTTAAATTGTAAAGTTTTAAAAGTGACCCAGTGCACATCTATTATGCTAAAATAGATTGCTGATCAGCTGTCAGAGCAGTGGGGCAGAAAACTGGGGGAAAGAGGATAAAATAGTGTAGACAGCATCCGAAATATCCTCAGCATATAATTATATCATATCAAAGTGGGGTTTAGTGCATGCCAGTAAATGCTTCCAGATGGAGTGGATATGTTCTAAGCTATTGGCATAAACTCTGACCAAATTGTGTAGCATAAAAGTACTATAAGTAAGCAATAAATAAAATAAATTGGCCAGGAGATTGGAGAATGTCAGTTCAACATATCTGGAGGCCATCACAACAGAAAGGCTGATCTGTGAAGTCCCCCAAGTATTTGGGTTTTTATACCACCATCAACATGCTCGCCAAAACCCAGAGTGATTTTTTTTAAGAATATCTACTTGGTAACAATATAGGAGGAACTGAAAGTAGGTGGGGAGGAGTAGATAGAAAATTGTGAGATTTCTGCTGTGAATAGTCTGAAAAATGCAATGTTCTTCATTGCTTAGAATATCTCAGAAAAAGAGGGAGAGAGAAAGATGGAGGAAATGCTGATGTTGTTTCTATGACCTCTTCTTGCAGAGGCATGCACAGGGTTGGTCAAAAGACGAAAGCACTATTGCAATGTCACAATATATGCCCTTTGATATGTATGTGCAAAGTCACAATGCACATACACAAGGGCAGAACTTGCATTGTAGCACTGCTTTTAAAATTTCCCCCCTTTGTCATCTCCTATGGATGCTTCTGTCTGGATGTATTTTAAAATGAAAGTAATTGACTGTCTGCTGATCTGAATGTATGAATAATGGTTTTTGTGGTTTTTTTCTGCAGATCACAGTCCTTCAGCAAACAGAAATTTGCTTCAAAATCATATAATTAAAGAGCAGCTTTCTTCTAAATACCTTTTCCATGGACAGAAGCTAGAAACTTTGGGTGGCAAAGAACTGAGAGTATTTGTGTACCGCAATGTATGTTTCTCTTTAATAATTACCGCTAGTTTGATATTTAAGTCATAATATCTTATGATAGTTTTTAAACATATACAGTACCCAACTAAGATGTCACTTTCTTACTACAGTATGCCTGCAGGCTGCAGATTACAACTTTCACTCAAATATTCTTGGTATCACATATAAAGATATTCCAGGTCTATCTTCTCAATAGTTCTCTAAGATTGGTTGCATCTAAGGATTTTGTAGTAGAGCAAGGATTTGGATATCAACCTTTCTATTCCACCTCCAATAATTTATCTGTTGTAGAAGACACACTCTGTTCCTGATTCAAAAAAGAAGAGCAACTTATTTTTGTCTTTTCTTTTCGCTGGAAAACTTTTTCAAACAATGTAGAATTGTTCAGCAGAATGCAACTGGGAGCTAATGTATGTCAAGCCTCTTTCTTAAGAGTGGAGACATAATGGATTTCCTTTTGTATTGTTTCTCACTTCACCATTTTCTTCTAGAAGTTTGTGGCTTCTTCACAGCCTATTTTAAAAACCCATAGTGTGGTGCAAGTAGAGGGGGGGATATTTATCTTCATGTATTCATGTGATTTAGATAAGTAATGGGGAGGGGGTTGTGTTTGGTCCTGATTAGGGACCAAACATAGTAAAATGTTGCACATTCCAAATTTATTACGATGCAATCCCTCTTGTAGAATCTCTGCATAGAAAATGCCTGCATTGCTGCTCATGACAAGAGAGGAAGATTTGGCACCTTGTTTGCTATGGACAAGATGCTCAGTCCCCCTACAGGAACTGTTATGGATGTGCTCAAAGCAGATGATCGGTTCAGGTAATAGTTTTACTTCTTACTAATATTGTACAAAGGGACGCAGTGGATCAGTGGGTTAGGACGCTGAGCTTGTCGATCAGATGGCAGTTTGGCGGGTCGAATCCCAAGTGCCGCATAACAAAGTGAGCACCTGTTACTCGTCCCAGCTTCTGCCAACCTAGCAGTTGAAAAGCACATAAAAATGCAAGTAGAAAAATAGGGACCACTACGGTGGGAAGGTAACAGCGTTCCGTGCGCCTTTGGCATCTAGTCATGCCGGCCACATGACCACAGAGTCATCCTCAGACAAGCGCTGGCTCTTTGGCTTTGAAACAGAGATGAGCACTGGCCCCTAGAGTTGGAAACAACTAGCATGCATGTGCAGGGGAACCTTTACCTTTACCTTTAATATCGTACAAGCAGTAGAGTAGGAAAAATCATTTGGCTTCTGTAAGGATTGTTTGGAGATGCTAATTGCTTCTATATTTTAAAACATATACTTATGTTTTGAATATAGGCAGTCCTCCACTTAACCACAGTCCATTTAGTGATCATTCAAAAGTACAGCGGCACTGAAAAAAGTGGACTTATGACCGTTTTTCACACTTGATGACCGTTGTGGCATCCCCATGGTGACGTGATCAAAATCCAGACACGTGGAAACTGACTCATATTTATGACAAATACAGAGTCCCCAGGGTCACGTGATCACCTTTTGCGACCCCTTTGACAAGCAAAGTGAATAGGAAAGCCAGATTCATTTTACAACCGTGTTACTAATTTAACAACTGCAGTGATTTGCTTAACACATTTGCTTAACAAATGTGGCAAGAAAGGTCGTAAAATGGGGCAAAATTTACTCAATAATTGTCTCACTTAGCAATAGAAATTTGGGCTCCATTATGGTCGTAGGTTAAGGACTACCTGTATGTGTTCCTCTTATATATTAAAAAAAAGAAAAAGCAGGCTACATAAGTTATTTTTAACTGTGTAAGATTAGTGGCTCACCTGATACATTGTTATCTCTATTGACTGGTAGTGATGTTCCAAAGTTTCTGAGAGGAATGTTTCATCTCTTCTAATGCACCTAATGCAGTCCTACATGACATTTGTTGTGTTAAAACATTGGCACATACTTATAACCCAGAGTTGTAATCCTTCTCTATTTGAGGATGGATATTTGCAGAAAGATAACAGTAAGCTTACCAAACCTATTGCTACCTGTTAAACTTACATACAAGGTTGTGTCCTATGACAGCAAAGGGAAATAGGATATCTGTGTATGGTTCCTACATCTTCCTATGCCTCGCCTCTTCAAACTGATTAACACAAAGAAGCTTTGACCCTTGAGTTAGCTTTCACAAGTGTGTGTACAAGGGAGGGAAACAGCTGGATAGAAATATGAAATATAGTATAACTCCCCCCTCCCTTTCTCCCTGTTGTCCTATCAGCTGTCCATAGACCTATGCTAAGGGAAGATCCATAGAAGGTGGGGTTCTTAGGGGTTCGTTTTTTGCTTTTTTAAAACTTTGCTTTGTAAAATATGTTCGGTTTTTCAGGTTTACATTCAGCCTTAAAAAACCCTATTTTCACAGTGTTTAGACAGGAAGTCAACCAGTGACATCTTTATGAGCAGTCAAGAAGTCAAGAGAGTGGTCACAACCACACGGTCTAAGACCCATCATTTTTTTATGTACATCAGCATACATAAAAAAAGACAGAACTTTGATGTTGGAGTCAAAGCTGCTATATTATTATATATATATCTTTTAAATCTAGCAAGTGTGCTGGCAAATTTAGTGTGCTGGCAAATCTAGACAGCACACTAAAAAGCAGAGACATCACCCTGTCAACAAAAGTGCGTATAGTCAAGGCTATGGTCTTCCCAGTTGCAATGTATGGCAGTGAAAGTTGGACCATAAGAAAGGCTGAGCGCCAAAGAATTGAGGCCTTTGAACTATGGTGCTGGAGAAGACTCCTGCGAGTCCCTTGGACTGCAAGGCGATCAAACCGGTCAGTCCTAGAGGAGATCAATCCTGACTGCTCTTTAGAAGGCCAGATCCTGAAGCTAAAACTCAAATACTTTGGCCACCTAATGAGAAGGAAGGACTCACTGGAGAAGAGCCTAATGCTGGGAAAGATCGAGGGCAATAGAAGAAGGGGACGACAGAGAATGAGGTGGCTGGATGGAGTCACTGAAGCAGTAGGCGTGAGCTTAAATGGACTCCAGAAGATGGTAGAAGACAGGAAGGCCTGGAGGAATGTTGTCCATAGGGTCGCGATGGGTCGGACACGACTTCGCAGCTAACAACAACAACAACAACATCTTTTAAAGCTTATGTAGACTTCCCTGGAGTTAACCAAGAATGCTCATTGAATCCTTTTTGAATCTCTGACACCTCCAGCAAATTTGCCAGATGCTTTTGTTCTAGCAGTTTGTGAACTGCAAAAGGTAAAAGTCTCTGTAAATCAGTCTTCTCAAAAAAATAAAACAACCAATCTGCAGGGAAGTCTTAGCTTAAAGGTCATTGTTAATTCTCCTTAAGCACTTTGCTCC
Organism: Vipera berus; assembly: GCF_964194415.1. Classification (NCBI taxonomy): domain Eukaryota; kingdom Metazoa; phylum Chordata; class Lepidosauria; order Squamata; family Viperidae; genus Vipera; species Vipera berus. Next base: position 202,917,047 of record NC_138203.1, read on the forward strand.
ATTTCAACAATTAATTACAGGTATATGAACTCTGACAATAAAATGAATGAAGAAAAACTTCAAGTAGCAATTGGGGCCACTGCATTGTAGCTGTGATATTTTCTACTGCCTTTGGAAACTTATAATTGTTAACCAAGGATTTCTGTTCGTTTGTGATTTTTTTTTACAGTACCCTAGTGGCTGCCATCCAATCTGCAGGCCTAACTGAAACACTGAATAGGCCAAGATCCTTCACAGTGTTTGCACCGACAAATGAAGCTTTTCAAGCCATGCCTCAGAGGGAGCTGAACAGACTTATGGGTAACCTCTAAGTTCTTATTGATCAATTATATTTATACTACCTATTCTTAGCCTTCCAGTAAACTTCCAATATTTGATTTTCAGCCTCAAAAATGCACACCTTCTCTTTGATATATTAGTAAAAAAATTGTGTTCAGAAATATTATTAGACTAAAATAATGTAATGGGGGACTTTAACTACCCTGACATCAACTGGGAGACAAACTCTGCACTAAGTGGAAGGCCAAACAGATTCCTGGCAAACCTAACAGACAGCTTTGTCACCCAAAAATAGAGAAGGGAATGGGGATTAGCCATTTTGGATCTAATTCTCACTAACAGAGATGAAATGATAAAAGGTGTTGAAGCCACAGGAACCTTGGGAGGAAGTGATCATGCAATATTGGAATTCAACATTATGGAAGCACAAGCAATACAATACAGTCAAACTATAGTCTTGGACTTTAAGAGAGCTAATTTCAATAAACTTAGAGAGACCTTGGGAAAGATTCCATGAATGAGAATCCTAAAGGGGAAAACAATTCAAGAAGCTTGGGAAATTTTGAAAAGTGACATAATAAAAACTCAGTCTAGCACAATACGAACAAAGAGGAAAAATAACATCTCTCAAAAGTAACCAACATGGCTGCATAAAGAACTCTCTGATAAATTGAAAGATAAAAAGGACAAGTATAGAAAGTAGAAAGAGGGGCACATAACTAAGTCAGAATAACAGCAAATAGCCCGAGCCTGCAAAGATGAAGTGAGGAAAGCTAAGGCTCAAAATGAACTAAGGCTTGCGACCAAAGTCAAAAATAACAAAAAAAAAGCTTCTTTCAACATGTAAAAAACAAGAAAAAAGTGAAGGAAATGATTGGTCCATTAGTGGGTGAAAGTGGCAAGAAGGTGACAAGCAACAGGGAGAAAGCAGAACTATTTAATTCATTTTTTGCATCTGTCTTTACACAAAGGGAAAAAACAGACCAACCTATCAAAAATAGTGCCATAAAAAACAGAATAGAAACACAAGTTAAGATAGGCAAGAAAATGGTAAGTGAGCACCTGTCCAGCCTAGACGAGTTCAAATCACCAGGACCAGATGGATTACACCCCAAGGTTCTCAAGGAACTGGTAGATGTGATCTCAGAACCACTCAACTATATTTTTCAAAGATCCTGGAACACTGGGGAACTACCAAAGCCTGGAAAAGAGCTGATGTAGTTCCCATTTTCAAAAAAGGAAAAAAATGGATCCAGGAAATTACAGACCTATCAGCCTGACCTCAATACCTGGGAAGATTCTGGAAAAGATAATCAAACAACAAATCAGCAAGCGCCTAGAGGCAAACAAAGTCATTACTAAAAGCCAACATGGGTTTGTCAAAAACAGATCATGCCAGGCAAATCTTATTGCATTCTTTGACCAAGTGACAAAATTAGTGGATCAGAGGAATGCTGTGGATATAATTTACTTGGACTTCAGTAAGGCATTTGATAAAGTAGTTCACAAACTACTACTTAATAAGATAGAAAAATGTGGGTTAGACAGCATCACCACCAGATGGATTCGGAGCTGGCTGCCTGGCCATACTCAGCATGTGGTCCTCAATGGAACCGCATCTACATGGAGGGAAGTGTGTAGTGGGGTGCCCCAGGGCTCTGTCCTGGGCCCAGTGCTCTTCAACATCTTCATCAACGATTTGGACGAGGGGATAGATGGGGAACTCATCAAATCTGCAGACGACACCAAGCTGGCAGGAATAGCCAATACTCCAGAAGATAGGCTTAAGATACAGGAGGATCTGGACAGACTTGAACACTGGGCGCTATCTAACAAAATGAAATTCAATGGTGAAAAAAGTAAGGTTCTGCATTTAGGCAAGAAAAACCAAATGTACAGGTATAGTATAGGGGGTAATTGCTCAATAGTAGTAACAGTCAGAGCCCTGATTGTTTGCTTATTGAGAGAGAGAGAGAGAGAGAGAGAGAGAGAGAGAGAGAGAGAGAGAGAGAGAGAGAGAGAGAGAGAGAGAGAGAGAGAGAGAGGAGGGAAGGAAGGAAGACAACTGTGAGAGGGATTTCGGACTCCTAGTGAACAATCACTTACCGTAAATATGAGCCAGCAGTGTGCTGCAGCTGCCAAAAAAGCCAACACAGTGCTAGGCTGCATTAACAGAGGGATAGAATCAAGATCACATGAAATATTAATACCACTTTACAATGCCTTGGTAAGGCCACACTTGGAATACTGCATCCAGTTTTGGTCACCATGATGTAAAAAAGATGTTGAGACTCTGGAAAGAGTACAGAGAAGAGTAACAAAGATGATTAGAGGTCTGGAGGCTAAAACATATAAGGAACGGCTGCTGGAATTGGGTATGTCTAGTTTAATGAAGAGAAGGACGAGGGGTGACATGATAGCAGTGTTCTAATATCTCAGGGGCTGCCACAAAAAAGAGGGAGTCAAGCTATTCTCCAAAGCAGAGAGGACAAGGGAGGACAAGAAGTAATGGATGGAAACTAATGAAGGAGAGAAGCAACCTAGAACTAAGGAGAAATTTCCTGACAGTTAGAACAATTAACCAGTGGAACAACCTGCCTCCAGAAGCTGTGAATGCTCCAACACTGGAAGTTTTTAAGAAGAGACTGGACAGCCATTTGTCTGAAATGGTATAGGGTTTCCTGCCTGTGCAGGGGGTTGGACTAGATGACCTCCAAGGTCCCTTCCAACTTTACTTCTACGATTATTATTTTAAAACATGGACTGAGGGTTTTACAAGTTAAGGTACTCTATTACTCTTTGTTGCATTAGTATTTATTTAAAATTCTAAAATCTGACGTATTTTTCCTTCTTCTCGTAAGAAGGAAAATAATTCAACTGAAGTTATATTTTCACTATTACTCATGAATATATCTAGTAACATTTTCCTGCAACAGAGCCAGATCCATTAATAGAATTGATTCACCTGCTGAAGCATAGACTATATGTGCATATACTGATTGTGAAGTCATCCTAAATTCCAGTCACAATTCATACAGTATATTTTCTAGTAATAATATGATCAAAAACATATAAGTTCAATATAGTAACATACCTATTAGCTGAAATGGTCACTTGAAAATAATATGAAGCCATATTAGGAAATGACATATGAATATTTTTCATTTTTGTGCAAATAATGAAGCATTCAGGCTGGTGCAGTGAAATCTTATTATGCCTTTGAAATAATATGAATGTATATTTTATTTATTGAAACTAATTTTGAGACATTGTAGTAAAGCAGACATCTACTTATGAGCGCTTACTATCCCTTATACTGTAAATTCTTACAGCAGCATTTCTGCATATTTGTTCTACTGTTTAAAAATACTTTATATTTGATTGGCAGCTACTATAAGCAGTTGTGATGCTGAAACATCCCAGAACAGTCAAAATGTTCTTGTGTTTTCTAAGCAAATGTTTAGTTTACTCTTTCTGAAAGTGATCAGTCATAGATAGGAAAATACAGAAGACAAACAGACTTATGTAAGAGGAGGAAAAGTTATAGTGACCATTTGATGTAATAATGGCACTGAAAAAAGTGACTTATGATATTTTTCACACTCACTACCATTGCAACATCCCCCATTATCACATGATCAAAATTCAAATGCTTGGCAGCTGACTCATTCTGACAAGCAAAGTCAACGGGGGAAGCCAGAGTCACTTAACAACCAGTTTATAACTTAACAATTGCAGTGATTCACTTAACAACTGTGGCAGTAAAGGTTGTAAAATAGGGCAAATTTCACTTAACAACTGTCTCACTTAGCAACAGAAATTTTGGACTCAGTTGCGATTGTGAGGATTACCTATATAATTCCAAGATAAGAGCAGTGATCAAATTACCTATACATTCAGTTAGGCTTCATTCTCAGCTGTGGACAGCAAAATTCTGTGAAATAAGCTGGTCCATAGAATTGCAAATTTCTGATTGGCCATGTGGTACTTTGAGAGGAGCTGGGGCCACTGGATTTTGATTGGCTTGTATGGCTGAATCAAACAATCTGATAATCATAGCTAAACATATTAGCAATGTAAATGTGATATAGATGGTTTTGTAAAATAACTACCTCTTATTGCTTCTGTACCTCAAGATCTTAACATTGTATCTTCAGGAAGAAGATACTTGAAAGGTTGATACTTAACAGAATTGGACAGAAAATTAACGAACAAATACCGATTGAACAGGCTGGGTTTAGATCTTATCGGAGCTGTGCCGATCAAGTCCTTAGTCTTACTAGCCACATTGAAAGCAGCTATCAGAATAAATTGAAAACATCTGTTGTATTTGTGGATCTCACAGCAGCATACGATACAGTGTGGAGGGATGGTCTATTAAGCAAATTCCTCCACACTGTCCCTTGTAGGACCATGGGCCGCCTAATAAATAACATACTCTCAGCAAGGACCTTTCAAGTCATCATGGGCAATAAAATTAGTAAGCAAAGACATCTGAATAATGGACTCCCTCAGGGCTCTGTATTGGCCCCATCCTTATACAACTTATATATTTCCGATATACCACCCACGCTATCAACAAAGTTCTCTTACGCTGATGACTTGACATTAGCATATAGCTACAAGGACATCGAAGTTACAGAAGGTGTACTTACAGCTGACCTTACAACTCTGAGCACATACTTCCACCAATGGAGGTTAATCCCAAGCGTAAGTAAGACAGTCACATCATGTTTCCACCTTAATAATAAACTGGCAAAAAGAGAACTCAATGTATACCTAAATAACAAATTGCTCCCATATGAGGCAACTCCAAAATATCTGGGGGTCACCTTAGACAGGACCCTGTCTTTTAAAAAACATATTCAGAATATGGCTGCCAAGGTTAACAGCAGAAACAACATTCTGCAAAAACTATGCGGAACAACTTGGGGAGCTTCAGCTCCAACTCTTCGATGCACAGCCCTTGGGCTTTGCTACTCTGTAGCGGAATACTGCGCACCTGTATGGATAAACAGCTCACATACAAGACTTGTTGATGTTCAACTCAACCATACGATGAGATTAATTACTGGGTGCATAAAATCTACACCTATTCACTGGCTACCAGTTCTTAGCCACATACTTCCCCCGCACGTATGACGACAAGAAGCTCTCATTCGGGAGTATAGTAAGATCCTGCTAAACTCCTCTCTACCCATTCATGCCTATACCTCTGATCTCTTAAGATGTCGATTAAAGTCAAGAAATCCACCACTCCTCACAGCGCTTAAGCTGCTGGCCGAACATCAGAGCACTATACAAAAGTGGATGGAAGCATGGAGTAGCTATACCTCCCAAGATATTTCTGAGCATATTAATCCTAATAGTATACCTCCAGGATTTAATCTACCCCGACACATATGGGTGACATACAATAGAATTAGAACGACTCATGGGGTGTGTGCTGATTCTCTGTATAAATGGGGAAAGACACCTTCAGCACAATGTGATTGCGGGGCTCCCCGACAGACTATCCAACATATAGTGAGGGAATGCACTAACAGAAGATACCCAGGAGATTTTAAGGACTTCCTCTGCGTAACAACGGCAGCTACTGACTGGATCTCCAAACTCGACATTAAACTCTGAAATGTTATTTCTGTTTTCCTCTTAGGTTTTATAATTGCTTCTTTTTTAAAAAAAAATGTTTTAACTGTTCTAACTTGTAAATATGAAGTGCTTTTAATTCTGTGTGTGACCAGCCATACGCTAAATAAATAAATAAATAAATCTTCATGAAAGCTAAACCATTATTATCCTCCTCAAATTCACAGTGTCCAGATAATTCAGTAATTATACATTTTCAGTCATTACTTCTGAGCCCAACATTTTGTCAGAGATCAAAGATCTCTTTCATGCTAAATATAGTTCCATGTTTACCAGTCTTTGGTTCAGGGGGAATGAATTATATATTTTTTAGACTTTATCAACTTCTATTTGAGATTCAGTTTTACCTTTTCAAAAAAAAAAGGGTTGCTCTCAATCTTCCAGCTGTTTTTTGGCCACATTTAGAAGCTTTTGCCAGAAAGCTATTTTATACACTAGATGTAAGGAGTCAGTGTCAATATGTGTGGCTATTCTCTTTTATTTAAGAAATATGGAAAGAACAGGAAATAGCAGCCAGGTATGTCAATGTGACAGAAACAAAATAGCAAGGCAGGTGTTTTGCCAAGCCAGCATCTGATCTAAAAGGAGAGCCCAATTTGGCCTCTTTTATAGGTTTCCCAAAATTCAAGTCTTTTTGTACTTTTTGAGCTAACCTGAAGAAATGTGTTTTTTTCTGTTTGGGGCACAGTATCTCTCCTGCTGTTGCACAAACTGCTCCAGCTGCAGAGTGTGAAACACTTTATTAGGTCGAAGGAGTTGCTATGATTGTCTAGGCTAGGGGAATCTTGATAGGAATACTAGATGAGGAAACAGCTGCTTAGTTTAATGTAAAGGGAACACTTTTTATATTTTTTCTCCTTATGAACACTGCCAGCATGACATTGTGTTTTCTTTCTTAGATACCATGGAACATGGGAAATAAGCTGTAATCCTGAAATATTATTGGTCTCCTCTTCCCTTTCCTTCCTGTCCTAGGTAATGCAAAAGAACTTGCCAACATCCTGAAGTACCACATTGGGGATGAAATTTTAGTGAGTGGAGCAGTTGGTGCTGTTATAAGAATCAAGTCTCTGCAGGGTGATAAACTGGAAGTCAGCTCTGTAAGTTTATGGCCTCTCCCTCCCTTTTTTTTTAAAAAAAATTTTTTTATGGTAGCTCAATCTGCCCTAATGCAGTTTAAAGAACAGGTACTAAATTTATATCATCTTAATTTTTTTTTAAAAAAAGGCCATCAGGATTTAGCAGATTGGAGGTTGCCAGATGGAGCCTCAAGAAATAAAACTATTAAAGTCTAATGTTGGGGGAAAATCTGTTTTCTTTCCCAGTGAACGTTGTCTTTATTACTGAAGATTAGTGTTGATTTTCCCTTCCACTGTTCTCATTCTTCCTGTCACGTAGTCTCAAAGCAAGTCCTGCTGGATGGTTGGGAATGACAACTATTTTTTATATTGTGTTAGTTACTTAACAAGGTTTAGACAAACTTTTATTTGTATGTTATGGAGAATGGCACTAAAATAAGATTCTCCTACATAGTTTCAGATAATTGAGTTTTAGTGCTACTGATCTAAAGACATTAAACAGCTCTGTACTTTTTAATGTTTTTTGTAAATTCTGTGTTTGAGAAAGAGTAGTTCAACAATAAAAACCCACAGCCCAATCCAGGTGTGTGTGTCTGTGTGTGTGCGTGTGCGTGGGCATGCACACTATACAAACACTAATTACTCCATTTCTCACTTCAGGCCAGGGCTACAGAATGGGTTTATACTGGTGTGGCAAAGCAGAACTTTTCTTAAGACAGTATTATTACTATATTTTACCTTACCTTTCCCTTTAGAGCTCAAGGCAAAACCAGTGATAAGAGATTGTGATTGAGAGGTCCTTGGTTTCTCTGACTTGGCTGTTTTCTTGCAGACATTTCATTACCCAAACCAGGTAACATCACTAGTACACTGACAGGTAGATTGAAACATCTGCTAGAAAACAGTGAAGCTCAAAGATCACCAAAGACACCTCATTTCAACCCCGAGCTACAAATATTCTACTCTATCGGTAGATTGTGATTGGCCCAGAATCACCCAAAGAGCTCTGTCACTGAGTACCTATTTCCGGCCAAGTTTCCATAGCCCCACCCAGCATCTGTGCAAAGAAAAACATGTATATCACTGACACTGTACTTCTTTGAAACATAGCCTATTCCAGCTTTTATTTGTGAGACTAAAATATCCGAAACCAGTCAATAGCACAAGCAACCTTATTTTTTAAAAAAACAAAAACAAAAAACTGCCCATATAAATATTAGACTCTTTCTTATATATTACATTAGATTTTTGCAAATGTGTCATCTGTCATTTCAATTCTTCATACTTTTTTGACACTTTATCTCTACTTTTTCTGCTTCAGAGAAACCACATAATAAACGTCAACAAGATGCCTGTTGCCGAAGCTGATATTATGGCCACCAATGGTGTGATTTATGCAGTAAATAGTATCTTACAATCCCCAGGTAGGTCAGCTTGAGTTCAAGCAGAACATATTTTCCCCTAGATTTGCTTCTCTTTCCTAAGTAGTTAAAGTCACGCTATTATTATGGAACACCAGTGAATTCCTATGTAGAAAGGAAGTTCATTTCCTGCACAGAAGGAAACAAGCAGGTGATCCTCATCTTCCAGAGAACCATTAGCACTTCTGTTGTTTTTTTTTAAAGGCATGCAAACAAAGCATACACATTTTAAAGTGTGTGCTGGTTTTCTCGGAGCAAGATAACAAATAACTTCTTTGTGCTTTGGGAGGAAAAAGGGAAAGCGGGTTCACAAAATATGGTGAATCATTTCCTTTGACAACAATTGTACATTCTTCCATGGATGCGCAGAGGTATCCTCCAGGTCAGTAGTGGATGAGGATGCCTACTTTTTTGTATTGGTCTCTGTGGAGGGTAGATATGGTGGAATGTGGACAGGGTTCTATCTGCTTCTTGGAATCTCTTTCATGGGGATCAGAAGAACATATTTAGGAGGAAAAAAAATGATTCTACATATAGTTCAGAAATCATTTACTTTTTCCATTCAACATTTGGCACTGGCAAAAGTAAAATATGCCAAAATCAAACTGACAATTCACAATAACATCCTTACATGTGGAATTCTGTCTCTGCTGTCACACGTTGAGTGGTAAGATTGAGACTAGTATAAGGGTTTCAAACTTAAGATGCTCATGAGCCCAGAATCCCACACAGAAGTTGCTCAGAGGCTACATCCATAGTTTTTCAAAAATCACAATCAAGTATAGGGGAACTTTTTCTTAACCCCAGTGAACTGCAAAATAACAGCTGAAGAGTGCTCTAAAACTATTTGAATGGAACTATGATCACAGGATGTATACAAAAGTTTACAAGCAAGCAAGTGATTTGCTCAAGTTGGTTACATACATCATCTGCATCCCTTCCTGTAACCTTATTTGGAACAAAGAATCTTGCCAGACAGAAATTAGTTGATTGGGGGGGGGGGAAGAGCAACCTTGCCTTTGATCAGGAACCTTGCCTTTCACACAAAGCAATTCCACACAGCTTATTGGTGATTCTGCTCCCTCCCAAGGCATTTTTATACACTATCTGTTTTCATAATGGCCTTTAGCAAACTCTCTCTTGAAAGCTCTCTCCTCGACTTGTAGCTTATTCTATTTGAATTCTAATATGGCTTTAGTTTTGTACCTCTGCTGATTTGTGGAGAGGGGCATGGAGAGGGCCAACAAAAAGATCAGGGCTTAACTTCTAAATAATATCATTTGCTATTCAAACTCTAATGTTACTCTTATCTACTTTATGACAATCCCTTTTCCTGCTCTCAAAGCTGCCAGCTCCTTTTGATACTCTTTCAAGCTGGAGAGTACAGCTGCAAACCTTCCATTTGGTTGAAAAGGTAGACTAAAAAAATCCAAATTCTTGAACAGAGCGATTTATGTTCACTAATGAAAATCAACTCTGTGATATTGGGATTACAACTTTCTGCAGCCAGCAGGCTGACACTAAAGGAATTGTAGCTTCCTCTGAAGGATAGGCATCAGGTTAGGAAATAGTTATCTGCCTTTTCTATCTGTCCCAAATCAGCAGGATACATCTGGATAAGACTTCCAGCTGAAACCCTGGGAACAAGTTGTTATTATGGTAGGCCTTGCTGAGTGGATTAGTGACTGACTCAGAAATACTATTAAAAGGCGGACATCAGGGTGCAGCTATTATGTAGTCTGTAATCTATTATGGACAATTTGGGTGTTTGCTTACCCGGACAAGGTACTGATCCAGCAGCATTGTTGAAAATTTTGTGCCTGGATTCCATTAATTTTATTGTAAAAATATGTATTGGTCTACATTGCACATTGCGCAAATTCCAAATAAAAACGTTAAAATAATAAAATAAAATAAAATAAAAGAGAGTTTTGATCTGTAAATTAGAGAATAGTTCTTTTTTCACTAAATATGTTTGAATGTTGTCTCTTCAGCTTCTAGGCATAATGAAAGAAGTGATCAACCTGCAGATCCTTCTCTGGAAATCTTCAAGCATGCTTCTGCATTATCCAAGGTACATATAATAAATACTTAAATCACCATATACAGTAGCCATTTTTATAAAATTGTCATTTGATGTTATGGTTAATTGATCAAGGCATATTTTTCGATAAAACCAATAAATGCAATTCCCTCAAACCCCCCCCCCCACACACACACATATGCATTTTGAAGGAGTCAGAGACAGTTATGCAAAATTCAGATAAAGTTTTAATCTTTCTGCACACAGAAAATTAGGCTGGAAAGGATTGCCTGAACAGGCTCAACATTTATAATTACAACAGGATTTATTTATTTATTTATTTATTTATTTATTTATTTATTTATTTATTTATTTATTTCCCCCCCTTTATTATTTTTCTTCAACATATCTAAATGCTCCTTTCTCCTTTTGTTTTCCCCACCAGAACAACCCTGTAAAGTAGGCTGAGCTGATAGAGAGTGATTGGCCCTAAGTCATCCAATCATCTTTCATGCTTAAGATATAGCCTGGTACCTATCTGTTTTAGTCTTTATCTACAATCACAGTCTTATACTTGTAAGGGAATTGCTTCCTTAGATCAGAATGTTACTTAGCCTGTTGAGGAAACCATCCAGCCCATTTGTCGCTTTTGCTAGATTTATATCTTGCTTTTCACAGGCTATATAATGCTTTCTCCTCCTGTCTTCCTCATGAGATGTGAGCTAGGCTGAGAGAGATAGCTTCTATTGCCCCCCACCACCCACGCAACATTGGAGGGCTGAGGCTGAGAGGAAGGATTTTTGCCGAGTTAAGCTTTTGTAGTGCCCAGCTCGGCCTTGGGCAATCAGATTGATTGGGCCACTTCCTGCCCTCCAGAAGCCAGTTAAGCCAAATTCTTCAGAGTGCTTTGCTACTTGAAGAATATTACAGGAACTGGTTTTAGAGATAGCCTGCATGCTTTTAATTGCTTTATTATATACTGATTACTAACTGTGCCACGGATGTTTTATGTTAGTACACTTCTGAAAATTGCTGGATTATAGCAGGCTAAAATTTCAATTAAATATTTTCCAACCCTACTTGCAAGGGCTACGGAGCCTGTGATCCAAAATATCCCCCTGGATGCTCTGTTCTTCCGCAAGGCTTCTTTTCCAGTGGAAGCTCTGTGTAGCTCAGAGCTAACAGTCTAAAATTGCTTTGGACTTGAGTGAAGAAGAGAACAAGAAATGATGTCTTTGAAAGGCACACAGATTCTGCCTGACATTCTGTGGGTTTTGACCACTTTTTCCTCACTGATGTTTTTCTCTTTTGTTCCTGACAGATTTCGCTAAGGGATGCTCGGCTTGGTACGTGACATATTCTGGCTTCTTTAAATGTACCTTTATAATATGAGATAAGATTATGGACTTTCTACTTGGAAATACAAGCACAGGCATCCCCAGGCAAATGAAAAAAAAACCCTCTATGTTTTTGAAGTGAAAAAACAAAATGAAACGAAAACATTTGGATATAATGGGAGTCAACACACATTTTATTTTATTTTTTTAACTAATCACAGTTTGTACTAAAGTAATTTGTACAATCACCTATACTTACAGGCATTCTAACTATCATTAAGCCAGAAATTTTCTAAAAAATGAGTGGAATGGGTCTTGGCTCACAAGCCTCTGAGAAACACCATGTTAGGAGGTTGCTATCTCTGCATCAGCATAAATCCTTTTGTACATCATCAGGGCACTCACCACACCCTCATTAGATTGAGATACACAATAATTTCTAAGACATATTGGTAAATTGTAGCCCAAAGTTCAGCTCTATTTATAAAGTGTATATAGGAAGGAAGGGGCACTGACTGATATGACTTTATATTTCAGTTTATAAGTTGATTGAAAATAAGATAATGAATGGATGCCTAAGCAAAATAATAACTCTATCAGAGCTAAATAGTCTCAAATTCATGTGCTAGGAAACATAATTAGAAGGGTGCTATTTTACCCAATTTATGATCTTGCCAGAGGCATTCACCTGGCCATTGTGAAGATAGAAGCTGAGCTAAATACACCTTCAGTCTGGTTCAACATGGATCTTCTTTACAGTCTTGCATAATCTTTACACACAAAGGATACAAACATACTTTTGCCCCTGGTGCAGTCAGCAAGAAGTGAAATTGTTAAGACCCTCTACATTAGCTTGTGTTATGTAGTTTTGCTTTAAGGAGCCAATACACTATTAATTCTCTTTTTTGTCAAATACAATTTGGCAAATATAACCAAGGGAAGATGAGGCAAAGACCTGTCATGATCACTCTGGCATGAATATCTGAGCTAACTTGCAAATGATTGTAGTGTGCCAAGACAGCAGATATACAGTAGAGTGTATTACCCAAGTTTCAAAATAGTTGTCATAATTTATGAAAATAGACTTGTTTATGGTTTAAGTATTATTATTATTATTTTTAATCCCATTTATATCCTGCCCTTCTCCGAAGACTCAGGGCGGCTTACAATTTAAAGCACAAATCAATGTGCTTAGCACATTTTTCTCTCACCTCCACCAATTAGCTCAATGTTGCATAACCTGACAGGTTTTCATCCACTGCTGTTTCCAAAATCCTGCTGTGATTAATTAGACAGCATCTGATGAAAGAATAAAAGGATTACCAATAAAATTTGAATCCATGATCTTCAGTGAAAGAATGAAAATAACTGCCTGAGGCCAAATATATCTATAAATTAATTGCCTATATGAATCATTAGTCTTAATCTTCATTGTCATTCAGTGATGAGATTCTCCCTATCCATACTCTTACCAAATTTGTTTCTTTTGTCTGCCAGAACCTAAGAGTAAACTTGATTTAGTGATGCACCGGAATGAAAGGGTAGAATTGTTAAATGGCAAAATGTATTATGTTTTTTCAGACTATGGCTATTTGAAACCTTTCTTAAACTATTATTTGGAAGAGTTTAGCAGTCTTCAGTCTCCTCAAAATTCTGTTAAATCAGAAACACAATACAACCATAAAATGATATTAGCTAAGCTAATATAGTGCTCTTCTTAAAGCACTCTTTGCCTTTCTCTCTCTCTTTCTCTCTCTCTCTCTCTCTTACACAAACACACACACACACACACACACACACACACACATAAACACACACACAATGTCTTCCCCCTGCCTGCAAAGACACAGAAGATGGATTGGACAGCAGCCTTCACAGGCAGCATAGAGGACAATAACCTTTCTTGGAAACCCCTTTTCTGTTTCCCAAGCATCAATAAACAAACTTTCAGTAAACAAATAAAAGCTATATTATTTTAGCAAAGCTTCCATTGCTCTTATCATACCCATTGACTTGATAACTTGTTCTGTAACGTTGTTTTGCTGAATTTAGACATCGCCCAGAGTCTTGGAATTGGGGCAGGTTATAAATACTATCAGTAATTAAATAAAATAAATGTCCTAGTTTGAGTATACTACCACTTTCTTGATGGAGGGGAAAAAATATCCCTGTCAGATTTGTTTGCAAAAAGGCATTGACAGGAAGTTTTAGCACGCATATTATTCTGACATTGTTATTTAAAAATCTGTTTAAAACCACCACATCAAGGAAACCAGCTCCAAACTCATTTAGAAGATTTTTTTAAAAACTTGCAATCTGTAGGGAGTATAATCGATTCTGTTATTTTATTGCTTCCTAATTCTAAACCTGATCTAATATGTTGATCAGTGAACATTCTGTTGATCACTGGATATCATTATAGCTGAATAGTTTTACAAATAAATAGACTGTAAGCAAACTAGACTAAAAGAAAACAAATTATTGCAAGCTTACAACTGCCATATTCCACAACTTCTTCAAGGTAGTCCAGACAAGGAAACTCAACTTATAAATGCTAATACTATTTTTATTATAAGGTTAAAGTAACAGAATTTTGTAAGTCTGACTGTACTTCCCTCCCTGCCTTTTACATTCCAGATAGCTGGGCTGGGAGACAATCCTTTCTAAGATGCTTATTCTACCCTCAGCTTTCCTTTTCACTCAGGCTGTTGCCTAGGCTTAGGGCAATTCCTCTTCTCTCCCTCAAAGTTATCCTCATAGCCCATTACATGGTCTTAACAGTATAGTCTATGGTTAGAGAATTATAGGAGTTCTGGTCTATTGCATCTGGAGTATCAGTTTGCCTGGAAAAGAGGCAATACCTGAATACTGATTTTAATTTTAGTGCAAATTTCTGTGCAGAGATCAAATAAGATGACTTGTGTTTTAAAGCTGGTTCTGTTTTTTTTCTCTTTTTTTTCCAGCTCCTGTGTATTCCAGATTGTTAGCCAGGATGAAACAGTAAAGTGACAGCAAATCTACAGGTCAAGCACAATCAAGGATTCTGTTGACTTTTAGTGTGGAAAGCAAAGCCTAAATGTAAACAGAACCAAACACCATCATGTAGGTGGAATTTATCTTAATGCAGAGGTTATCTTCTTTTTGAAGTAAAACAAAAAGAAAAGAAAAGAAAAGCCATTTTGCCAGACACAGCCAGATACACCCATCACTTAATAAGATTACTTTGTCCTGAATAGTAGCTGATAATTTAGGGAACATCTATTCCAAAATTATTTAGATCAGATGAGCTTAAGCAAAAAAACAAACCCCAATCCTCTAGTATTTGTAGGTGCTATCAAGAAGAGAACCAGGTGTCATATGCTAAGCTCACCCATTCAACTGTTTTGCTCAATGCCTTCTACTTCACTGGACAAAAATTGTCCTGGTTCTCAAAGGAACAGCTTTCTTGCATCTTCTGATGGAACTTCTTAGCTAGTGTCAGTGCCTTAGATCTTATGTATATAACCCTGCTCTGTTCCAGTGAATAGGTTTCTTCCATAAATTATTTTTTTAAGTGGATTCTATGATTTATTTGGACTTTAGCTGCAGAAAATGAATACATTGAGCACACTTAGTCTAAATAATCCTCAGGTTGGCTTCCATTTTGTTTTTCTATATTCTGTCTGTAGACCAAATTGCAATCCCTTAAATTAAACTTTCATATTCATTTCTAAAACAATTGCTAGAGCTCAGAAGCCTAAACTATTTTTATGTTCTCAAGTCCAATGGGATGAATGGTCAATTTTTTGTAAGGTTCTAACAATAGGATTTTGCTTCTATATAGTTTTGTCAAGGAATATGTTTGGATAGAATCAGAGAGCCATTCATGTACATATACTGTATACTGGCAGTATCATTAGTTTCTCTTTACATATTAGGAATCTTTAAATTGTAATGCTCTTTTTAAAATTGCACTCTTTTTTAAAAAAAATACTGTAGAATAAACTCTGGATTTAAGAAATCTATCTCTTATTTCTGATTTGAGGCTCACAATCCGCACATCCCTACAATATGACCTTTCTCATAGGTGCCTGGAGAGGGGAGGAGAAGCAAGAGGGGAAAATGACAGAACGTGCATTATGACATGATGATACACAACTCAGGCGTTTCATCTTACTTGTCTTACACACATTTGATAAAAGCTTTGCCACTGACTGTGGTAGAGGATGCCAATTACCTCTTTTGTGCTGCTCAAGGGATCGTATGACTTTTCAGCTCTAGATATATTTTGAAAATGAAGCCTGAAACTTTGGGATGATAATCATATCTATTATGTATTGGGCTCAATTGTAGCACCACGTGGTTAGCTGGGGCAGCTAACGGCTCTCCAGCAACCCAGACTCCAGGTCTCCAGTCCTGCTATTGGCTGCCCCTAGGTGGCAATGGGTTACTTTAAATCTGTTGGCTGCTGCCTAGGGGCCAGGCTATAAATTGCTGCAAGCTGCAGCACTATTCTCAGTTCAGATCCTGCAAGCAATAAACCATGAGTTCTGCTGAAATCACTTGCCTCGTCTTCTTTCCTGCGGGAAGAACCCGATACATTATAATATCCTTTTCTTCTCAACTGCAATAACTTGGAATTACATTTGTATATACATATTTTAAGCAAAGTAAAATTGAATTTTGTCAATTGAATGTGGCTCTGTAAGTGACAATCCAAGTCTGGGTTTCTTTTTGTTCTTTCATTGCGTGCCATCTCCAGATCTAGGTTTTTTATTTATTTATTTATTTTTAAACTTTTTTAAAGTTTAGAATTCAAAAGGCTTTTGCAATGTCATAGGAAGGGCTGCTGTCAAAAGCCACTTGGATAGGTAGGTACAAGGTATTGCATATGCAGACATGAGCTTCCTGAAATATGATGTGATCTGCTTATATGATAACCATAAGCAAGTACATTAGCAAGAATCTGAGGTTTTGAACTTCTTCCCTGGGCTTTGAAAATCTTCCATGCAATTCCGGATTTCAACTTTTTTTTAAAAAAAAACTTCATTGTTGATATTAGGGAATTTTTAGCGCTCTCTGAGCTCGGTTGTTTGCTTGCAGACAACCAAGTAACCTAATCAGTGCAAGCAAAACAACTGAGCTCAGAGATCACCAAGGACTCCATAGTTCAGCTCTGAGCTACATATTCTCTATTACAGTTAGGAACTTTGCATGAGGCAAGCCACAATTTGATCAGTGCTGCTGATTAGTTTTAGTTTACACATATGGTTCTAACTTTAATACTCTTTGTTCTTCCCACATGTGAAAATACACCCTCACATTAAAAAAGAGGAAGTTCTCCCTCACAAAAAACTTTGAGTAAACAATCAATTTGTAATGTAATTTGAGTATCAACTTAAATAGATGGATAATTTAAAGTTGTTTTTTTTCAAGTCAGACTTAATCTTTTGACACAGCCATGTAATTTTCTTGGCAGTGTGGAAGTGGTTGGTTGTATGCTTCATAATTATGACAAATGATTCCAGCATGTTTGGGACTTTGAGGACATAAAGATTTTTAACTTAGAGGTAGGTGTCAGCCCCCTTTATCGTTATAATAATCAAGCTACAGCCATTTCTTTCTTCCCTAAATCATCAGGAAACCTTGACCCAAGTAAAAGAAATTGAATTCAATACTTTTGGAAATCTTGACCCACAGAAGTCGTGTTCACCTGTAGACAAATTCAAGCAAATGAATTCACATGCGAATACTAAGAAAATATTGGTTGGTGAGGGGGAGAAGTTCCACATACAGACTTCACACTCTTCATTTTTGTGTATTGATGTGTTTAGAATAAGGGGAAAACATCTGTGGATTCTACAGTTATTGTTTAACTCCAAATTCCCGCCTCTCTAATAACTGGCTGGCCTCTTTGAGGTTGATAGTGATTATAATTCAAAGAAATCTCGATAATTATACATTCCCTACTTTGGGCAAAAAGCTTTGGAATTATGGCATAGAATAAAAATATTAGTTGGTCAAATGATTTCCTTAGTTTCACAATGAAGGAGCTCAAGGCTTCTCCCTTATATTACACTGACAACAACTTTATGATATGAATCGGATTGAAAAATAGTAATCATATTGGATAATTTTTCTCAAAATAAATACCAGAGGCCCCATTTTTATTTGTAGGTCTCCTTGCCCAATATTTCTGTAAATTTCAGTATCTCTTCTAATACTTGGCCTGAAATAGTTTGTTGTTGGTTTTTTTAACCTTTTTAAGGCAATGACATTATTGTGTTGCTAAATGTGAATACTGTCCTCCTGAGCCTTGTCCAACCTGCCCCATCAACTCCATTGATAAGAGGGGAATGGGTCTTATTCAAATATAAAACTTCTTAACCCTATACTTATTCTAGATAAACTCAAGCCATTTTCTCCCTTCCATAATATAGCGTTCCTGCAAGTAGTCTTTCAAATAGGCCGAAATCTTTGCCATTTCAACCAGGTCGGAAACCTTTAAAGTCCACTCTTCTATGGTCGGCAGTTCCTCTTTCAGTACTAACCTATCAAAAGTCTTGCTGCCGTAATTAAATTCAACATCAACTTAGTATGTTCCACCAGACTTTTATCCAAAAAGCCTTAACCTTTTTACAAGTCCTGCATATATGAAAATATATTACGTCTTCATCACCACACCTCCAACATTTAGGCTAATAATTCAAATACATACTTAGCTTTTTAAAATCTAAATACCATCTATAAAACATTTTATAAAAATTCTCTCTTAGATTTCAAACTTGTATAAATTTTACATTCCTCACCCAAATCTTTTCCCACCTCCCACTACTTGGCTGTAAGTACGTTGTGAAAGTTCCATAGACTTCTGCTGATCTTGTTCTTTTATCTTTTTTGATCGTTTTAAAGCAGCACGCGTCACCCTCTGTTCTCTGGAATCATCCAAAGGTGTTATAACTTGATCTCCTCCATCACCATTCTCCTCTGTCTGTCCATCTTCAGCCTCTTGATGTTCACCTTCTCCAGATCCCTTTGCAGCTTCCAGAAGTGTTAATGGGGTTGCTTTTAAAACATTATTGTAAAAATCACGCGCTTGCATCACAGTAACCAGACGGTACCTTTTACCTTCATGCATCACCATCAGTCTTCTTTCTTTGTTTCTTTTTCTATATTAGTTTTTCTTTATATATATTTATATTACTAAGGTTTGTTTTATCCTATATAAGCTAGAGAGTGATAGATTTTAGAGTTTATGGTTGTTAGTATATGGTTGTTTATGATTGTTTTTTTATATATACCTTGTATTTAGCTCTGGGAAGTCGGGGGGGGGAGGGGGGGAGGGGGGAGAGGAAGGGGGGGAGGGAGAAGGGTGGGGGAGGGGGGATTTTTTAAGGGAAAAATTGTATATTAAAACTTTTCAATAAATAAAAAAAAAGAGGGGAATGGGTCAATTCTCAGGACAATCATTTCCTTACCTAATATAGAAGCCTCAGGGATGACTCATTTCTTTATTATTACAGCAGTGGCATGCCAATATCCAGTGATATCCAATTGCTTTTCCTTGATTGACAATGAACTGGCACTATCTATATGTAAAAGTGAATCCTCCATCTTCCACATGTAATTTGGGCCATGCACCAATTCCTTCTCCATCACCTGGGGAAACACTCAAATACCTATGGCCTCACTTGAAGTTTTAACACCAGTCAATTTAAGCTAAAATGTATAGCAAAATGTATTTCATTGCAGATAAATGTAAATTGTGAAGTCTACAGCTACTTCTAGATGTTTTAATTACTTGAGCTTTCTTTCACAAAAAATAAGTGAGCTATAGATTATAATTCTTCTATGCAATCCAAGAAACAGAAACAGATGTGTAATAAAGTAATTTAGAAAACAAATGCACAAATGGGTAAATAGACCTTTAAAGAGCCAAAGAATAACAGGATAGCAATAGCGGTTTGGGCAAGGTTATTGTCCAAAAACAGGATTGCCAAAGTCCTTTGCTGTACAATTGGAGTGAAAAGCCTTGTTGCCTCATCCAGACTTAAGAAACCACAAAAAGATCTAGCAGGACAAAATTCAGAGCACAGCTGTTATGAAGGCAAATGGGGAAGGAGAGAAGGACTTTTGAAAAAGGAACAAATATTTATATATTTGAAATAAGCCTTAAACTTTATTCTTCTACAGTATCACCTCAGAATGCAATCATCTTTGTGGCTACTGATCACAAAATCATTATGCTCCTTTTCAGTGTTTGCTGGGTGATTTTGGGGCAGTCACATTTTCAGCTCAACCTCCTTAGACATGGGTTGCTGTGAGGAAATGCATTAGGAAAAAGTTCTGTTTATGCTGTTTTGAGTTCATGGAAAAGAGATCAGGTACAAATAGCGAAAATGGAGAAATGATTGAAATATGGCCAATTAGGAGAACTAACAAACTCCATAACAATCCTGACACTAATCAGTTTCCTTCCATTTCTTAACCATGAGAAGACTCAAGTGAAAAGGTGCATTGGGTCATCAAGTATTCACTTTCCAAAAATAAACTTGGTGAATCAATTTGTTGTGATTCAGGGTCAGCCTGTGGGTTCGGCAGTTGGGTCGGACGACTCAGAGGAGGAGGGGGGTGTTGAAGACCTTGCTGAGGGGGTTGAAGATCTTGCTGATGAGAGCCCTCAGCCAGGCCCCTCCCACTTGGTCACCACGGAGACCCAGCTGTGTGAGCCTGACAGTGTGGATGAAGATGACCCACAGCTGGCCCTGTTCAAGGACGCCCGACACAGGAGGCAGTCAATTAGGAGTAAACAGAGGAAGGCAATGGGGCTCCTTGGAAGGAGGCAGAGAGGAGCCATGCCCTGAACTCTATATAAGGGGAATGTGTGGGAGGGCTGGTTTGCTGAAGGCAACCGCTTGGATAGTTCATGTTTCTTAAAGCTCCTGTTTCTTGGTTTGTCTTGTTCTGTTTGTTTTTGTGGTAATAAATTTGGCAGGCGTAATTCCAGCCTCTTGCCTTCTTGTAAAAGGGGTTGTCCCTGCCTTTTCTGCAGGGCCAGTAGCAGGCTGGTACAGAACACAATTGTCCATTCTGTTCTTTTAAGTGGAAATAATTTTGTTGCCTGGCCTGTAGGCAGTGGTGGGATTCAGCCAGTTTGCACCACTTTGACAGAACCGGTAGCTAATTTTTATGTTGCCCAGGCCCAGAAGTCCAGAATGGACTTCTGGAAGCGGCATCCACACAGAGAACCAGTTGTTCACATATTTGAATCCCACCACTGCCTGCAGGCAGTGCAGAAGACAAGGAAGGAAAGAAGGAATTCTTATATAAACGTACACTAACATTCAGTACATTGTATATAGAAAGAAACAGTATTTGGTTAGCTCACCAAGTGACTTAAGTTCCAGCCAAAAGAAGCAATGTATCTTGTGGGGCAAGTTTCCAGGGACATAAGTAGGAAAGTGATTTTGCATATTTACAGCTGGCTGGTCAGTGTAAGAAAAGAATCTTGATTGATCTGATTCAGCAAACTATTGTGATTGTCTTAACCCATTGTGGTAAATGCCTCTATTTAACCTCTGAATCATCCTACCAATATTGAAAAGTGTATTATGATATCACAAAGCAAGCTCCACTGTTTTTTTTTTACCTCATTCAAGAATGTAAGGAGAAGGTTTTGTGTCACAACGCATGTTTCATCAAACTTGCAGAAAGGAGTAGTCAAGCTACAAATTGTCCCATTTTCCATATCAATGTGCAGTTTAGAAACATGATCAAATTGGGGGTGCTGTGAAGAGATGACAATAGTGGCTGGTCTTTTTCCCCCTTTCAGTTGCAGTTTAATCAAAGAAAAACAGATGATAGTTTAGCTGGCACCTATAACCTAAAGATCTGGCTTTTGTTTTGTGTCAGATAAGTTGCTTCTAATCCAGGATGTAAAATGCTGTCCTGGCTTATATAATGGAGAGCTGGCTAAGAAAAGGGGAGAGTCAACCTCTTCCAGTTCTGCCCACCAGGTAACAGAGTCTAAGACTATGACTGGAATTAATATAGCAGCTTTTGGGTGTATCTATGGGTGTGCCTTCAAGTCATTGTTGACTCATAGTGACTGCCTGGACAAGTCCCTGCAGTTTTCTTGGCAAGATTTCAGAAGTGGTTTGCTCTTGCCTCTTCCCTTGGGATGAGAGAGAATGACTGGCCCAAGGTCACCTAGTTGGATTTGTAGCCAGGGCAGGTCTAGTACTCACAGTCTCCTGGCATCTTAACCACTACACCAAGCTGGCTCCCTGATTAGAGTTAGGATTGTTTCTCAATTAGTTTAAAATAAATAAGCATAGTAGTATTCTGAAAACAAATCTGTTTAATAAATTGGCACCAAGAGTTAGTGAAACCAACTGAAATCAATGAGATAGTTTAGACAGGACTATTTTAAGTTCTATTCTTGGTTCATGAAGAATAAGTAAGTCTGAATCTGATCCACTGAAGTGAGACAAATTTTTCACATATTACAATTTTTAGCACATACCTATGGTAGATTTAGCTTGATTTGTCTTTTAGGTCTGAAGAGGCCAGGGGAAACAAAAACAAAAAACTTGTAGCCTTGGCAAACATCTCCCAGTTTCTTGTAGCATTAGTCTATAAAGAAATTGTCTCATTGATCGGAAATTTCATTGACACTCTGTTGTTAATACTACTACATGATGGTTTCAGTCCTTTCTGTGAGAACACACTTAGAATGTAGTGTTGGTGGATACTCCTACTGTATATTGTTGACTTGTGATGTCTCCTATGTGGTTTCAAATTTGATGAAACTCCCGGGGGAGATTTGGAGGTTTAGATATACAGTGTATACTGATGACATCTATCTCTACCACTCCTTACCATCTAATCCCAAGGAAGTGCTCTTGAATACTGCTTAATCTCATCAATGGGATTATGAGGGAGAAGAAGCTGAAATTAAATGTTGATGGTAAGGAAACAGTTGAATGAACAAAGTTTCTACTCTCCCAGACCCATCGCACCTTTTCAATTTAAGAATGCTCCTCAAAGTAATGTTGTATTCAGAGGTGGTGATAGTAGCAGAGAACAAATGAACAATATTTCCTGAGCCAATAATTATTTCTTCCTTAGTTACATCTCGTCTTATCTACTGCAAAATCATTTTATGTGTGGTGTTGATGTGGAAGGAAGGAAGGAAGGCATTTTGTAAAGTAGATACTTGGGTCTATTAAGAGCACAGCTGCTACAAATGAAAAAGTTGGCATGGAAGTTGTGGTTGAAGTGAATAACGAGTAAATCCAGCAGTTAAAATAGCCAGAAAATGCCCTTTTAACTCAGTTACTCCTTATGTCTAAAATTTAGAGGGTTTCAGCAAAGGGCAATGCAAAGATGCACTGGAAAAAGGAATAGAAAATAAGGAACTAATTCATAAGAATAGTCACCAATAAGCAACTCATAAATTTAGTTCTTAAGTAAGTATAGCTAATAAAAGTAAGTTTTTGGGAATAGTTTATTCGACTCTATGTATAGATTATCGGTATTGATTTGTCAATAAGAAATAGAATTATAGAAATGGATACAAATAGATAAAGATTTAAGAACTTGCACTGTTTAATAACTATCTAAAGCCATTTACAGAAGTCATCTCATCAGACAATCAATAGGCTGATGATATTCATCTTTATCTTTCTATTTTGAGTTGAATGAGAAAAGCAGTGGAAGCATGCCTTGAAGCTGTTAGGGAGAAACATGTCCAGACTCAGATTCATTCAGAAACTCAGTGAATCTGGGGTTATACCATCTTTGGCTCTTCATATGGCAGTGCTCTTCAAGGACAACAGTACTTTTCAAGTCTTCCTGAAGAAAAAATATGCAGAGACTTGGCCATTAGAGAATTAGCCATGACCAGCCAATTGTGCCAATTATGACCTTCCCTAGAATAGGAAATGCCTTCTACCTCCTTGGGGCAGCCCTTGAAGATCTCCAAAACAGTTTCTGCATAAAACATGGAATATAAATCTAATAAACAAACAAACAAATTAATAGATATGTTTGGCCTCCACTGTCTATTTTGGAAAATGGCAAAATTCTCCTCTTTCACCCAGCTTTTTGTGATGAATTAATGCAATGATGTCATAATTAAATTTGTGTTTTTCTTTTCTTTTATTAGCCTGTTTATATATTTATGTATGTCTTTGGGTGAATTTTTGACTCCTGGCAAATGCCTGCAGAATATTTCTTGGCCACATTTTCCAAAGCGGCTTACCCTTGCCACCTTCCTAGGGCTGAAAGAGACTGACTGGCCCAATGTGACCCAGCTGGTTTTGTGCCTAATAAAGGATTAAAACTGATGCTCTCCTGGTTTTTAAACACTACTTGTGCTTAACCACTACTCCAAACTCATTCACTGAATTTAATTGTATTTTTTATTGTTATGGGTTATATTCTGGGCTTTTCCATTTGTTTGCCTTACATTTTTATATAGATAGAAAACTAGGGTACAAATTCATCAAGTAAAAAATTAAATAAAAATCCCATGCTTCTATTTAACTTGCATGTTGAGGCCTGTGAGGGGTATGGAGGAGACATACCGTTGGGGTACTAGACTTCAGAAGCTGCTGCCTGATGGCTTCCTGGCTTGAGAGAAGGGTAGAATCTAGAAAGAATTGGTTCAGCCTGGAAAAGTCAAATAGGTCACCATCAGTCCTACTTTGGTCAGAGCACCAATGTCCATTACAAACATTTCTCTGTCACACTTAGAGTAATTAGATGCCCTGGGCAATAGGATGAGAAAGTTTTAAATATACACCAAGTCTGAATTGGCAAGTGTACTTTAGCCTCAGGCTATTACAACATAGAAACTATGAGCTGTCAAACTAGACTGCTCACAACCTTGCTTAGTGAGTTGCAAAAGCTTCTCTGTTCCCACAGTAAAAAATATTGAGATGTTTCTCCAGCTTGATTAGAATAATAATTAAAACTCTGGCCCAGACCAGGCAGCAATAATGAATTTTCAGTGCTACGTACCTAAGGACACTCTGTGTTGTTTATTTGCTAGATAACAATTTACTCAGATTTTGCACACTTCTTTTTAAACTGAACAAAAAGTTGAAATTCAAATGTGGGAGAAAATTGAATGGAGAGTTTCATAAATTGCAGCTGAGAGTTTAGTTCTTACTAATCAATTCCTACTTCTTACTTCTGAGAAGTTCCTTGTTTTTCTTAAATACATGGTAGGTTGCTATAGATTGATCCTTTCCCAGCTTGGACGATTAACTTTACTGTAAGAGGAGAGGAATTATACTTTACTGTACTGTACTGTATGATGTGATGAGATGTATCAAATTGTATCAGTAAGATATACATATACATCATCATCATCATCATCATCATCATCATCATCATCATCATTATTATTATTATTATTATTATTATTATTATTATTATTATTATTATTATTATTATTATTTATTGAACTTATATACCGCCCTTCTCCCGTAGGACCCAGGGCGGTTCACAAGGCAATTAAAACAATATTACAATACAAAAGTTAATAACAATTAAAATAGATTAAATTATCCTTGATTGAAAATCTAAAACCCCTATAACTCTGATTAAAAAAACCAATTACAATAAGTTAAAAATTAAAAATTCTCAGTCCTGGCCGAAAAGCTCAAAGAGCCAGGTCTTCAGGTCCCGGCAGAATGAACAAAAATCAGGGGCAGTCGTGAGCTCTACCGGTGGCTGTTTCCAAAGGGCAGGCGCACCCACAGAGAAGGCCCTCCCCCTGGGTGTCGCCCGCCGGCAATCCTTTGCCAGAAGCACCCTGAGAAGGCCCTCCCTGTGGGACTGCACAGGATGAAGGGAACTTGATGCCGGCAGCAGGTGTTCCCTCAGATATCCCGGACCCAAGCCATTTAGTGCTTTATAGGTCATCACCAGCACCTTGAATCTCACCCGGAGGGCAACCGGAAGCCAATGCAGCTCGCGGAGCAGAGGTGTTACATGGGAATATCAGGAAGCCCCCATCACAACTCGCGCGGCTGCATTCTGCACCAGCTGAAGCCTCCGAGTGGTCCTCAAGGGCAGCCCCATGTAGAGAGCGTTGCAGTAGTCTAACCGGGAGGTCACGAGCGCATGAGTGACTGTGCGCAAGGCATCTCGGTCCAGATAGGGCCGCAACTGGCGCACCAGGCGAACCTGGGCAAAAGCCCCCTGGTCACGGCTCCTATATGATCTTCAAAACTGAGCCAAGAGTCCAGGAGGACACCCAAGTTGCGAGCCCTATTGACGGGAGGTAACACCTCACTCCCCATGGAATAGAATGATTCGCTCGAGATGTCTGTACGCACAGCCACTCAGTCTTGGCAGGATTGAGTCGGAGCCTGTTTCTCCCCATCCAAACCCGAATCGCCTCCAGGCAATGGGACATCACGTTGAGGGCATCACTGAGTTGGTTTGGGGTGGAAAGAAAAAGTTGGGTATCATCGGCATACTGATGATACCCCACCCCAAAACCACGAATGATCTCACCCAGTGGCTTCATATAGATATTGAACAGGAGGGGAGAGAGGACCGACCCCTGAGGAACTCCACAAACGAGAGACCTCGGGGTGGACCTCTGCCCTCCCATCAACACTGACTGCGAATGGCCCAAGAGGTAGGAGGAGAACCACCGTAAAACAGTGCCCCCCACTCCCTACCCCCTGATACGTCGCAGCAGGATACCATGGTCGATGGTATCAAAAGCCGCTGAGAGATCTAATAGGACTAGGACAGAGGAACAACCCCTGTCCCAAGCCCACCAGAGATCATTCATCAGCGCGACCAATGCCGTCTTCGTGCTGTACCCGGGCCTGAAAACTGATTGGTACGGGTCAAGATAATCAGTTTCCTCTAGGAACAGAGGAAGCTGATGCGCCACCACACTCTCAACAACCTTCGCCAGAAAGCGAAGGTTGGAGACCGGACGATAGTTATTCACAATAGCTGGATCCAGGGCAGGCTTCTTGAGGAGGGGTCTCACCACCGCTTCCTTCAAAGCGGCGGGAAAGACACCCTCACTCAAAGAAGCAGATATCACTGCCTGGAACCAGCCTTGTGTCTCCTCCCGAGCTGAATAAACCAGCCAGGAAGGGCAGGTGGTAGAGCTCAGCCTCCCCATAATCCTGTCCACCTCCTCGGGAGTCACAGGATCAAACTCAGTCCAGATAATACTCTCAAGACCGCTCAATTCCTCCCCATCAGACTCTGCCCAGTCAGAGTCTAAACCGGTCCGAATGCTTGATGAGAATCTTAGTTAAATGACTGGGGACACTGGTTCCAAGGAGCTGATCCATGAACCAGCTTCTTTTTTGCCACTGTTTCCTCTACCAAGTGTTAGTATGTAGTGTATTTCCTGACTGCTGTTCCCTTATTGTTGATAGCTGATCCTAAAAGACCAACACTATCCATCAAGTGATCAATTAATAATGACACATCTGGTATTGCTTAC
This sequence comes from Vipera berus, assembly GCF_964194415.1. NCBI lineage: Eukaryota > Metazoa > Chordata > Lepidosauria > Squamata > Viperidae > Vipera > Vipera berus. Next base: position 202,944,307 of record NC_138203.1, read on the forward strand.
CCCTTACAAGATTTGCATGGGTAGCAATACTGTTTTGGACTGTCCAGGTTGTTGACAGTAAGATTTCAAAGCTTTAAAATTAAAAAATTAAAACTTGTCAGATGTTGGTTTGTTATCTAAATATGGAATAAATACTCTATTTCCTTAAGGTTGCACCGACTTTCAGTAGTTGTATCATAAGTATTACAGTAATTTAGATTGAGGTGGCACAAAATCCAATTAAATAAATATATATTTCTGATGTATATGTAGACCAGCAGACCATCAATAATCAAATTACTACTTTGTTAGCATATATTAACAATCAATAGAAAAGATAGGGTTATTATATAAAAACTGCAAACATCCAAGTGTCTGCAGATGTCCAAAAACAGACATAAAACTCTAAATTTTTGCCACCAATTCATAACCTAGCTCTGGTAGCTTTAGATAAAATCCAGGGTGTGGGCCCTATGGAGTACTTTATTGCAGGCATGTCAAACTCGTGACGTCACGTGATCTCGCGTGACGTATCATGACTTTTCTCCCATTGCTGGCAATGCGGTGGGCATGGTTTCAGTATGATGAATCCGGCCCATGGGCCGGCAGTTTGACATGCCTGCTCTATTGGATTCCTGTCTCTCGCTTTGTCCATGTCATACAGGGGAATTCACTGGAGAAAGCAATTATGTTGGAAGAGTTACTGGTAAAAGGATACCAGGCTGTCAAAGAATATGGTGGCTGAATACCATCAAAGCTGACACCAGCCAGAGCATAGGACAACTCAAAGAAGCAGTGCAAGGTCAGAGGATGCAGAGAGATCTACCCCATAGAATCGCCAAGAGTTGTACTCAACTGAATTGATGACATCATCATCATCATCACCACCACCATCATCATCACCACCACCACCACCATCATCATCATCAGGGAATTGCCAACGCTCAGCATTTTGGACAACAAAAATTCATAGTAAAAGCAGCTAGAAATAATAGACAAAAACAGTACTAGGTGAACTCTTTTATTTAAAAATATTTATTTATTATCTGTAACATGCATTCATCTTTAATAAACATCCAAAAATAAATAATAATACAAAAAACAAGACAAACCTGAAGCTAACAGAAAATAAAGCAAAAAAAATATTAGAAATATAAAGAAGAAAAATAAAATACACAAGGTCAAGATTTAATTTGCAATTTATTAAAACTTGGTATCATTGCATATTTAACTGTTCTAGTAAGTGCTCCTCATTTTATGTTTAAATTGTTTTTAAGGACTTCTTCTTCCTTTAATGTTTGAATGTTGTTCTTTGTGAGCAAGTAAGAAGAAAAGACTGGAATTTCTTTTAATTGTAATTCCATGGGCAACAAATCAGCTGTGAAGGATAGGAACCACAGCATATTGTTTCCCTAGTTTGCAAAGCATCTTTGTATGATTTGACTGTGGCTCAGATTCATGGTCACTTGAATGGAATAGCAACAATTTCCAGCAGATGCTTGGTGAATATGTACTTTGAGGTATCTTAGCCCTTGGTTACTAAACATGTAATTATTTGTTGTTGTTAGCTGCGAAGTCGTGTCCGACCCATCGTGACCCTATGGACAACGTTCCTCCAGGCCTTCCTGTCCTCTACCATCTTCTGGATGGAGCAGTCAAATTCTTTAAAAAGACCACCCAGAGTAACACAGAGGAAGGAAGGAAGGAAGGAAGGAAGGAAGGAAGGAAGGAAGGAAGGAAGGAAGGAAGGAAGGAAGGAAGGAAGGAAGGAAGATCAATCTCAAAATACAAAAGGTAAAGGTAAAACAAAGATAAAACTAGTCATACAGCTGAAAATGACATGGGTCTTGTACATGCCTAAAATATTATACTGATATTGATTGTCAATAATCAGTGTATGATTGATGCCTTTTGATGAAGAGCAGCTTTCTGGTGATAGAAATGGAGGCAGATAATGAGAATCTACTTTCTGTAAAATGTCAAGCTTAGACGAAAAGTGAGTGGTCACTTCAGGCCATTTCCAATCATTCCACATTTCTAATAAGGGGTCAGAACATCTGAGGTGTAACAGATGATTCTTAGGAAGAATAAATTCTTGTTCCAAAAGATAACTACGGTATGTCCCCTTAGCACCTAACTGTACCCCTTTAAGATGAGAAGCTCACCTTCTGAATATTAAAAATAAAATATACAGAGATTATTCTTGAGTAGAAAATTCATGGATATTTTTCATTATCTAGGGCAGCCAGTTCCCAACACAACTTGATTTTAGACTATGACTGGTTCCTGAGATTATAATACTACTTTTCTATAAAAACTGGAATTAAACTTAGGAATTCAGACAGCGTTTTATTATAGTATTATAAAAATACTCACTGTTACAGCAGATGGCAGCAGCTAGCTAAACTTGGAAATGCTAAGTTGCATTGGACATGTTTTTAGATAAAAGACCCACCTAAAAAGTTCACAGCTCTAGGCCAGCTTGGGAAGTCATAAAAGATGCCACAACAAGGATAATGAATTATTGTTTCCATGTGGCTGCCAAGAAAATAACATTTATTTCCATTTATTCATCAGGAATCAAGCTTAGTTTCTGGGAGCCTTTACCTTTGTAATATTCTGTAATGTTCTTTGCTTTGGTCAGTCATATTTACTTCATCAACCATTGTGGGTAGTGACAAATCTTTCCATCTTTGTCCATACGATAATCTTGCTGCAGTTTTCACGTACAAAAACAAAGTTCCACGACTTTTTTGCCTATCTCCTCACCAATCCGAAAGGAAAAGCCTTTGGTCTCAATTGTATATTAATGTTTAAAATACTCTGAATCAGTGTGTACATTTGAATTCAGAATTGTATAGCTTTTTTACTCATCCACAAGCATGATAAAATGTCCCTTCTTCTTGTTCACATTTTCTACATAAATTTGAAGTACCTTTATACATTCTAGATAATTTCTATGATAACAGATTGTTGGAGGCAATGTGCTGACATTTGTAAACTGCTCAGAGAGTGCTGTAAAGCACTCTGGAGCAGTATACTGTATAAGTCTAAGTCTGATTGCTATATATATACACCAATTGTACATTATCATATAAATAGTCTCTTTAAGTTTATAACAGCATAAATTTCAATCATTTCAACCACATATTTTCCCATTGTTCCATCCGTTTATTAAAATCAAAATGCCCATTTTATCATATATTCTTTCAAATGTCAATAAAAGTGTACATATTTTAGCTCTTTCTTACAGTTACAGTGTCATAAAAAGGGAGGGTTTTTTATGATTCCGTGAATTTGGAAGACATCTACCTGAGCCACCTCTGAATGTTAACTCATAGCTCTGGACTTAAAATATGCTTCAACTCCTTTTGCCTATGTAACTGTTTCTGCATATTTCTACCGAGGTCATCTTCCCTAGTCTGAACCATCGGTTTTGTTGACTGTTTTGTAGAGAAAGCTGTGGACTATTGTCCTCTAACTCAGGGAGGGCAAATAAGAAAATAATGTGAACTGATTGCCTCCCAACCTTTTTTTTTTACATTTTGCTGCTCATGTTAGAATCATTTAAATATTCTTTACTTTCATTGTTAGGAATTTAAGGTGGCTGTGCTTGAAATGTCACTGTCCCCAGTTCCTCTTTTTTTGCTCTGATTATGCTAGGAAACAAAGGAAATAAGAAGGTAAACTGTTCCCACAGACTCTTGCCTCCCCACAAAATCACTGAGCAATTTTTGATTGAATTATAAGAAATTGGGCACACAGTTTAGAGCATGCTACATAGGCTATTTGTTTTCTTAGTTTATGAAAAATAAATATGGAGCCTGAAGATAGCAAATGTGGATATGTCATCATTGCTTTTATGGCTGGATGGGATGGGCATGTCATTCATAGTATTTATTGCAGTTGACATTTTTCTTGGCAGCTTTAAAGCGACCTGATGATCAGCTGGTTTATTTATTTATTTATTTATTTATTTGATTTGTATACCGCCCTTCTCCCTAAGGACTCAGGGCAGTGAACAGTGACATAAATAACAGAATGCACAAATACAGATATTGAAAACAAATTAAACCCTAATTTTGCCCAAATGCAGAAGATAGTTATCTTAAAACAATAATTAAAACAGAACCCGTCAGACCAGACCGGATTGCTCAAACAGATATGTTTTTAGGTCGCGTCGGAAGGAGCGAAGGTCGGGAGCCATCCGGAGCTCAACCGGTAAACGGTTCCATAGGTCAGGCGCGCTCACAGAGAACGCCCTCCCTCTGGGAGCCACCAGACGGCATTCTCTGAACGGCGGAACCCTTAGGAGGCCCTCTCTGTGGGAGCACACTGGACGGAGGGACGTTGACGCTGGCAGCAGGTGATTCCTAAGGTACTCCGGACCCATGCCATGTAGGGCTTTGAAAACCATTACCAGCACCTTGAATCTTACCCGGAGGACAACTGGGAGCCAATGCAGCTCACGGAGTAGAGGTGTAACATGGGAGTATCGGGAGACTCCCAACACAACTCTCGCGGCTGCATTCTGTACCAGTTTAGATGTCCTTACACTAAACAGAGCCTTCATTGACTGTAGGAAAGCCTTTGATTTTTGTCAACCATATCAATATAATGTCCGTTGGAAAATGGGAATCCCAGAACATCTCATTGTCTTCATGCAAAATCTATATAAGGAATAGGCATTACAATCTGTAGAATAAGCAGTCCTAGAATTGACAAAGAAGTCACTGATGTGAAGGAGAGCTTCTATGTTTTAGGATTATATAAATATAATAAATATAATGTAATAAATATAATATTTTTTAGGATTAGGAAATAACAGTCAAGAAATATGTCATGAACAAGCATTTGGTAGGGTAGCAATTAAGGCCTCATAAAAGATAATCCAATATCACGGTGTTTTTATATCTACAAAGATTAGAATTTTGCATATCATGGTTTTCCCTGTAAAACCTATGGATATGAAAGTTGAAGAAATAGGACAGAAAGAATACTGATACCTTTGAACTTGGTGCTTGGAGAAGTTTCTTGAAAATACCATGGATAGCTAGGAAAACAAACACATAGAAAGCAAACACAAATTCAAAATTCTCACTCAAAGTACAAATAAACAGGCATTTTTGGAGGCATTATGCAAAACTCCAGTTTTCATGTGGAGAAGGAAAAGAGTGGAAAGAAATAGAAAAGCACCAAGGTGGATGGGTTCAACAAATCAATCAGTTTTCAAAAATGACAGCTAATGTCTAATGTTATATTGCTGCTTTCCCACATTGTTTATATTATTTTCCATGATTTGTAGTATGTTTCCAGTATTGGCAATTATTTAGACAACTTTACCTAATACCAGCATTCTCCAATCTCATCCTTTCCGAATATGATTGAGCTCCAGATTTCATGAACCTCATATAGCAAAGTCTAGTTAATGTAGCAAAACTGAGTCAATGAGTAGGTTTTTGGATAACTTGAACCATTAAGTCAAATAGTTTACACTGCTTAAACCATGAACCTGGTTCTGTTTTTACCATGGCTGGATAATAGGCATTCTTTACAGTTTGCTGAAGTCCACCCCTCATCAGCCTAGCTGACATGTCCAGAGGTCTACAGTAGTAAGAGCTAGAGTTCAGACACCGAGGTAAGACTAGCCATCCTTGCAATGGATTGTAAAAATTTATAATCTACCCAAGAAATAGCAATGTTTTGTGGAGGACCTTATTTCAACATAGAAGAAAAAATTATCTAAGGTTCACAGTTCACTGTTTTATACTCAAAGCAATGGCAGAATCCACAATTAGGTCCAAGAACAAAATGTGAACAATGTCACAATAAATTTAAAATTCTTGGGAGAGGAATTAACCTTACTCTTACAAACCATTTATTTACTAAGCCCTCTTTAGTAAATTGTCACAGTGGACAAGAGCATAAAAGTTTATTTTCAGGAATGAAACCAACCACTTTTGTGTACTGGCCAGCACTAATTTATGGCATTGATGGTTAGAGATTTATTATACAAAATACTTTTATTTCTATGCAAAAACATCAAAATTGGATTTCCAAAAGAAAGTACATATAATGTTGCTGCTAAGCAAAAAATGTGCAAAATAAATAGGTAGTTTAGTCTTTTGAAAGAAAAAGAAATCAAGATTATTTCAAGTAAATCAGGTGCTTATAAATGCCAATAAATGGTGCTCTCGAGGGCCTTCGAATGGGCATTATTGGTATATGACAAAAAGTGCATTCAGAGCCCTTGGTGTTTGCCTCAGTTGAATCTGTTTAACAGATGTTAGCTCAGTGAAAGCCTGATAATTTATTAATGGAGAAAGTTGGGTAGCTGGATGTTGGGTTTTGTAACATCTCATTAAGAGCAATGAGTTTATAGCAGCTTATGGCACTTTCCATCTCTGCACCTGAACAGATGCCTTTGTCGTCTCCACTACTGCTTCTGACTCCTCTACTGAAATATTATATTTTTAATGTTAAAAAAAAAACAAAACTCTTCAGAATAAAGTAAATTGATTACAAAAACTCTGTCATGGTTCCGGTAGATGAGACCAACTAAAAGAACTTCAAGGCAAGGAATTCTTCCTCAAAGAACATTTTTATTTGGTTCCAAAATAATGGCACATACAAAGGTGAACCCAAGACTAAATTCCCCTCCCCTTGGTTACAAAGTTTCAAGTTGCAATTCCCACCCCAATTTGCTGTCATAAATCATATTCACCAATGGTTAGAAAATGTGGGCACTCCTCCCAGCTCTCCAGCTCACCAAAATGTTATCCGCAATGACCTTGGTTCCCATACATTTGAACTGTTTTGGCTAACTGAGAACTGCATCCCCCCTCCTTCTTCTAAACTAAATATGTGGCAACGAAGACAAAATGAAAATGGCTTCAGTTCGGTTTGTTACAGCATTGACATTCGGCTCCCCTTAAAAGAAAGGAAAAATCCTGCAAATTAAACAAGAATAAAAGTTAAGAATCCCCTCGTGGTTTACTTGAATGTTTATCATAGAATTTGCGTATAGGTCTATCAGCTTTCACATCAGTACTCCTCACCCAGGTGGCTTCTGATAGTGGATATCCCTTCCATTGCACTAAACTAAATATGTGGCAACGAAGACAAAATGAAAATGGCTTCAGTTCAGTTTGTTACAGCATTGACAAACTCATCTTCACAGCTTATTAACTCTTTTCATGAATTTCAGCTGAACATTTTTCTAGGTCTTTCAGAATTCAAAATAATGAAATAGCGATTCAGTTAGAGAGTTGCAAGTGACTGTTAGACCTTTCAGAATGCTTTCTGATGCTTTTGTTTTTATTTTGGAATCAAATGACACTCTGCTGGACTTGAATGAATTTTGTGTGGAGTGCAAGGACCCATGGTCTTGGAGGGCAGGTCTTCACTGAACCATTTTTAAGGCCATTTAAAAGTCTGAATAAATTGAATATTTTATTCATTTCACCTTTCACCCAGCTTCAAAACTATTTTGGATGATAAATAAGCACCAAATACCATGGTGGAGGGCGGTGGGAGGGGACGCTACTTTTGGATATATATATATATATATATATATATATATATATATATATATATATATATATATATATATATATATATATATATATATATATATATATATATATATATATATATATATATATATATATATATATATATATATATATATGTGTGTGTGTGTGTGTGTGTGTGTGTGTGTGTGTGTGTGTGTGTGTGTGTGTGTGTGTGTTTTCTGGTTTCAGAGTACAAGATAGAGTTGAACTGCTGAGGAGATATTTCCAGAGTGTTTCAGAGACTTCCCTGCCCCTATTTCATGAATTTCTGGAACTGATTTGTATGCCTCAGCAAAATGTAATTCAAATCTTGATGTAAGCACAAATTTCTGGTTTATTCCATTCATTTAGTTTATTTATTTGATGTTATTTTCATGAGATTTTGTATGCAACATGGATTACTAATCCACATAAACAGATGTTCAACCACAAGGTTAGTATATGGCCATTTTAAAAGACTCTTGAAGTTTTAATAGCTCTTTCTCCCTTCCTTTATTTTAAATATTTAATTGTGGAGGACTTTGCTAAAACATGCTTGTTTAAACTAGTGTCTAAGAGAGGACTACTAAGTTTATTAAAATCTATCCATTATTGTAGGGGTACTTTTTCATCAGAGCTCAGCTTAGTAATTTTAGAAACAATTTCCTCCTATTTACTACAAATCAAAGATTTCGTTCTCTTTTGGGCTTTCCTTTGCAGTTTGTTCCCATTTGCAATTTTTTTTAAATGTGGTCACTATTTCTTGAATTTATTTCCTGAATAAGGGATGTTTCATATTAAGGTAAAAAAAAAACCAACAATAACAACAACCGTGAACACTCTTTTCTAAAACCAGCTAAACTTTGACTCAGAAGCTATCAGCTCAATCTCACCCCTTCCCTTTGGGAATCATTGCTGTAATTTGTATACAACATCAAGAAGTGACACGGGTCAGCAGTATTGCACATTATGTTCAGTTCTGAGAAACTATTTTTTCCACCTTGGAAACTACCACATGTGTGAGTAATTCTTGAGTAAACATTTATTTTTTCTTATTGTTGGAAAAAAAGGTTGAAAGCTGGGAGAACTAAACACAATGGTTTCTGGAATTTTGGGTCTAGCTTCAGTAGGAATTCTACTTTTGTCCTGAGAGTGTTTACAGAAATAAGGGGACAACATGTAAGTTTAACATTTGAATTCTACTCTTCTTTAATAGCACAAGATAGTAACAATGACATTGATTAGGGTAAAAAAAGGATGGCTAGCTGAAAGTCACCCATTGAGTTTTATGTCATACTAGATTTAAATTGGTATCTCCCTAATCTATTTTAATGTCAGCTCATCACAGTTGTGGCACTTTGAAATAATCCCATGGATCTCAATGAGAATTTCTTTTGTATATAAGCTCTCTGCAGTATATCTGCTCTCATAAATTACTAGTTAGATGTACACTGATTCATAACGTTCCTTGTTGTAACCATATTTTGTTGAAGAAACCTAGATGGTTGACTTAAAGCCAAACAAATAATATGATCTGGTGTGTTGATAAGGTAAAAAGGCAGTGATGAACCAGACTACCCAATGACACCATGGTTGAATAAGAATTTGAGTTCATTCTAAATTAGGAATGGGGAGTCTTTTGCTTTCCAGTGAATGGTAATCTCCAAATCACAACTGTCCCTTTTACTAGACTGATTGGAGTTGCTGGAAGCTCGGTGGTTTCTGGAGGTGGGTTCTCACTGACATTTTAAATCCATCTGATTAAATGTATTTGGACTAAGTGGTGACCTGTTGAACAAGTGGCAGTCTCATCAATAAAGCAACTGCAGATCATGAATTCATTCAGGCTGTCCAGGATTGCCATTTTGAATAGACTGGTTGGCATGCCTGATGAAGACCTATCTAGCTTTTGGCTTATAACTGTATCTTTGGTCCTGCCTATGACTTGTTCTTAACCTTTCTTTGTTCTTTGGCTTTGGGCAGTTAACTTGCTACAGCTTTCTACAGTTGCTGCTAATGAACTACTGTCTGGTCATTAAACTATGTTTGACTTAATGAACATCTTTAGAAGAAACCTTGCTTTTTACATAGCTTCTCTGTGAGATCTATTGTAAAGATTGACTATGTTGTTTCAAAAGTGTTAATGTAGAATGGGGATACACAACTGGTGGGGAGGCAAGGCTATGGTATCTGTGCTTTTATGTTTCTGTTTTATGTGCCCAGGGTCAAATATAATTTACTTTACAATAAGCTTGATCACTCATTTGTTCCATGGCTGGACGTTTCCATGGCTGCTTCACAAGTAGAATCAGTGGCATGAATACAGCTGAGTCACACTCTTTCCATTGTTGAACAACACCTCGGCTGCTCTTTTGCTGAAGGAGGGCCCCTGGAACAAGCATTCGCATTCACACAAGATTCTTAACTTGTTGAACAGAATCCCCTTTTGTGATGGCCCAAAGTCACCCTGCTAGCTTTCATGGCTAAGGCAGGCCTAGAATCTCCCAGTTTCTAGCCTGGTGCTTAACCTTTGGAAGGTATCTATATCTTCAGAATGTTCATATAAAACTTATCTTAAATAATAGAAGGCAGGTTTGGGCTGAATGCCAGGAAACCCTTCTAATAGTAAGAGCCATTCTACAGTGAAATGAGTTACCCCATAAAGTTGGTAAGTTCTGCTTGGTTGTATGTTATCAAGCAGAGGCATTTGTCTGGGATGCTGTGATTTCAATTCCTGCACCAAGCAGGGTGCTGGACATGATAGCCTAAATGGTTTCTTCTAACTCTGATTTTATACCTCAATTTTCAAGCTGCACGCTGCATTGCAGTCTGTATTTAAAAAAAAAATCAAGAAAAACTTTATACAAGGCCTAGAAACTTATTTATCTAAAAAAAAGCTGTGGTAATCACAGGGCTAAAAATCCATGCTCCTGCAAAAACAACCAATCAAAATAAAGTTCATAATAAACTCTATATTGAATGTTCTAAATGCAATTGCAAGATGTTTCTCATAGATGTTCCCAAGAAATAACAAAAGCACCTTCAGTTTCAACCACAAAGTGATTGTATCACAATCACAATCTGATTTTACACATAGTAGCATGTGTTTTAATGAGAAAAATAAGTCCCAATTACAATTTTTAAAATATCAACGTTTTAGTCTCTAACTCCTTCAGTATATCTTTGTATTATTTAACCTCAACTCTTTGTAATATTCATCTGGAAATACCTTATGGGCTGGAGCAGTGCTGAGACTCAGTGCTGAATCTAAACCTACCATTTGAAAGGAATAAATGTCAAAGCTTTAAATCAGAAAGCCACAAGGCTGCAGTATTTTTGTGTGGTTTTTGCTGGGCAAAACTTTCACTTATCCTCTTACAACTCATGAAGTTGGCTGGATTGGTTTGAGCAAGCTGCTTTCTCAAACCCCAGAAGTAGTGTGCAGACAACACTGAAGTATCCTTTCCGTTTTACTACAATCTTCATAAGGAAAGTGTTTATGAACACATTAAATATATTTTTTATGGTAGTATGAACAAGTAAACCCTTAAGCAACAATATTAAAACCCTGATGCTTTGCCATCAGTTAGGACCTCTGTGGGCAGTGTATACACACGTTCCTTCTTTCTTTATTGACCCAACAACTCTGTCAAGTTGTGCAGTTAACTGATTCCATCCAAAAGTAATATACAAATTGATAATCAGACAGTCTGCACATAACAATAAAAATACGTAGGAATCAATAATCAAATGCAATGTTTGATTGATTAGGTGCCATTGAGACATTTTCACTTCTAGTGACCACCTTAATTTTCTCCATGATAATCTGTCCCTAACCTGGTCTTTTAGGTCTTTCAACAGTGCACTCATCACCACTGTAACTGAGGCCATTTGCCTTGCTTCTGATTGTCTTCTCTTTCCTTCCATGTTTTTCCAGCATTACAGCCTTTTCCAGAGAGCTGGGTCTTCACACAATTTGAATCTGGTTATTCATGTCTCACATGAGAGCTCTGGGTTGATTTGTTCAATTATAAATGTGAATGTGCACACTTCAAAAAAAAAAAAAAAACAACAACCCAAAAGCTAAATCATAAAATAGCCTGGAATGGTAGCCACCCCGAGTAGACTAAAGACAAGATGGTGGCAAATAAATTTAACAAATAAGAGCACAATTAGTGCTGCACTTAAAAGACATTAAAGGATGCCATCCTTTTTTCACACTAGGCTTCTGCAGTTGCGTTAGGCCTCTGCAGTTAGGCCTCTGCAGTTGCGTTAGGCCTTTTCTGACCAGTTAAGGGCATAGTGGAGGAGGATTACTAGAGATGTCATCAGGTTTTACAGATGTTTATTGGTCCAGAAATGGGCTACATGTATGTCCACATATATAGGATTTAAGATCTTCTTTAAAAAACAGAGGGTTTTTTTTTATTATGGAGCATGTTAAACAAACATCAGTTTAAGCTCTATGGGCAAGATCTCCACCAGTTAAATAGCTTTTCTTACCATCTTCAGTGATCAGCCTCTAAGAGCAGCTGTTTCAATATCAGTAGTTCTTGAATTATGACCACTCATTTAGCAACCAGTTGAAATTATGACCTACTTGAAAAAGCGGACTTATGATCCAGATCTGACATTCTGATAGTCACCCCACCCCATGGTTATGTGACTGCCCTTTGGGCACTCGGCAATACAGTCACTTATGGCCATTTGCAGTGTCCTGCAGTCATGTGACTACATTTTACATTGGTTTGCCGAACACTGGCACTTAATCCCAAAATTCAGCAAAACTGTACCATAGTGAGCAATGGGTTCGCTTAATGACCACAACTTTCACTTAATGTCCGCTGCAAAAAAAGTCACAAAAATGGGTTGATCATGTGACTGACCCTGTTTACAACTGTTGCAACTTACAACCATAATGGGCAGTCTCCATTACCATTGGAACTTGAGATCTATCTAGATTCTAATGACATGAATAAGAAGAGGACTAAATAGGGTATCATTTATATGATACTACTAAAAGTTCCTGAAATGGAACATCCTTGACTGCACATACGTCCACATGGAATGTCTAGACTTCGAACATACAGATGCTAAATGTGTGGGCAGCTGGAGTAGGCGGTGGAAATCCAAAGTGTAAAACCAGCACTGCCCCCACTGAAGGAAAGTGCAACAGGCACTGAATGTCATGCAAGGGCAAAGAAAAGTGACAATATTTCATTTGTTGCTGTTTTTGCACAGATTTCTACCTTGTGTGCCAAACCTATTTTTGGTTCTGTACAACTGGACTCAGGCAGCCAATTTGTGTGGTCCAAACCAGAATCTTGTTTCAAATGTATGAAATGAACAGGAGGTTCATCCAAACACAAAGCAAAGGGAACCATCTCCTCCTTTTCTTTTATCTCGAGAACACGGCTAATATGAATTCAAACTCACAGTGATGTTATTTTCCAAGTTAATATATCCTTGAAGTTTTCCCAAAAGTGTCTCACTACAGAAACTAGAAAATGAGAGATGTTTATATCTGCCACAACATTTATGGTGAGGGGTTTAATTTTGAGGGCAAGCAGGCTCTTCTCAAGACTATTCTCCTAAATACATGTAGATAATTGTTTCTTTCTTTTAAACTAGAAATTGCAACTTTCTACTTTGGCTTCTACCCTTTCCTTTTGACAAAATAGCTCCAGGAGGAGATGTAAAGAAACACAAGACTGTCAATGGATGGGTATAAGAAGGGATGTCAATACTTGATCGTGAGAAGAGGAAAAGAATGGTCACTTGAACAACCATTGCTCTTTTTTCCACATAACTTTCTGGAACAGTAGGACTTCACAGATAATACATTACAGGTAGTCCTCAACTTATGTCCATAGTTAGGCTTGGAACTTCATTCCTAAGCAATGAGGTCATTAAGTGAATCACTCCCAATTTCACAACCTTTTTCCTGCAATTCTAAGTGAATCACATGGTTGCTAAGCAAATCCAACTCCTCCCATTAACTTTGCTTGGATGGGAAAATCATAAATGGTGATCAAGTAATCCTGGGATGCTGCAACAGTCATAAGCTGGTGGTAAGTCATTTTTTACAACATCATTGTAACTTCAAACAGTCACTAAATGAATGGTTGTAAGTTGAGGACTACTTGTATGGGAGAAAAAACAATGCCTAGAATGTTGATACTCAGTCAGCAGGATAAAGATAAATGTAACATTAAAGTACATTTAACTATCCAAACAAAAAATTATTTCCGTTTTCATGAATTGTGAAGCCATCTCTACATTCTCTGGCTGCATCGTATTTAGAATACAGAAAGACTGATTTACACCACTCAGTCTTCATGCAGGCATGCAACTACAGTAAGTAGATTATCACGTAGGAAGGACTGGTATGGAGAACCAGCCTTGCTTCATAGAGCAGCGCTGAAAGAAAGGAATACAATACATATTAACAGCTGAGCCTCACAGTGGGTAGAGAGTTGTGCTCTCGTGGCATGGAAGATCATATTTTTTATTTTAGAAAGAAAGCTAAAAACAACACATTATCATCTGAAATACATTTACACTGTGTACATGTTAAAGTGTTACAGTGTTAAAATAGCTAAACATAGATTTCCTGTTATTTATGAATGTGGCTAGGAGTTTAGGTTACATTCTACTCTCTTAGATCAAAAGAGTAATTTACAGAGTGCCATATGTAACAGCCTACACCAATAATAGGAACAACAAACGAACATAAAATTCTGCTAAGCTACAAGGGCTAAAACCATCTTTCAGGATCATGAGTTAGGAAAAAAGAAATCGCCATACCTACCACAAGATTAAATTTGGGTGCAATTTAAAACTATTATTACATATGCCACTCTGTAAATTTTTTAAATATACATTTAACCTAAAGTGTGCACAGATTTTTACTAATATTTGGGCCACTCCCTTGCAAAAACAATATAATGTAAGCACTGAAATAATGTTCTGATCTATAAAAATGGCTTCTTCCATTTCACAGACTCTCTTTTGAATACATTTTTTCATTCTCACACACTTCTTTCCACTGTGGCTTAGTGGATCATTTGCAACAGCACCTACAATGATCAGAAGGGTGGATAATAAAACATACATATATATTCTGATTCCACTGGGTGTCATGGAAGCCAAATGACCCGAAGAGTTACAACTGGAAAGAAAATGCAACTAAATTGAGCATAGTTTTAAAATGTTTCTTAAAACATCTTAGAAGAAGCATGTTAAGCCATTCTTTTAATAATCAGTGAGCACTTTTCAGACCCTCCCTGGCAAAAAAGTAATATATGTCATTAAATCAAGCAGATACAGATACTCCCCAGATAAAATGAAATTCTTACTACCTTATTTTTGTATTTTCTACAGCAAAAACCAAGGAATCCATCTAGTGGTCACTGAAGGAATCACAATTACCAATACATTAAAGGTAAAGGTTTCCCCGCACAATCGTGCTAGTCGTTTCCAACTCTAGGGGCTGGTGCTCATCTCTGTTTCAAAGCCGAAGAGCCAACGCTTGTCCGAGGACGTCTCCGTGGTCATGTGGCTGGCATGACTAGACGCCAAAGGCGCACAGAATGCTGTTACCTTCCCATCATAGTGGTCCCTATTTTTCTACTTGCATTTTTACGTGCTTTCGAACTGCTAGGTTGGCAGAAGCTGGGATGAGTAACAGGCGCTCACTCTGTTACACGGTACTCGGGATTTGACCCACCAAACTGCCGACCTTTTGATCGACAAGCTCAGCGTCCTAACCCACTGAGCCACCGCGTCCCTTACCAATACATTAGATCAGGGCTTTTCAACCTTTTCAGAGATTGTACCACTTTTAGGATATGGCAATATTTGAGATCCATCAGTCGCCTAGCAGGTGGGCGTGGCCTGTTCCCTGGACACAGCTGACTCGAGACAGCTGGGTCAGAACAGACAGCTGGGTTTAACTCAATGTGGGGACAACTTAGTGCCCCACAAACTCCTCGCCTCCCCAAACAACTAGCAGCCAGCACATGCGCACGCACACACACATGCGTGCGTGCACCCCGCATTCCAGGTTTGGGGACTTTTATCCACTGAGGAAGGGGAGGGCCTTCTCCCCAAGCCCAGGCATGATTGGCAATTTGCTAGCTCGGATGTGGATACAAGTCTCCAAGCTTGGAGTGTGTGTGTGTGTGTGTGTGTGTTTGTGTAGCACACTAAAGAGATGTTCTTTTCCCAATCCCAGACATTGTTGGTGTTTCCCTGCCCAGTGCCCCCTCCCGGCAAAGCAGAAGGTGGAGGACATTTGCAGGAAGCAGTTTCCTCTGAGAAAGAGGACATGGCAGGGGAGCAGACCTCCTGGGTCCTGCAGATTTCCAATCCTGCTTGGTTAGGCTACTGGCTTGTTGGGACAGCTTTCCCTCACGCAGCTCCCCTGCCACCCCTCCTCCTCTCCAGAGATCTGCAGGGGAGACAGTGATCTGGAGAGCAAGGTGCAGCCTCCATATTGGCCACTTCTACCTCTCCAAGCCCTCCTTGATTAAACTTACATTATATATAAACTAAAACATAGCCAAAAAAGAAAAGTTAGTTAAATCACTAATTACAGCTCTTCAGATATTTTCTGGAAAAACCACCTTTACTGATGTTAGGAAGGAAGAGCAAACCTTATTAAGGAACTCTTAACAGGAAGGGAATTGAAGACCCCCAAACATCTCATTCTTTCTAATCTGCCTTCCCTTTGAGCCTTTAGTTCTCATTATTTTATTATTACCTAATTAAGAAGAAGAAGATCAAAGGCCTCCGTAGCTCAGAATACTCACCTTAAAATCAGAACCCAGAAAAATTTAGCTAATCCACAGTACCATCCTATGAAGAATGAAGATAATCTTTGGGCCCTGAGAGCATGCAGGTGTCAAGTCAGAATATTAGTGCCACACCTGTCAGCAACTGGAAGTGCATAAGTCCATGTACTTCCCTTTCCTGTCTCACAACTCAATCCATACATCCTTTAATTTTCAGACACGTCTTTTTCTCCTCAAATGCTCCTTAAAAACCCAACAAGGTAAACTGTAATTAGCAGGAAAAATAAATCTAGCACTTCTGAATTCTTTTTCCAAGGGGGAAAGGAAAGTTCACAGCCTGCAGGTTGCTAGCAAAGTCGTCAAGGAACGTAGTTATTGCTGCTAAAGGCAAGAATAAATAACAAATCAATTTTGCATCTCTCTTGTTACTACATCCTCTTACCTCAAGAATGTGGTCTGGGATTGCACAAGGGGATAGGCTAAAATCTGAGTAGTTTGCAGCCAGGTGTTCAGTATAGACCTTGCCAATGTGATTTTAATAGCCCAGGAAGGGATAGAAAAACCTAAGGAAAGCTCAATAAACCATGGTGGACTGCGCTTGTTTAGCCCTGTTTGATTCTCCTCCCCAGCAGCAACTCATGCATGGCCATAAAGATAGAGGCCTTCAGCCTCCCAGTCCCTGCTTATAGAGTGATTTGCATTTTGGTAAGGGTCAGGCCATATGGCCCCAATCAAAGGAAAAACCCAAATCCAGTGGGCCAGAAGGCAGCCCAGCCACTGCGCCCCTCTGGTTCCTTCTCCTTGGCCCCTGGGGCTGGACACAGTTGCTGCTCCTCACCATAGCTGGGGCAGCTATGTCAGGGGTGCTCAAAGGCAGCCCAACTGGAATTTCGGGGTTGGAAAATGGAGGGGTAGCACTACATTTGTGAGTATGGTGGCACCTGTTGGAAAGCCGTTTACGTTTACGTTTTACGTTTTATTAAATTTTTATACCGCCCTTCTCCCGAAGGACTCAGGGCGGTGAACAGGGCATATAATAAAAATACAAAAATACAAAAGTTAAAATAGAATTAAATTAATGCCCAAAATAAAACAATAAAATATACAAATATTTAAAACCCTAAATTAACTCCCCATCAGGCCAGGCCAGCTTGTTCGAATAAGTGGGTCTTTAACCCGCGCCGGAAGGAGCGGAGATCCGGTGCCATCCGGAGCTCAACCGGCAGTTGATTCCACAAAGCCGGGGCGCCCACAGAGAAGGCCCTCCCCCTGGGGGCCACCAGCCGGCATTCTCTGACCGGAGGCACCCTGAGGAGGCCCTCTCTGTGGGAACGCACAGGGCGGAGGGGAGTTGACGCCGGCAGCAGGTGATCCCCGAGGTATTCCGGACCCATGCCATGTAAGGACTTAAAAACCATCACTAAGACCTTGAACCTCACCCGGAAGACAACTGGTAACCAATGCAGCTCGCGGAGCAAAGGTGTAACATGGGAGTACTGGGAAACTCCCAAGACAACTCTCGCGGCCTGCTTTCCCCCCCCTCCCTGCAGCTACCTCCTTTGGAGCCTTCCTGATGCCGACGGCCCTGCTGGCATACGTCCAGCCATCCTTCAAAGCGTGTCTCACCCAGCGCTCTTGCCTGCCACCATGCCAGCAGGCCCACCAGCATCAGGAAGGCTCTAAAGGAGGTAGCTGCAGGTGGAGGAGAAAGCAGGATGATTTCCAGCAGTGCCGTCATGCCTAAAAACGTGGCGTTGCCCCTCTACTTTCCAACCCCAAAATTCCAGAATAAAGTTGGGCAGCCTTTGAGCGTCCCTGACAAGCTGCAGATCTGATGTAGCCTCAGCTGCTGTTCTGTCCCAGCCTACGTGAGTACTTGCTCAACTGCTTTACTCATGAGGAGAAACCCCTCTTCATGGGTCCAGGCAGGACCAGCAAGAAAAACAAACCCCTTTTATTTTTACACACCTGACTCAATGTCCAAGACTTCAGAGGCAAGCAACACAATCAACAAAAACATGAATCTTCAGCATGAATGGTTGCCTTCGGCAACCAGCACCTCCCACACCTCCCTCCTTTATAGTCCAGCCAGGGCGTGGCTTCTTAATGACTTTTCCTTTGCCTCTGGAGCTGCCTCACTGCTTTCCTCTGTCTTGCTCTCCTCTCTTCTCTGCCCATCCACACATCTGGGATTGGCCCCAGCTGTTCCTCTTTGTTGCCAAACTCAGGCTCCAAAACAGCTGTCTCTCTGCCAGAGCACGGGTACAGGGGCCAGGTTCCTCGTCTGCCTTTGAGTCTTGGTGCTCCTCAGAGCCTTCCTCTTACTCCAATGTCACTCTAGGCCCCTCCTCCTCATCTGAATCCTCAGACTCAGCTGCCGGATCCACTGGCTGGAGAGAGATCACAACAGCTGCTGCCCCCTTCCTTGGCAGGGCGAGGCTGGAGCGTTTGGCCTTTAGTCGGGGCTGCTGACATGGCAGCAGGTAGAAGTGCTGGGTCAGTGTCACTTTGCAGGATGAAGCAGATGGAGGTACTTGCAAGGCACTTGGTGAGGAGCAGCAACTGTGTCTGGGCTCAGGGGTTGAGGAGAAGGAACCAGAGGGGCATAGTGGCTGGGCTGCCTTCTGGCCTGCTGGATTTGGGTTTTTCCTTTCACTGCGGGCTGGGATGGGCCAGCCCCTTGCTGTCTCCAGGGCATCCCTGGGCCAAATGTAAACACCCCGCAGGCATGTCTATTTTATATCCTCTCCTCTCTCCCCCTCCTCCTTTTGTCTTCGGTGTAGCGGCAACTGACTCCTTTCCCCAGGCTGTACACAGCTTCCAGAAGCACCAGTCAGCTGGAGCCTGGTGTGGATCCTGGGTGCTCAGCAGAGCCCTGGCAACGTCATGGCTCCAACTGACTCTCCCACAGGCCTGTGCTGTATTGCCGCCACTTCAGTTCATCCCCACGCTACACTTTTACACTTTTTTTTTACACTTTTTTTTACAGTGCTTTTCAACCCATCGTAAGCATACCACCTGCCAGGTGCCAGCATATATCAGAGTGAGAAATCAGATCAAAGGGGCAAAAATTTCTTTTGGGATATTCATATAGCCTGAAGGAAATGTGGAATATATATACATATTACACTACTCTTATATAAAATTATAACGTTTTGTATTTTTTTAAATTTTTGATCTTAAAATTTTCCATTTTTTTAATATTTTATTATATTGATTAATCTAATGGCAGAAAGTGAAGAGGAACTGAAGAGTCTCTTGTTGCGGGTGAAGAAGGAGAGTGCAAAAGTTGGGTTGAAAATAATCATTAAGAAAACTAAGATCATGGCATCCGGCCCTCTCAATTCCTGGCAAATAGATGGGGAAGAAATGGAGGTAGTGACAGATTTTATTTTCCTGGGCTCCAAGATCACTGCAGATGGGGACTGTAGCCAAGAAATTAAAAGACACTTGCTCCTCGGGAGGAAAGCCATGGCAAATCTAGACAGCACACTAAAAAGCAAAGATATCACCCTGTCAACAAAAGTGCGTATAGTCAAGGCTATGGTCTTCCCAGTTGCAATGTATGGCAGTGAAAGCTGGACCATAAGAAAGGCTGAGCGCCAAAGAATTGAAGCCTTTGAACTATGGTGCTGGAGAAGACTCCTGTGAGTCCCTTGGACTGCAAGGCGATCAAACCGGTCAGTCCTAGAGGAAATCAACCCTGACTGCTCTTTAGAAGGCCAGATCCTGAAGCTAAAACTCAAATACTTTGGCCACCTAATGAGAAGGAAGGACTCACTGGAGAAGAGCCTAATGCTGGGAAAGATTGAGGGCAATAGAAGAAGGGGACGACAGAGAATGAGGTGGCTGGATGGAGTCACTGAAGCAGTAGGCGTGAGCGTAAATGGACTCCAGAAGATGGTAGAGGACAGGAAGGCCTGGAGGAACGCTGTCCATAGGGTCGTGATGGGTCGGACACGACTTCGCAACTAACAACAACAACATATTGATTAAATTGTTTACCACCCAGAGCCCCTCGATGAGGGAGATGGGCAGTTAAGAAGTTTGATGTACCACCTGCCACACTTGTGTGTTCATCGAAGCCTGGCACTCCACTAGCAATTCCATCAACAGACACATTAATCTACTACCAGCCTATGAACCCCGCAGAATCCAAATCAACCACACAGCCAGCAGGAAACAGCACTGAGCCCCAACCAACCCACACAAGCCCCCCCTCCCCCCTAGAAGTTCAACTTCCAATGACCCTGACTTGAAATAACCTCCCCATCATACAAGACCCATCATCAACTTCTCACTGATGACTCATCACAAGATCCTCACTTGACACACCCACACCTGAAGCCCTTATAAACAGATACGACATAGACATCCCCTAAATGCCATTGAAGATGTTACCTAGCCTGATAAGGAAATGTTCGGAAACCAGCCCACAAGCTCAGAGAATGAACCCTCACCCTCAGTTTGATATATAAATTAATTAAACAGAGAAGAAAAAAATAAAAGAAAATACAGCAAAAATCTAATTTATATAAATAGCAGTCTTATCTTTCTGTACTTTTGCAACAGCTTCATTCACCAATTCAAATACATTTTCTTTTGTTCCTTAAACTTTCCATCTCTTTTCTTTTTTAGGATTTCATCTAGTCCTTCCAATCACAATTTGTTTTTCAGCCTTTCCCTTCCTCTGGATCCCATTTACTTTTCTTTCGTGTATTGTTTTGTTTCCTGATTCAATTCTTTCCATTCTCTCTAAAAGACCAAATCATTTCAACATGTTTCTTTCCTAACTGATTTTTAACCAACGATACAACTTCATCAGGGCATTAAGAGACACAGACATTAGCCTCCCCAAACCAACAGTTCTAATGTAACCACATGCATTCTTTATGTATTTAAGAATATATGTAGAAATATGCCCGTACATGTCTGTATGTGATGTGTGTAACAAATAAACAAGTGTAATGTAACTAGACGCTGCAACAAACAAATTTTGCATAATTTTCTCCTGCTTTTTTAAGAGCTAAAGTGTGTATGGATCAGTGTGGGTGTGTGCATGAGCACACAAGGGTGAGAGGGGGAGAGAGGAGAAAATAGTGCTAATACCTTTATTATTTGTTGCACATGTTGGTGGTAGTAGCTTTAAACTGAAAGCAGCAAAACGAAATGCATAAACAAAAAACAGACTAGGTCAAAAGTAGAAACCATGCATTTATTACTTTAAATAGCAACAAAGAACCCAACACTAACAATTAAGCATCTGAAAAAGAGCAGTGGTCAATATTTTTACACTCCGGGAAGAAGGCAAATAAAATGTTTCCTGGACTCACTACAGAAAACATGAGCTCCTTGCCGTAACCTCCTTGTATGGTTTATGCTTTCTTCTTGTGCCTCCACCCACAGGCAGCATCTTGGCAACTACAAGTGGGAAAGCCAGCCCCAGGCTTTTGGGTGGGAACCCGATACTCCAAGGCAGTGAGAATGCTAGGCTGTCCAAGTATTGGAAGCTGCCAAGGTCAGCTATTGTTCAAGAGGTTATAAATAGTCTTCTGCTGGTAATCACCAGCCCCTACCTACTTTCCCCCCCCCCTTTTTAATGAGCAACAGTTGTCACTCTCCTGAGATAAGGAAAGTGAAACAAAAACAAAACAAAATGCAAAGGAGAACTATATGGCAGCCTACAGTAATCTCTTGTATTCCAAGGAGAACACCGTGCAAGCTTCCCATTTGGTATCATAACTGACACTGAGTAGAAGGTGACAGGGGAGTCTCTGCAAATAGGGAGAAAATACTAAAATGCCATCTAGCTTGCATCACATCCTAAGTTTTTTTTTCCTCAGGGACCAAGGGAAAGCAAATTAAGATACTCATCGTTCTTCTCTGTTTCCAAAGCCTTATTTATCAGGACACTGTTTGAAAAATATCGTTAGGACAAAAAACAATATATTCATAAATATTGTTGGATTTCTGCTTCTGTTGACACTGCAGCTTCCAATCCTATTTGCAAGCCTCTTCTTTGGTGCATTTTTCCAAACGTTTCCAAAAGATAAATAATTAATATTCCTCAGTAAATGTAATGCTAGTGATTAAATGCAGGGAGATGTCTTTCCGCTTGTATCTAGCCAGTGGCCTTTGGCAGTAATAAAGTTGACTGGGTCTATACGTACCTAGCTCTCATATATAAACATTATCTCACATTACTTTTTATAATGTGTTTGATCTTGGCAAGTCGATGGTTTGTGAATGCTGAAGAATGAACATGCAAACTTTAACATGCTGATGCCCATTATATGCTCAGACTGAAACCTGAAACCCATCATGTTGCAAACAGATAGTGAAAACTGGGTGGCATTCTTCCATTGCAACTTCCAAACCAACGCTCTGAGATTGGACAAAGCTGGCATCAGGCACGTGGACATTCCACGTCAGTGCTTCCAATTTAAGTCTGACACAGCCTATATTACAATTCCAGTATGGTTCTGATTAAGCTGCCCCTACAAGGTGTTACCCCCATATTCTCTTACACCACTCCATCAGCCACCACCTGGCCTACCACCTCATCTTCACTGCAGGTCTTGTTGGGAAAAGGAATGTTTTGGAAGAAGTTCAAAAGCAATACTTGGTTGCCTGCCACCATGTTTTCCTGAAAATAAGACCCGGTCTTATAATTTTTTTGGCTCCAAAAGACGCATAAGGGCTTATTTTTTGGGAAACATGGTATCAGGGTGACACAAGAGGCAGCAAGCGTGCGGGGGTTGATGGTGGCCAGCAGCAGCCACAGCCCACGGACCCCTTGGTGCAGCACAGGTAAGTCTGAGCATGGAGACAGAGGCTGGGGTAGGCAGGTGATCTGAATGCACTGTGTGGCCACTTGGCTCACGGGAGGCTCATATGGCAGCAACAGGTGGACGCGGAGGCATGGGAGGGAGGCAGGTGATCCAGACATGCTACGTGGTCGCTTGGCTCGTGGGAGGCTCACAGGGGGCCTGCACGGTAGCACCGGCAGCAAGCAAAAGTAGAGGCAGCCAGGCTACTTGGATCTGCTCCCCATGCCTCTGCCTGCTGCAGGGCCACCGTGCAAGCCCCCTGCAAGCCAGGCAGTTGCACAGTGCATCCAGATTGCCTACCTCACCATCTCTGCCTCCGGGCTTATTCTTACCTGCGCTGCATGAGCTGCAGCTACTGACAGATACCATCAGCTGCCTCTTGTACTGGCCATGGCCACCCCTCCTGGGTTTATTTTTGGGGTAGGGCTTATGTTAAGAGCGTGCTAAAAAAAATCAGGCTAGGGCTTATTTTCTAGGTGGTCTTATTTTCAGGGAAACATGGCATGTGTTAGTTTGTCTGAAATTCAATCCTTGAAAATGTTATCGGGCTCTGCATTTGTGGAAATTAAAATGAAAACAGTAGGCATCCAGCAATGTCAAATACAGTTTGGAAAGGTTTCCTGCTCATCACAGTGTGATTGCTATGGATGAATTGCAGAAGACAGGCAAAGCCATATGATCTCAGTAGTGCCTGGTAGCACTACTGGTTCAAACATTGGAAACTTGCCTTGAATTCCAATACAAAGTAAATAATTTTGCCACCAAATTGCTAGTGATAAATCAATAATACTGTAAACATTCAAAGGAATTTTTTTTTTGGAAAATATTTATTTGCTTATGTCTTAGTTTAAAAAAGCTTAATCAGAAATATTACCGAATCAAGACTTTCAAAGCATAACTTTTTTTTAAAGATCACATTACTAGTAAGGGAACAAATCATGAAAATCTGAAAAAACACCTTTTCACCCAAAATTTAAAAAAAAGAGGAAAAGAAAGTTAACATAGCTCAAACAATGCATTTTTCTTAAAGTTGACGTTGATATTAATTCACTTTACACATAGAACTGTATTGCACTCTTAATTTTCTCTATATTTGAAAGAGAACTCTTTACTTATCAGTGAACATCAAGAGAATTGGAGCTGAAATGAGCCATTGAGATGAGAGAGCAGCACCACACATGCAGAAAATATATTATTAATCCATCCTTTTCCAAAAAGTTCCATAATGTTTGAGCAACCTCAGTTAAAAAAATGTTGAATTGGTGGGGGGAAAAGTGGGTATATTAGGAAAAAAACCCCAGAGCATTTTGGAGAAAACCAAACCTGGAACTATAAAAAGGAGGTAAAGTGAAAAAGTACATTGTAAGTCTCCCATTGCCTTCCTATTGGTAGTCACAATATACACTGCTTTGCTTTCATGTTTTAATAAAAAAAAGTAAAATGTATTCTTTAAACGTTTTCTTTCTAGACTAAAATTCTGCTAGCATATGCCGTGCTTCATAAACCTAAGCTTAGTGGAATTCAACGTAAACATTTAATTGCCTAATTCCATTGCTGAGAGCAGTGAGGTGAACAGGGCATTTAAATACTGTAGAAACATCTTTGGGCCCCAGACTCCTAATTACAATGAAAATGTTTTAAAACCTGTAACTGCATCAATTAGAGCATTAGCTGTTATTACAACTTCAGTGTGCACTTTAGATGGTGGTGTGCCTCTCACAGCTTGCCAACTCACTACAGAAATAATTACAACGCATCCTTACCTTTTAAGCTTCCTGATGAGATGAGATGAGATGAGATGAGGTTCTGCCTGGAATCAATGCCTGCCAAGATGCCTGTTGAAATTTCCTCAGGAAGTAGTTAAGGAGTGCTATAAAATGGGACTAATTTAGAAGGCAAAAGAAATCTTGCTCTAATTTCCAGGAACAAATGGCATCAAAGAAGAACAAACAGCTGGATTCCCCCAAATATTCTGCCATCACAACCCCCATGGGAGCAGGCAGGGTGTGGTCTGCTCATATAATCAGAGGCATGTGCTGTACTCCTAGGCACCAGTGTCAAGCAGGGAAAGAGAAAAGGATAAGAAAAACAGGGATCAGAACTAGGGCACTATGTATTCAATCTTTCCATCGGAGGATTTTATTTAATTGTCTGTATATCTCCCAGGGTTTCAGGGCACTTTGATGAAAGAACATCAAAGTGGGAGGCCAATCTTATTTCTGCAGGGATGATATTCCACAGACTAGGAGCCACTATGGAGAACAAACTTCTTGAGGGAGGGGACCCATAACCTACACTGCCTCCCTGCTTTGGTGGGTTGCTAAAAGTAACTGGGAAAAGATAGTCCTTCAAGTAGCCTGGCACCTGCTTTCCTGGGAAGTCTTCGCTACAAAGCATTCCAAAGCTATGACACCACTGCAGAGAATGTGGTGGGTTAGGTGAATTTCAGGAACATCCTGCCATAAATACAACAGCATATAATCTTGCTGCAATTTATCTGTGTTCTCTTACCTGCTTCTATGAGCTAGCATAACTTTCATCCATCTGGTATTGTTAAATCGCTTAGATCCACAAAAGCTTACACAATAAATTAATTTTTAATAAGTGCCTGAGCAGTCCTTAGGGTTTTGGTGCAGCAGACTAACAACATAATAACATGGAGCGGATGCTACTACTGTTACATGGATCAAGAGTAGGTTAAGAACTGTACCCACGAATACTTACTGTATATACTGTATGTGATTCTGCATCAAGCTAACAAGACTTGTTGAGTAGGAATTTATATTCCTGGATCCTATTTTTATATGTCTGTAAGCGAGTTACTTTTTTTGACCTGCAGGGGCTCTAAACTAGCATGTAGAAGAAAGACTCAAGATTCAAAAAAGATCCTCAACAATATGAAACTTGGTAATGTCTGGCATTCAGTTCCAAAAACCAAAGACCTAAGAAGTCAACAAAAGAAACCAGGTTTCGGAACAGAAAATTTTATTTATTTATTATAGTTGTATGCTGCCCAGTCTGGAGTGACTGTAGGTGCTAAACAATCTTATAAAATAAAACATCAGTAAAAAGGAAAAGGAAAAAAGAAAGACAAGAATATATAACAATTAGTCAAAAGATAAAAAGCCTTGGTGGAGCAGTGGGCTAATGCCTCCTTAAGTAACACCAGCTGCCTGCAATTAGTGCAGGTTCGCATCCCACCAGGCTCAAGGTTGACTCAGCCTTCCATCCTTCCGAGGTAGGTAAAATGAGGACCCAGATTGTTGGGGGCAATTAAGCTGACTTTGTAATAATGCCGCTTGGGGGGGGGCAAAGCCCTAATAAGCAGGCATATACATAGAATGAAGGCTACTGCTAAGCTTGTAAGCCGCCCTGAGTCTTCGGAGAAGGGCGGGATATAAATGGAATTAAAAAAAACACAACATAAAATTAAAGATGTGACAAAAATCTAACGTCTTCATATATTACAAGATGACGATGAGCAGGAAGTAGACGATAGTTATTTACAGTATGAATGTATTTAGGCTGCATTCACTGAAGTAAGTAAGACAGGCCACAGGCCACAACACTAGTGTTTT
Organism: Vipera berus; assembly: GCF_964194415.1. Lineage (NCBI taxonomy): Eukaryota > Metazoa > Chordata > Lepidosauria > Squamata > Viperidae > Vipera > Vipera berus. The sequence goes on from NC_138203.1 coordinate 202,971,042, forward strand.
CAGTTGTGGGTAGCAATTTTAAGAGAGACATTGCAAAACTGAAGCATGTTCAAAGAAGAGCACGCAGAACAGAACAGAAATTAAGGACTCTTTCCCACAGTAGCTATGAGAAGAATCTAGGTGTCCTAGTGGACAGTCAATTAAATATGAGCCAGCAGTGTGCTGCAATTGCCAAAAAAAGCCAATGCAATCTCAGGCTGCCTCAACAGTATCAAGATCATGCGAATTGGGAGATTGGGAGAGAAAGATGCTTTCAGATTTGCAAAATTCTGTTAATGTAACCTTTTAATATAGTAGAGCTAGCACTTCTGGGTACGATTCTCGTCTGGATTGCCTGACAAGACTGCAAGTACATTTCTCTCACATCAACTTTACAGCCCAAGAAGCTAGGAAGGGACCCTTCTAATACATTTGCTATACCCCGATTCCTTCTGCGGACTCTCCCATAGTAATCCCCACATACTACTTTACACACGCACACACAATAAATTCTATACAGATAGTCCTTGACTTACAACAGTTCATTTAGTGACCATTCAAAGTTACAACGGCACTGAAAAAGTGACTTAATACTGTTTTTCACACTTATGATCGATGCAGCATTCCCATGGTCCAGTGATCAAAATTCAGACACTTAGCAACTGACTTGTATTTATGACAGTTGCAGTGTCCCAGGGTCCTATGATCACCTTTTGCAAACTTCCTACAAGCCAAGTCAATGGGAAAGCCAAATTCACTTAACAACCATGTTACTAACTTAACAGCTGCAGTGATTCCCTTAACAACTGTGGCAAGAAAGGTTGTTAAATGGGCCAAAATTCATTTAACAAATGTTTCACTTGGCAACAAAAATTTTGGACTCAATTGTGGTCATAGGTTGACCTGTTACCTGCACTGGTAACACACTTTTGGTCCAGTTTTGGTCACCATGATACAAAAAAAGTTGTTGAGATTTTAGAAAGAGTGCAAAGAGGAGCACCAAAAATGATTAGGGGACTGGAAGCTAAGCCATATGATGAACATTTGCAGAAACTGGAAATATCTAATCTAATGAAGAGAAGGACTAGGGGTGACATGATAGCAGTGTTCCAATATTTGAGGGCTGTCACAGAGAGGAGCAGGTCAACCTATTCTCCAGAGCACCTGAGGGCAAGACAAGAAGTAACAGATGAAAGCTTAACAAATAGAGACACAACCTAGAATTAAGGAGAAATTTCCTATCAGTGAGAACAATTAATCAGTAGAATAGCTCGAGGGTGCTCCATCACTGGAGGTTTTTAAGAGGAGATTGGTCAGCCATTTGACTGGAATGGTATAGGGTATCCCACTTGAGGAGGGGGTTGGACTAGAAGACCTTCAAGGTCCATTCCAACTCTGTTATTCTGTATTCTGTATTCCTCCATCCCCGAGTTGGCTGAAAGGTACATTGATACAAATTGTGCTGTCACACAGGCCAAGCTTTAATGGGCCTCAGCAATGAGGCTAATAAGTGATGCTGGCTGTATAGATTTAATATATGACAGTTTCAGGCCGGTGATGGCAATGTAAAACCAAACCTTGGGAATGGAAAAGGGATGAGTAAATTATCAAGGAAGAGGAAGTTCAGAGAAAAATTACTCAGGCCTGGGGAAAAAAAAATATAGCACTAGAAAGAAACTCAGCTTTGTTTAGGTTCAGATGGAGGGGGAGAGAAAGTGTCAGCTGCTTCAAAACTGACAGGCTGCTGTTATTATTGTCATGGCAAGCTCAGACTCAGAGGAGGAGACTGACAGTGAGCAGCCTGCTCTAGAGTTACCAAATGAACCACCGCCTGAGGACTTGGAGGCACTTGAGGTGGGGCCATCCAGGAATCAACAGGAGTAGCTGCTTTCAGTCTTCAAAGATGAGGAGTCTGAGCTGCTGTCTCCACCCGGCAAAAGGGCTCAAAATGCAGAGAAGAGAGCAGGGCAAAAGTGCTGTCCTGTAATAAGCAACACCTGCACTGGTTCTAGTTAAGTAGAGCAGCAAAAATGAGGAGGAGCTCAATTACAGCATCAAAGACATACAGAGCCAGGTACCTACCTGCAGAACAGATCATGAACTGCTGATGTGAAAGCTCCACATTAAGCTAAAGAAGAAAGGGAGCCAGTTTCCATGACATGATCTTGAACATGTAACTCCCATTTTCAAGGAGAAATCAGAAATTGCTTTGAAATCTCTCCCCATCACATTCCTGCTCCCAGATCTGGCAGGAAGGATCAGATGCCCTTGTTCCAGGTCCCATCCTTAGTTTAGAGCAGACATGTCAAACTTGCGACGTCACGGAGCTTTTTTGCGATTGCCGGCAATGGGGTGGGTGCAGTTTCTTCATGACGTGTCCGGCCCACTGGCCGATAGTTTGACACCCCTGGTTTAGAGAGTGCCATCTTGTGGGATCACTATGATCTTTCCTGCTACAGTGCCTGTTCTCTGATACACCAAGCCATTGATATTAGATTACCTCTAACCCTGTTAGCCTTTCAGAAAGCCATTCTGATCTGGCTTATCTTCTCAGCTATGAGTGTGAGAAGTTATGTTCAAGTGGTTGTTTGCTAGTTTCCTTGATTACTACAGTATGTTGTTGGTTTGTTATTAGTTTTTATTTTACGTCACTATCTGTACAGCTTTTACATTTTGTTAGCTGCCCAGAATTATCTTTGTGATATGGCCATTTTAGAAATCAGTTGAAATAAGGACACCCAGAGTCACCTTGCAGGGGAGATGGGTGCCATTTAATCAATTAAATAAATTGAAATAAATACCTCATTAGAATAGAATAGAATAGAATAGAATAGAATAGAGCTGGAAGGGACCTTGGAGGTCTTCTAGTCCAGCTCCCTGCTCAGGCAGGAGAACCTATATCTTCTCAGACAGGTGATTGTCCAGTCTCTTCTTAAAAATTTCCAGTGATGGAGCACCTATAATTTCTGGGGGTAAGCTCTTCCACTGGTTGATTGTCCTCACTGTCCGGAACTTTCTCCTTAATTCCAGGTTGCTTCTCTCTTTGATCAGTTTCTAACCATTGTTTCTTGTACTTCTTTCTGGTGCTCTGGTTAACAACCTGACTCCCTCTGCCTTGTGAAAGCCCCTCAGATACTGGAATACTGCTATCATGTCTCCGCTATTTTTTCTTTTCTTTAGACTAGCCAAACCCAAGTCCTGCAGCTGTTTTTTGTATGTTTTGGTCTCCAGGCCTTTGATCATCTTAATTGCTCTTCTTAATTGCTCTTGTATGATCAACTTGCCAAATTTTGCCCAGAAAGATATCTGATGGTTATTCCTGTTTTTTTAAATAGGAATTAGTTAGAAAAACAAATCTAATTGTGAAGTATGTGCAATTTCTCTAGTTATATTCTGTAAATGGTATGGATTGGGGCTACTCTGGGAACCACTTTGCCATAATTGGGCTTCACACTAGAGCTTGATAGTAAATCACTGCTCTCCAGACACTTAATCCAGCTGGGCTTAACTTGGCAGAAAATTCAGACATGACCAACCAGATTAGAATCTTTATTGGAAATAAAACTAAAGCTCTAAATGCAACAGTTGATTGCCTACTATGAAGCACCAAGACTGAGACAGCATTACATAATGGTTCTTCCTAGCCTGGGAACCTCTGGGTGTTGCTTTGCCAGTTTCAATTTTTATAGCAACCCACACCCCTTCCAATGCCCAGTTCCCACTACATTTTTCCATAACGTAAAATACAATCACCTATCCAAACTGCTTTCTGATTCTGGCTTAACTTATGTTCTGTGTGATATTTCTTCTTTTATTTTATTTTTTTACCATCTTCTGCACAGTTTTTCATAAAAGGTTTTGCCCCTCTTCTCCACTTCTCTTTATCATTCCTAGAGGTATCACATGCAAGCAATAGTTTAATGCTCCCTTCTCATTTGACTCTAAAGAGGCTATCCAGACTAAGCTGGATAACTATTAATTGTAAGCTAAGAGGAGGTTAAGAAATAGGGACATTGTTTATGCTTGTTGTAATAAGGGTGGGAGGTTGCTTTCGGATGTTTTTCCCCTCTTTTTCCTCTCTTTCTATTTTTCTTTCTTTTTTTCCTTTCTTGAATTTTCTATTCCATTTTTACTTTGCACTTTCTTTTATTATTTCAGTTAAGGCTGTTCATAAAAAAGTAGGGAATGAAATAATTCAGAAAACTGGGTTAATAGGCTAGATTCTTCAAGTGGGACAGACTTACTGATCAGAGAAATATAAAAAAATATGGAGTTTGGCACTAAAACTACAATGTAATTCATAATCAGATGGTATTGGCACCCAACCAAGGTTGAGCACATCACATCTGATCATGAAAGAAGAGCTATTCAGCTCTTTGCCACACCCTGGACTGATCTCCATGAACATAAACATCAGAAACATTCTTCTGAGTGATTTGTGCTTTTTGAAAAGAAGGAATAGTTACTTCTTACTTACCTTCCTTTGTAAGGAATGAATTCAGGTGGTCCTCGACTTACGACCACAATTGAGCCCAACATTTCTGTTGTTAAATGAGACATTTGTTAAGTGTATTTTGCCTCATTTTACGACCTTTCTTGCCACCATTTTTAAGTGAAATACTGCAGTTGTTAAGTTAGTGACACTGTTGTTTAGTGAATCTGGCTTCCCCATGGACTTTGCTTGCCAAGAAGGTCACAAATGTGATCCCATGACCCCAGGACACTGCAACTGTCATAAATATGAGCCAGTTGCCAAGGGCCTGAATTTTGATTATGTGACCCTGAGGATGCTGCAATGGTCGAAAGCGTGCAGAACGGTCATAAGTCACTTTTTTCAGTGCCGTTGCAACTTTGAATGGTCACTGAATGAACTGTGGTAAGTCAAGGACTACCTGTACTTACTTCTAGCTTTCTATTCAGAATTTTCAAGATTGTCCCACAATTCAGCAATTCAGCTAATTGGGCACGCTTTGTGTCTATATCCTCCACTCAAAATCTCTACTGAATTATTCAAGGGGTGTTTTTTTTTAGCCTTCATCCATTTTTTTCATGCTCTGGTTAAGTAATAAACCTTGACAGGCTGAGAAACCATTGCTCCAGAGTAAGTTAATTTCTTGAGCACAGTCCAGGTATGACATAGCCAATCTTTGACCAGGTTGGTGGATTTGCTGCAGGCCTGTGGTTGCAGACCTATGACCACCTTATTGCAGTTGAATACAATTTCAAGCATGTCTTCTCTGGTTATTCAGCAGCTGCTAACCCTGGAACCAGACCAACAGATTTTATTTATTTATTTTATTTTTTATTTTTATTTTATTTATTTTTATTTTATTTTTTAGAGTGGGTAGGTTGTCATTCCATTAATGCCTGGGTGTGCATGCTGGCAAAGCTTCACAGAAGGTGTGTATTTGCTTCAGCCTTCCCTGTTGTGCCGTCTAGCTGCGTTCCAAAGCTGCACCTCTGAAAAACTGCGGTGTAGGAAGAGACATCCGGAGATTCATTTTGGTTTCAAAAAGAATGGCAAAATATTTCACAAAAAGGAAGAAGAGAGAGGAAAGAAAGAAAGAAAGAAAGAAAGAAAGAAAGAAAGAAAGAAAGAAAGAAAGAAAGAAAGAAAGAAAGAAAGAAAGAAAGAAAGAGAAAGAAGTGGCAGTTCTTATAATCAAACTACTCATCTTTTTCAAGTGTGGTCACTCTTCCTGATTCTTTATGCCCCATCTTTGAGCAAAGCACAGACTAAAGGACACTACTCAAAGGAATTCAGAAAATTTAGTTGTTGTTCGGGTCAAAGCTAATGTGGATTGCTTAGCAAATTGCTGCAACAGGTATCAATAAAAAGAATCAAATATCACATGTTTGTCTGCAAGTATGAACAGCCAAACCCTGCCTGCATTCCAATTTAGAACTGCTGAAGTGGCATGTAGAGTGCTGCTACAATAATTATAGTTTATAACTCTTCTGAATATATTAATATGGCCTCTTGGATTTCATCACTTGAAGTTTTGAAAGCTGTATTTTTCCCAAGGTGTTTGAAAACAATACAGCTCTCCTAAATGCACTAGGATTTTATTTTTATTCTTTGCTTTTTTTGGGGGGGGAGATTAGATAGCCACCTTTCACGGATAGTTTAATTGCAGGGAGTTAGGTTGGGTGATCCAAGTGCCCTCAACTCTCCACTTCTGTGATTTTATGGTGTTTTTTTCTTGGAATGTTGCACTTATCAATTATTAATTTATTATTTATTTATTTAAATATACCAGCTTCCCAACTTGAGTGGAATCTGCACAACATCCCAGACTAGAAAAAAACCTCATGTAAAGGGCTAAAAACATTAAATCAGATGGACAGCCTAAACTAAAATGATCTAATATAAAGAAACAAAGCAGGGTCTTTAAACAGATAATAAACATCCTCCCTCAGGTCAGGTTTTCAGAACCTTAGGTGAGAGGACGCCATCTTTACCTTGTGGGGGTGGGGATATTGCTGTTGTTGTAATTGCTGGGGTGTAAATTAGTTGTTTTTCTCATTCAACTGCAATCAGCTAATTCAGGTAGTCCTTGCTTAACAACCATTTATTCAATGACCATTCAGAGTTACTACAGCATTGAGCAAATGGTCCCCAAATGCTGGATGACTGAGAATCTCCATAGACATATTGACATTAATATTTATGACTGGTCCTCGAAGTTACAGTCACTGCATTGCCTGTACATGATACGATAAAATGTGGCGCTTGGCAGCCTACCTATATTGATGACCTCAGGAAGTGCTTCAACTCCCTCTTCCACTTATTTCCCCTCCATTTCTGCCATTTTGACTGCCTTGCTTCTTGCCATCTCTGCTGTCTGCCCTGTACTGGGCCTGCCATCCTGCCCTCTATTGCCTATGCTGGCCCCTGGTGCCCTCAACTGACCCTTGGCACTTTCTTCCTTTTTATTTGTTTGTTTGAGTTCTATAGCTGTCCATGACAGCAAACGACTCTGGGCGGCTCACAATTCAAAACATGTCCCAGAGGTGCTTTTCCCAAAGGCAATTGGACTTTCTTTTTGCTTGAAGACATTTCACTTCTCATCCAAGAAGCGTCTTCAGTTCTGAATGAACTGCCTTTTGAAAAGGGACAACCATGACCTGGATGACTGAGAATCTCCACAGACATTCAGAACATACATTACAATTAAAAAACAACAATAAAAATAATAAAAAGCATTAAAACAGTAAAAAAACATTAAAATGTCTAATTCAAGGACGTATAAATGCAAGATATCTGGCCTGTTGATAGTAGAGCCAGGAGGCGGGGCCCTTGGTGCATGTAGCACCCTAGGCTCAGGAGCATAGCCAGGTTTTTAGAGCTTCACAAAAGGCTAACAGGGTAGGGGCCTGGTCATCTAAGAAGGGTGGGAAGTGGCAGGGGCAGCAAAGTGCAAGTCAGTGGAGTTCAAGGAAGAGTGTTGGTTTGAGTGAAGGGCAGCAGGGGTGGCAGAGTGCCAGGCGTCCAAAAAGGCAGAGATGGGAGGAAGTAGGTGGGTGGGGGAAGAGTTGAAAAAGAAGCCAGCACAGCAAAGGAGGAGAAATGTGAAGTCATCACCTAAGGACAGTGCGATCCTGGTCTAACAATTGTAACTGGGACTACTTGAACTGCTGTCACTAATGATGCAACAATGTGACACACACACACCCGTCCCCCTAACAACCACTTTGCTTGGCAATCAAAATTCTGGTCCCAATTAGGTTCATTAAGTGAACACTCCTGTATTTCTTTACTACACTGTTATATTACTTCACAACTCTTTTATCACTGGATGCAAACAAGTGGGACACAATTGGGGGATAGATGGGGAACTCATCAAATTTTCAGATGACACAAAGCTGGCAGGAATAGCCAATACTCCAGAAGATAGGCTTAAGATACAGGAGGATCTGGACAGACTTGAACACTGGGCACTATCTAACAAAATGAAATTCAATGGTGAAAAAAGTAAGGTTCTACATTTAGGCAGGAAAAATCAAATGCACAGGTATAGTATAGGTGGTACCTTGCTTGATAGTAGTAACTGTGAGAGAGATCTCGGAGTCCTAGTGGACAATCACTTAAATATGAGCCAGCAGTGTGCTGCAGCTGCCAAAAAAGCCAACACAGTGCTAGACTGCATTAACAGAGGGATAGAATCAAGATCACATGAAGTACTAATACCACTTTACAATGCCTTGGTAAGGCCACACCTGGAATACTGCATCCAGTTTTGGTCACCACGATGTAAAAAAGATGTCGAGACTCTAGAAAGAGTACAGAGAAGAGCAACAAAGATGATTGGGGGACTGGAGGCTAAAACATATAGGGAATGTTTGCTGGAATTGGGTATGTGTAGTTTAATGAAGAGAAGGGTGAGGGGTGACATGGTAGCAGTGTTCCAATATCTCAGGGGCTGCCACAAAGAAGAGGGAGTCAAGCTATTCTCCAAAGCACCTGAAAGCAGGACAAGAAGCAACGGATGGAAACTGGTCAAGGAGAGAAGCAACCTAGAACTAAGGAGAAACTTCCTGACAGTTAGAACAACTAACCAGTGGAACAACCTGCCTCCAGAAGTGGTGAATGCTCCAACACTGGAAGTTTTTAAGAAGAGACTGGACAGCCAATTGTCTGAAATGGTATAGGGTTTCCTGCCTTAGCAGGGGGTTGGACTAGATGACCTCCAAGGTCCCTTCCAACTTATTATTATTATTATTATTCCACATAATGGAATCATGTAATGATGATCAAGCTTAAAAACGTGGGTTATCAAAGAAAATGGATACTTTCAAGTAACAAAATTTTCCTTTAGTAATCCCTTTGCTCTTTTAGTCATTCTTTTGCACTGCAATTTTTGCATTTATTTGGCACGTCCATGACTGTTGTTTTGCTATTATTGTGCTATTATTATCTCTTCTTGGATATATTACTATTATTTACTCTTGTATATTGATATTTTGAGAAATACTGTATTTCATTTCAAGAAACAATATGGCAAATTTAACAGAAATAAACAGTAACCATGTAATAAAACACCCAGAGAGAGAATTAAATTAAAAATGTTACTTAATAATAGAGCACTTTTGATGATTTTGACCAACCATTATCTTTCACTTCAAACATTGAAGACCACCTGTATGCCGCCTGGAGTTACAGTGTGTGAGTTGGACAACCATATATATCTTTTTAATAACAAACAAACAATAAATAAACTACCTTACAGCTTGCTGTTGGGGAGAGAAATAAAATTACTTCAGAGGAGTCCCTTACATATACTGCCTAAATTCCTGGACAACAGACGTACAGATGCTGTAAATATATAGAGAGGCCTCTATTTGCAAAGCTCATGATGAATTGCAGAGTCACAGAAACAAACAAAATTATACAAATTTGGAATTGGGTCAGTCCAGGACCCCAAAACTCTAGTTTTTTTTTTAATTAAATGAAAGTATTTTTGCATTTCAGTTTTTCTTGCACAAATTGTAAGTGGACTGAATAATTTTAGACACTCTCACATTTTTTTCCAATTTTCCATTTCATAAGAAATTTTTTAAAGAAGATTCATTCATCTTTTACATGTATTGCACTCCTACAATCAGACTAAGCTGTAAGTTAGATATTATTTAATTTTGCATGCAAGCATATGCCCATGGGTCTACACAGAGAGACACATACTGATATTTTGAGTAGAATATTCCTCAGGGCAACCATTTCCACGTCCTGTTTCTAGAAAACTGACTTGCAAAATATGATTGACATCTAAAAAATACTTGAACCTTGTTTTGCAGAATGCAGAATGAAGTAAATTCTCACTATGAACCAGATTGTTTTTAAAAGCCATGACAAGCTTCCTCTTGGCACAGGCTGATTTGAAGAGAAATGCTGAAGATTCAAATGCAAAACGCAGCCTTAAAAAGCCTCTGGAGTCTGGACCATAAATCACAGAGCAAATATAAATAAGGCTGGATGGGCTACTTATTCTTTGGCAAGATAACGTAGCACCTGAAGGAAAGGAAGGAGATGGAAATAATTCTTCAGAGGGGAATAATTCTTTGAGAAGATAAAACAGCACCTGGACACACACACACACACACACAAATAATACAGAGACCTTATGGCTGAACCCTGTTTGCCTGATTGTGGATCAGTACAGAATTAATTAAACAGATTTCTAGCAAAGAGAAACACTGCAAAGTTAGTCAACATTTTGAATTATGTTAGGCTAAAACATGTTACCTCTGCACAATATTGTTAATTTTTTGTTTTTAATTATACAGCTGGAGGGAATTTCTATAACTACCTACTTAAGTACCTACTTGTCTGAGTTGCAATTTATAGTACGTAGGCTTCCCTCTGAGGGGTGATTTGATTTTAAAATTAAATATTGCATCTTTTATTGTTATTGATCATTCAAACAATTATTAACCTGTGCACATTTTATTTATAAATTTGATGTTTCAAAATTTTCCATAATTTTTCTTTTTATATTTTTTTTGTATTTCATTATTTTAATAAAAATATTTTTTTAATTTTTAATTCTAATGTTTTAACATTTTAATCTTTATTTTTAAAGCTAAAAGTTTTCCTGTTACATGTTCTTAAAAAATAAAAGACAGAGTTATGATGACAGAGAAGGTTAACTAGTGCGAAAAAAGAAAAAAAATGGATACAAGAAATGTAAGCCTCTTAATTTCTCACAAAAAAGTCAGATTCTATCAAACAATATAGTATTTACCTTTAACGGGGCTAAACATTTCTGAACTAAATAATAAATAGAGTCTAAAATGATGCATGCCTACAGTCTGGAAGGCAGCCATCAATCCCCATCTTGACTGCAGATGTCCCTGAAGGGAACAAAATTGGGCATTTTGCTCTGGAGGATTCCAAACAAAATGCAGATGGGATGAAATTCAGCTAGTATACACTGCTTCTTCTCCAAACATTTTTGGTGGGAACAATAAGGGAGTTGACTCACATAACAAGCGGTGATCCACAGGCCCTTTTTAGAATATCCCCCCTTCTGCTTACATGTCATCTAGAAAGAGTACAGAGAAAATCAACAAAGATGATTGGGGGACTGGAAGCTAAAACATATAGGGAACGGTTGCTGGAATTGGGTATGTGTAGTTTAATGAAGAGAAGGGTGAGGGGTGACATGATAGCAGTGTTCCAATATCTCAGGGGCTGCCACAAAGTAGAGGGAGTCAAACTATTCCCCAAAGCACCTGAAAGGAGGACAAGAAGCAACAGATGGAAACTAGTCAAGGAGAGAAGCAACCTAGAACTAAGGAGAAACTTCCTGACAGTTAGAACAACTAACCAGTGGAACAACCTGCCTCCAGAAGTGGTGAATGCTCCAACACTGGAAGTTTTTAAGAAGAGACTGGCCAGCCATTTGTCTGAAATGGTATAGAGTTTCCTGCCTGAGCAGGGGGTTGGACTAGATGACCTCCAAGGTCCCTTCCAACTTCTTCTTCTTCTTCTTCTTCTTCTTCTTCTTCTTCTTCTTCTTCTTCTTCTTCTTCTTCTTCTTCTTCTTCTTCTTCTTCTTCTTCTTCTTATTATTATTATTATTATTATTATTATTATTATTATTATTATTATTATTATTATTATTATTATTATTATTATTATTATTATTATTATTATTATTATTACATTTTCTGGAAAGCTATTGGGATAGGTCTGTTGCACTAAATCAGGGGTGGGGAACTATGGCTGTTTTATGACTTGTGGACATCAATTCCCAGAATTCATAAGCCAGCCATACTCAGGAATTCTGGTCTGGCTCAGAATTCTGGGAGTTGAAGTCCACAAGTCATAAAAGGGCCATACAGTAGTTCCCCACCCCTGCAGTAAACACAAGTCTCATTTACCCAGGTTCCTTTGGGGCAGTTTATTCAAATAAACACTTATCATTTACACAGTCTTTGGTCCTGATGTCTTCCTTGCCTCTGAAATTCCATATTTATTATTTACTCCAGAGGACATAAATGGAGATCCTAAGACTAATTTAATTTTAGAAGGTGAAGAAAATAAATGAAATTGGCCTTGCTTTTTTACATGACCTTTAGAATGAAGAACTTGAATGTGTGCTTCTATAACCAATTATTGTTTAAAAAGTATGAACCTAGTCTTCCCCTCCCCACTTTATAATCCATTTAATCCTAAAAAATAAATCAGGATGAGCTGAGACAGCTGTGATTTGACTCCTTGTTTTATCAGCCAAGAGAATTATTGAGTTTATCAAGGTAGATTAATCTATGGGCAGAGAAATACTTCACATACTAACTAAGGAGAGCATTTTTTTTCTGAACTCTAACAGGAAACAGTTAATGGTCTGCAGCTGAACCTTATCACTTGTTAGACAAACAGCAGGGTGCCAACAGCAAGGGACAACACACCATGAAAGAAAACAGAGAGAATGAGGGTGCCCTATTTTGTTCAAGCACTAAAAAGATATAACTGCCACCCTTTCTGCAGAAATCTAGAGGATGACACATGGGACAGTTCACCTAGAAGAAGAGCTCAGAAGAACAAGCACTACCAACCCTTCATAGGCCTTGCAGAAAGAAAGCAGCAGAAGAAAAGGGACTTGGGGGTGGGGGGAAAGAGCTGGGCTGTCATTTTGCAGCTCTTCAATAGTATCTTTGCTTCACTGCTTGGGAAAATGGTCCAGCAGATCGGCAGGTAGGGAAAAGATGAAATGGCTAATCCTTGGGGCACTATGTGCCTAGGTAAAAGGGAGCTAGAGAGGGAAAACGGGAGTATAGCAGTCAGGAGGGTAGAAAGCAGGACCTTATATGTATTTGTACATATGTGAGACAGCTGGTGGCTATTCCTTGCTTGGTCCCACCTTGCTTGGTCCTATTCCTTGCTTGGTCCCCCCTTTCACCAGCAAGTCTGGTATCCATGCTGAGTTTTTTCTTCTTCTTATCTGACAGTGCTCTTCAGTACTAGACTGGAATAAGATTATGTAATTGTTATGTACTGGGCTTGTGGTGATACACCATGTGTGTTGCTGGAGCAGCCAACAGCTCTCCAGCAACCCAGACTGGCTGTCTCCGGTCCTGCAATTGGCTAGCCCCAGGTGGCAAGAGTGGGTTCAAACCCATTGGCTGCCACCTAGGGGCTAGACTATATATTGTGGCTGGTTGCAGCCCAAGTTTCAGTACAGTTCCAGCAAGAATAAAGTATGAGTTATCCTGTACTCAGCCTCGTGTCGTCATTCCTGCACCCAAGAGCCCACGACTTAACAGTGCTGACGAAGGTGGGATCCTGCTTCGCCGATTAAGAGCTGAAGTCAATGAAGGGTCGGCAGCACACGCCGGAGGGAAGAGGCATTCCCCCCCTCTCTAGGCTGGCTAGCAAGCCACACTAGCGGCCTCACGCTCAGCGGATGCATTCCCTGAGCCTAGAAGCAGGATCTGAAGATCGCAGGAATCTGAAGGAAGAATGCCAAAGGTCGGCAAAGTAAGAGAATTTGACGTGAAGCATCCAGAAGAATAGCCATCTTACCTTTCGCAAGTAGAGAACTATCTGAGAGCAAATCAGATTGTGGAGGAAGATCTGAAGGCCGCAACACTGCTTTGCGTGTGCAGCCCAGCAACCTTCGATTTGGCAGAGAATCTTTTCGCGCCGACACCCATCGAAGTAGTCTCATACGCAGACCTTAAGAAGAAGCTAACCGGGCACTTCCAGCCCAAGATGTTGGAGATGGCGTGGAGATTCAAATTTAACCAAAGAGTGTAGCTACCCGGGGAGAAAGCATCATAAGTCCCTCCCAAGGTCCTCAAACGTGCGGCCAAGCCAGCCCTCACTTGGACCACCAGGGTTTTTCCTTCTCAGAGGAGATGGATTCTGAGGAAGAACTGGGTAGCACGGGAGTGCAACATGGACCCCCTGGCGAGGTGAGCCAACTGAATTTCAGCAACCGCTGTGCCTACTCTGCTGAACAGACTGACTCTGGGGTGGGTCAACCTGGTGAGGCCAGCCAAAGCGTTTCGAATCCCCTTGACACTGGAGCACAAAGGGACATGGGTCTACCCAGCCCACTGGGTAAGCTGGTAGACCACAAAGTGATGGGAACTCCAAGATGTTCCTCTAGGCCAAACAAGCCTCCTACGTACCTCACAGATTACATTGTAAAATAAAGTGATGCATATTGTTGTAAAAACTGTTACCACTAACTACAGAAATTAATGCATTGTGAAACTGCTCTTTTCTGCAATGGGAACCTGTTGATTAGACGTTGTTTAATCTCATTGTAGCCACAGTGATTTTATTATTTTTATTATTTTTATTATTATCACTACAGTTGTATGTGAGTTGATTAATAAGTCTTGACAACTGTATGTGTACTAATCGTGGTTGTCATAGTTCAATCTAAGAGGGGAGGGGTGTTATGTACTGGGCTTGTGGTGATACACCATGTGCATTGCTGGAGAAGCCAACGGCTCTCCAGCAACCCAGACTGGCTGTCTCTGGTCCTGAAATTGGCTTGCCCCAGGCGGCAAGAGTGGGTTCAAACCCATTGGCTGCCACCTAGGGGCTAGACCACAGGTCTGCAACCCGCAGGTCCAGAGCCGCATGCGGCTCTTTCAGCCGTCTCCTGCGGCTTCCAGTCCTCTGCCATGTGCAGTACAAAAAAAAAGTGGGACTAAAAAAGTTCAACCAATCAATTCAAATATGCAGCGTAGGTGCATATCTCGCCTTGGCTCCACTCTTCAGTCATACCCTGTTCTGCGCATGCGCGCATGTATGTGCATGTGCACACATTTTTTTGCGGCTCCCAGTTTTTCCTTTTGTGAGGGAACCGGTTCCGAGTGGCTCTTTCACTGTTTCAGGTTGCTGACCCCTGGGCTAGACTATATATTGTGGCTGGTTGCAGCCCAAGTTTCAGTACAGTTCCAGCAAGAATAAAGTATGGTTATCCTGTACTCAGCCTTGTGTCGTCATTCCTGCACCCAAGAGCCCACGACTTAACAGTAATTGTGGATGAAAGGTCTGATCTAGTATGCATTGCAAGTAGTCCTCAAGTTACAGCCATTCATTTAGTGACCCTTCAAAGTTGCAACAGCACTGAAAAAAAGAGACTTATGACCTTTTTCAATTTACAACAGGTGCAGCATCTCCATGGTCATGTGACCAAAATTTGAACATTTGGCAACCGGCATGTATTTATCAAAGTTGCACTGTCCTGGAGTCACATGTACACCACTTGCAACCATCCC
Source organism: Vipera berus (assembly GCF_964194415.1). Lineage (NCBI taxonomy): Eukaryota > Metazoa > Chordata > Lepidosauria > Squamata > Viperidae > Vipera > Vipera berus. The sequence continues at coordinate 202,986,261 of NC_138203.1, forward strand.
AGCAATGGGGGAAACCAGATTCACTTCATGACTGAATGACAGCTGCAGTGATTCATTTAACAATTGTGAAAATAAAAGTTGTAATAAGGGGCAAAACTCACTTAACAGCTGTCTTGCTTAGGAATGGAGATTTTGGGCTCATTTGTGGACTTAAATTGAGAACTACATGTACTGGGAACTAATTTACTGAATAGGATGGGAGAAGCAGAGAAGAGACCCAACTCATTTCTGCCCAGTCAGATTCTTAGCACATCACCATATTAGAAAAAGTCAAGAAGTTTGGGGAAAATCCAGTGATAACTGTCTCACTGTCACGATACACAGCATAGATTTGTAAATACCAGCAGATCAGAACATGGAGGACCTTAGCGAGCCTATCATTTCCTCAGATGTAGTAGCACTTCTCTGCCAGCAGGAGTGCTCTGTCCTATGTGGCAGATGATCCTGACTACCTCATGAGGCCTCTACAGGGCTTTTCAACTGGTGGTACGCATACCACCTGTGGTACTTTGCCACATGGCAGGTGATATGTGATTGCTAGCCAAGTGTAGCAGGGGAGGGGAATGAGCTGAAGCGAGCCAAGCCTGAGGGAGAGGGAGAGAGAGAGGGAGAGGCAGCTGCAGCTGCAGGACTGTCTAGGCTCAGCAGAAGCCCCAGGAGCCAGCAGGGCTCCAGCTGATTGGCTCCAGCTGATTGGCGCTTCCAGAAGCAGCTCGGAGCTGGAGATGAACTGAAGAAAACGGGAAGGGGAAGAGAGGAGAGGCTATAAAAGAAAGTGGTTTGGGTGGGGGAAGGGGAAAAAAGACAATAAACCAGACATGTCAAACTCATGATGTCACGTGACGTTGCGCAACGTATCGGAGCCTTTTTGCCATTGCCGGCAATGGGGTGGGTGTGGCTTCTGGATGACATGTCCAGCTCATGGGCCGGCAGTTTGACACCCATGCTTTAAACAAATGTAATTAGTTTTACCCCCTTTAATTGAGTTTATCTGTGGCTTTTAGAAAGTTTTCTTTGAAGGTAAACTGGCTTAGTTTAAAGCTAAAGCTTTTTGCAATTGCCAGAGCCTTTCAGTCTGGAATTGCAACATTGTGACAGGTGACACGCCTGAGGCAACTTAAAGAGAAAAAAGTGAAAAAAATGGTGTTTGTGTTTCTTTATTTTCTTGCTTTGCACTTGATTACTGTGTATTTAAGGGTACAGGGAAGGGATTGGGGGGTGCATTCTTACTACACTGTGGAAGAGCTCAGAAGGGCCAACCAGCTAGCTCAGGGGTCTACAAATTTAGAAACTTTAAGACCTGTGGACTTCAACTCCCAGAATTCCTCAACCGGCGATGAGGGCTGAGGAATTCTGGGAGTTGAAGTCCACAAGTCTTAAAAGTGCCAAGTTTGAAGAGCCCTGGTAGCTGGTAGTGGTGTATATTAATCAACATGGATAGATTCATCATACATTTGTCAGTACAAAGGGAAAGTGATTCAGCAAAGCAACAGCCACCAAATAAATTAAAACTGGTACTTTTTTACTTTTTTCCTACAGTATGTAATAGTTTATTAGATTATAGAATAAAATACAAAAATACAAAAGCAAATAGTAGGACACAGTGGGGAGGAAAAAGGGGGGAAAAGTGAGGGAGAGAAGGGAAAAAGAACAGACTTCCTCTGTTGCAGTAGAAGGAAGCATTAACATTGAACCTCAACTTTTTACTTTTCCATAATATTATAAACTTTATAATTATAAAATTATAAAAAGGGCGGTATAGAAATTTAATTAATTAAATAAATAAATAAATAAACTAGCCATTTCTATAACATATGAATCTAATCAATAAAACCCCAAATCCCCCCCCCTTTTTAGTCATCAAGTTTTTGACACCTTGCTAAGCACTGGTGCAACTCAAATATTGTCATGTCCTAAAAGTGGTACAATCTGTGAAAAGGTTGAAAAGCCCTGCTCTACAGCCTGCAAATGTAGGTAACTCACAAACAAGTTACTCATTACCTGGAAATGGCAGGCTGACTACCTCATCATTGGCGCTGCAGGAGCAAATGGAACTGCAAACTGTGCGTACACAGCTGGAGGGGATTTCAACCAGGCCACTGCCACATCTCACTTGCTGAAGCAGCTTCAGTATATAGGTCTATGCTTCTTGCTCTAATTCCTGTTATACTCTCCAAACAACTCCTTGCTCTTCTTCAGTTCACACATGATACTGTTCCTTCCCAATCACTCCATGTGAAAAGTTGCATTCCTGTTTCCTTGCCAAATACTCCCTGCCCTGGCTGCCTACGCATCCTCCTGATGGCCCTCTGCTCTCCCTGATGCCCAACTCCAACCCAAGGACAGTCTCAGTGTGTGCTTGACTCCATCTCCATCAGACACATGAATTGTACCTGCCTACCAAGCCCTCTGGAATTTTGTCCAGGTTTGCCCAGTAGTAAGACTACGAAACTCACCAGAAAGTCAATTCATTTGGAAGTTGACTGCAGAGTTTTTAAGTCAATGCTGGTTGCAGAAAGGAATAAGGATTTTCTTGCTGTTGTATTATTAATCAGAGCTAGCAATACACCAAGGAGGCAATCTTTGGACTAAAACATGTATACACCCTGTCTCCCACTCCCCCTCTGGATTTTTGTAATAGAATACTTTAAAATTCATGGTACGATTGCTTATTCAACTTCAGCTCAGAACTTAACAATCACTATAACCATAGGGCTGTATCAGAACATCTGAAGCCCAATTTCTATTGCAGGCATGTCAAACCTGAGATGTCATGTGACATCACGTGATGTATCATGACTTTTTCCCCATTGCTGGCAATGGGGTGGGCACAGTTTTGGCATGACACATGTCTGATCTATTGCAGTGGATATTCTCAAAATAGTTTGGGGGAGAAGAAGTAAACAGAAGTTAGTCGGGTAAGGTTTTCCCATGGACAAACCTTGTAGAGAGTTGAGCTGGCTAGGTATTATGGGATGGATTGATAAGTCAGACTTTAAATGAAAGAATCAGCATGCAACAGGTTCTGACCATGCAGCTTGGGAATCAGCAGGCACTCAGCTAGGTGTAGATAAGAGTCAGAAGGAACAGGATCTATTGGGAGGATGAGCTTGCAATTCTGGAGCAGTCAGGTGATCAGTCACCTGTTGCAGAAGCTGATTCAGAGCCTAAGCTGGAAAGATTCTTGGTCCTTGCATGTGTATAAAGATTAAATGAGTAGAACAATGTGTTCAATGAGGTCCCTCAGAAGAGGCATGACTTTGGGAAATAGGCATGCCTGAACCAGTGCTCTAAAAGGTCTTGCGTGTCAGATTTCTGTTGGCAAACAACTTTTCAACCTTGCATCTACCTGAATGCATGGGGAAAAATTTTCATACCTGGATGACCCTCGAATTGACTCTGAACCACAATTCTTGGCTTTGTCTACAAAGAACTTTACCTTTTTAAATAAGCTCATTTGTTTTCTCCGAACACTCACACACTTGCCTTGTTGTAAGGACCAAGATATTTTATCTAAGTCTAACCTTAACTGTTGGCATCAGACCAAATTGTCTGCCAACCACCATGAAAGAAGTCCCACCTTACATCAGTAGGGAGTAGTTGCTAGCTGAAATTGAACAACAGAAAGATCAGCTAGCTCAACTGGCAATATAGGCTATGATACCATGTCTTAAATGTCCTGCCTCAATAGTGTACTTGAGAAATTTGATGGTACTTTTGGCCAGAGTCCTGCCTTTTTTTGTTTTAATTTAGTCCAATCTATGAGTCATAACCCTGCAGTCTTTATAGCATCTTACTGGTTTTTGGCTCAAAAAATGGAACTAGCACAGATTGGCTAGTTTCAGGGGGCATGCAGATGGGATTTTTCACATTTTTAAACTGCCCATCTCCCTCAAAGAGGGACTCTTAGTGGTTGTACTATAAAACATTAAACTATAAAAGAGTATATAAAAGTTAATATTTTAAAACTAAAAATTTACAAGGAGGCAAGGATAATTTAATGCTGTTAGAATAAGTTAAAAGTTGAAGGAAGGCCTCTCAGGGTTCAGTCAGCCCCAAGGTTGTGTGTTCCTCTGCGTTCACCAAGCAAGGTCTCAGAGCCGTGTTTTAATTCCTTTTCAGAAGGCCAGGAGAAGGGGGGGCTCACCTCTGAGGCGCAGAATGTACCACAGGGTAGGGGCAATGGCAGAAATGGCTCTTTTCCTAGTCCCTGCCATGGCTAAGTAAGATGGTTCTTAAATGAGTTGTGCCAGATTTTATGCCCTTTTCCACCACAGTTGTTAAGCAAATTACTGCAGTTATTAAGTGAATCATGCAGTCTTTCAGTGAGTCCAGCTTTCCTCATTGACTTTGCTTGTCGGAAGCTGGCTGGGAAAGTCATATAGGGCAATGACATGACCTTGGGATGCTGCAACCATCATTAATATATCATAAATACATGTAATACACGTATCCAACGTTTGATCGCATGATTGCGGGGATGCTGCAACAATTATAAGTGTGAGGATCGGTTGTAACTTAAAAATTTTTTAGGGCCATTATAATTTTGAATATTTGCTAAATGAATGGATGTAAATTGAGAACTGCTTCTATTTGGCAATGGTGGTATGGAAGAGACTTTACTTCTCCATCATCATTCCTTATGTCACAATGTATTCACTAGGGTTTCTTTTGCATTGTTTTTATTTTTAGAGGTCCTTGACAAAATAACGTATTTTTCTGTGTATAAGATGCTATTTTTTCCTGCAAACACCTTGTTCAAAAATCAGGTGCGTCATATACAAGTGCAGCATCTTATATGCAGAAAAATAATGGTAACCTCCGCAGCCCATGACATGCCTGTGTGGGTTGCCGTGCCACCTGGTGCAGGTGTCAAGCCCCTGTAGGCTTCCCACTAACGGGAGGGGGGAAGGGGCAAGATCGTCAGCTGGCCGAACTTCCGGATTTGCCGGCTTAGCTGTTCGGCACTCCGCCAAACAGCTGATCGGTGCAGAGAAACTCGCATGCCAGACCGTCTTATACAAGGGTGTATCTTATAGACAGAAAAACACGGTAATTTTCTAAAATTGAACTAGCTTAAATAAAAACATTTTACTGATTTTTTTCTCATTATAAGGATGCATCCAAATCATTAGCTGCCAAAATCTATCCTATTATTCCTACTACTGCAATCTAATCTTCTAATCTTGAGGAGCGGGTTTGCTTATGTAACTACCATCACCCTAGAGCAAGACGGATCACAGAGAACAGTTTGGAATTCTGGCTGCAAGGTGGCAGATTCTTTGGCAGCCCATGGAGTTTCACCCAGTCACTGAGGGGTCAAGGTATGTGTTCCTCTTCACAATTACCTCATTAGTACTGATACCATCAACCACACCAACAGCAAGATATGTGCTACCAAACTTTGTAGATACTGTTTCCATATCAGGTAGGATATAGGAGGGAGAACGGAGAAAGCAGGTAGCAAATGACAACTGGCTTGTAACTTCTGGACATCGTCAAACACCGAACCATCATGTGCTGTTGCAGGAGTCTGCAGGAACCTGATGGAGTTTTTCCAGATTCCAGCAGAAAAGATGCCCTGGCTAGGATGCATCTTGGGGCCTACTATAAAAGTGTAAATGTAGCAAAGAACTGACACTGCTTAAACTACACACCCAGACAACTTGTCATCAATAGGTTCTGTACAGAAGAAACTTGGTCAGTTGTGTTATCTGGAATATCAACCAAGCTTTGATGTACACGTATTAGCCTGACTTGTGGTTTTGTTAAAAAAACCTATCAAGTAATTTAAGCAACAGTTGTAACATCAAGTAATAATAAATAAAACACAATTCTAATTATCTACATTCCTTTTATAGCAAAGAACTTCACAAATACCCTATCATAGGCACGCAAAAGTAATTTATTTTGGCCTTCATTTGGTTCTATTATAATATACAGTATATGTGAAGAGCCTTGGTGGAGCAGTGGGCTAATGCCTCCTTAAGTAACACCAGCTGCCTGCAATTAGTGCAGGTTCGCATCCCACCAGGCTCAAGGTTGACTCAGCCTTCCATCCTTCCGAGGTAGGTAAAATGAGGACCCAGATTGTTGGGGGCAATTAAGCTGACTTTGTAATAATGCCGCTTGGGGGTGTGTGAAAGTCCTAATAAGCAGGCATATACATAGAATGAAGGCTACTGCTAAGCTTGTAAGCCGCCCTGAGTCTTCGGAGAAGGGCGGGATATAAATGGAATTAAAATTAAAAAAATAAATAAATAAAAATAAAGCATAATAATTTTAAATTGTCAGAAAAACTGAGTGAAAATTGAATTCAAAAACATTTATACAAAATAGATTTCTCAACAGTAAATGTGAAAGTTTTGAATTGTCGATGCAACACTTTTGAATTGTCAAAACTATTGGTACTGTGCATCTGTAAGTGTAGTGAAGATCCTGGATTTTGTGGCTTCCATACATTCTGGCAGAAATTTCCGCAAAGAGCCTGCAACATCCAGTGCAAAAGTTGTACATTCGTCAATATACGTCCTGCTATTGATGACGCTCAACTTGGACATCACTGTAGTAGATTTGAAGCTGCTCCCAGCATAGGGTGGCAAGGCTGTCTAGTATCTCATTCCCTCCCATCTTCTTCCTCCTCTTTCTTGATTGAGGGACTAGTCTAGTGCCTTTATTGATGACACTGTGGATGCACTGGTTGATGCTTCATCATCACAATCACTGCTATGCAGTGAGAAGACACTTGAGTCCCTGGACAGGAGGTGTGATGTGGATGAGATGACCTTTGTATTCAAGGTTTGCTCTACAGGATCTGGAATGACATCCTCAGGCTGCAGTGATATAATTTGTGAAAATGATTGTCTGAACAGATACATGATTACATGCATAGCCTTTAAACGCACCAATGAAACTAGCACGAAGTTCACACTAGATTAAGAAAAATTCAATAATATGGTGTTGTTTGCCTATGCATATCTGGGTCATAACAAGAGGTGATTATTGTTGATCCCAAAGCTCCACGTGTGAAGGAGTGTGTTGTGGGTCAAAAGAAACTATGTGGCCAGTTTTTTACATATACAGTATAACAATGGTCTGGGATATAGTTTTCCTATCTCAGGTGCAGCGTAGGTTGAAATTGGTCTGGGTTCCCCGATGTTTTATAAATCCTTCCAACCAGGACAGCATTACATACATATTGGGCAGAAATTCTCTGTCCTCTGGGCCCAGGGTCCCTGCTCTTTGATTTCATTTATTTTTAAGCTTGACAAACTTGTCTCCCAGTTGCTTCCACTTTTCTTTGCAGCTGTCTTGAGTCTTCCTCCGAAGCTCTTCTAATTTCTCTCCCTGAAACTGCATTTAACGTTCGAGTTTTTAATCCCTTGCTTACATCGTGCAAATTTTTATACCTCCTAACTTCGTTGGCAAGTCTCTCCCTTAGGGAGTAGAAGTATCTGAACCCGAGAAATATCCTGAGCCGCTAAGCTGCAATGAAATCACTTAGGACAGGGGTAGGCAACCTCGGCTCTTTTATGACTCATGGACTTCAACTCCCAGAATTCCTGAGCCAGCTATGCTGGCTCAGGAATTCTGGGATTTGAAGTCCATGAGTCATAAAAGAGCCGAGGTTGCCTACCCCTGACTTAGGAGGATGCCGGGTAGCCGCTTAGCCAGGCCAAAGGCTAGGAACAAAACGCAAGTTACGCAGCGAACGCAAGACGCGGCGTAAGAGCGACCAATAGAACAGGCCTGCACTCCTCCGCTCCCCCTCCCATTCCCCCAGAGCCCGAGCGTACGCTCCCTCCCACTTTCCTTCCTTCCGCAAATCACAGGCTTCTGGCGCTTGAATGACGCCCAAGCTCAACCAGCCGCGTTTCGCCTTTGGGCCTGTCACGTGAGCCCTGGCTTCGACTGACATGCCCGACTCCGCCCCTTTCTCCCTCCTCGGAGGCTCTGTCGGTTCCCCTGCCCGGGGTTGCCGCTTCCCTCTTCGGCCGCCGGCCGCGCGTCAGGCGGTAGGTTAACCCGTTGGAAAAGCCGGGGGGAGGGAGGGAGGGGGGGGCGAAGGAGGGCGCCCTTCGCGTCTTTACTGGGTGAGGAAGTGGCGGCGGGAATCGTTCTCCGCCCGGCCCGCCTTTTGCAAGCCAGCGCCGCTGGGGGTAGAGCGAGCGTCCGCATCGCGCGAGGCGCTTCCTCGCTTTGGAAGCCAGGGTGGGGGGGGGCTCTTCGTAGCAAAACTTCTCCTGCCCCCCCTCCCCTCCCCTCCCCTCCACGAAACTCTGCGGCGGGCCAGAGCGGCCGCCAGGACTGGAGCCCGAGGTGTCCCGGTTTGGGCCTGGCCCAGGCTTGCGGGCATTCTGACACGGATCGATGTTTGCAGAAGGTGCTTTTAAAGCAGGGGTCTTCAAACTTGGCCCTTTTATGACTTGTGGACTTCAACTCCCAGAATTCCTCAGCCAGCGTATGCTGGCTGAGGAATTCTGGGAGTTGAAGTCCACAAGTCATAAAAGGGCCAAGTTTGAAGACCCCTGTTTTAAAGCACTAGCCTTGCAAGGCCGCGCAACCTGCCTTTTTTTTGGCCGTCCTCGATCAGCAGCTGATGGGGGGTAATATCTTTTGGCGGCCCAGTGGGGTTCTTATCCCAAAAATGCAAGCGAGCTCAGTCTCCCCTTCTCGCTGGTTGGCCGTTAAGCGGGAAACTTTTAATTCGTTGTTTGCAGGTCTCTTCAGGCATGTAAGTATTTGTACTCTTGTAGGTTTGGGACCCGGATTAAGCAGCCTTTTGGAGGAGAACGGCCCTTTGTTGCCTCTTGGGCAGCAGCACATACAGATCTAAACTTCTGAGTGAGGAAATGCGCTTTGTCAGCTTAACCCTATTATGATAATGTAGAGTGTACCCAGTCAGCACCTGTGGCATCCTGATAGTTTCCTAGCAAAAGGAGTGAAGAAACGCCTCTGATGGCTGCTGTTGGATTGTTCTCTATGTGCTTTTTCTTGTTTTTGTCGTCCAGCCTTTCCTCACCCCATCCAGAGAGATGCCGAATGCAGATGGTAAAAAACTGTTGCCTGTCTTTGCTCCTGCGGCCTGCCGCTGTCTTCTCACAACTGAAAAAACAGGTAGCTGTGATTGCCAGGCACGTTTTCCTACAACCTTATTAAGAAGCACCATCTTTTGAGAACTAGCAAGGCGAGGAAGGAGCTTTCCTTCCCTTTTAATACCTCATGTTTCATGGACTGAAAATGCAGTGGGGTGGGCTAGCTGTTTTGACTTGCTGTAGTTTATCAGAAACCCCATAGACAATATTTGGCAGTTTCTTTGGCAGAAACGGAACTGACTTGTTATTGACATCCTTTCTCTTTGTTTAGTGCTACTTTTTGCCAGCTGCCTATTGTCTATGTCTGTACTTGTTGAGTATTCTTCAGGGATTTTATGAGGTCTTATCAACATGTTGCCACAGCACATTAGTTCCGTTTGTCATCCTTACGCCTTTTTATTTTTTTAAAGAGAGTTGCAGATGGACCTTGTTAGTAACAAAAAATGGGCTGTTTGTAACTCATTCCTGTCCTGAAGCAATCTGGCTTGACACTCTTGGGGTCTTGAGCCATGTTCCCTAACAAGGGGCTTCACTGGTTCCTTTGCCAGAGAATGCTCACTTTTCTACTGCTGCTTGCACCATTGATCATTCACTGCTCTATTCCTTTAAATGAAATCCACACAGTTGTTGTCTCTTCAAAAGACATAGATTCTCTTTTTATGACAACACCAATTTCAGGATGAGTTAACAGAAAGGAGTAGTAGGAGTAAAACCTCAGAAACCTGTAGTGGTTTCTCAAAACTGGAACTGTATTACAGAATCTCTTGTGTACAGAGTGCCTAATTGCTATCAATTTTTAATCACCAGAGTGTTTCCAGCACCTAATTGCTATTGTTTAGACAGCTCAGAAATCACCAGAGTATTTCCACTGATGTCTTAATAGATGCACATCTTCTCTTAAGATATACCATGCATTTCAGTAACAGTTCATGTTAAAATAAATGTCATCTTTTCATGTATCTTTACAAAAAAATCCAAGCTTTTCCCCCTGTTTAACCAAATGATTAGGCTTTGTGAATGATAGAAGGAGTTTGGCTCAAGGGACTTCCTTTGTTAATGCCACCAACTGTTTTCTCTTTTAAGTGTTATCCCCATGGCATGAAAATTGGTTCAGATTAAAAGGCTGTTAATAATATGCATCATGTTTGATTTCAATTTAATGAGGTTTAAAATTACCCAATTATTATCTGTGTTTGCTTTTATTTCTCTGGTAAACTGGCATTAACTGATGTTCTGTAATTTTTCTTATAGGTCTAAGAAAAATCACTTTTTTGGATTAAAAATAATTTAGCCACTGCTGCAGTTGCAGAGATATTTTTGTGTTTGAGAATCAGCAGTTTTGTTCTAAAAATTGCTTTAAAACGTGTCAAATGACCTCAATGGCCAGTCTGTTCTCGTTTACTAGCCCAGCTGTAAAACGCTTGTTGGGCTGGAAACAAGGTGATGAAGAAGAAAAATGGGCAGAAAAAGCAGTCGATGCTTTAGTAAAAAAACTAAAGAAGAAAAAAGGAGCCATGGAGGAACTGGAAAAGGCACTAAGTAGTCCTGGACAACCCAGCAAATGTGTTACAATTCCTCGTTCATTAGATGGGCGACTTCAAGTATCACACCGCAAAGGCCTTCCCCACGTGATTTACTGCCGTGTGTGGCGTTGGCCTGATTTGCAGAGTCATCATGAGCTGAAGCCATTGGACATTTGTGAATTTCCTTTTGGATCTAAACAGAAAGAAGTTTGTATCAATCCATATCATTACAAAAGGGTGGAGAGCCCAGGTGTGTCTCAATGCCTTTACCCATGAAAAAATAGTTGACTTGTTGAGGAGCAGCATATTGAAAATGAGAGGGCCAAATTGGTACATGGGAATTGCATCTGAGAACATTGATACTTTGTAGACCAGAATCACACATTACATCAACCCTTGGTTTGCTTTTACCATAATTTGTTGAGCATCCCTTAGTGGCCAGGTTCATAGATGATAGAGCTATCCTATAAACCATAGTCTACAAACCATGCTAATACAGTCATTGCTTTAAACCAAAACATAACCCCATAATGGCATAATGAGATATATGAATCCTGCTTTTGATTGTTTTCTCCCTGAACTTTATGTATTTGAAACTACTATTTCCCTGAAAATAAGCCCAAACTGGAAAATAAGCCCTAGCATGATTTTTCAGGATGCTCTTAATGTAAGCCCTCCCCTCAAAATAAGCCCCAGATAAGATCATCAGCCAGACTGACGCATTTAGTACTGTATTTCCCTGAAAATAAGACCTAATTGGAAAATAAGCCCTAATGTGTCTTGGAGCAATAATTAATATAAGACCCGGTCTTATTTTCGGGGAAACACGGTATTGGTGATAAGCAATATCAATTGATTTGATTATTGTTAAATAAGAATTTTTCATGATAATACTTTAGTTTTTCTCAGTAATCAACACATAAAGTAATTTATGTATTGATTATTGAAAAAAAGAAAATCTTTTACATGTTCTGTTATTTAACATCACAGTTGTTCAGTCATCTTGTGCAATTGTCTTAGTTAATGCAGAAAAGCTTTATGTTGCATTAGAGTTCTGTACAAAGTTAGTTCAATTGCAAATAGATTGGTCACTGATAATGTTCATGGGTTTGCAAGTTTTCAAATCCAAGAATGTCAGTGGGGAACTTGGATAGATTTTTTTTTAAAAAAAGGGGAATGTCCAGGGCAAAACCTTGTGATTCAGTTTAAATATTAGTAGACATAATTCTCATGCAGTGAGAATGATTTTCACTTTTGTTAAATTAAAAGTTATAATTGAGCCACAAGTTCAAGAGGAAATTTGGGGGCTCAAGACTATGGAGCAACATATGGCCTTGGCCATCAAGTTGTACATTCCAGTAGTAACTTTTCCAAGTGGGGAAACAATACGTTTCTGCCATATGTTTCTGTCTTTGCATTTTTACTCCTCAAGAGCTAATTATGATATGTCTAAATCTTCCAACACTATTTTAATATGTTCTCTTTTTCTTTTCTTTTTCAGTTTTACCTCCTGTCTTGGTGCCAAGGCACAGTGAATTTAACCCACAGCATAGCCTTTTGGTTCAGTTTAGAAACTTAACTCACAACGAACCACATATGCCACACAATGCTACCTTTCCAGATTCATTCCAGCAGCCCAACAGCACTCCATTTCCCATGTCTCCCAATAGTCCATACCCACCATCTCCAGGCAGCAGTACCTATCCAAATTCTCCAGCTAGTTCTGGACCATCTAGCCCATTTCAGCTACCAGGTAAGAACTATTTCTATGGCAAACATTGAAAAGTAGAACTTGTATTATAAAACCAGAGGGAATTAGAATTACATATAGGTTATGCTATATTTGTACTCATGTTGATTAAATAGACATTGATTGGGAGATAGAAACAAAAAGATATAAAGGAGAGGGAGAAAAGGTAGAGGTTCCGAGAATAAATCGAAAGCAGAAAATAATAGCAATAACAATAACTGTGTAGTAAAATAAGTTCAAAATTAGAACATCTTATAGCTAATCCTAAAATGACTTTTGAGTTGGAGCTCAGTATCAAGGAAACAGCTTCCAGGTTAATATATCAGTCAGAGAAGATGGTAGCGCTTCTTTCTAATTCCAAGAAAATGAAATGGAGCTTCAACTAGATGAAGCAAGATAGATTGTGACATAAACGACTTGCAGAGGAAGAGAATAAAAAAAAACCAATCGAGAATGAAGAGAACATTTTCTATCTTGTTAGATTCCGAAAATGGAAGAGGCAGAAGATGACAGAAAAGACAAGTAGTGATTATAGTTGAAAAAACCCTCATAGTTCAAGGTAAATGTACTAGTACTGCTCAAATATTCATTTTTTTTTCATTTGTAGCTGATACACCACCACCTGCATATATGCCTCCTGAAGACCAAATGGGTCAAGATACTTCACAGTCTATGGATACAAGCAATAGTATAATTCCTCAGATAATGCCCAATATTTCAAGCAGAGGTGAGATAAACATGTTAATATTTTGAAACTTTTTGATAATTTTCCAATTACAATCTGAAGGAAGAAGATAAATTATTGCCATACCTTTTATTTTAATTTTGAAGTGCAGAACCTCACACTGTCTTCTGTACATGGGATGAGATTGTTAACATTTAAGAATTTGGTCATTAGAGATACGGAGAGTTTGTTAACTAGAAAGAGGAACATAATGTCATCTGATCAGCATTTTACCTTTTCATCTGAATCATGGGTTCAAAAGGGGTGAGGAAAATACAGACTTGAGGGTATTTTGTTTTAAAATGCAAGTTGCAGTTAAATTTGTATTTACATGGAAGTTAAGGGGTAATTTTGAGGGTTATACACTATTAATTCTCACATATAAGAAGTTGAAACTGCATTCCAGGGCATATATTTCTGTGTTGCAAACTGTTGATAAGAGAAGGTTCAAGGTTATGCCAAGGAGAATAACTAGTTGGAATTTGGAAAATGATAAGATAAAGTGTCTTTCATTTGCTGTAATAGTAGTAGCATAAAATTATTTTTTGATAGAGATGGAACTTTTTTATAGGCCTGTTCTTCAAAAGAGTAGCTAACTTCTGTTGAATGATTCAGCATATATTAAACATGCCAGCTGTGCAAAGTAACATTAATTCTGTATTTATTATTTTTATTTGTAAGTGAAAATCTTTAGAAAAAAAATTCTTACACAATTTGTTATCTAAAAGTATAAGTTCTCTTAAAATGCTTTAAGAAGATTTGCTGTTATTCTTTCAATTATTGCATTTATAGCTCACTAATGAATTCAGGATCTTGGAGTAACATGAGGTTTTTTACAGTCTATAGTCTGCCGTTGATGGTACTATCTGCTGGGAAGATTTTTGCAGGAATATAACAAGTTCTTCAGCAATAAGAAAAATGCATAAATGCTAAATACTGTAGTTAAGCTGTAGATGCTGGAATTATTACAGGTTTTTCATGTTTGTTTGTAGATGTTCATCCTGTGGCCTATGAAGAACCTAAACACTGGTGTTCAATAGTGTATTATGAATTAAACAATCGTGTTGGGGAGGCTTTTCATGCGTCTTCTACCAGTATCTTAGTAGATGGATTTACAGATCCTTCTAACAACAAAAACAGATTCTGCTTAGGCTTGCTGTCCAATGTTAATCGTAACTCAACAATTGAGAACACTCGGAGACACATTGGAAAAGGTAATCCTGAAGTATGCTTATATGATTGTAAATAGGCTGGGCTTGCAGTATGGATAAATTAAATGTGCTTATACAGTTTTGAGTAATATTATGCCACATGGAAAAATGTTTTAAATCTGAACATTTCAGTTTGAAAACAAATGCCAGCTTGATATTTTAGCAACTTTTTAAATGAAACCTTGTATCAAAAATATTGTATTAAAGAGTTTTGTCACTGAAGATTTAGTGGTAAACAAATAGTTAATTATTTTCTAATCTCCTGTACGTGGTGTACATGTTTGGACTATTTGTAGAGATATCATGATTCTGTCATCACAAGTTGTACTGAAAATAAAACAAGAGGTGAAGGAGAGAGTGATAGCTAAACATGACAGGTTTTCTTTCTGGTTTGAATTTGGAAAAGACAAATCAAGGAAAAAGCGGGTGATAGAATTACACAGTCCCTAAAATATCCTTGAATAGTATTGTGGTACAAAGAGTGATTTGGCAGAATATAGCCCAATTCAAGGTATTTTCCAATTCTTGAAAAATCGGTTTGTAGTCTTTAGGTGCTTCTGTATTTAGCTTTGCATGTAGAATTTTAGGAAGCAGCTTTGTTAATGTCAGCTGGTTTGTTACCTGCAACTGTTCCCGATGAGAGCAGACTTGCCATAGTGAGATACCCCTTGATTTTATATTGGATTTTATTGCAATGCACTTTCCTTGGGAATATCTGTAAAAAGCTTTTCAAAAGAACGTTGGATAGCAGTGAGCAATAACGGATGCTAACTGGCAGTACTCTATAAATACTTGTTCTACAAGGCATGCAAGTTCTTTCCAGATACAATTCAGTGTTGGTGATGACTTAAAATCCTAAAGCCCATCTCCATACCAGCTTGCCTGCACATTAAGCCCAATTGATGAGGCAAGAAAAAAGGAGTATATCATTTATTTATTGAATAATTCTATCATGTATTGAGTGAAGGAAGATGAGGACATCTAGTGGTTAAGATATTTGGTGTTTGAAATGATACTCTTGACATATTTAAACAACTGGAAACAGTTGGAATCCTTTCAAATAGAAATTTGGCTGGAGTTCCTAACAGCTGAAAGGAAGAGGCTATAATCATTTTTGCAAGTTAACTGTGTTAAATATTTGGGATTTTTCTCCTCTCCCTAGGCGTTCATCTGTACTATGTTGGTGGGGAAGTCTATGCGGAATGCCTGAGCGACAGCAGCATATTTGTACAAAGTAGGAATTGTAATTATCATCACGGATTTCACCCTACAACTGTATGCAAGATTCCCAGTGGCTGTAGTCTTAAAATTTTTAACAATCAGGAATTTGCTCAGCTTCTAGCTCAATCAGTCAATCATGGATTTGAGGCAGTATATGAGCTCACCAAAATGTGCACAATTCGAATGAGTTTTGTAAAGGTAAGTTGTGGCATATTTGTTATTTACTGTATTGTGTGTGTTTGGAATATATCTGGAATGTATTAAGTATGACTGCAATTTTAACATAACAGATTTTACTTTACTGTATTTAATTAGCAAATCTTCAGAATTAATTCAGCATTTCAGATTTATTATTCTTTGTTTTTGTGAATAGCTTATAAGGGTGTATAGATAGTTGGATATATGCCATTCCACTTTATTCATTTCCAGGATGAAATAAGGATGAAGATTACCTTCTTCTTTCTATTGACCTAATAAATAGTAGTATTTCCTCTCCCACACAAGAAAAGTGGGGTCATAATCAATACCTATTTAGGAGATGATTAATCACAATTCCAGTACTATTTGAGTGATCAGTGTTGACTGGGCTTTCTGCCAAGTTATAGTTTTGCAACTCTTATCATGTGTCTATCATTGGTAAAAAGTTTATAAATTGTAGTCCAACAAAACTAGAAGACATTAGATTAGGGATTGATGGTTTAAATGACATGTTTTTGAGTGGAATGAAATAAGCAGAGGCTGACATTCTTCAAGCCAAATCCTTTTTTAAAATAGTTAGTGTTGTATTAATTGTTTGCTTTAGTGTCTAATTCTAATCTAGTTAAATATGTATCATTCTTTATAGGGATGGGGAGCAGAATACCACCGACAAGATGTTACAAGCACCCCATGTTGGATAGAAATCCATCTTCATGGGCCTCTTCAGTGGCTGGATAAAGTACTTACCCAAATGGGCTCCCCACTTAATCCTATTTCTTCTGTTTCATAGTGCCAAAGTATTTCTTCAGCAACCATAATTTTAGTGACCATTTTCTAATTTTCCAGAAGCTTCCAGTGTGGATTCATCATAAGTTAGCTTTCCTTTTCTACAAATGACCAATTCCATTGCTTTTATCATCATTTTCCCTTTCATTTCATATTAAGACTCTTCAATTTGGCGGAAAACTGAAAATACAGAAATTGTTTAATCTGAACTATCCATATTCAAATAACTTTTGATTCCACTGGAAGTATTTTAACGTGTTTTCTGAGGACACATTCTTGAGTGATTTTACAAAATGAATAACACGATCTCATTTGCTAAATATATATAGCTACAATTTACCACCAGTTTTTAATATTACTATATGGTTTTGTGGATGATAAAAATCCACAAAGAGTTAGCTTTATTATACCTAAGATTGCCTTTAGCTTAAATAATAGGACCTCAGTATGTACATGTTGATAAGCACCTGTTACAGATAGTGATAACAAAATGCATTAGAGCAGGTTCTCCTTTAATCAGTAGCAAAGTTGCTTTCATCACAGTTCAATGTTGCCTTCATAATATAGTCCTATACGCAGATCAAAATCCAGGAAGATTCAGATGAATGTGTGTAGGATTGGTGCTTAACAAGATATTTTATCCAGGGTATGCACTTTTTGAGGCAGTCAACATTTATTTGAATACAAAACACTAAAAGTTGTGTATATTACATTGCAAGAATGTGCATTGTGTTTTATATTTTATTTTGCGTTTTGTAGAAAATAGTCTGGAGGCTTCCTAAAAATCTACATTTGTTAATTTTCAATATTTTTTTCCCTTTAAATACTCTGTTTTGGGTAGATTTGAATTTTACCTAATAAGTGTTGTAAAACACTTGTTTTTTATTGCTGGGGAAGCTCATTCTCATGATAATGATTTATGAGAATATTGTCATGTGGGTGACAAAGTTGTATGATGTAAAATAAAGGTTTTTTTTATTGGCAAGGGCTACATTCTTTCAAGAGTAATCTCATGGAAGCTATGCATTAATTTGTGGGTGACATAGCAAATTGTCTCTTTTGCTATCACTCCCCCCCTTTAACATCTTTATCTTTCCTGTCTTCCCTACAATCCCTGTGCAAATGGACTAATTCCTGCTAAAGGTATATATTGAATACATGAAGCACATTTTTAAAATTAAGATGTATACCTCTAGTATACTGTTCATGAACTTTATTCATGCACACAGAATCTCTTGTATAATTTAACAGAAGAGCTGGCAATCTAACATCTGGATCATAAGAGGGCAGTTCGGAAATATACCTCCGTTTGGTTATCAATGAAAGACACTCGCAGATACTGAACTTTTATTACACACATTAGAAAACTACAACGTTGCATTACTTTTTGACATAATTGCCATTCCTTCATAGTAGTTGCTTGGCGCCAACTTGGGCAATGGGGCGTGATCGAAAACATCCCAGTGGAACTGCTTCAAAAGTTCTTGGGTGTGTCTAGCGGTGTGCGGGCAAACATTATTGTAAGCCAACACCATACCGGAAGTGGGGCCATAGAAAATCCCACCAAATGTGAAGATGTCAGAGGAGTACTGCTAGCATGGTTCGACCAATTCAGAAGTCTACTGTGAAATGTTACAAAAACTCAGACGAACCATCCGGTGTGTTAGCTTAAGATAATGCTCACCTGCACACTGCTAGACGCACCCAAGAACTTTTGAAGCAGTTCCTTTGGGATGTTTTTGATCACCCCCCCTCCCCATAGCCCAGATTTGGTGCTGAGTGACTACTACTAAGCAATTTCGAACCTTATAAGACGTTACAAGTGCCTCAATTTGAATGGCGATTATGTCGAAAAGTAATGTAGTTTCTAATGCGTATAATAAAAGTTCTATAACTGCGAGTGTCTGTCATTGATAACCAAACGCAGGTTTATTTCCGAATTGCCCTCGTATTTAGAATTGTTCTGACTAAACCAATGGAAAGGCTTAACAAGTACTGATGAATGGTTTGTCATGGGGATACAGGTGTTTTACCCATTAAGCATTATTTGTCTCCATTCAGGAATACTTTGATTCTTTGGACTAAAGAAACAATATATTAAGAGTCAACAGCTATTACAAGTTAAAGTTTAATTTAATTTTAATTTAATTTAATTTTAATTCCATTTATAGCCCGCCCTTCTTCGAAGACTCAGGGCGGCTTACAAGCTTAGCAGTAGCCTTCATTCTATGTATATGCCTGCTTATTAGGGCTTTCACACACACCCCAAGCGGCATTATTACAAAGTCAGCTTAATTTAAACTGAAATGGAGATGAAATTTCCCTAAATCTGTTTGTCTGATGCTCATCTATGCAACCAGTAATTAATTGAAACTTTGGTTTTAAATATATAATCTTTCCTTGAAATTTCAGTTTTCAATGGTAAATTATTGAAGGCTTTCACTCCTCGAAAAATACTTACACTAATTTCCTTCCTAGGAAATGGAAGGCAGTCTGTCAAGTTGGTAAATTTTTTTAAGTTATAATATTTATTTTGCCCCTTCACTGCTAGCAATTAAAAGGGATCTTCTTACACCAAATTGTGAAGTTTGTTATGGATTCTATCCAAACTATCTGAGCTCAAAAAAGAATCTTAGCCAGTGTGACTAAGCCAGTGACTGCTTTACACTCTATAGGTGGTTGTATCCTTCAATCTCGATACTTCAGCACCTCGTGTATTAAAATAATCAAGAACATATGCAGATCCATAGTATATGTTGATACAATGCAGATATCTTTTACCCAGTTTTGACTGAAAGTTTTACATGCTTATTTTAATATGATATTTGGTTAAGTTTGGTAATTTTAGAATTTTGTATGGAGAAAATGTCTTACAGAAGTAACTTATGATAGATTTAAAATGTATAAAATGAGGGAGAATAAAGTAGATAGGGAGGACCCATCCTGAGTCAAATCAAAGGTCTCTCCTGCTTGTATTCTTAAAACAACCTAACATTAAAAGGCAGGTTGTTCTTTTGTTTTGTTTTTACTTAAGGTATGTAGTCACTACAATTAGTGCCATTGGTGACCTTTTAGAATTTTTCTAAATTCCAGCCAAATTACCAACTATTTCTAATTGTGAATTTCATACTTTTATCTTCCTTTTATGTTGATCTTTTCTGATTCAACTTCAGTTCATGACCTCATATTCTATTAAGAAAAGGTTTGGTACAGTGATCAGAAGTGCTAGACAAAGTGGCAATATTAGCATATTGACAGTTTAATTTTCTGTTCACTTTGTAATATGTCCAGGATGGAAATTTATTTTTCAAAGTAGTGCATATTGAGTTGTCATTTTTTTATTTGGGATAGCCATTGCAATTCCAAGAGCCTTTTCCAGACTTAATTATTCCCAACTCACAAGATGTGATAATTATATCAAGGCACTTCTTAAGTTAAATGAGTGTGTATTTGGAGTCCCTGAATTGAATACAAGTTCCTCAGTTTTTGAGAAATTTGTAGTTAATATGGGAAAATATAAAATATGAGACTAAAATTTAGGCTTGTTTGCAATGTAAAAGAAAATTAAGTGGCCATGTGGCAAGCAGATTAGCACTGTTTCCATTTAAATATTTGTAATCTTGTTTGATAATTGTTGCATTTCAATAATCCTGCTATACACTGGTATTTGAAATACCACTTGTGTATTCTATGATAATGTCTTCAAAGACTAGTTCTAAATTCTAGAAAAATGTTTTAATAATTTTAGTTATTTAAAACAGTTAACAGTTTTAAACTTATGATTCCTGACCAGAGAAGGTACAATTTGTAATGCATGGTGGTTTTATCTTAAGAATGTAAGAATAGAGCACTGTAAAATTAAGGCCTTTTTTGCCCATCTATAGGAATCAATTAGATGATTGTATTAGTCTATAAGCAGGATAGATCAATTTCCCTTTGCTATAATTCTCTATTGTCTTATCATTTAGAGCTATGCTATATAAGTAACATGGTTAGCAACTGTTAATCTTGTATGTAATCATTTTGTCTGATCTTTTTTAAAGCCATCTAAATTGCTGTATAAAAGAATATCATTAGATCATGATAGTGTGTTCCATGGAAACCGGGTGGAAAAAAATGTACCCTTCATATTTGGCCTTTGACTCATGTTGAGAGAGAAATAGAATGACAAAGGTTCTTCAAGGATAAAGAATAAACTTGTGTACGTGTTGTGAGAAAAGATGTTTTTGAAAACAGGTTAAAATTTGAAAATTCATCTTATAAAGCTCCATTATATGTATTACTAGTTTCTGCTGAAGTTTTTTTTAAAAAAACAGCTTACTCCAGAGTTACTTGCTTTGAACAGGAAAAGTAGAGACACTGTTTTACTTATTTTAAGCAGCTGCTTTTATTGAATACTCTTGTTAGTTAAGGTTGGAATTCCCTGGGAGTTTTGGGCAGTTTTTTTCTAGTTAAATGAATGGGAACTATAAAGAGTGGTATATGAGTGAGAGACAACAACAGAGAATCGTAAATGTTTTTGGATTGCAGTTGATTTTGCTATAAATCAGTAATCCAGGTACTAACATCTAATAATACCTTCTAGTAAAGAGATAAAAACTCATTTGTTTAGAATCTGGATAAAAGGCCCTTTTTATTGCTGAAGCCATTTATATATCATAAGTTCCAGAAAAAAATGGACTTTTTGATGTATTTTGAGTTGTGGGCATGCCATTTCAACCAATTATTGCCATCAGAATATATATGGTATTCTTGTAGCAAATGTATATTTTTGGAGTGTATTACAGCAATAAGTTAATATTTGATTTTCCCTTATTTCTCTGCTGGGACAAATGTATTAAACACTATTGCAACACTCTTGTCTTTTCTGGTATATCTTACATTTCCCTTCCAGTGATTTGGAGTTTTATATACACAATTTGGGTTTTTCATTTTTTGTTGGTAGCTTTTGTTTAAACGATAGCTATAGTCAGAAGGCAATCAGTGTTAAATTTAGGTCTATAACCAGTGAAGGTAACTTGGCTTTACAATAAACCAGTAATTATTGTCTTTCCATGATAATACAGAATAGAACACTTTATTTGGCCAAGTGTGATTAGATACACAAGACATTTGTCTCTGGTGCACAGCTCTCAGTAGACATGCAAAGCAGCAGAGTAATAATAATACCAATAAGAGGTTTTAGTGAAGATAAGGATAATAGTAATACTAAGCTATAGAACATGGGTTCTATAAATAGATTAGACATATATAAGAATAAAACTAAATGTATGTTCAGATTTAATCCAAATGACAATCTAATTGTTTAAGTTACTATTTGAGTAAAACTGGATATTTTCATTTCTTTTTGTACTATGTAATTAATATAGGAATCTCTCAGCCATTTTTACTGTATAAGAGATGAGGCAATTCTCCATGAGCAGTTATCTGAGATGCATCTATGCTAAAGAGTTTTTATTTCATTTATTTCATGGTTATCAAAAGTGTACTAGGTACTTCCTCTGTAGATTCCATATTAGTTTAGTTTGCTGCAAAATTGAATTAACTAAATTGTAGATCAAGATCAATTGATATTGCTGCATCTGACTGAATTACAGACCTGCTTAAAACACCAAAGTGTGCCATGAAAATTAGAACATATCTTAAATACTTTTATTTCATTTTCCTAACACATTGTAAGTTCTACAATAAGCATGAATGAATTAGGAATTTTAATTTATTTACTTTTGTCAATTACTTTTTTTTAAAGCTCAGCCTAACAATCTGTGTAGAATAATGGCTGGCAAAACTATGTAACGAGTTGTTGCTTGATTTATTTTATTTTTTTATTTTTTTTATTTTAATTCCATTTATATCCCGCCCTTCTCCGAAGACTCAGGGCGGCTTACAAGCTTAGCAGTAGCCTTCATTCTATGTATATGCCTGCTTATTAGGGCTTTCACACACACCCCCAAGCGGCATTATTACAAAGTCAGCTTAATTGCCCCCAACAATCTGGGTCCTCATTTTACCTACCTTGGAAGGATGGAAGGCTGAGTCAACCTTGAGCCTGGTGGGATGCGAACCTGCACTAATTGCAGGCAGCTGGTGTTACTTAAGGAGGCATTAGCCCACTGCTCCACCAAGGCTTTAACCATTTAACTATGGATATGTTCCATATGTTACTGATGATTACTTCTTCCCTCTTGTAGGCTCTATAATGGTGTCAAACTTGCAAGGTCATGTGACGTGTCGCGACTTTTTTTCCATTGCCGACAGGGTGGGCGGGGTTTTGCCAAGACGCCTCTGGCCTATGGACTGGCAGTTTGACACCCCTGCTCTATAACTAAGCTGTAACTATAGCTTAAGCTAGGTTATGGAATAAGAAAAAGTGTTTGTTGCCTGAATTATTGCCTGGTAACAGCATATGTAAAATAATATTGCAAACTATTGCATTAATAATTAATATGACTATTTGCGTTTTTTAAAATACTTTTTGAGAAAGTGTAGTCTGGATTCATAGGGTGGTTTAATAAATTTCCCTTCCTCGTCTATATTTAATTCATACTATTCTAATATATATTGGTGTATATTATGGATGCAACTTCTGTTTACTTTGTAAGATACATTATTCCAACAATACATTTTACCTTCATTCTTTGAGCATTTCTGCATTTGATCTTGACTCTGTTAATATGGTTATTATAAATGAAGCAATGTCCTTTTGAAAGGAATTTCCAGTTTTGTGTAAGCAGAATTTCAGAGCTGTCTGGGATGTAGGCTCAAGAAGTATCTTTTTGAAAGTTGCTTTTCATCTTAATGTATTTTTATCGCTGTTTCTTCTCAGCTAGAAAGAATTTAACTCTTTATTAATCAATATTTGGTTATATTTGCAAGCATACATATATTCAAGTGCTTCTTCTGAGACCATGAGATAGATAGTGGAAAATGGGCAAAGGTAGGAATTTAGTCGTGAGCCTAAATGGACTCCAGAAGATGGTAGAGGACAGGAAGGCCTGGAGGAACATTGTCCATGGGGTCGCGATGGGTCGCACACGACTTCACAACTAACAACAACAGGAATTTATTTCCTGAGGTAGCCACTATTTCCTGAGCTAAGCTTTTTGAATTGGCCTGGGAAGAGTGTGGGGGAAGAAAAATAAATAAATGTTTGAGAGAAGTCTAAACAATAAATCATAGATTTCTTGCTTTATTCCCAGAAATCCTTTTAGCTTGAGCCTGGGATAAATACTTTACTGGGCTAGTTTCTGGCATATAGTACTGGGAGATCCCATTTTGTTGTTCTTCCCGTCTTCTGGGATGTTGCAGCTGGCCTATTTGCCTCTGCACACCTGTGGGAACCTTAGTTTACTGTGGAGGTAGTTATGATAATGTTTTGCTCTACTATCTAAATTGTTCTAGAAAGAAACTGATAATTTCCTGTCAGTGTGTATCATCAAGGGCACCTAAAGTGAAAAAGCTTGTTATCACTTAATCCTTTTGAGTTCATTTAAAAAAAAAAGAATTCTCAATTATTTCAACCAAGAATGATAAAATACTAGATCACTTCCACTCAACAGACCTATACTTTCTGTTTTTTTAAGCAAAAATAATACAATTGGATACAAAATTGAGGTTATATTGTGTAAGTATTATGAGTGTGCTTCATGTTGGACCTTTGGTTATCCCGAATTCAGGTGAAACTGATTTTTATACTTTACCTAAATCCTGTTTATTTCTTCCATCTAACCACCACCTCAGCCATTACATTATACAGTTTAATGCTTATTTAGGACTTCAGTTTCTACTTCTAAAAAAACAGTAACATATAGTTGATAAGTTTAAAAACAGCTCTCTTCAATTTCATAAATAATCCCCCTTAAAAACAATATGTGACAGAAATTGCCTTTGTAACTATAACTTTTTAATGTCTTAATTGCTATTGTTTACATTTAATAAAAAAAAAAATTTCAAGTAGAGTTTGATTCCTAAGGACTGCATGAACACACCTACATAGCTTCTGGCAAGAATGTGGAAGTGGTGTGGCAGTGCTGCCTTCTGGATTGGGCCTCTTGGTGGTCTCTCATCCACATAACTAGTTTGACTAGGGTGCTGCCAACCAGCTGTGTCTTTTAACACAAAGTTGTCCAGAGTAATCTTCCCATGTTGGCATTCCTAATATGTGAAAGGCAAACAGCCACAATTGCTCCCAAACAGTAAAACACTATAATTCTTGAAACACATTATCTTAGGGAAAAAATTCAAATAAATGTAACTGCTCAGAGTTTTTCCACTTTGGTACAAGAACGACTTGTTTTGAGAAGTGATTAAGTAGAATTGTAACCATTCTCATTCCCCAAACACTACAGAACTGTTTCAGGAGGGCCAGTACTCAAGGGGTTAATCTAACTGTAATCCAGAGGCTATGTTGACTTCAATGGAGAAATAATGGTTACAGCTTTTACCCCTTCCTTTAAAATTTGAAGAATCGTCAGGAGTTTCTTATTGTGTGTGTGATAGGATGGATTGGTTGCTTCCATGTTGATGGTACATTTGTGTACCATAAATACCTCAATGCCAAGTTTTATATGGATATGTAGTTTAAAGTCAACTCTGACTTTACACCCAGAATTATACCAAATGCATGATATAACACATGTTATAGGAATATGATAATATATGGCCTACTGCATTTTGGACCCCATGCAATCTTGTGAGTTATTTGGCTCCAAAAAGATCTCTAGTCTTGAAAGAGCAATATATACCAGAAAGGGAAATTTAAACTTCTGTTTTGTAAAGCTTTTTTTTTGGGGGGGGGGGGCTAGGGATGCAAAGTGCTCTATGCAACTGTAGATTTCAGTCTCAAAGAGAGATAGAAATTATTTAAGATTTTATAGAGATAAAGTACAGAGCTAGTGATTTGGCCTGAACATCAATCAGCATTGTACCCCTTCAGCATACAAAGGGAATGCCCCTTTCAAATTTCTCCATACTTAACTACAGTAAATGAAAAAAGGAAAAGGTTTCTTCCTGAGTATTGTCATGCTTCAGTCATTTTCAGCTTCCAGAATGTAGAATTCAATGCAATTCCTTTGTCCTGTCTTATATCTTTCAAGCAATATGGTCGATTCTTCTACCACTTCATTTCTTAATCCATTGTGCTACATATGCCCAGTGCTTTTTTTCTAAAAAAAAAAAGATGCTGGAACTCACACACACAAGCCGCCTTGCCTACCCTACAAAGTTTACCTTTGTAGTTGAAAAAAAAAAACCTTCAATTTTTAGTGTATCTAAAAGACTAGGGTTTTGTTCAAGGAAAGTTAATACTATTAATGTTACCTTGCACTGTGTGGCTTTAAATTACAGTACAACAAGGCATTTTATTAATCTTTGGGGACATTTACCACTGGCATACCCATTTAGTTTAATGAGTGGAAATGTCAGCTTTCTATGTGGAATGAAATTGGCCCAATAAAACAAAATGTGGTTGCTTGTAAAAGATTGAATTATTTTTAAGAAGTGGTCAAACAAGGTGGAAAACTTTACATTTGGAGTTTAATATGGATATTGACTTGAAACAAATTAAAGTTGAAACTTTGTCAGTGAACAGATTACTTTTAATTTACCTTTAAGTTAAACCAATTTAATAAATAGATCTGATTAAACCTTATTCTGTAGGTCTACCTTTACATCTGACCAATATATAATTAATATATATTATTAATAAAACCTCCAAATCACAAGACATTGGCTTTATTCTTATTCTTCCCTTCTGAAGTTTGAATATAAAGTAAACAAGACTAAAAAGAGATTTTCACAGACATCCCAGCCTTCGAACTACCCAAGGAATCAAAACAGCAAAGTTTCGCTGTTGGGCAAGCTTCTATGCCAGCCGCCTTTTTTTCCTCTCGCTTCACCTCTTTTTAACTTCACACCCCACCTTCTGTAAGGGAAGGCAAAAGGCTCACTTACCCTCTCGTGAAAAAAGGCCTCCATGTTTATGTGTCTCCCACTGCCACCAGCCAATCAAGCCACGCTCTGGCTGTGGTGCTCCGGTGCCTCATGGAGGCAGACAGCGCCAGAGGGGACCCTGCTCGCACTGTACCACCAGCGGGGTGTTTTCAAAAACAAACGAGGGTAGGAAGGGAAACAATAGGAAAAGAATGCAACTCTGGAAAATCCATCGAAAAAGGTGCCGGAACTCTGTTCTGGTGCGTTCTATGACAAAAAAAGCCTTGCATATGCCAACCGAAACATTTTATAAATGAAGACTGGTCTCTTGAAGGAAAGATGCGCATATGATTCTATTCTATATTAAAGCAACTAAAAATTAGTTCAAGAATTAAGAAGAGATTCCAAAAACAAGAGCTCTGTATTTTAAGAAAGAAAAAGAGAAAAAAAAATGCCATTTGAATGTGCCAGCTTTAAGTAAGATTTAACAAGGGATGGGAAAGAAAAATAAAAGGTCAGGCATTTCATACTTTTTCTTGTAAAGTGTTTCCCATTGCATTCACCAAAATTTTATTTCAAGAAAATATGCTGGTTTCATTTTAGTTCTTGGGAAGATTCTTTAGCTAATCAGCTTGCTTGAAAATCAGAATATTTTTAAGTTTTAAAAATAGCATGCTTATCTGTAGAACAAATACGTTGGCATATGCTCCTCAGAAACTGCTTGAATGAGTAATGATCAAGCAGTGCTCTACTTATAGCACCGTATTGCTTAAGGAAGAAATAAAAAAATATTTAGTCTCCTGTTTTTTCAATGCTAAATAAGGTGTTGTACATGTTCATCAGCAAAAATAGAACCTTAAAAATCTTGAAACTGTTTAAACTAGAATTCCATTGCTAATATGAGTGAATGTTATATATTATGTAAGTGCATATTTTGAGATTCACCTAGAAAATGAGTCAGATATAAAACAAAAGTGTACAATGACCATGTCATTCCCTTCAGAGTAGATTTTCTTGGGGGGTAAAAAAGTTAATAAATCATGTCCTTCCCTTCTTAAGAACTCAGGATTCATTGAGGACCAATAGTGGGAGTTCTGAAGTACACATGGTTTATGTAATCTAAAGGAGAATTGCCTTGTTTTGAGCTAGTTTGATAAACAGATGGGCCTCAACTTAGCAGCCTTTTTTAATGACAGTTCAAATGCATGCGGCATATCTTCTTGGAGGCTGAAACTCCTGCTTGGATTTTTTTTTTGGCAGGGAGGATTTTAAATTCCTTAGCAGGGAGACACTCTTATACGACCTGCGCTGGGCCTAACCCACCCTCTGAGGCACAGGTCTGCAACCCGCGGCTCCGGAGCCGCATGCGGCTCTTTCAGCCGTCTCCTGCGGCTCCCAGTCCTCTGCCATGTGCAGTCCCCCCCAAAAAAGTGGGACTAAAAAAGTTCAACCAATCAATTCAAATATGCAGGGTAAGTGCATATCTCGCCTTGGCTCCACTCTTCAGTCAAACCCTGTTCTGCACATGCACGCATGTATGCGCATGTGCACACATTTTTTGCGGCTCCCAGTTTTTCCTTTTGTGAGGGAACCGGTTCCGAGTGGCTCTTTCACTGTTTCAGGTTGCTGACCCCTGCTTCTGAGGCACCCCAATGCTCCACTTAATCTTCCTTAATGATCACAACGTAGTGCTGGGTTTGTGGTCACTGAACAAATCAGTAATCTGGGTATCTTGTTTAATGACCATTTTGCTCAGTGACTGAGATTCCAGTCCCAATTGTTATACATCGAGAACTGCCTGTACTGATTATGGTATTGTGCTAGAAACTGGAAGACCGGCCATTTTCTCTCAGCCTTAGGAAGGACTACTGTTTCTGAAAAATCTTGCAAAAAAACTGCAGAAACATTCCAGGCAGTCTCCAAGAACGGGACACAATTGATATAAAAAGCCTGATTCAGTTTTTATTCAGTAAATTCCTTCATAGATTGTGGGTATATTGAAAACATACATGGGTAGTCCTTGACTTACAACAATTCATTTAATGACCGTTCAAAGTTACAATGGCACTAAAAAAAAGTGACTTATGAACATTTTTCACACTTACGACTATTGCAACATCCCAGTGGCCATGTGATCAAAATTCATATGCTTGACAACTGACTCATATTTATGACCTTTGCAGTGCCTTGGGAGGCACGTGACCAGCTTCTGCAACTTTCTGACAAGCAAAGTCAATGAAGAAACCAGATTCACTTAACAGCTGTGTTACTAATGAGTGCAACGACTGTGGTAAGGAAGGCCATAAAATGGGGCAAAATTTGCTT
Organism: Vipera berus; assembly: GCF_964194415.1. NCBI lineage: Eukaryota > Metazoa > Chordata > Lepidosauria > Squamata > Viperidae > Vipera > Vipera berus. The sequence goes on from NC_138203.1 coordinate 203,015,024, forward strand.
AACAAACGTTTCACTTAGCAAAAGAAATTTTGGGCTCAGTTGTGGTTGTAACTCAAGGACTATCTGTAATTGATTTTGATGAAACTTCATGGTGCTCTGATAAGCAATCTGATTAGGTTTGGGTAGGATGGCATGATGTAAGTGGATACCTAGCTGAGTTGAACATCATACTCAAGGGATGTTCAACAGTGGTTCCCCATCAAACCCACGAAGTTCAATCATTTTTTTTATTAAAGAGGTGGATAAAGAGCTGGAAAGAATGATTATCACATTTGCAGATGATACAAAATTGGGATATTTTCTCACCATAAGAGCAATTTGACTCTAGAACAAATTACTTATAGAAATGGTGATGCCACAACTCCTCCCACAGATGTTTTCAGGGAGAAGCTGGATAGAATTTTTTTGTTGATTCTTTAAGCTGGATTCCTGCATGGAACAGGTAGTTAGGTTTGATGACTCCCAGGCTCTTTCCAGTCCTGATTCCATGCTGAAGAATGTAGGATTGGAATTAAACTAGGGCTACCATAACTGAACATTGTGAAAATGATGCATAAATCTTTTATCTCTTGACGTTTGAAGCCCAGATATGGCATCCTTGATTAAAAATAGCAAATATGTTTTAGTCTGAAAAATTTTAGGTTTCACATTCAAAGAAATATATTAAAGTGGTGTTGGGAACTCAATGAGATAAAGAATGAAATGATCATGCTTTATCACTAATACTTTTCCTGTGCTGTAACAAGAAAGAGACTATTTTAAGAAAGGCTTTTTTTTTAAAGGTTGCACAAAAGATGAATCGAGTGGGGGGTCTGGAGTTTTATAGCCTGTATCTCGTAGTCCTATTTAATTGAATCCAAAAGTTTAATTAAAAAGTTCTCTGATAGTGTTTTAATGATGAATAGGAATAAGATAATAAAATGAGATTATTCAAAAAAACTTTCTATGGTTCTTGGTCAGCAAATAAGTTTAATGATCGAGAAGAATTTATATATCCGCAAGTTCACCATGAGAGCCAGTTTGGTGTAGTGGTTAAAGCATCAGGCTACAGATCAGGAGTTCTAGTTCTTTCCTTAGGCACAAAGGCAGCTAGGTGACCTTGGGCCAGTCACTGTCTTTCAGTGTGGCACTAGCAGGCACTAGCAAACCACTTCTGAAATCGTGCCAAGGAAACTGAAGGGACACGTCCAGGTAGTTAACAGGATTCAACGCTGAAGGCAATAATAATAAGAATACTATGCCAATACATTATGACATTCCAGGTTCTTGGGAAGAACTGGATGCATGTGAAAACCCACACCAACTAAGGAACTGAGGTCTGTGATTTCACATTGTTGTGAACATAATAATGATAACTTCAGCATGTAACAAGCAACAGCAAATGTTACCTTTGTGTAGACCAAAGGTTGAAAAAAAAAGATCAGTGGTTACAGTAAAATTTCATAAACTGACAGCAGGAAGCCTTCAACTCATAACCTTTCAGCAATCATTCAAAATTACAAAATTGCTGAATGAATGGACTTAGGACCTAGGCCCAAAATTAGGAGTTGAACATCTTAATTTTAAAAGATGGAATTTTACAAAATCCAACTTGCTTGGAATTTATTATTTTATTTATTTTATTATTTGTTTATTTAAAGAACAGTAGTGGTGCAATGGTTAGAAGGCAGTATTGCAGGCTAATTCTGCCCACTGCCAGCAGTTCGATTCTCACTGGCTCAAGGTTGACTCAGCCTTCTATCCTTCTGAGATCAGTAAAATGAGGAGCCAGATTGCTGGGGGCAATGTGCTGTAAATGAAGCGGTATATAAGTCTAAGTGCTATTGCTAAGTGCTTTTCAATGTCTATAGCCACCCAACTCAACTGAGTGATTCTGAATTGCCAGCATCTTTTGGCACTATTTTTATAATACTTGGGTTCTTAGTTAGGACTTGAACTAAGCTTTTACCAGTCTTAGACTGTGAATCTAATTTCAAATTATTCAACATAATCAAAAATTCAAAGTTTACAGAAATAGTTGAGAATTGTAATAGAACTGTATTGAAAGTGTAATTTAGCTTATTAAGAATTATTAATTGAACACAAACTATAACTGACCATATAAATAGCTATCAATTAATATTAAATAGCAGACTCCACTGGAAAGATGGTTTTTTATATATATATTTACATAGATTATAATCGCAGTGGTCCTTAAAAGCACAAAGCCCTATGCTGCCAAAGGAAAATTACTTCTTTTTTTTCAGGCATGTGTTGTGACAAGACAGCAAAATTATGCCTGTCTGTGAGAGATAAAAATGATGAGGGTAAAGGTTCATTCTCTGAGCTTGTGGGTTGGTTTCTGAACATTTTACTACCAGGCTAGGTAACATCGTCAGTGACATTTAGGGGATGTCTGTTTTATGTTTATAAGGGCTTCAGGTGTGGGTGTGTCAAGTGAGGTTCTTGTGAAGGGTCAGGTGTGAGACATCAGAGAGAGACCATGATGGGTCTTATATGATGGGGAGATTACATCATCAGGTCAGGGTCATTGGGAGGTGAACTGCTGGGGGGATGGGGGGCTTGTGTGGCTTGGTTAGGGGCCAGGGGTGCCTCTGGTTGGCTGTGTGGTTGATTTGGATTCTGAGGGATTCGTAGGCTGGTTGTAGGTCAATGTGTCTGTTGATGGAATTGCTAGTGGAGTGCCAGGCTTCAATGAACTCAAGAGAGTGGCAGGTGGTGGCATGGCTGATGCTTTTAGTGTTGCTCCAATCAAACTGGTGCTGTTTGGTGTCAGCTTGGGTAGAGATGAAGGATTTGGGATTGTGGTGCTTGACTGCTAGCCTGTGTTCGTGGATCCTGGTTTTTTAATTGACGTGATGTTTGTCCCACATAGAAGTGGTTGCAATCATTACCGTTGATTTTGTAGATGGCATTGTTTCTTTCATTCTTCTGTGTCTTGTCTTTGGTTCTGGATAATTTCTGGCAGAGTGTGACTGTGGGTTTGTTCCTAGGGCTTGGAGAATTCTGGCTGTCATTTTTGTGTATGGTAGGGTTAGTTTTTGCATGGTGATTGTCTGTGTGGTGTGTTGTGGTTTGGGTGCTGTGTGTTGGAATACCAAGTTTGTTGGATAGCCATTACAGAGAAAGCCATTTCTCTTCTGCTTTTCTTAGTATTGTGGTGTTGCAGTGTGTCTTGGCCCTTCTGAAGAGGGTCTGGACACAGCGATTCCATCAATAGACACATTGATCTACTACCAGCCTACAAACCCCTCAGAATCCAAATCAATCACACAGCCAACAAGAGACAGCACTGAGCCCCAACCAACCCACACAAGCCCCCCCTCCCCCTCCAGAAATTCACTCCCATCACAAGATCCATCACCAGCCTCTCTCTGATGACTCACACCTGACCCTTCACAAGAACCTCAATTGACACAGCCACACCTGAAGCCCTTATAAACAGAAGAGCACTGATACAGACTTCCCCTAAACACAGCTGAAGATGTAACCTAGCCTGGTAATAAAACATTCAGAAACCAACCCACAAACTCGGAGACTGAACTCTCATCCTACACCCGAGCTAAAGATATTCACCAGTATTGCAAAGATAAAAATGATACTAAAGAACTTGGTGTAACTAATCAAAAGGATTTCATTTCTCCTAAATATATTTCCCAACCTTCTGCTCTTTAGATATGTTGGACCTTGACTCTTTCAGTTCCCAATGTAGCTAAAGTCTGACCTGCTCATTCATGGCTTAAAATACTGAGTGAACAGAAAAATAATTATCCAAAATAATAGGGAATGTAAAGACAAGGAACAGGACAGGAATGAACAATAGTTTTAAATGGAAATGGGAAGAAATTCAAGCAATATGAAAATCACATGTCCCAAAGTTCAGAGAAATAATGAAAAAAGCAAACAGGACACATTTTCAGTCCCCAAACCCTTGAAAACAGTTTGAAGGTGTTTTGTGATTGCCTCCACTAATGCCAAGAACAAGAATCAGACATAGCTACCGGTATTTCAAATTTCTGCAGATATTGCTGCAATAAAAATCCTTCACCCACATACTACTCAAAGAGTAAAGAAAGTATAGAGGATGGCACTTTGCACACTGGCCAAAGGGACAATCTATTTATCAATTTCATTCTTCCTGATGTATCTAGGCTATTGCAGGATCTAGCCTCTGAAGCTCCAGAGCTGCAAGCAAAATGAGGTAAGTTTTTTCTTCAGGTACACTGATGTCATGGAGACCAGAGAACTGAGTTGCTTTCCAGCTGCATTATCCTTGTATGGAAATGCTTCACTCAAGAACCCAGCCTAAAAACATATCCAGATCAGGGTTTAAAGGGAACAGAAAACTTGGAACTTCAGTTTCCTTATTGCTTATAAGACTTATTTCCAGTCTCGCTATGTTTATTTTAAGCATGCAGAAGCACTTCTCTTTTTAACAGTAGAGAATTCTTCCTGGCCTTGGAGAGGATAATCACATGGCCCATGAGATGCTGCTTTATAGGCAATAATTAGTTGAAGATAACCAGATAATTATTAGTTCGGTATGTAAAGGAGGTAAAGGAGAGTGTTCCTTTTCAGTGTTCAATTTCCATTGTTAGGTTTTGACAATCATGCTTCTGAATTAACAGGACACACCCTAGCATCAACTTCCCTCTGCCCAGTGCGCTCCCACAGAGAGGGCCTCCTCAGGGTGCCGCCGTTCGGAGAATGCCGTCTGGTGACCCCCAGGGGGAGGGTGTTCTCTGTGGGTGCGCCTGACCTGTGGAACCGTTTACCGGTTGAGCTCCGGATGGCTCCCAACCTTCGCTCCTTCCGACGTGACCTAAAAACCTATTTGTTTGTACAAGCCGGCCTGGTCTGATGAGTTTTGTTTTAATTATTGTTTTAATGTAAATTATTTTCTGCATTTGGGCACCGCCCTGAGTCCTTCGGGAGAAGGGTGGTATACAAATCAAATAAATAAATAAAATAAATAAATAGCAAATCGTAACTTGCATAGTCAGGACTATACTTATAAATTGTCCAATTCAGTGTTTTGGCAGTGGTGAAAATGTTACAGTTGTGAAGGATTTTCATATTGATAGAGTCATCAAACTAAATTTTCTTGTGACATTTTGTGATTTAACTTATTGGTAGCTCCTTATCTTTTCATAATGTGGCTTTTGTGTCATTTAGTTTAGAAGCCCCCATTCAAACCAGATAATAGGACTTTTCTGGGGGTTTTCTTTCATTTACAAGAATCAGTGATTCACTGCTCTATTGTTACGCTTCTTCTCATGCGTAACATGCATCAATTGGACTCTGAAGTTCTGAAACAGGTATTTGAATCAGTTTTGACTGAATTCTGAATTCAAAACTGAACAGATTTGGAAAGGTTAGAAAAAAAACCTAAATCAAAGTGGGCTCCTCTGAAGTGTATCTCAATATAACTTTCTGGGGCTTTGTTACTGATCTATTGTTTCAAAGGGGTATATGCATATCCACAGAAAAGAATGTATTTCTCCAGATGGTTGCCATGTCAGGAAAATCTCAAGGAAAGCAGAGAAAAGGCAGCTGGGGGTGTGTGCACTTTTCTTTGACTAATAACTTTATCTGTTTAAATCATTGCACTGGAGGTAGCCAGGTACAATGTTCAGTAAGAATTATGGACACTCCCAGTGGTGGGACTCAAACATGTGAACAACCATTTCTCTGTGTGGGTGCCGCTTCCAGAAGTCCATTCTGGGCCTGCACAAGGAAAAATTAGCTACCGGTTCTGCCGAAGTGGTGCGAACCGGTTGAATCCCACCACTGGACATTCCTGATACTGAAGCTCTTTAAGCAGTTCTTTCTCCAAAAAGCAAGCTTTTTAATAGAGGTTTTGAAGCTTTCAGTGTGTATGTTGTGATTCAGGGTCAGCCTGTGGGTTCGGCAGTTGGGTCGGACGATTCAGAGGAGGAGGAGGGGGGTGTTGGAGAGGTTGCTGAGGGTGTTGGAGAGCTTGCTGATGAGAGCCCTCAGCCAGGCCCCTCCCACCTGGTTACGACACAGACCCAGCTGTGTGAGCCTGATAGCGTGGATGAAGATGACCCACAGCTGGCCCTGTTCAAGGACGCCCGATGCAGGAGGCAGTCAATCAGGAGTAAACAGAGGAAGGCAATGGGGCACCTTGGAAGGAGGCAGAGAGAAGCCACGCCCTGAACTGTTTAAAAGGGGAATGCGTGGGAGGGCTGGTTTGCTGAAGGCAACTGTTTGAATAGCTCCTGTTTCATGGTTCGTGTTTCTGTTTTGCTCTGTTTGCTTTTGTGTCCATAAATTTGGCAGGCTTAGTTCCAGCCTCTTGCCTTCTTGTAAAGGGGTTGTCCCTGCCTTATCTGCAGGGCTGGTAGTAGGCTGGTACAAAACAGTGTAGCCTTGGCTCATTGTTTGTAAAATATTTGTGCAACTTCTGTCTCTGTTGCAGCACACTTCACTGTCCTTTCTTGTCCATTTCCTATTGTATTTTCTGTGACTTTGGTGTCAGTGGAGCAGAACATAAAATTATCTTTTGTTACTTTTCATTTAATTTTAACTGCCTAATTTTTGCACATAGTCTTGTGGATTTCTGAAGGTTCCTCGCCTGAGGACATCGCTATATTTAGTACAATTTCAATATAATTTGACAACAAGAAAGTATAGAATATGAGTAGCGGGATAGACCAAGCAAACCATCCCAGCTCTCAAATTTGAATCTTTTCTTCCTTCCCCCTCTTCCTCCCTCCTTCTCTTCCTTCCCTTGCATCAATCCTTCTGCAATTTTATAGCTTTCTTGCCCGGGATCACTTTTATATGTCAACTGCTCACAAAAAACAAAAGTAATTTTGATCACTGTTTCTAATTATACGTGCCTTACACAAAAACTCTGACCCTGGCCTCTCAAAGGTTTTCCTGCAGATTTCAATGAGCTATATTAAGAAATGTTAAAAGTTATCAGAAAATCCCTTTAAAAAGTCAAAATGTAATGTCTGTACCTTGACATTTGACAAGCTAGTTCTTTTCGAAGGGGATGCTAGATTTCTTTGTTTTGCCAAACAGAAGAAAAGCAGACCTTTATTGGTTTCCATGAAGACTGCTATGCCAAATCACAGCTTCTTGAAATCAGTCCCAGGCTTATCAAACTTTCTTCTGAATCCTGTGGGCAGAGCATCATACCCTTATCTGGAATCCTATTTATCTAGGTTTCAGTTATGTCTGCTGGACCTTCAGCATATTTGTGGGTGTGAGATCTGAAAATGAGCAGGAAGTTCATCTTGTCTCTAAGACTGTTCTTTAGAAATACAGTTAGAATTGCCTTTGGACATATCGTCTACTGGCTGGGTACATACATCATAATAAATACTCAAGAATGCCAAAGCAACTTATTACTTCTCATGGATTTTTTCCCCCTTGCTAAATTTAATGGCAGTTTGCTGAACGGACTGTTTAAGGCTGCATGCTGACTTTAGAACATCACTTGTGCACCTCTTCTCTAAATTATTTATTTCTTCCCCAATGGTCTTTTATGTTCATCAGTGTTTCCATCTTGTTCATTTTGTAAGCATTAACTTCTCTACTCTCCGTATTTCTTTCCATTACAACTATTAGAAATGTGATACAAGATGGGCAAACTAACCAAAATATTTTCTCTTTATAAAAATGCTTGTGTATATTAATAGTATGTAACTTTGGACTTCGTTCTGATTTTGGAAAAAGCTATTCTCTACACAATTGATGTGAAATGCTAGTATTTGAGTATGCATGCTACACTTCTGGAAAACATTGCTTTGTTTCTCTCTCGGTACATATATACCCATGCAACTTCATCTCTGTAGATGAACAGCTTGTGTTGCTGTGAATAATATATCACAAACTTCGAAGAAGCTCACAGTGGGAAGCAAATTGTACTTTAACACTTAGATCCTGACACGATACATGGAATTCATCTGAAGTGCAAGATGCAGATTTGGTAGTTTGACAAAGTCTAGTTTCAAAGAATTCAAACAAAGTTCTACCTTAGATTTCAATTTCAAAATGACAGAATTTTGTCTTAGATCTGAGAATGAACCTTGAACTTGTTACCAATGTGTTTTTTTTCTCTCATTAAAGGCTGACGTCTTTGAGGTTTCAAAGCACAAATAACTAGGTATCTAAATAGACTCACTTTTAAAAGGATAATTAAAAGGAAGTCCTTTCCTTCATCGAAAAACAGCATCCAACTGAGCAATGCTGGGTGCTGTAATGGAGAATATCTAAACTCCCCCTATGTTTCAGTGGGGCCACCCACTCCTATATAAATACCACATCCTACTGTACAATGTATCTCTGCAGGAAAGCGGAACTTTGCATCTGGTTCAGTCTCTCCAAGCTGTTAGTAACTGAAATTTCCTTCTGAAGAATTTTGAAGGCTTAGAAACATCTCCCATTTGTTTGTGGATTTTTGGTTTCTTTTTTGACAATTTGTATTTTAAACATTCATTACAATATTTACAGAATTACTTTTCTAAAACCGTTTTATCTTGAATAGGCATTAAATGAAGAGATAAATCAAAGATATCATGAAGTAGCCATGGTTTTCCTTGCATAAGATGGCATTATAGTTCCCAGCATCCAAGAATTCCTACATTAGTGACTGGATAAAATTGTTCATTGAATCTGGTGAGAACAACCTTCCCAACTTGATGGCCTCCAGATGTGTCAGTATAGCTATTTCTGGACTTCTCCAATTAGCATCACCAATGGCAGAGAACTCAATTACAATCCCAAACCAACCAGAAGGCACAGAGTTGGGACATCTAACATATCCGCTTTAACCAGTACTTCATTCAAAGGAGAGAGTCTTTTCTAGTCTTGCTAAAATAGCTGATTAACAGATAAGGCAAAGCAGCAAAGCATCTATCCTGCTACTAGTTTGGGTCCCAATAATTGCATACTGGATGACTGAGAAATGAACGCATGTGACTTACCTACAAATCTACAATTGTGTTGTAATTGTATCCCATTCTTGTGCCATTACAGCATAAAAATAAAATAAAATTATATAATTGAATCTAAAAGTAATATAACCACCTCCTGGATTTGAAAAGGTGTGAAAATCTGCAGCTCTGATGGTGTGGAAGACACATAAATTCTGCCTCTTAAATCGGGAAAATGATGTTGTAGGACAACATGCTGCATTCCTGATATTACCATCTACCTTCAAGTCCTGCCCTGCCCTGCCCTGTATGGACTGCTGGTAACTACCTGAGCAAGGCTGCAATTTTCTTGGCAAGATTTCAGAAGTGGGTTGCCATTGCCTGGCAAAATGCAGAAGACACAGGCCAGCTGTACATTTGAACTTACTCTATCTGCATTTCTACTGATTCCTTCGAAAGTTACATCCCTGCAAGCAACATGTTCTGATTTATGTTGTTAATTTCAATAATTCAGTACAGATTCCTGCAATAATTATTTCATAGCATGAGAGTTTGATGTGGTTCATCTTTAGTGAGAAAGAGGTCTTTTCCATTCTTAATTTGTTCTCCCTTTGAAGTTTTATAGAAAAAGAACTATTAAAACAAGTTTTTCACGGATAAATTGGTCATCTACTTTGGAAAACCAAGGGTTACTAGACAGAGAGAATGATTGATTTACCTCCATTTTTATCTGCACTCACTGACATTTTAAGAGTGTTCTTTTGCATAGCAGTAAACACAGTACTTACATCAGAAGCAACAGCAAAAATGGGTATGAGGCTAAGGCTATTGTATATTTAAGCAAAAGTATGTTTATAATACTGTTTTCATAAATCAAAGAATTGGAAGGAAGACAAATGAATGCTTGGATAATTTAGTCTCAGATTAGTGAATTAACAGTGAGACAATGTCACCTCCTGCAGTATGATCTATTGTGTTAGTGACATTATACCAGTCATAGCTAATGGGGAAATACCTATATATGAACATTCAATTGTTAAACAAACATTCAATTCACTTGTTAAACAATCATAATTACAGTTATTGAATTAGACCTTGTTACATTAAGTTTGCCAAAGGAATCATTCCAGCTTTAGGTGGGACTGATTGCAAACTCTGGATTTAGATGTATAACCAGATGCTGCCAATTTGAAGAAAATAGGATATATAATTCTATTGCATCTTACCTCCACAGACCAGTGAAAGGTTCATTTACCATTCATGATTCATTTCCTCAATATTCCTAAATACCTAGCTTTTGTGAGGACTGTGTGTGTTTGCATTTTCCTGCAATCCACAAACTGTCTCTATTTTTTTTTCCAGAAAAAACCTATAGCTTTCCTAGATACTACATATTATTAATGCTAAATTCTTGAATGAGCATTTCCTTTGCAAGAAATCCTTATTTCTTTTGGATTGTGGAACATTCTGCTACACTTTCAGCCTGCCTGGATTATTATCATCTTTATTTCATTCAGAGTAGCTTTGCCAGGATAGAAAATGTTCAAACACGTTTTAAAAACAATAATATTTCTTGCACACGATAAGATGAGAATGTAACCTAAAGGCAGGACAAGAAGCAATGGATGGAAACTAATTAAAAAGAGAAGCAACCTAGAACTAAGGAGAAATTTCCTGACTGTTAGAACAATTAATCAGTGGAACAACCTGCCTCCAGAATTTGTGAATGCTCCAACACTGGAGCTTTTAAGAAGAGACTGGACAGCCATTTGTCTGAAATGATATAGGGTTCCTGCCTGAGCAGGAGGTTGGACTAGAAAACCTCCAAGGTCCCTTCCAACTCTATTATTATTATTATTATTATTATTATTATTATTATTATTATTATTATTATTATTATTATTATTATTATTATTATTATTATTATTATTATTATATCATATTATTATATTTATATTATTATTATTATTATTATTATTATTATTATTATTATTATTATTATTATTATACAAAAATGTTTGGGGCAATAGCAATGTAGATTTCTACAATTGTTTTCATCAAGTGCATCACTTTTTAAATGGATTTTCATTCCAAAGAGACTCTCTTTGACAGAGATGGGCAGTTTAGAAATGCGAAAAATAAATAAATAAATAAATAAATAAATAAATAATAATAACAACAACAACAACAACAACAATAATAATAACAACAACAACAACAACAACAACAACAACAACAACAACAACAATAATAATAATAATAATAATAATAATAATAATAATAATAATAATTTGGAAGGGGTCTTGGTGGTCATCTAGTCCAACCCCCTGCTCAGGCAGGAAATGCATAAATAATAAATAAATTTCAGCATTAATGTTACAGGTTTTTTTTTAAAAAAAATTTCCACTGTTTTTCTATCTCAAGGTTGTATATATATATATACAGGGGTTTCCTTAATTTTGTCCCCACAACAACTCTGTGAGAGAAATAGGCTACTGCAAAGTCTCATCACTCAGTGAACCTGAACATTATCTTTCCTAGATCCAAGTCCAAAATTTCAATCTTTATATTCCATTGGAATGTGATAAACAATTATCAGGATAAGTTCTGGATCAGGGCCATGTGTACATTCTGTTTTGTCTGCTTATTTATCACAATACCATATCCTTCATTTTTTTCACACTATATAGTAATAACTGTGAGAGAGAACTCGGAGTCCTAGTGGACAATCACTTCAATATGAGCCAGCAGTGTGCTGCAGCTGCCAAAAAAGCCAACACAGTGCTAGGCTGCATTAACAGAGGAATAGAATCAAGATCACGTGAAGTATTAATACCACTTTACAATGCCTTGGTAAGACCGCACTTGGAATACTGCATCCAGTTTTGGTCACCACGATGTAAAAAAGATGTTGAAACTCTAGAAAGAGTACAGAGAAGAGCAACAAAGATGATTAGAGGTCTGGAGGCTAAAACATATAAGAAACGGCTGCTGGATTTGGGTATGTCTAGTTTAATGAAGAGAAGGACTAGGGGTGACATGATAGCAGTGTTCCAATATTTCAGGGGCTGCCACAAAGAAAAGGGAGGCAAGCTGTTCTCCAAAGCACCTGAAGGCAGAACAAGAAGCAATGGATGGAAACTAATCAAGGAGAGAAGCAACCTAGAACTAAGGAGAAACTTCCTGACAGTTAGAATAATTAACCAGTGGAACAACTTGCCTCCAGAAGCTGTGAATGCTCCAAAACTGGAGCATTTTTTAAGAAGAGACTGGACAGCCATTTCTCCGAAATGGTATAGGGTTTCCTGCCTGAGCAGGGGGTTGGACTAGATGACCTCCAAGGTCCTTTCCAACTTTACTATTATGATTATGATTATATACAATGCATGTATCTGAATTTGGCCATTGCAAAAATATTTTTTTTAAAATTCCATTTATATCCCGCCCTTCTCCGAAGACTCAGGGCGGCTTACAAGCTTAGCAGTATATATATATATATACAACATATAAATCTTGCCTGTTGAAAAAAAGGCCATCATTTATCTACTGAATTCCCAGGTGTGTTGGGGAGGTCTGCAGGTAAGATATGAGACTGGTAATTCTCTGCCTTTACTACTTTGGTATTTTCAAGGATGAAGGGAAACTTCAAAGATGCTGTCAAAATTCTCTGGAAAGGTTCACAACACAAAAAGAAAAGAGGGAAAGAGCACACAAGGGTAGAAAAAGCTGAACAGGTGGGCAAGGGAACTAATAAACTATGTTTTTTTTTTATAAAGGCATGGTAACAAGCTGTTCAGACCTTAAAATAAAATATTGTTAATATATTTTAACATTGTATTGTCTATAGCCATACAGATTATTAATTTGACTATAAAACACTATGGTACTAATTGAGATTCATAATGACACCAGTATAAACCAATTTAGATTAGAGGTCAGATGTTATGTTAACTGGTGTTGATAAGATTAGCTCTTCTTTCCTCTCCAATATTTGGCCATTTTTTTTGCAACCACCAGTATTTATGTGGCCCCAACAATAATGTATGGGAATAATACATATGCTTTAATTTTAATTTTTCCTGAATGGAATCTTCTCCCCACTCCACCTTTGATATAGTTGTTGTGAGCAATCATGTATTTCTATAATTCATGAATAACAGATTTTCAAGGCAGCTTTCCAGAATGTTCAAGGTATTGATATCTCCTAGGGCAATAAGAGAAAGAATCCTTTCTAGATATAAACAGCTCTACAGAATTCTGCCTTCCACCGAAACCTTCCATTTGATCAGCATCAAAGTGTGTATGGCATGTTCAATTAAGTGTTGCATAGAAACTGAAGTTAATGACCATAGGAGCATGGACTTGGCAAGAAGTTATATTTAACTGATTTCTACCTTATTGTTCTGTACCAGCCTGCTACCGGCCCTGCAGAAAAGGCAGGGACAACCCCTCTACAAACGGCAAGAGGCTGGAATTACGCCTGCCAAATTTATTCACATAAAACAGAGCAAGACAAGACACCAACCATAAAACACGAGCTAAGAAGCAGGAACAATCCAAGCGGTTGCCTTCAGCAAACCAGCCCTCCCACACATTCCCCTTAAATACAGTTCAGGGCGTGGCCTCTCTGTGCCTCCTTCCAAGGTGCCCCATTGCCTCCCTCTGTTTACTCCTGACTGACTGCCTCCTGCGTCGGGCGTCCTTGAACAGGGCCAGCTGTGGGTCATCTTCATCCACGCTGTCAGGCTCACACAGCTGGGTCTGCATCGTGACCAGATGAGAGGGGCCTTGCTGGGGGCTCTCATCAAGCTGTCCAATCCCTTCAGCAAGCTCTTCAACACCCCCCTCCTCCTCCTCTGAGTCGTCCGACCCAACTGCCGAACCCACAGGCTGACCCTGAATCACAACACTTATTTTCTAAATTAAGAAATATGGATCATTGCCTATGGGTATCTTAGTAGTATTAGTTATATGTCTGAATGTCCACCTTTGTGGCCTGTTATTTGGGTTAATCCTAGCCTTCACAGTTCTGGATGCCACAATATACTCAAAGTTATGAGTCAGCTTCCCTCTAATGAATCAACAGTGAAAAACTATTTTATGTTTGCTATTGCTCAGTGGCACACACTTCACATTAGTTTTACATACACCACAATGGCTGAATTGATACCAGTGAAAGCTGTGCTGATGTCCTGGGATAGGCCCTCCATAACTGTGACTTGCCAAAGAAAAGTGATAAGTGGACAGCAAGGCACTCAAATGCAGAAGTGCTCTTTAATTCTTGAAATTGCCATTCAAAATACTGAATATTCAAGTAACTATTTTAAAAGGAAGAATGGACCTTATTAGAGGGAAGGAATAAAAGCACATAATTGGCAAGGGCAATTAAGCAACATATCATTTCATTCTCAGTAGTTGCAGGTAAACCACAATTGATTAAAAGTAGAGAATAGGATTAATAAACTCATGTTTTAATTTTGAAAGTTTAAAATTCTGTAGCTGAATAGGACAGCAACATTTATATTTTTTTTATATATTTCTGATTTTTAGTCTTATGGCTCAACTTAAGGTACCTCTACCTCTCTCTCTGTGTGTAATGTAAGGTAGTCTTTAGCTTGTTGCAATTCCCCTCCAATTAATTCACATTTTGTATTCATTAACCTATGTCCAGTTGCTGATGTGTAGAGCCCACTGAATTCAGGTTCTGAGTAAACAGATGTGTATACAAGTGCTCAGATTGGCGAGTACTCTATTCCAGTGTAGATGGTTTAATACAATTGAGTTACGGGTCTGAGTCATTATTTATTTCATTTTATAATTAAGTTAGCCTGTTAGGCACCTACTGAAATAGACAATAACTCTGATTAATGGGATTTCTTCAAGATGTGCTTGGACAATACAGTTTCCTGCTGTATTCCATGCCTAGTACCGATAAAAGAGAATATTTGTAGCTCAGGGTTAAATTATGGGGTTCTTGGTGCTCCTCATAGACTAGTGTAAGAAACTAATGCACTGATGATGTTACTCAGTTTAGTAATGAAACATCTGCAAGAAAACCACCATGTTCAGAGAGCATCAAGGGCTCCATAGTCATGTATAGTCCCTATTTTGTTTCTATTGCTTTGAACTTGTTCCTATTCTATCTAGGTTAGCAGCCTTAAGTTATCTTTAGTTGTTCGAGTATTAAAATAGAATTATCCCACTTATTGCAACCCCAATCAAGGTAAAATCTTTCAGATTTTATCACCCAATAGATAGAGGAAAAAATAAATAAAAGGCAGGGGAAGGATCAGAATTGATAGAAACTTTGATGCCAGTTGGTTTTCTGCTGATTCAAGGAGGGCAGATAGCATTCCAGTTTAGCAGTGGGGAAAGGGATTAAGCTACAGAGTATAGTAAAATTGTGTTCAGAGAGTCTGGGGTTTATGGGATTTTGTAGTAGATTTATAACCTGTAAATGTCATTATTTCAGCAGTTCTGCTTCCTGAGTGCAAGCAATCACTTTTAATATGTTTGGGGATCATAGGCAGACAAGAGTAGCAACAATATAATTATCTCAAAAGAATCCAATTGTAAAACAAGATTTAATAGTACTTTTTAAAAAGAACGAAAGCAGACATCAAGCCAGACCTGGGATTTGAGAATTTCTCTTTCTTTTTTAGTACCTTCCATTAAGTTACAATATATATATTTTAGGATGAAAGGCAAAAAAAAATGTATATCTTAGGACAAAAGGCAAAAAAAATAAATAAAGAAGAGGGGAAGATCCCAGTTTCATTAGCACAGCTTAATGGCATTATTTAAATATGTTCACCAACTAACAAATAAATCATGCAAAGAATGGCAAGAATGCATCAGAGTTCGACTGCATATTTTTTATCAGTGCAAGCACTGCTGTATAGTGAGTTGAACTGCTGAAATGTATACCCATACATTTAATACGCAGTTTGAAATCATTGATCATACGCACCCCGATCCATACATGGATGTTGGTAATAAATGACTCGTGAAAAATCCATACACATTCTTTTTATTTACATATTTTTGTCATTATCTTGAACATGCAGAAAAGTATGCCTGTGTATGTGAAATAGGTCTCTTTCAGATCATGTTTTGTATTGAAGTTAGTTGTTGAAGAGAATATCTTCATTTCTATAGAGCTGGCTTTATTACCCCCATGGCAAATTGCATAAGAGAGTTCATGAGATGCTGGTCATAACAAAGCTTAGCTTAGACTTTCTTTCCCCACTTCCTTCTTACTCTGCTGAAGATTAGACAGCCTGCGTTTTCCATGGGCTCCTAGCTTCACGCAGGGATCTATCATAAGGAAGTGTAGCAAAAAAAGAATGTTTCAGCTGGCAGTTAATAAAAAGTACAATGATCGTGACAGCCAAGAGCAGGAAGAAGAACAGGACAAGATATGTCACCAAGTCCGGCTTATTGATTTCACCTTCTTTTAACACTCTGGCTGTGGACATGTAAAAACCTGAAGAGCTGATAGGTCTGTGGGTGCTCCCTGGATAGGGAGTGTTGGTCTGAACGATCAGGTGAGGGTCAGTTGCAGTAGTTGAATTGAGAAGTTCTCCATACATTTTCCTCCTTAAATACTTTCCTTGTGGCTTATCCAGGAACAGGGCTTCGGGTTCGTGCGTGCATGCGTGCATGCATGTATGTCTGTATATGGCAAAGAAAAGGTTCTTCTACGCAGCTGAGAGTTGCATTCAGAATTAAAAAGAAGGTCGTGCCCTTAAAAAGTGTTATTCAGAAACGGCATCGATGGCATCAGCCATCTAGGGATGTTTTTCAGCCCAGAAGAACTAAGGAGTTTCTGTCCTGGCCCTTTTTGTTTTGCTTCGATTCTCTGGCAGACCGGTTGCATGGAGAAGCAGAGGGGTCCTAAAAGTTGGGAACTTTGGCTGAGCAGTTGGGCTTGCTCTGGAAAACGAACCCCCGAACCCCTTCCTTCAGGATAAGATCCACACAAACAAGCAAAGAAAGCAAAGAGGGAAAGAGGTTGGCAGGCGGCCACTCACTTGCTTTGAAAGGAAACCACCACAGAATCCGCGAGGCTTTTTCTGAAGGAGAAGCGCCCCTGTCTCCAAGGCTGGGGAAATTCACGTCCAAATTCCTTGGCGCTTGCCTGAGTCTCCAGAGGCGAGCCCCGGTTTCCTTCTGGAATGACCGCCCCTGCGTCGCATTAGTGGACTCCTGCTTTCTGGTGCCTCTGCTCGAAGGAAGACCCGCGCTTGACCTCCGATGGCTTGGCAAGCCAGAGGGGGTCGAGAGAGGGTGGGTGGGTGGGAGGGGGCCGGTTTCTTCCCTTGGAAGGAGGGAATCGCTCTCCCCTAGATCCCAGTGTGACACCCCCTTTCTCTCTTCCCCCCCCCCAGCTGTCCTCGGCAGAAGCCGAAGCTGCAGCAGCGAGACTTCACCCTCTTGCGTTGCTCAGCGGAGAAGGTTGCAGGCGGCAGCGTCGCCTCTTTCCGTCGCTTGTGACATCTTGCAGGACGCGGCGGCGAGAGGCAGCGACGGGCGGGAGAAATCCCCGAGGGCTGGGGCTTCCGAAGTGGAGCGGGAAGAAAAAAAACAAAAACAAAAACAAAATCAGCTCCTGCGTCCCAGACACGGGCAAACTGCGGCGGAGACTTCGCCTCTCCTCTTTAGACTTGGCTTACGTCTGGGCGCGGGACCCCCCTGAGGGCGACGCCGAACCCCCTTTCTTTCCCACGGATCTCAGCCCCCTTTGCAGCCTGACCGTGAAGGAGCTAAATCTCTCTTTATCAATTTGCCTTTCTCTCTCTCCCTCTCCCTCCCTCCCTCCCTCCCTCCCATTCGCACCCTCTGAGTGTCATTAGGTTGTGTTAAAGACTGCAGCGAAAGTCCAGACAAATGAAAGCAGTCGGTTGGAGGAAGACAGAATCCCGGGAAAAGATCCCTTTTCTTGGTGGGGTGCGGGGGGTGGGGGTGGTGGAGAAGAAAGCCCTTCACCACCCTCTTCTCGTGATGGTAGCCTTCCCCAACAGTGTTTTCCGTGGATGCTGGAATGGAACCCTTCGGGGGGTGGGGGTGGAAAACAGATCGAGGAAGTTTTACAGTACGGAACCGAGCTTCAGCGCTGGGGAGCTGGCTCCACAGTTAACTGGTGGACAGTGGACACAAAGAGGGAAGCAGCTCCTTCTTAGATCACATAAGACCACCCAAGACTTGGTATTGCATCAGATTGTGTGTGCTTGGGAAGAGTTTCAAGATTTCAAAGGCAAGGAAGGAATCTAAATGGGAGAGGGTGTCTTTGGCTTCCTAAAAGTCAGCAGCTCTTGTCAAATGTAAACAAACACTCTCTCTCCCCCACCCCAATTCTTCTCCCCGCTTCCTCTGAGAGAAGCTGCTTGTTTTATACCCCTGAGCCAAATAATTTATGTCTAAGAAGAAAAGGGTAGTCAAAGAAGGGGAAGGAAGGGAGGGAGGGAGGAAGGAAGGAAGGAAGGAAGGAAGGAAGGAAGGAAGGAAGGAAGGAAGGAAGGAAGGACTTCTGCTCTGACTCACAGCCTGCTAAATCTCAAATCATAACTGATACTACCAAACATCTTGTGATTCTTTGCCCACATTAACCCAGTGATCTTAAGGCAGGAAAACATGACTGGCCCATGTGGAAGAGTGCCTTTTCTAAGGTTCTGGAAGGAGTGCAGAGCAGAGCTGAGATTTCAGCCATGGTTCCTTGGCTCATATTAGAAGAAATGTGAAGGCAGAGAGAAGAAAGGATAGATGAATGGAAAGCTGGGATAGCACAGAGAGTTTAGATCACTGGATGCAGAAATTCTTGATTTGAATCCTGACTGACTGCTGACCCTTCAGTGGTAGATGGGACAGAGGAATTAATTTGCTTTCTTATCTCCTTAGATGTAATAGATGAGGTGGTCCCTGACATCACATTACAGACCACATTGGTTTTTTCCTTCTACTCCTTTCCCCTCTTGCTTCCTTGGCGCTCTCCTCGCAGAAGTGATGAAGCATAGTTGTGTCTTTGCCAAAACTCACTACGTAGTAGCTTTAGCCCCATTACAGTCTTCAACTCCACTTCATATGATTCAACCACACAACATTACTATTACTATCAAGAATCTAACATACAAGAGACATACAGTGCTTTGAATATTTCCAAGGCTTTCTTCGTTTGACTAACGCTGGTCTTTATTTATTTCAACTTAATTTATTCTGTCTCCACCACAAGCAGTTCACGAAGCACAATTTATAAATGAAGAGGCCCTGTTGTCAGGCTTCCAAATTAAAAGACTTAGTACCAAAGGCATCAATGGTGAACAGAAGGAAGAAACAAGCAAATTCAGAGCCTTGGGAAGGGAGACGCAGGTCAATTTACAGCATATATCTATCTATCTATCTATATCTATCTATCTATCTATATCTATATAGTGACAACACTAAAGCTGGCCGCTTGTTTAAGGAAGCTTGGTTTTCAAACCACTCCTCTATCAACCTGCACATAGACCTCCCCCCTGCATACCAGGCACTAAGGAATTGGGAAGAGGAACGACATGCGTGATATGAAAACAAACAGTGCAAGCATTCACAGAGCCCCTCATTGTATCAAAATCAAGATTGCACCAACACACAACCACCCTGCAATGTAGAACACGGGGAAGAGGAGCAGCAACCATTTAGAACCTCTGGTATGAGAACACGGGCAATGAATAGAGCTATGGCTACAACACATGGAACTATCAGCAATTCACTCTTGACAACAGATACCCAGAGACAACTACATCCCCCCAAAACGGATGCGCGACAACTCAAAGAAATACGGCCAACCTCAACAAACAGACTGGTGATGCGCTCCATGAGCAGAGTGCAGACACCAACAGTATAAATGCGATCTCCCCACCCCAGCGTTTCCATCCTGACGACATTGGCAGTTAGCCAACAAAAGCTTGATCTTTTAGCAATAAAAACTGTTTTAGTTTTTCTTATTTCATCCCAGTGTTCGCTTAGTTTGTTAATATCTACATATCTATATATATCTATATCTATATCTATCTATCTGTGTATATATATATACACACACACATACCTATATATATACAAATTATTATTAAAAATTAAAATATTAACAATTAAAATATACAAACCACAAGGTACATGGAAAAAGTGAATATACCAGCTATAATAATACAATTAACTTATATAATATATTTAAGAATGTCTCTGGTTCCCTGTGACTCCAGGTGCTAGGCTTCAAAGATCAAGAAAGACACTCTTAGTTTCCTTTACTGTTCCTCGCTGATAGACAGAAATCTTGCCAAACTAAAGCATACCACTCACATCATTAAACATATATTCTGAGAACTTCTGGGAAGGAGGCATCGTAACCTTCTTCCTCCAAATCAAACTAAACTTCACAGTTTCTTGCTGCTCTGTAATACAGCCCCTCCCTCCTAGGAATCCTGACTACATTCCACCACTCCATACCTGAAGCCATAGCCAGATCTTGAGGGACTTCCAGAACATTAACAGGGAAGGAATTAATCTCACGTGTGGGTGGGAAGAATGTTCCATAAGACAGTATCATGGCAGAGAAGGCTCATCTCCTGTGAGTTCCCTCACAGACAGGACCCACAGCGTGCCTTCCCTGCCTCAATGTAATGAGGGAATCCCTCAGATAATGCCATGAGAGTCTTTAAAGCTTAAAAGCAGCACCTTGAATTGGAGCTGGAGGCAAACTGGCAGCCAATGCAGCTCGCAGAGCAGAGGTATGGCATTTGCTATTCTAGAGGCACATATGACTGCCTTCGCCACTGCATTGTGCTGAAGTGTCCTCAAGGGCAGCCCCTTGTTCAGCACATTGTGGTGGTCCAAGCTAGAGGCGACTAGGGCAAGAGTGACCGGGAACCCTCCCGATCCAGGAATGGGTGCAATTGTGCCACGCAATGATTCAAGTTACTTTATCTGTTCTCAGTAGGGCAGGTTTAGGTGATGCAGGAACATGGGAAGGTGCAAAAGAATAAGGAATCACATTGCTACGTGTGTTCTGCATGCATACAATGCCTTGATCATGGACAGACCTACTGTACATAGCTTTAAAATTCGATATATTTGAACCTCGTTGCCATGAGGGGCGGCTTTTTATTATTATTATTATTTTGCTACTACTGTGCTGACATTGTCTTCTTAAATGATCTCATAGTACACAGCCTCTTATCCCTTGCAGGGATACTGTGACCATTTATTTATTAATTTTTCTTCATTGTTAAATTTGTATCCTGCTTTTTGTAGAGGAGCTCATGGTGACATATATGGTGCTGCCTCCTCCTCCTTTTCCATGCCTCTATGACCCTGGTGGGTAGCTTGGGCTGAAAGAGGGGGATGTCCCAAAGTCACGCAGGGAACTTCTGTGGGTGAGACTGGACTAGAACGTGGAGCTCCTAACTGACCACCGAATAGTACATCACACTGCCTCCCATTTTACTGATCATTACCTGGGCGATGGGGAGGGGCAATTAATATAAGCTGCATTTCTTTAATGTCTGTGGGGGAGATTTCACAATTAAGGATTTTATTCTCAGTGTATGAAAAGCAGCCTACAGCAATTCACTCTTAGTTTCTAGGAAGCAGCTGCAGAGAAGTTATTCCGATAAAGATAGATAGATAGATAGATAGATAGATAGATAGATAGATAGATAGATAGACAGACAGACAGATAGAAGTAGATAGATAGATAGATAGATAGATAGATAGATAGATAGATAGATAGATAGATAGAAGTAGACATATAAATATAGATAGATGAACAGATAAATAAATGGATAAATGAATAAATAAATAAGGAAACAAACAAACAAACAAATAAATTGTGAATTTTTTAACACCTTCCCCTCCCCCCCCAAGATTTGCAGATCTGTCTGACTGAATTAGTACAGGAATGATTGCATCAGAATCTCCAGTCAGTCACGCTTTGAATGAGAATATCAGGGTTTCAATAGGTGATAAGGTTTTCACCTCCCAACCAGCAAAAACTGGATACAGAAGAGGACACAGGACACATTAGTCAAAATAATTTAATTATTTGAGTTTAAGTATTTTATATATCTATATTTATATTTAGATCTAGATACAGATGATCTCTCTTTCTGTCTGTCTCTGTCTGCCTGTCTGTCTCTCTCTGTATGGATAACTACTACAGATATAAACTTAAAGCAGCAGTCACAGGCAATTATGGGGGGAATGAGGAGGGCTGGTGTCAAAAAAGTCAAGACAGCAGATGTGACTATGCAATTAAAGCCTATGTGTGTTGCATATTACAAAGAGGTAAGGTTTAGTTATGTGGCCGGTATTTTCCCTTTTTTGACATCCCTCTATGGATGTCTCTGAACTGTAGTATGATGCCATGCCATGTTGTGGAACTCTACTTCTGAGTTAAAAGCTTGTGGGTTGTTTCATAAGAATAGGAAGCAAAAAACCTTGTCCACTGCAGTTCTGTAAAGAAAAAGTTGGCCAACTGCTGCCCCCTAGCTGTTGGAAGACTTGCTTCTATTGTATCTCCCTCCCCAATAAAATTGTGTAATGTTGAAATAATGGTGGGCATGCACACTTCAAGAACATTTCCTTAGTCATCATGGCAGTAAACTGAGCTGTGTGGCTAAGACATCCATAACCAGCCACTAATTCTCCCATTTGCTGGCCCAGCTTTCTGCTTTCTGTTCCCATGTGCTTCACTTGCCCTGTAGCTATAACAATTTAGACACAATCAGTTTAGAGCAGGAACTGCTAATTGTTGTGGTTTAGCCACTAAATCTTGTTTGGGGATAAAAACAACATTAAATTACAACTATCCCATCTGTATGATATGTTGTTATAGATGTATTAATCTCTTCCTGGCATGTTCTAAGCATAGAGCTATTTGTGATAATATAAGAGCTGATAAGACATGTTCATGTTTGCCAGGGATAACGTGGACCAAAACCAATAAATGTCATGTTAATTTGAGAAAGTTTACTTGATCATAAATAGTCTTAATTTTGAAAGCCCATTTTTCTTTACCTTTTTATTAATTTAGCAGAAGATTGGATCTAAGAGTTAAAATTGTGCTTAATTTTTCAGAAGATAGTAGGCCCTATTGTTTTAATGGAATTCATTTCTTAGCTAATATTGGTCCACAGTGTTGTCTCTGGCTATACACAAAAGATCCATTCTAAAACAGGCAGAATTTTTCTCCACACGATGCAGCATTTCAGGTAGCTTTAGAAGGAGATTTTAATCCTAGTGGCTATTTGTCAGTTCCAAGATCAGAGGTAGATTTTCAACTTTGATGGGACCACCAGTTTGAGCCCTCCAGTCTTTTTGCTTGAGTAATTGAAATATAACAATTACTTGCATGCACACTTTAGATGAGAAATATATTTTTGAAGTATTCTAACATCTGTTGAAAGAAAAATCTTCATCAGGGTCCAGTCCAAGCTGGGAATAAACAAAATGGAGATTGCTTTAGAAAGAAGGTTATAGAAAAAAGACATGTGGCTCTGGAGCAGCTGACTACATGTTGCTGGGAGTGGTGGGTTTTTATACCTTCTTGGGCTTTTGTGTTTGTAGATATTCCTGTGGCATGAACTTTGACCTGAGCTTTTGAGCGTGTCCTTTTTTTTATTCTAATGGTGGTGGTTTAATCCTATTATGTTCTAAAGGCCATGTCCTGCTTCCCTGGGGCTGTGGCTGATGGCTATGTCCTGCGTTGGATGGGTGAGGGGTTGCTGGTTCTAATCCTATCACTCTGCTATTGTTAGCTATCAGTTTTGCTGCAAGAGATTTCAAAATATTTTGTCTTGAATGGGCTTCTGCCTGCTAGCATTTGCTTATGAATGGGGCCTCAGTCTTTCTGAATGGGATTATCAAATCTGCATTTCTACAGGGCTGGCTTGCTGAGTTTCTGGCTGGAGGAGAGGGAGAGGTTTCTGCCTTTTAAGATTTTCTCCATTAGTCTGTTGAAAGAAAAATCTTCATCAGGGTCCAGTCTAAGCTGGGAATAAACAAAATGGAGACTGCTTTAGAAAGAAGGTTATAGTTTATTGAAGAGCAGAACCAGACAGAAATGTGGCTCTGGGAAAGCTGAACACATGTTGCTGGGAGTGGTGGGTTTTTATACCTTCTGGGGCTTTTGTGTTGTAGTTGTTTCCTGTTCCCGTATTTGGAGATATTCCTATGGTATGAACTTTGACCTGAGCTTTTGAGTGTGTCCTTTTTGGTATTCTAATGGTAGTGGGTTAATCTTATTATTTCCTAAAGGTCATGTCCTGCTTATCTGTGGCTGTGGCTGATGGCTTACTTCCTGTGTTGGATTTTTTTGAGTGGGGGGTTGCTGATTCTAATTCTATCACTCTGCTATTGTTAGCTGTCAGTTTTGCTGCAAGGGATTTCAAAAGATCCTGTTGTGAATGGGTTTCTGCAGGCAGTATTTGCTCATGAATGGGGCCTCAGACCTTCTGAATGGGATTATCAAAGCTGCATTTCTACAGGCCTGGCCTCGGCCTAGTTTATGCTTGGGACTATTAAAAAAACTGGGCCTGCTTTTCTGCCTTTAAGATCCTTTGGGGAAATATAACCTTCTGTCTTTTTTAATATTCCCCAAAATATTTCCTTCTCTGGGTGGGTGACCTCCCACAATTCCTTTGGGGAAGTATATTCTGCTTTTTTAAGAATATCCCCCAAAATATTTTTTTCTTGGGGTGGGGGTGCTGTTTTCCTACACCTCCAAGCCAGATGTAAGATTCAAAATAAAGCAAAGCAAAACTATATGATCATAATCTGCTCAGTAGGGACAACTGGGTATGTTGGCTCTATTATACTTTCCAGAAGAACAACAGGCTTCAGCTGAACCCTGGCAAGATTTAATGGCCTTGGGTTTGGGGCTCTGCTAATTCTAGGACTGTGCCATTTTTGGTGCTGGATGGGGTTGCACCGCCTTAGACAGACCCAGTATATAATCTGGAGTTTCTCCTAGACTCATAAATCTTGCTTTAAGAACAAGTGTCAGGGGGCAGGGGGCTTTGCATAGCTTTGCCTTTTATGCCAATTATGCCTATTCTGGATTAGGAGGCTCTGCTCAGAGTCACTCATGAGATTGGACTACTATAATGCATGCTACATAGGGCTGCCCTAGAAGATTCTGGAAGCTTCAAATGGTGCAGAATACAGTGACATGGACAGTTATGTGTCTTCTCAGAACAGCACATGTCAACTGTGCTCTACGAACTACATTGGCTACCAGTTTGCATCCTGGTCCAATTCATGGTGGTATTTTTTTAACTTGAACACCCTTTATAGCATGGGCCTAGGTCAGGGGTAGGCAACCTCAGCTCTTTTATGACTCATGGACTTCAACTCCCAGAATTCCTGAGTCAGCTGACTCAGGAATTCTGGGAGTTGAAGTCCATGAGTCATAAAAGAGCCGAGGTTGCTTACCCCTGGCCTAGGTTATCTGAGGGACCATCTCTCCCCAATTACTTCAGCCCTTCCCATTACATTTGGCAAAGAAAGCTTGCTGTGGGTACCATCTGCTAGGGACTTACATTTGATTAGTATCAGGAAGTGGGCCTCCTGTGCTGTGTTGTCTGCCTTATGGTAGATTCTCCTCCCATGCCTGCTAATGTTCTGAAAGTCCCTCAAGACCTGGCTAGGTCATCAGGCCTAGGAATCCCAGGCAACCAATGGCATTCTAAAATGGATCCACTATGGTGGTTAATTGATTCACTGTATCTGTCTGCTATATCATTTGTATCTTTTAATTTTTAGTAACAATTGTTTTTTTTTTTATTTTGCTAATGATTGTTTCTATAGATTTGTTGTTTTACTTTATTTTTTACGTGGCCCAGGGTCACTTCTTGTAAGACAAACAGCTGTATAAACTTGATAAATAACTAATCTTAAGAATTTGCCCCATTGAATGCAGTCTCTGGATCTAGCAGATGGAAAAGAATCATAAATTTCATAAGCACATGGGACCAGCAGAGAATACTCAATTAATCCTTTATTCATTTAGGCTACATTCCAACTCACAGCAGTGAATCCTGTTGAATGCAGTGAGGTTCATTTCTGGGCAGAAATGCATAGCCTAGTAGTTAGTTACTTAGTTAACCCTGGAAAGCTGCATGAGTAGAAAGAGAAGCTATAAATAACAGGCTCTTGTAAAACATTCATGAAATATTTTGTAGATGGTTTCTCTTTATACCTGCAGCCAAATAACCCAGCCACTCCAGATTTGGAAAGGTAGTCAGAGAACTTCCAGGTGAAGAGAGCTGTGGCAGTTGCTTACTATTGGATACAGCCTGAATACAATAACATTATAAAAGCAATTACCATTTTGCAGGAATTCTACAAAAGTCTACTGGAATCCAACAAAAAACAAAGCAAGATTGAGGCCAATGTTTAACATAACATCTGGGAACATGGAAATTCTGCTTACACTATTTTAACTCCTAACTCAGGGGTAGGCAACCTTGGCTCTTTTATGACTCGTGGACTTCAGCTCCCAGAATTCCTGAGCCAGCTGGCTCAGGAATTCTGGGAGCTGAAGTCCACGAGTCATAAAAGAGCCAAGGTTGCCTACCCCTGTCCTAACTTAAGAAGGAAGGTGCTTATGATGCAACAAAAAGCAGTACCTCTTCTCTATATAGACCCCCAGCACCTTCTCTCCTCATACACATGCAAATAATCAGCACAGCTGCTCTAGCATCCCTACTGCTCAGGAAAATAGAAAACACAACATAATATACAGCACTGGCTGAAATGTGTTTAATATTTAATTGACTCTAGTTTGCTGAACATTTCACTGTTGTTTTTACTGTCCTGGTTTTAACATGGTGCCTGCCTACCTGCCTTCTGCAATTTTAAGTTGTTTTGATGTAAGTTTTGGAGACTCTCATAGTTTTTAATTTTATTTCCTATGCCCCTTTGAGATGGTCAGGATTATAATGAATTTCAATGAAGGGTGGATGATGATAAATGACAATTAATAAAAATGCACTTATCTATTGTGGGAAGTCAGTCCCCCCCCAGAAAGAAATGTTTTGGGGAATATTAAAGGAAGAATATATATCCCCAAAGGAATAATGGAGAAGATCTTTAAAAAGGCAGAAACTTCCCCCCCACACCAGCCAGACAACTCAGCAGAAACCAGCTTTTAGAAATGCAGATGTAATAATCCATTCAGGAAGGTTGGAGCCTTCCAACTAGAAACTGAAGAGATTAGGAAAACAAACCCTTAAAATCTACGTACCCCACCCAAACTTTAAGACAGGGCATAATAGGATTAACCCACCAATACCAAAAGGGCACACTCAGACTCATGTCAAAGTACATGACATAGGAAATACAAAGCCTCAAACCTCAAGAGCCCCAGAAGGTATAAAAGCCCACTACTATGCTCCATGTGGTCAGTTGTTTTTTCCAGAGCCATCTTTCTGTCTGGCTCTCCTCTTCAATAAACTACAACCTTCTTTCTAAAGCAGTCTCCATGTTGTTTATTCCCAGCTTGGACTGGACCCTGATGAAGATTTTTCTTTCTACACTATCCTTTCCAACATATGCATTCAGTTCAACTGAGATCACTGGAAAATTGTTTTCAATTCAATGGCATGTTATGGTAAAGAGAGTTAAAAACTTTAGTGACAGAGCCTTCACCTTAAAACTGTGAGCATGGAAAATTTAAGGTACTAGTTATCACTTATAAAGTCCTTTGTGTCATCGGGCTGCTTATTGGAAGCCCTGTGCTCTGTAGTTTCTGCCCACCCTATATGAATCAACACGGTTGCCTTGTTCCAGGTCCCATCAATTAACAGCATCATCTGGCCCAGGAAATGGGCCTTCCCATTATGCCTGCCATATTGGCTTCAAAAGGTTGTTCCCACTCTGACCTTATTCAAAACTCCCTTTTTATGACCCTGTAATCCCTTAATTCAGGGTAGGGTCAGGATGACTGGGTGGAGCTGAGTGTTTACTGGTTGGGTGTCCTTCCTGATGTCACATGGAGTTCGCAGCAGATATTTTTTGTTTGCACCCCAGGAGAGAAACATCTGCTGCTACCTGAGATTGAACTCTTATGCTTCCAAGTGGGAGGTGAGTGTTGTCACCACTAGGCCACTGCTCTGCTCACAAGCTTGTTTGAATGAGCCCTTGAAACCTGGCTGTTTCTCCAGACTGGCCAGAGTGGGTGGTGAGCTCCTTGTAGTTTACTGTATTTGCTCAAGTAGATGTTACTCTTTTACTCATTTATTTTTCGTATTATATTGTTTTGTATGGTTTCGTGTTGTATGCTGCCTCTATATCAGGCAGCCTCTATATTTAACATCCAGTCAGTCAATCAAATAAATTATTGTTTTGTCCTTCACATTGTAGGGCTAATTATTATGTGTATGAATATGTGTTTGAAAGTGAGAGAGAAGGCAATGTTGTTTTAGATTATTATTTTTTGCCTTTGAGAGGAAAATGTGTTTATGCTAAGTTTGGGCAAGTTAACATTTTCCACCAGTGAAATAAGCAATGAAAAGAAGTCTTAAATGGATTGCTTCAGTGGTTTGCTATTTGAGTTAAAAAAAATTAAAAAGAAAGAAAAAAAATCCCTCTGTTCATCACAAAGAATTTGTTACGGTTGTCAATGCGAGCAACATCTTTTGGAGGGGAAAGCAGAGAAAGGAGGAAGCATGTGCAAGCTTCTTTCCATCTTCTTTCCCTTTTATGGACATATCTCCACCTTGATGATATGGCTAATAAGCTGAGTGGTGGTCTATGTTTTTCCTGCAAGCAAAAACTGGAATGTACTTTTTATTAGAAAGCCTTTGCATCTTATCGAATGTGCCTGCAAGGGGTTTATCAGAAACTGCTTTATCATAGTAAAAAAAGGTAAAGGTTCCCCCGCACATGCGTGCTAGTCGTTTCCGACTCTAGGGGCCGGTGCTCATCTCTGTTTCAAAGCCGAAGAGCCAGCGCTTGTCCGAGGACGTCTCCGTGGTCATGTGGCCGGCATGACTAGACGCCAAAGGCGCACAGAACGCTGTTACCTTCCCACCGTAGTGGTTCCTATTTTTCTACTTGCATTTTTACGTGCTTTCGAACTGCTAGGTTGGCAGAAGCTGGGACGAGTAACAGGCACTCACTCTGTTATGCGGCACTCGGGATTCAACCCGCCAAACTGCCGACCTTCAGATCGACAAGCTCAGCGTCCTAACCCACTGAGCCACCGCGTCCCTTGCTTTATCATAAACAACAGGCAAAAATGGCCATTTGTGTTGCCATTGCTTCTTAATGGATTGTTATGCCAACTCTAAAAAAAAATTAGAAAACCTATCTATTCATTTGTCCTTTGCATCCTTAGCTTAGAATACGGTCCATTTAGTGCCCTTGACATCCAATTAACATTACAAGAGGCTGCCACCTCCATTCAAACATGACCTAACCAGTGGTGGGATTCAAATATGTGAACAACCAGTTTTCTGTGTGGATGCCACTTCTGGAAGTCCGTTCTGGACCTGGGCGACAAAAAATTAACTACCAGTTTTGCCGAACTGGTGTGAACTGGCTGAATCCCACCACTGGACCTAACTCTCGAGGACTGCATTATTAGAGAATTTCTGGATGACAAGTTGAAACCAGGAAGGAAATTAAGGAAATTAAGATTAACATTGCTAATATTCTGCACTAGCAGAATAGGGCTGAAATAATCTATTCAGGAGGGAAGAAATGAGGAGAATACGGGTAGTCCTTGACTTATGAACAGTCTGGTCAGCAACTGTTTGAAGATATGACAGATAGTAGGGTATTTACAACCTGGTGTCAAAGTTTTGACAGATGCCCCCCCCCCATCACCATGTGGCCACATTTCAGGTACTCAAAGGCCAGAATTTACGGACATTTGTAGCATCCTGTGTCTCATGATTGCATTTTATGAAGTTTTTGCTGAAAACTGGTATTTAGTTCTGGGTTTTGGCAACCAGCCCGTAGTAAACGGTTAATTTAATGATGGTGGCATTTTCTTAATGGCTGCAACAGTCATTTTATGACTGTGGTGTTTGCTTAATGACTGCCACGAAAAAGATCATAAAATTGAGTTGGCCATGTGGGTGACCTGCTTTATGAACATCATGACTTACGTCTGTAATGGGCAGGCTTCATTATGGTTGTACGTGGAGGACTACTACCTTTAAACTTTTGCCACATACTTAATAATAATAATAAGTTGGAAGGGACCTTGGAGGTCATCTAGTCCAACCCCCTGCTCAGGCAGGAAACCCTATACCATTTCAGACAAGTGGCTGTCCAGTCTCTTCTTAAAAACTTCCAGTGTTGGAGCATTCACCACTTCTGGAGGCAGGTTGTTCCACTTGTCTTTTTAGTTTCAATTCCTTCTAAACTAGGCACATTAGATTCCTATCCCTATCCATTTCAAGAACAACTGAAGGTGTAGGAGTGGTGGAATTTTTTTCCTCAGCTGATAAAGCATTTTTAATTTCTGTTTCATTCCAGTCACCTCTTGAAGGAATTAGGACTCTCTCATACTGCTGATGCTACAGATGAGTTATGTTGAAATGTTATTGTTATAATAGTATGAGTACGTTGTAGGTTTAGAGCTGCTTTAGAAGAGGTAATAGGAATGAGAAAAGGCAGCAAATGATTAGATAAAAGCTTGTGTACTTTCATGGTTTTAAAGGACTGCATTTAGATTGAAGGAGATGGTTCTGATTTGGATCCATAAATTAGAAATAATGTAGTTCTCATGAAAAGCAGGATCTACTGTACAGTAACAAATAGATTATACAAATAATCCATTCTATGGTTGGAAGTAAAAAAAAGCTAAATTTTCTTGATCTGTGATTCTGCATGGAGTTGAATCACGATAAAGTCTTTAATAAGTGTGAATTCTTATGAATGATGTTTTATTCAAATATTTACTCAGAATGATATTGTATTTAGCAAGCTCTGACATGTATATACAATTTAAGAAATAACCATTTGACCTGTTATCTTCTAAACCAGGGCTTTTCAACCAGTGGTATGGGTACCACCTGTGGTACATTGGCACCTGGCACACGACCATCCTAGAAAAGTGGTAGCAGGGGAGGGGAATGAGCTGAACCAGTGGCAGCACCGTACAAGCTTGAGCAGTCACTAACCAAACAGTTGTAAGTCGAGGACTACATGTACTTCATCACTTTTCCCCCCTTTTTTTGGTCATCAAGTTTTTGACACCTTGCTAGGCGACTGGTGGTACTCGGATGTTGCCATATCCTAAAAGTGGTACAATGGGTGAAAAGGTTGAAAAGCCCTGTTCTAAACAATTTCCAGTTAATGTTACTACGGGCATTTCTGGCTAGAAATTATTTTAGAATTATCATCCAATACATCTGGATTTCAAGAGATGATTAAATGTTGATAACAAAATACAAAATATATGAGTATAATGTGCAGCATGTTACATGAAAGAAAATATTTTTCTGATTTTAGAGAAAGGCTTCACCCTTTTGTGATGAGAAAGATAAAGCCTTTTTTTCTGCTGCAAAAGGAACACCACTTTGCCACTATTAACATTTTATTGTATGTATTATTAAAGAATGAACCAACATTGCTGTGAATGGAAACCATGGAGCTTTTTAAAATGAAATTACTGACCAGTGGCTATCTCCTAAACAGCTTGTGCCAATGTTTCTGCTTTGTTTTAAATTGCTGTCCTCTGTGGCCTAAATAAAGTGGTCTACTAACTATGGGTGAACATTAATTTTGAAACATGCAAAAAGCATTTTTAATTGAATGGTCTAGTAATTATTTGTCTCTTATTTTGGGAAGGATGAGTTTAGCAAAATAGAGTAATCAGTTTTCTAAATGGCTAAGGGATTGTCTCTGAGGAAAGAATACACAAACACGCACATATACACACAGCCGTACTTAGCTTAGTTTCTTTCAATTGGCAATGTGGCAATTTCCTCCATTCAGATGTGTTAGAGATTAAACTTGATTTGGGTGACAATATTATATAATGGAGTAAAAGCACCTTTAAGGAGTTAAACGGCCTAAGGGTGTGGCTGTGATTATTCCACATAAAAGAGAGTTAGATGTTACATGTAGTTGCTCTTGTATATGTGTTTGATGTTAGTGTTTGGATACCTCTTGTTCTCTTGTTTGCTAACTTGATATTTATTCTCTCAAGAATCAACTGCTTGCTACAGTGTATATTGTTTTTGATATTGGTAAGCAGCTTTTGTATTTTGATACTATGTTTTTTATGGACTGACTTTTATGTGCATGATACTGGATTGATACTTGGACTATTTCTTACTGTGTTTCTTTTTGTTGTCTGAGTAAAAATAAGTTATAAAACTCGTGTTAGTGCATTACTGTTTGCCTAAAAGTCCCAGTACAACTTCCACTGTGTATTAATAATACTCTGTTAAACAAACCATTTTTTCAACAACATATTCTAACAATGGTTATGGGCCCAGATCCAGTGTGGTGCTGAGGACAGGCACAGTATTGTATTTATATTCCTAACTGAGTTTTCAAATTCAGACAATGGCACAAGGACTATTCAATCCATTCTGCATTACCCGGCTTAATGGGTCAAACTACGTATCCTGGTCTACACAATGTAGTTTGCTATTACAAAATCAAGGTCTTTGGAAAATAGTCCATAATCCTCCTGATGTAACTGCCTGGGATCCAACTAATGAAGAAGATAACAAGAAGATTGTAGACTTCAATAAAGACAATGATAAAGCTTTATCTATCATTGGGCTAACATTAGGAGACCAACAGCTAGTCCATGTGCGTGGAGAAGAATCTGCTGCTAAATGTTGGGCTAAGTTGAAAAAGATTTTTGTTCGGGACAGTGTTGGTGCTCATATAAATCTTACCAGAAAGCTATTTAGAGCTAGACTGGAAAAGAATGGCGATATGTTAGCTCACCTTAACTTTATAAAAGCAACTTTGTTGGAACTGCAAGAAAAAGAACTTATTTTCTCAGAGCTTCACCAGGTTTACATCATTTTATCATCATTGGATGAGAGCTACGATGCCTTTGTATCGTCCTTGGAGGTTTTGTCCAAAGAAGACCTAACTGTTTCTTCAATAACTGGAAGGTTGTTGGAAGAATCAAGATGTCGTATGGAGAGAAAACAGTTGAGAGAGCCATTGCAACAAGAAATAAAGAAGACTGAATCTGCTTATATTTTAAGGAAATGCTTTAATTGTGGGTTAAAGGGACATATTGCTAAGTTTTGTCAGAATAGTAATTGTCAGAGAAAGGAAAGCCATAGAAAGAATAAAAAGCTGATTAATGTAGCTGTAGCTAATAGAACTACTAATAACCACAATTGGTGGGTGGTAGATAGTGGAGCTACACACTGTATTTCAAAAATAAAAAGGGATTTTGAGAATATAAGGTCTAGTAAAAAATATATTTCTATGGCTAATGGCTGGAGAGTCAAGGTCTCTGGAGAGGGTAAGGTTTACTGTTCATTTTTAAAACAAAATTTGGAAATGCTATATGTTCCCAGATGTGATTATAATCTATTATCAGTTAAGGCATTATTGGAAGCAGGTTTTAAAGTTACTTTCCAAGGGGAGGAATGTCTTATTCAAAAGAATGAAGTGAACTTAATAGCTAATATGAAAGATGGTTTGTTTGTAATTAGCAATGATCCTATTATAATGGCTACTACTTGTACAAATCAAAAACCACATGATGAATGTATTCATTTATTACATAGAAGATTGGGTCATGTGAATTTTAATACACTAAAAAGAACTGTAGCTTTGTCTAATGGGTTTAAGTTAAAGGCTTGTAAGAAATATCTGCAGTGTAACGTATGTGGTAGATAAAAGAGCAGGGCAGCACCAGCTAATAGGTTAGATGGATTTAAAACCACAACTCCATTAGAACTGGTATTTATGGATTTGATAGGTCCTATGAAACCCAGTTTAGGGGGTGCTTGCTACATATTAAATATTCTAGACCATTATAGCAGATATGGGTTCTGTTATCTTCTTACGTCAAAAACTGAAACTATACAAACAATATCTAATTGGCTCAAGTTTGTACAAAGGAAAACTCAGTTAAATGTAAAAACCATAATAACAGACAATGGAACTGAGTTTGTTAATAAACAGTTCAATGAGCTGTTAGTTTCAGAGGGAATAGAGCATAGATGTACAGCTCCTTATAGACCTCAGCATAATGCATTTGTTGAACGGAGGGGCCAAACATTGCAAGCTATGATTAGATCTATGATTGAAGATTCTGGTTTACCTGATAGCTTATGGGGAGAAGCAGCAAAATGTACTAATCATATTTTAAACAATGTGGTTAGTTCAGCTACAGGTAAAATTCCTTATACCTTATGGTATAAGAGAAAACCAAATCTTAGTTATATTCACACATTTGGGACACCTGCTTGGGTACATATTCCAAGTTCAATAAGAAATAAAGGAGAACATAGAGCTAAACAATTATTTTTTGTTGGCTATGAGTTAAACCATAAGTCTTATCGGTTCTGGGAGAAAGGTACTAAAAACATTTATTGTAGTTCTAGCGCTGTTTTTCAAGAACAGTCAGGCTGGGAAAGGGTAGAAGATATTGTATATATTCCTCAACAAGATTTAACTAACTCCTCAAATGAAAGTGATAAAGAAGAGGAGGAACCTGCTAGAGAGATCAAACAAGAACCACTGATAGTGGAGACAGGAGAGGAAGAAGATAATAATGTAAATGTACCTATAAGTCCAATAATTCTCAGAAGGTCTAACAGGGAAAGACGACAGCCTGATCGTTTCGAGGCAGGTTTAATTTGTCAAATAGACATTGAACCTTCTAATGTTGAAGAAATAAAAATGTATCCTGAGAATGAAAGAAAGAATTGGAAAGTAGCTATGGATAAAGAAATAAAGTCTTTGCAAGATCTTAATGTTTATCAAGAGGTTAAAATACCTAAAACAGAAAAGTTAATTGGATGTAAATGGGTTTTTAAAATGAAAGAAAGTGTTACAGGAGAGGTAATACATAAAGCAAGATTAGTTGCTCAAGGATTTGCACAGAATAATAGTAATTATGATGAAGTATTTTCCCCAACGTTAAGAGCTTCCACTCTTAGGGCTGCTTTAGTTTGGGCAGCAAATAAGAATTATAGTATAAAACATGTAGATATTGAAACTGCTTATTTGCATGCAACATTAAACCATGATATATATATGAAAGTTCCATCAGGAATAGAAAGTAAGGTAGGGTACTGTTGGAAACTGAATAAGAGTTTGTATGGTTTAAAACAGTCAGGTTATGAGTGGAATAGATGTTTAGTAAAAGAGTTAAATAGTTTGGGATTTAAAGCTAGTATTGCAGATCCTTGTTTATTTATAAAACAGCAAAATAGTGAATTATCATTGTTATTATTATTCACTGATGATATTGCTATTATAGCAAAAGATGAAACAGAAACTGAAAGAATAATTTCAGGGTTAAAAAGAAAATTTAGAGTAAAAGATCTAGGAGCTATTAGTCATTATCTAGGGCTGGATATTGTCAGGACTAGTAAAGGATTTAAACTGTCTCAAGCTAAGAAAATTAATGGTTTGCTGAAACGTTATAATATGGAAAACTGTAAACCAGTAAAAACACCTATGGTTCAAGGTTTTGAGAGTTCAGCAGATAACAGCAATGTCTTTGATAAAAAGATATATCAATCATTAATAGGCAGCTTGATGTATTTATGTAACTGGTCAAGACCTGACATAGCATTTACAGTTAATCATTTAGCTAGATATTGTGAGAATCCTACAACCAGATGTTGGCAAGGTGCGAAAAGAGTTTTAAGATATTTGAAGCACACCATACATTATTCTCTATATCTAGAGCCAACAAAGGAATTGGAACTAAAAGCATTTGCAGATGCTAGTTTTGCATCTGATACTGTAACCAGAAAATCCACTTCAGGATTGGTTGTATTATTGGGAAACGCTTTAGTAGGATGGAGGTCTAACAGACAGAAGCATATAAGCTTATCAACAACTGAATCCGAATTTTCTTGTTTATCTTTATTATGTACTGAGCTATTGGTATGGAAACAATTATTGTTTGATATGGGTTTAAATTGTAATGAACCAATAAAAGTGTATGAAGACAATCAAGCAGCTATAAAATTAGCAACTAATGCTGCAGTGAAAACTAGATCAAAACATACGGATCTACGGTATCTAAATGTCAGACAATGTGTTAAAGATAATTTGATTAAACTGGAATATTGTGCAACTGAAGATAATATTGCTGACCAGTTTACTAAAGCTCAGGGTGCTATAAAGCATAAATCTGTTTGTGATATGTGTAATTTGAGATTGTGAAAATATATGTATAATATGCCACCCAAAAGGGGAGATTGTTAGAGATTAAACTTGATTTGGGTGACAATATTATATAATGGAGTAAAAGCACCTTTAAGGAGTTAAACGGCCTAAGGGTGTGGCTGTGATTATTCCACATAAAAGAGAGTTAGATGTTACATGTAGTTGCTCTTGTATATGTGTTTGATGTTAGTGTTTGGATACCTCTTGTTCTCTTGTTTGCTAACTTGATATTTATTCTCTCAAGAATCAACTGCTTGCTACAGTGTATATTGTTTTTGATATTGGTAAGCAGCTTTTGTATTTTGATACTATGTTTTTTATGGACTGACTTTTATGTGCATGATACTGGATTGATACTTGGACTATTTCTTACTGTGTTTCTTTTTGTTGTCTGAGTAAAAATAAGTTATAAAACTCGTGTTAGTGCATTACTGTTTGCCTAAAAGTCCCAGTACAACTTCCACTGTGTATTAATAATACTCTGTTAAACAAACCATTTTTTCAACAACATATTCTAACATGGAGATTTAGTTCTTTTGTAATAATCATCATATCCATTAATTCCTCTGAACATTCAAGCCATCCACACAGCCAGTATTAGTAGGGCAATCCAGCGTGGCACACTGTGGGCAAATGATGGCGGAGTAAAACCAAGAAACAGGAGATTGACTAATATTAGTTAATAAGTTATTTCCCAGACCTGCATTTAAGGTGCTGTAATTAAGATATGAGGTGACTACTTTAAAGCTGTGGTAGAGAACTTTCAGTTATCTAGGCATTATTAGACCTCTCCAGGGCCTTTTTTGTCATAGAATGCTCAGAACAGAGTTCCAGTACCTTTTTTGGATGGAACCTTGTAGGGTAGGCAAGGCAGGTTGTATGACATGTGTGAGTTCTCCGGCACCATTTTCTTTTACAAAAAAAGCACTGGACCTCTCCTAACCTTTGTGAACTTTCGTACTTTCAGGGCACTAGGAATTATTTTTGCCCCTTTCCCTGTTCTATCAGCAACTTGATCCAATCTTCCTGATCTTTTCTTTACAGAACATTATACTTTATACTACATTATTTATATTGGACTAATGCAGAACTACAGCTTAACTAAACAGTGTTATATGACATATTGTGAAATACCTGATTGTCTGAACCACTTAATTCTGTTTTTTTAATATAATGTTTCATTAGAATTTTACAATACAATAAAACATAAGGAATAAATAGAAAAATAAGAAAAAAAGAGAAATAAGAAAAAGAAGTTAAAAAAACATATAGTTTTGATTCCCTCCTTTCTTTTTATTGAGTAATTGCTGTCTTACTTTTTCCATTCCTCTTTATCTCTTTATAAATCCAAAATCCTTGAATCATCAGTTCAGTCTTTCTTCCTTAAGCAAAAAGTCCAAATAAGGCTTCCAGACTTTTTAAAAAATATATTTATCATTTTTCTCTTATGTTCACTCTACTTCAATCTGGATAAGTTGAAGCTTCAAGGGCAGACCCACAAAGGACACAATACAGTAATCAAATCTCAGTGGGAGTTGCCTGAAGCATGAATTGCTGTAAACAGGGGCTCCAATCAAGAAATTAGTACAATTGGGGCTTGAGATAAACTTGTGCGAAAGCCCAACTATCTTTGTTTGCTACCTGCTTTTCAAGCATGAGCTGTGAACACAAAAGGACTCCATAATTATGATCTGATTCTGTTTGGGTATGTGTGTGTACAACCTCATTTAGAGCTGAAGATGGAAAGCTTCCAGATCAAAAGAGGGGGATGTCTCAAAACCCATAGTCACTTAGTCTTGCCAGGATTGAGCTGAAACCTTACCCAGATCCTACATATGGAGAAACAACTTTGGCACCATTATTTGGCCAAATTGAGACAGAGATGTATACCTGATGCATTATATATGAGAGATGTATACTGATGATACCTAACCACATAATAATTACCAATCTCATCCAGCAGCTTCATGTAGATATTAGATAGCCAGTGAGGCAGACCTCTGAGGGTATTCTGTAGGATATGTATAGTTAGAGTTCAGTTTCAAACAAGCTGAGGGACTTTATCTGACAGATTCATAGAATAATCTTCATAGTTGCTCTGTAACTGTTTCTATAGTCTCTCCTTATTTGGAATGGAATGGGACATCTTAAATCACTGTTTGTCAACTTTGCCAGCTTGAAGATATGTGGACTTCAATTTTCAGAATTGTCTAGCTAGTAATGAATTGAAGTCCACACATTCACAAGTCACCAAAGTTGAGAAACTGCCTAGATCAGACATGTCAAACACAAGGCCCAGGGGCCGGATGTGGCCCGTGAAGTGGTTTCATGTGGCCCATGAAGCCATCCTGGAAACAGTGAGGGAACGGCACCCAATGCCTTGGCCCTGGCCCAGAGACCCTCCTTCTGCCAGAGACCCTCAGATCTGTCCCACTCCTGCCCAGGCCCCCATAGGCACCCTTGATGGGAACGATGTAGAGCTGGCCATGTCCACCCAGTAGGCCATACGCACTCTAGCCACTCCCACCCAGTAGGCCACACCCACCCTGGCCATACCCACCCGGCCCCCTGAGGGCAACCGCAATGCTGATGCGGCCCTCAGTGAAATTGAGTTTGACACCCCTGGCCTAGATAGAGCTGCCATCTGCCTCTTTGTAGATTGGAGAATGGTGGGAAAATAGTTATACTTTGCTGCTCTGATAGCCATGAAGTTATCCCTAAGAAAGGCTGTTCTGCATGCTCAGTTGGGCTCATTCTTTGTTTTCCACCTGTGGCACTCTAGAGACCACAAATTAAAGGAAGAGAGAGATCTACGTGTGTAGTGCAAACTAGAGACCAGAAGAACGAGAAAACTGATTCTGCTCTCAGTGATATTAAGATCTCGCCACATAAATTTAATGGGAACTAAAATTTAGAGGATGCTAATATTGTGCAGGATGAGAAAGCAAAGTGTTTAGACTAGTGGGCACATCTGCAATCCAGAGGGCCATCAAAATTGTGTTCTTACAAAATGGTTGCCATGGTAGGCATAATGAGTTGTAGAACATTAATTTCCTAGAAGGCAAATTAGAGAGGTTATCCTTCCAAAGGAATCCCAAGGCATTTAGATTTATTTAACCTAAGAGAATAAACAGACAAATAAATACATCAATACAGTCTGGTATGGCAAGGAATCTAGGTTTATGTTAATGGCCATCAAATGTATGGAGTTCATAAAAATATGGATGCCCACAGACACCAGGTTGATTATTGAGGTTCTTGCTTATTATTTCATGTCAAGTTTATATAGAGATGTAAATAAATAGTACATCACAGTCAAAATGTTTTGTAAAGTAGATTGTTTCTTTACTCTGCCCTTATACATGCTGAGTTTTAATCATATTGTGGCTATTCAGCTTGCATCTGAAAGTAGGATTTCATCTTACATATGCGTAGAAGCCCTTTAAATTTGCAACCCTTGTGAAGATTAAAGAATATTTTGATTAAAGTGTCCTTTTTAAAAATCAAGATATACAACTGATTGGTTATTCAAAGGTATAATATTTGAATGAAATCAG
Source organism: Vipera berus (assembly GCF_964194415.1). Lineage (NCBI taxonomy): Eukaryota > Metazoa > Chordata > Lepidosauria > Squamata > Viperidae > Vipera > Vipera berus. Next base: position 203,054,868 of record NC_138203.1, read on the forward strand.
GGACTGCTCAACGTTTGCTGCAAACAAGCAATAGTTTTTACAGGCATTTTTTTTCTTCCTGGGCCATTCTATCTTCTGTTCCCATTTGCCTCTAAGCTCTGTTTGCTTTATTGTGGCAATAATTCCCTACCCTACATTTCCAATTATTTCTGTCAATTAGATTCTGAAGTACATTCTTGATAAACTCAAATGCAGCTTGCTGCTTGCTTGCAAAGTTGGTTGCAGCATTCATTTCTAATAGAATTCAGAGCTGGATTGTTTCAGACATGTTAATATGCAACTCTTGGAGTGACTGTTGAGCTTTCTCTACCCATGCATGAAGGAACATTTTCTAAACAACCTATGGGGGAAAAATTTATATTAACCACTTCAATGACTTCTTACATCACCATAAGAGATAAACGGAAAGTGATAGTCCAAGGACATGGATAGCCTGTTAGAGTTCTTGAATTTAATATTAAGTAACATTTCTACATAGAAACTTTACAAACCACTTTCACACGTATACAACTAGTCCCTGACTTATGACCACAACTGAGCTCAATTTGCTTCTGTTGCTAAGCAAGATAATTGTTAAGTGAGTTTTGCCCCATTTTATGACATTCCTTGCCACAGTTGTTAAGTGGATAACTGTAGTTGTCAAGTTAGTAATATGGATGTAAAGCGAATCTGGCTTCCCCATTGACTTTGCTTGTCAAAAGGTCACAAAAGGTGATAACATGACATTGCACCTGTCATAAATATGAGTCGGTTGTCAAGCTTTTGAATTTTGATCATGTGACCATAGAGATATTGCAGTGATTGTAAGGGTGAAAAAACAATCATTAATCACTTTTTTCAGTGCCATTGACATTTCAAATGGCCGCTAAATAAATGGTTGTAAGTCAAAGTCTATTTGTACAGAATGTTTAATATTTTGGTTTCTTTTTTTCTTTTTTTTTTATACTAGCACCAGACCTGGTTCAAGACAGATTTGGGTATAATGCATATCCCCAAATTGTCTTGTTCCATATCTGTACTCTCCTAATAATGATGGTACCGACAGCAGCAATATTCATATGGATACCAAATATAACATAACATAACCATACTTCTATTTCAACGAACTGAAAGTCTTAGCTCTTTGCTTTTCTATTGTTAACTTCTACTGCTTCATCCAACTATTTGCAGTCATAACCTTTTGTATAACCTCCACAGATGGGGAGTTTGTGGCCATTCAGATGTTGCTGAACTGAATCTCTCAGCAGTCTGTCATCATGGTGAATGGAGAAAAAAGTTGGAAATTTTTGTCTAGTGTAGCAACTTTTGGAAAGCTACAGGCGCATTAGTTCCATTAAATGACTGTGGGCCATCATGTGTACCTCTTTACCCGTAACCGGGGCTTTTTTTCTCATAGAACACCCAGAACGGAGTTCCAGCACCTTTTTTGGATGGAACCTTGTAGGGTAGGCAAGACGGGTTGTATGACATGTGTGAGTTCCGGCACCTTTTTCTTTTACAAAAAAAGCACTGCCCGTAACGTTGACTACTGTAACACTCTCTACATGGGGCTGCCCTTGAGAGCCACTCGGAAGCTTCAACTGGTGCAGAGTGCAGCTGCACGAACACTTTTGGGGGCCTCCCGATACTCCCATATCACACCTCTCCTCCGTGAGCTACACTGGCTTCCGGTTGCCTTCCGAGTGAAATTCAAGGTGCTAACAATGACATACAAAGCCCTACATAGCATGGGTCCGGATTACCTACGGGAGCACCTTCTGCCAACGTCAACACCCCTCCGTCCTGTACGCTCCCACAGAGAGGGCCTCCTCAGGGTGCCACCGCTCAAAGAATGCCGGCTGGTGGCCCCCAGGGGGAGGGCATTCTCAGTGGGTGCACCAACCCTCTGGAACTGCTTGCCTACCGAAATCCGGATGGCCCCCGACCTTCGCACCTTCCGGCGCGACTTAAAAACTTACCTGTTCCAGCAGTCCGGCCTGGCCTGATAGCTCTTGGGGTTTCATTTGTTTTTTACTATTGTTTTTACTATTGTTTAACTGTATACCTACCTTACTCTGTACACCGCCCCGAGTCCCTCGGGAGAAGGGCGGTATATAAAAACAAATAAATAAATAAATAAATAAATAAATAAATAAATAAATAAATAAATAAATAAATAAATAGACCTTATAGTCCAATCCATCTAAAACAGTAGTTCCCAACCTTTGCGGCTTGATGGCCCAGCAGAAGGGGTGGGGAGGGGAACCAGACTGTGTGAGTGGCAGGCTGGGATGTATGTGTGCACATGCACAGCTTAACTTGCATGAATGGTGGGCTGGCAGATATGCACATGCTTCACTTGTGCAAGTTGAGCTGCACTCACGTGGGCACTCATGCCAGCCTGTTGCTCATGCAAGTTGAGTTGCACATGTGTGTGCACACTGGCCTCTCACTTGCACAGCTCAGTTGCAAATAGGACATGGCTCGGTACTGAGCTGCAGCTCAGGGGTTGGGTAAAGATTGTCCACATAGGGTTATAGATACCAAAAAAAACCTACTCTCTTTAGGCATCTCCACCTTTTAGCATCTCTTTAGCATCCTTCCCAAGCATTAAAAAAACTCAACAATTAAAAAATTGTGTTTGCTACCTTTTTGTAAGATGTTTTAGGGTCCTCCCTCATCCCCAACACTGGCAACTAACTTAAAATAAATTCAGAACAAGAATTCTACTATACATTTGCAGATGGGTAGGTAAACAAAGAAACAAAACAAAATAAAAAAACCACATCATCCCAACATGTGGTTCTTCCTTATGGTTCAGCAAACAGATTTAGCTGGATGAACCAGCTAAATGAACCAGAGCATTTGATTTGAATGCTCAGGCCTTTGGAGGATTTATGATCCATAACCACATGTGATGCTGAGTTACATGCAGTCCTTCTTTCGCCCCACCTTTCCTGAGAGCAAAACTTTCATTGCCAATGCTTTCATCTTGGCTGAAATATGCCCCCTAGCACATGCTCTTTCCTTATGGGAGAAAAGATAACATGGAAAGATAAATATAAGCAGCTGGAGTTGTTTTCATCAGAAACAAATGTACTGTTGATGATGAGGTTATTCCTAACTCATGAGCCTTCAAATTCAGGTCATGTATTTCATTCTTATATTGTGTGTGTTTATGTGTGCATGAGCATGTGTGTGCATGTGCGTTCCCCAGAGAATCATAGAAATGGGAGTTTAGAGGTCATTTAGCCCAATCCCTTACTTAAGTACTTATTAACCAAGGAGGAAATGGATATACATATATAACTTTCCCACAGTATAAAAGATAAATCAAAAAGAAAAGAAAAAAACAAGAAAATGCAAAAAACAAAAAAGCAATTAAAGTTAAGAAATATATATGTTATATATATATTCCTTCACATTGGAAAGAAAAAGGGATGCCGACTGTTGAAGAATGGATTTTGAAATTGACTGAATTAGCGGAGAAGGAGAAATTAACTGCTTTGAATAGAGATAATGGACTAGACAGCTTTATAAGAAACTGGAAACTGTTTGTGGACTTTCTTCACAGCAAATACAACAATAGATGGTTAACAGAGGGATTTGAAGATTAGTGTAATGTTAAAGCTTAACCTGCTTTTTCATATATATGAGGGCAGGACAAGAAACAATGGTTGGAAACTGACCAGAGAGAAGCAACCTGGAATTAAGGAGAAACTTCCTAACAGTGAAGACAATTATTTATTTTATTTATTTATTTATTTATTTATTTATTTATTTATTTATTTATTTATTTATTTATTTTTATTTCGATTTATATACCGCCCTTTTCCCGAGGGACTCAGGGCAGTTTACAGGGCAAATTAAAACAGTGCAATGTACAAATTAAAATAAAATAAAATTAATAGCCCCAAAAGAGTTTAAAATTTAAAATTTAAAACCTTAAAACCCCTCAGTCCAGGCCGGCTAACTCAAATAGCCAGGTTTTTAGGTTCCGGCGAAACGAACGAAGGTCGGGGGCGATCCAGAGTTCCACAGGCAGTTGATTCCATAGGGCAGGTACGCCCACCGAGAACGCTCTCCCCCTGGGGATTTCCCGCCAGCACTCCCTGACCGGTGGGACCCTGAGGAGGCCCTCCCTGTGGGAGCGCACAGGACGATGGGAAGTTGATGCTGGCAGCAGGTGCTCCCTCAGATAATCCGGACCCATGCCATTTAGGGCTTTATAGGTCATCACCAGCACCTTGAATCTCACCCGGAGGGCAACTGGAAGCCAATGCAGCTTGCAGAGAAGAGGCGTTACATGGGAGTATCGGGAGACCCCCATCACAACTCGCGTGGCTGCATTCTGCACCAGCTGAAGCCTCCGAGTGGTTCTCAAGGACAGCCCCATGTAGAGAGCATTGCAGTAGTCCATCCGGGAGGTCACAAGTGCATGAGTGACTGTGTGTAGGGCATCTTGGTCCAGATAGGGCCGCAACTGGTGCACCAGGCGAACCTGGGCATAAGCCCCCCTGGCCACAGCTTCTATATGATCTTCCAAACTGAGCCATGAGTCCAGGAGGATGCACAAGTTGCGGGCCCTATCTACAGGGGGTAACACCTCACCCCCCCCATAGTTAGCAATGGAATAGACTGGTTGATCCGAGATGCTGGTATGCACAGCCACTCAGTCTTGGCGGGATTGAGTCGAAGCCTGTTTCTCCCCATCCAAATCTGGACCGCCTCCAGGCAATGGGACATCACGTCGAGGGCATCACTGGGTTGGTTCGGGGTGGAAAGAAAAAGCTGGGTATCATCAGTGTACTGATGATACCCCACCCCGAAACCACGAATGAGCTCACCCAGTGGCTTCATATAGATGTTGAACAAGAGGGGAGAGAAGACCGACCCCTGAGGGACTCCACAAATGAGAGGCCTCGGGGTGGACCTCTGCCCTCCCGTCAACACTGACTGCGAGCGGCCCAGGAGGTAGGAGGAGAACCACTGTAGAACAGTGCCACCTACTCCCAAACCCCTGAGACGCTGCAGTAGGATACCATGGTTGATGGTATCAAAAGCCGCTGAGAGGTCTAATAGGACTAGGACAGAGGAACAACCCCTGTCCCGAGCCCGCCAGAGATCATTCACCAGTGCGACCAATGCCGTCTCCGTGCTGTACCCGGGCCTAAAGCCCGATTGGTACGGGTCCAGATAATCAGCTTCTTCCAGGAACAGAGGGAGCTGATGCGCCACCACGCTCTCAACAACTTTTGCAAGAAAGCGAAGGTTGGAGACCGGATGATAGTTGTTCAAAATAGCCGGGTCCAGGGCAGGCTTCTTGAGGAGGGGCCTCACCACTGCCTCCTTCAAGGCGGCAGGGAAGGTACCCTCCCTCAAAGAAGCAGTTATTACTGCCAGGAACCAGCCTCGTGTCCCCTCCCGAGCTGCATACACAAGCCAGGAGGGGCACAAGTCCAATAAACACGTGGTGGAACTCAGTCTCCTCATGATCCTGTCCACCTCATCCAGGGTCACAGGATCGAATTCATTCCAGATAACATTCCCAAGACCCCTCGACTCCCCCCCCGTCAGTCTCTGCCCAGTCAGAATCCAAACCGGCCCGAATCTGAGCGATTTTATTTGTCAGACGCTGGCTAAACTCCTCGGCCCACCCCTGCAAGGGCTCTTCCCTCACCTCCTGATTAAGGAGGGAGTGAGTCACCCTGAACAGGGCGGCCGGGTGATTATCTGCGGACGCGATGAGGGCAGCGAAGTAGTTAGACTTCGACACCACCATCGCTGCGAGATAAGACCTCTTAGAGGTTCTTAACCGCAATCGGTCAGATTCAGACCGGCTGGATCTCCAACAGCTCTCTAGGCCCCGTCTCTGACGCTTCATCTCCCGGAGCTCCACGGAAAACCATGGAGCCCACCGGGATCTGTGCCGGGTCAGGGGTCGCAAGGGTACAACACGTTCGAGCGCCTCAGTGGCCGCCCTTTCCCAGGCATCAGCCGGGCTGTGAGTGAGGGAGATAGGTATAGACCCTAGCACCATCTGGAACCATTCTGGATCCATTAGGTGCCTGGGGCGGAACCACCTGGTCGGCTCCACAGCCCAACGGCGAGGGGTGGCATAGCGGAAGACCAACCGCAGGAGATAATGGTCGGACCATGACAGGGGGCAATAGTTGGTGAGCCCCCTCCCAGATCATCAAACCACTGTCCAGATAAAAAGACAAGGTCAAGAGTGTGACCCCCTCCATGAGTCGGACCCTGAATTACTTGGGTCAGGTCCATGGCTGTCATGGAGGCCATGAACTCACGAGCCAACTCTGACGACCCTCCCAGGGAAGGCAGGTTAAACAGTGGAACAGCTTACCTTCAGAAATTGTGGGTGCTCCATCACTGGAGGTTTTTAAAAATAGACTAGATAGTCACTTGTCTAAAATGGTATAGGTTCTTCTGCTTGAGCAGCGTACTGGACTAGAAGACTTCCAAGGTACCATCCAGCTCTATTGTATTCTAATCCATGAGCAATTAAGCTCTTATGGGTGCATATTATAGGAATCACATGTATGTTTCACACTGATTCCAACTGTTTACTGAGCACCAAGACATTTGAGTAGAACAGTAAAATCTAAACTGAATAGATATTAAACTATTACAAAGCCAGCAGTCAAAATACACTTTATATATTTGAATCCTTGTACCAAATATGCTCAGAGTTTTGGCAATCTGTTTAGTATTAATTGCACAACTATTATGTGTGTGTGTGTGTGGGGGGGGTTTAGGAAGAGATGGCAGATGGTGTCCAATAGGGTTAGGATTGAATGTGTTGATCTCCACAGTCATATCTTCATGTACCTCATTGTCATCTGGAAGGAGCCATTTCTTTTTAAGAATACACAGTAGGGAAAATCAAGACAAGAGAGAACAAGACAGACAGAGATAACATCTGATTCATTTGCTTCCTGCAGCTTTTAATCTTAGAATGTTTGCATGTAATGGATCAATTTTATGCTGTATTTATTATAACACCAGATTTTATAGGGTTTTATTTATGCAGCATTTCTTTGTTTTTTCCCCTTACAGCATGGGATCCCATTTGTGTTTTGTATATAAGAGTGCATTTGTCTACTATTAGCTCTTCTTTTGTTTTCTTTAAGTTGAATTTGTAGAAATCAGTGCTGCATTAAAAGTAATATGTGCTGTCATTGGGAATTAAAGCCCATTATCTTTTTTACTTAGCTTAAGAAAATACTTTGGCTCTTGCCAACATTCAGCAACTGTCTGAATACTTAAGAGCACTTTAAAAAAGAAAGAAAATTAACTTGTGGAGATAAACACATCACATCTTTATTTTTCCCATTCCCAACATGCCATTTGGACATCTCCCAGGCACATGGCAATTTTGTGTGTGCTGGGTAACCCACTCATGCCACGTGTGCTGTCTCACTGTGACAGAATGTGCATTGCAAAGCCTTGGGGCCTTTTCTATTAAATTAATAGCTTTTTTTCATTGATTCTCTGGGGGAAAAACAACTGTGCCATGTCATTTATTATTCTTAAAATGGCATTTATACCCTACCTATACTCCAAGGCAATGTTCATGGATCATTTAAACATTTCCTAGCAGCGTGCAAGTAGTTTGTAGATAAACAATTCTGAAATGATGGAGAAATTGATTGAACTGGTTCGGCTGTTATGTTCTGTGGCTTGAATAAGGAGGGCAAAGTCTTTTCAGCATACCACAGATGAAAAATATCTATATCTTAATACAAAAAGACTCCTGCAAGATCCATCTAGCTCAGCATTCTGGGTCAAACAATAGTCAACTGGATGTGCTCAGGAAGCTCACATACCAGGTGATGATCTACTGTTGCTCCCTAGTATGTCAAATTGAAGTTTCTCTGTCTGTGATTCAGAAGGGCATGAACAACATGCAAGAATATAATTTTTATTTTTTTATTTTTCATTATTTACTTCTGTTGGAAATCCAGGTTTTTTCTTATAAAAAGAAAAAGTGAAAATATTGAAATAACTTTGGGACTCAAAGGGAAACTTTAAAAGGGCCCTGGATGACTGCCCAGGGAAATAGATAAGATACATAACCTTGAGAACTTTGAAACAACAGCTGTGAAAGGCTTTGTGTTCCCTACCTAGGAAAAAAAATCTCTCTTTTGGATTTTCTAAGCATAAAGCCTTTAGTTTAAAATACCAATATGGAAGAAAACCAGGAACAAAATTTCCTTATAGATGAAGATCAACAAAGTCTATATTTTGAAAACACTAATTCAAACTCTTACCACAACCAATGAAATACTAAGAGGCTATGGGAAAGAACAAGAAGACAGTCCAGATATGAAAGCCCAAACTTTGACCACAACTAAAGAATAATCTATACAAAATATAATAGAAAAAATGAAACATTCAAATACTATGACAGAAGAATCTACTATTCAACAAATATTGATATTTGAAACTCCAGAAAAGACATCAACTTGGAAAAAGGAAAAGGTTTCTTATACAACTCAGAAGGAACTAGAGGATCTAAAGAATAGTTGGATGAGAAGATAAACAATTCATAGCAACCACGTCAATATGGAAGAATAAAGAGATGACCCACTAGAACTACAAGTCCTCTCAAAATAATGGCGACCGGATGGTTTTGCCAACATCAATTAATATACATGATATTACAAGGAGATTGGTTCGATGACCCAAAAACAAGGACATGGAAGATGATTTGGCAAAGGAAAAAAGCCAGAATAAGACTCAAGAAGAATAGAGTTTTGACCATCTTATTGAAATCTAAAACAGAATGTACTTAAATATGTAGATAAGATGTGTATGTTGAATTACAAGACATTGTTATGAACTGAGATAAAGAAAAATTTTTGGCCATTAAAATTTAGCAGTATAAATACTAACAGCTAACTTGAATATTGATTTGTGCATAAAGGTCATGTAAAGGTGAATAATGTAGATAAGCTAAAAACTTATTATTGAATGTAATAAATAGGTCTATATGGAACGTTAAAAACGAAAATTATTAGTTTAAGCAAGAGATAGCAGATACAAAGGAAGAGAGAGGAAGTATTAAATATTGAAATAAAAAGAAATTTTGAAACCCCCAAAAACTGAAAACTAGTAAAAAGGAAGGATATCATATTGTATCCTTAATTTGTTGACATAGAGGGTGAGAAGTTAAGTAGATGGGATTTGTATTTTGAACATTAGATTTTGTGAGGAATGGTGAAAAATGAATTGGGAGTATATTAAAAATCTTGGGAATGATAAATATTAAATGTTAAATCTAAATGTTAGTGGAAATTGAAACTGAAAAATCTATTAGGTCATTGATTGTCTAAAAGATTGTATGTTAAAATAACTAGAATATGTGTAAACTAAAAACTATGGATATATGTAAGAAAGTTATTTTCTATATGATTGATAGGATAAAACTTGTCTTTTAATTTACAAATAGACAGTATATATGAAGGGAAAAAGAGAGGAAATGTTTATGGTAGCAATCTGAAATCTGTACTAATCATATCTGTATGTAACTGAATTACTACTACTCAGCCACCACGTTGCTTTTCAAATATGTGAATGTAATATTAGAAAATCAATAAAATTTGTAAAAAACCCACTATATTATGTCCACAGTTCTGTGATGCATTAAATTATTTAAAATTTTAAAATAACATTACATTTCTCAGATAAAATTTGTTGTCCATGCTGATTTTTAATTACAGGAACTTCCAGATCAAATTTTCATGGTTGGCTTAAGAATTATCTGAGGCATTCACCTCAAATTAACTGATATGAGGCTTTCCTGAAATTTCCTTGCCCCTTTTTTTAAAGATATAGACAACATTTGCCCTCTTGTACTGTCATCTCCCTCTTCCCCACTTCTCCACTGATTGTCAAATTCTTTGTGAATTTTTCAATTCTCTTCTCAATATATAATGTACCTATCTTGCATTTACCTTTATTTTTCTTTAATCCTTTTAGTCCAGAATCACCTGGATTACAATTTTTTGTACCTTTACTGGCCCAATAATGTCCATTTTAAGCTGGAGTGACTAGAGCAAAGTACTGTATAGCTTTATTGTATTGTCAATTTTATTTTCAGTTCCTTTTCTTGTGATTCCAAGCATAAAATTTGCTTTGTTTACAGCAGCTGCACATGGCACATAGCTGTCATGAGCTGGCTTGTGAATAGACCACAGGCACTTTATTGCAGCTTCAGAATTGTTAATAAGTTATCACTGTCTGTATTTCTGATCCCTTTCACTTTGATGTTCATCATCTTACTCTTTCTGCTCTACCTTCTATAGATGTTGGATGCATGAGATGGATTTATTTACAGTAAGTATATATTTCTATGATTCCCCCCTGCCCCAATCTCATAGTAGAGTCAGGTGGTGTACAAGAATTAAAACCAAAATAATGGGAACAATAATCCAAACAACAAATATCTGAGATTACAAAAAAAAAAACTGTTCCAGTTTACAATAAGAACACTGGACAGCAGAGCTTACTTAAAATCCCTGCCCAAATGTCAGGTCTTTACTAAAAGCTAACAAAAGGCTAATACTGTTGGAGCCATCTGCATCTCCAGAGGGATGCTGTGTCACAAGGCAGGATGAAGCTGTCTGCAATCCACAGAAGTCTAGATTGTAACAGCTGCATTCAACATTAAGAATTTTTATAGATGTGAGTGAGGATTCCTAAATTGTTCTTAATTCATTTTCACCTGCTTACTTATTTCATTAATTGCACATCTGCAGGTCTGCACACCCACCTATATTCATATGCTTTTACGTATGTCAAGTCACTCAGGGAAAATTGTTTACTAATAGCTTTGTTTATGCATGTGATAATTGCAGTGAGATTATTGTGTGTGCAAAGATGGAAAGATTCAGCAATACTTACAATTGTGGACTGCTTGGTAAAGATGATAGAATTTGCCACTATGGCTAAATTGACAATATCTATGTTTACAGCTGACTGGACACCCCTTATAGATTTTTGCATAAAATAGAAAAAAATGAACTTGTGTGGTTTTGACGATTAGACAGGGTAGATTACAGAAAGAAGAGAATTATGTTGTAAACATAGGGTAAGAGATAACTTTATAATTATACTTACAACAGCTGTAAAGAAGGTTGGAAATCACTTGGGCTCCCTAATTGGAAATATTATTATGTTGCGGCATTGTTAGTTTGGATAAGGGAGTGGATGACTCTCCAAAATAGGCGGTTGTTAGCGTTAGAGGGACATGATCTATCCCAAGGGTGGCATGCTCATTTGTGCTGGGAGTCAGGAAGCCCACCGAAATATTTTATTAGGCATTATTTGCGTAATATACTATTAGGGGCTCGTTAGTTAGGAAGAGGTTTTGTATGAGGATACCGTATTGGCTGTCGCCGATGGAAGCATTGACCTACCCTAATGTGTTTAACCCAGAAAAAAGGGTGATTTATAAAGAATTATTTCATTCAAATGGAGAATTAAAATCTAAATCGCAATTGCAGGAACAGGGTATCCAGGTAGATTGGTGGGCGTATATGCAGCTTTGCAGTTGGTTTATGAAGGAGAGAGTGGTACCAGGGATTACTAGAGAAGCTCAAGGATTCAATAAGATTCTTTTTGGGAAAAGTGAGAAGTTGCTGGCAAAATGTTATTCTTCACTATTGGATATGGATGGGTTAAATGAGTTTACAGAGGGCTTTAGGGTCGCCTGGGAAAGGAATCTGGGTTACCAAATTGATCGTGATAAATGGCGGTCCATTTGGGAGAAAAATGTTAGGCTAACGAAATCTACTGCGTATAAGGAGAATGTTTATAAGATGATGTTTCGTTGGCATCTCCCTCCAGCTAGATTGGGTAAAATGTTTTTGGGTGTGTCCCCAGCGTGTTGGAAGTGTGGAGAAAGAGAGGGCACCTATTACCACCGGTGGTGGATCTGCAGCGAAGCGAGGAAGTATTGGCATCGGCTTCATATATGGTTGAATGAGATTTTAGGACATTCTGTTAAATTGACTCCTGAGACGTTTTTGTTAGGCTTTAAACCAGACAATCTGAATAGATCTGCATGGTATTTGATGTTGCATTTGTTAGGCATATGGTGTTAGCCTACAATGTTGGGTTGAAAATATATTAACCATAATGCTATGTCTTTAAGAAGTTAATTGGCCAATGGGTGTGTAAGTGTTCTCATGGCCATAAGAGGAAGCTAGGAACGTAGCTTCTTTCTCTCTCTGAATTCACTGCTCTCTACTGTTACTGTTTTTGCTCTGCTGTTGGTTTACTACTGTTGTAAGCTGAACTGTGTATTGACCTCTGGACCGGTAAGAAGACTTTGTAGTTTGGATTACTCCTTGGACTGTTGCTATTGTTTATGACCTTGGACTGTTTATTTTTTGACTGTGCATTTTTGTTTTTACACCACCTCAAAGTAAAATACTTTTTGCTTTTAGAACTCAGTGTATTTCTGTGTGTGACTTTTACTGCTCTCAGTGCCCTTCCTTGTCTGTGCAACTTTTTGGTAGCACAAGGAGACCTCTGCACACTAAATTCCTTAACAGCATTGGTTAACAGTGGCATGGATATTATGGGCTCAATATTGGAAGAATTCTGTTAGTCCTCCCGAGGATCTGTTAATCAAGAAATTTATTGATTGTGCGGAATCAGACCGTTTGACCATGCTGTTGAAAAATAAGGGGGATATAGATTATTATTTATCTTGGAGACCGTGGTATGAATGGTTGACAAAAAGGGATGGTTACAGGAAGGATTGATTATACAATGTAACAGCAATTTGTCTAAATCATTAGAATGTTTACTATTATGTTTTGTATTTTTTTTAAAGAATTTTAATAAGCACTGCGATGTATTCTTATGCTGTAGTTGTGGATGATTTCAATAAAATAAAAAATATATTAAAAAAAGGTTGGAAATCACTTCTTTATATCTTTTTTTTCTTTTCCATTTTCCTTTTCTTTCTTTCTTGCACTTTTAGTTTTCTCTTTGGTTTCATTCTTTCTCTTTCATTTTTATTATTTTAAATCAGTTTGTATTTGTTTTTATGTACTTTTTAATTTTTTTTTGAAAAATAAAATTACATTTAAAAAGGGGAGAGCAGTAGCTCAGCTATTAAGGATGGCAATTGTCAGTTGGAAAGTTGACAGCCTGGGTTTGAGATCTGAGCACCATGCGATGGGAGGAGCTCCTGTTACTTGCCAAAGTGCCTGCCAACCTAGCAGTTCAAAAGCATGCAAATGCAAGTAGATAAATAGGTAGATAGATAAATAAATAAATACCACTTTGCGGGGGGGGGGGAAATAACAGTGTTCAGTGCACTTTGGCATATAGTCATGCTGGCTAAATGACCACGCAAGCATCTTTGAACAATGCTGGCTAAGAAATGAAGATGAGTACTGCCCCCAAGAGTTGGACTTAACTGGATGGGGGAAAACTTTACCTTTTTATTATAACATAAATAAACCCATTTTCTGTTTTATAAAACATATACAAACTATTGATGGACAAAAATAAATGTTATCCCGACAGGCGAACACTCTGGATAATATAACCTCTTCTCTGCTAGATCGCTTCTGACTAACAGAATTTAGATGTCCTGCACTTTCTATGCTGACACATTTTAAAAATATTGCAAGAAGAGTTGAAAAGTTCCTCAGTGTTTCACAATTTCCAGATGGCTGAGCCATTTATCATACAGAAGGATTTATTTCCATCAACTGGGTCCAGAGCTCTTGTCATCAAGTATGTTTCCCAGTATGCTACCTCATATTTTATTCAGTATGATTTCAGAAAAGTCCCTCATTTTATTCTAGTCAGCATGTTTTTTTATAAAGTATAGTGTCTCATTTGTCTCTCTTGGATCATCATAAGCAACTAGCACCTTATCCTAGAATGTTGGAATACATGTTAGAATGTATTTTGTATTGTAACAATTATTGAATTAATGAGCCAGTAGATGGCAGTGTTTAGTGTGCCTCTATGCTTATAATCTATGGTTCCTTATGTTTTGAGGGGAGTTTCCTGTGACAATTGAAACCATTAAGCAGCAAGGCTCATGGTGATTGTACACTGTACGATTTATTTTAATCTGTATGGCTACATAACCATCCTCTGCTACCAATATGTATGGCTACATAACCATCCTCTGCTACCAATATGCATGGCTATATAATAATCCTCTGCTACCATTTCTATATAATAAAACAGAATTTCTAATATAAAAATATAGAATCATCAGGCTGGAAGGGACTTTGGGGGTCTTTGCTTCAACCCTCTGCCCAAGGCAGGAGCCCTTATGCCATCCTGGACAAATAATTGTCCAATCTTTTCTTGAAAATTTCTATTGATGGAGCTGTTCCATTGACTAATTATTCTCACTGTCAGGAAATCCCTCTTTATTTCCAGGTTGAGTGTCCCTTTGAGAACTTCTACCCATCACACCTTGTCCTGCTCTCAGGTGTTTTGGAGAATAAATTGACCACCTCTTCCGGGTGACAATCCTTCAAGTATTAAAAGATGATTATACTATGCTGAGCAGAATCTGGATTTTTGAGGGTGAATGCATGCCTCTTCATAGCCAATACCTGAGCACATAGGACCAAGAATACAAATGGCAAGATTTTTTTTTTACAAGAAAGAAAGGGGTTCTACTGGAGAGAATTTTGCTTTATTTTAGCAAGACCAATTTTTCCCTTCCCAGCAAGTCCCATGCTCTCTGCAATGTGTCAGTTGCTGACTAATGCGATATAGAAAATTCATCTGCTCTTCCCCATCTTTTTGTGTGCCATGGAATTAATGAGATACAGCTCGTGGTTGCTTAATCTTCTATAGGAATGGTGACAGGAATGATTACTTAGCTTTATCTAAACTTGATCTATGGTCAATAATATTCCCATTCTTTTTCTTATTCCTACTTGGCCAGGATCTGCATGAAGTTTATTGACATTATCAGAACAAAGGCAGAAGAAGGGCTCTTTTTGCTAAAGCCTTGACTCCAGGCTGAAGGGAAGGAAGGATTCATGACTTGTAAATCTTAGCTGAATTGGCCAAATCTTCTCTCCTTTGTCAGAAATGAAGGGATTCTGAGTCCTTGGATTAGAAAGATGGAAAATTGGTTATGATGTTGCAGTAGGCAATGGAAACTCCATGCTTCATGCTACTTTGTTCTTTCCTTTGAGGAAAGCAGAAAAAAAGAGGAAAACAAAGATATGCCAGCTTTGAAAAGGAGAAAGAAAGACCTGACCTCTAGCCTTAAATACTGAAACAAGGAAGTTGTACCTCAAATGTTAATCCTATTAGAATCCTCATATAATTTTTTACAAACTGGATCCAGGAGTTGGCAAGGAAGAGTTTATATTATTCACTTTTTTTTTACTTCCAAACAGCTGACAAGCTGGATTGTATAAAGCAAAAAAACATGGCACAGTACTTAGAAATATAAATATTTGCATGTTCATAACTACCCTTTCTCCTCCTGTACTTTTCATAGACTCAGGACACTGAAAATTAATTTAGCATTTTTCATAGTTTTCTATGTTCTTTCTCTCTTCCCTTCTTAAAGCTCCTCATCTTTCTTTCTTTCTTTCTTTCTTTCTTTCTTTCTTTCTTTCTTTCTTTCTTTCTTTCTTTCTTTCTTTCTTTCTTTCTTTCTTTCTTCCTTCCTTCCTTCCTTCCTTCCTTCCTTCCTTCCTTCCTTCCTTCCTTTCTTTCTTTCTTTCTTTCTTTCTTTCTTTCTTTCTTTCTTTCTTTCTTTCTTTCTTTCTTTCTTTCTTTCTTTCTTTCTCTCTCTCTCTCTCTCTCTCTCTTTCTTTCTTTCTTTCTTTCTTTCTTTTCCTTCCTTCTTTCCTTCCTTCCTTCCTTCCTTCCTTCCTTCCTTCCTTCCTTCCTTCCTTCCTTCCTTCCTTCCTCTCTCTCTCTTCCCTTTCTTTTTCCCTTTCCCTTTCCCTTAGAGCAAAATAGATCTTCAAAGGGGGTCTTCTGATTTAATGAAGCTTTGATTGAACCCCTTTCATCAAAGGGGACCCTCCAACTGAACCAGAAGTAACAGAGAGCTTCATAACTTTGGAACTGCTTCATGGATTCTATCACTTTTCTGCTGCTTCTGGAGTTGTTACAGACAATGGACAATATTCTACCTCCACTTCTATTTAATGGAGAATCTTGGTGGGATGTTGAGAGTTATGGTGAACTCTTATCATGGACACGAGCAACCAGTTAATTTTATTATTAATAAAACTCTCTGCTTTGAGCTCCATTCATCTTCTCATCTTTTGGCTTCTTTAATGTGGTTAGCCATAGCCTTAGGTTTACTCCTGTGATAACAGAATCTAGACTTCAGACCTGGTTTCTTCAGGACAATTGGAAGTTTGAGTCAACTCTCTGCATTCTGAATATGAACTTAACCAAGGCTAACCCATGTAGTATGTGCTGTTGGATCAAATGTCACTTCTAAGTTTGAATGACACTGACAGGTTTAATTCTTAACAGCAAATGAATGGATGTCTGCCTAACACAGATGCTGGTACAAACATTTACTGTTTTGAAGAACAGAGGGGTGGAAAAGTTAGAAATTACACTTTTTCTGTGCCAACGTTTTTGGGGTGGCATGGAGGACTCTGGCATTGTATCTTGCTGATCTATTCTACTTCTGCTGCCTCTACTAATTAGCCTATATATTGCTAGAATACCACAAGATTAATGCAGCTAGATCCTATCCAGAAGGAGCCTTTGTAATGTGGCCTACCCAGTTTGGTATTTCAGCAGAGACAGAGCTGAGAAGGGGACTAGCTTCTCAACCAGCAATGCTATCTTGCTGGCACCCCAAGGAATTGGAATTCAGTTATTAGTGTCATCAAAATTATTGGAACCCATGTGAGCAAGTCCACTGTTATTCTTCAGCATCATGTAGGGCTGGAATTACAGAAAACATGTGTTGACAATAGTCTTAGTTGTTAGGGGGGGGTTGTTTGTTTTTATTTTTAAGTTTGACTAGAATACTTTCAGCCAAGTAGTACACAACTCAGTCTTTGTAAGTTGCTGTGATATCCTTTCCTTATCCCTACTAATTCAAACTTTAAAAAAAATGGCAGGGCAAATTTTTCAAAATTGAATTGCAGGATAACATTTGCAGGAGGAGGAGGAGGAGGAGGAGGAGGAGGAGGAGGAGGAGGAGGAGGAGGAGGAGAATAACTTTTTATACATTGCCAGAATTTGCAACATTAGGAACTTTTATAGAATTGTACCACTCCATTCTGGAACCATTTATCTCAATTAGTTGCAGTTCCAACTCCTATTTTGTAATAACAATAAAGCATTTCAGATGTTATGTGTTTGTATCAAGCTTCCCAGTATAAGGCTGCTGGAAGGAAGTTATAGGAAGTGACATTCAATATAGCCCAAAAGTCCTGAATTAGAAGTATCTGTTTTGGGGGTGGGATATCTTTATATAGAAAACTACATCCAAAATTTTGACTTATCTTCTTCCTAAAGAGTGGAAGAATCACTGGATCCTGTATATGCACCCATGTGTTTGATACTGTGGATTTTGAGCTAGCTTGCAGGCAAATAAATACAAAGCCCAGAACAATGTTTCTTACTCTATTTCTGACATACAAATTCCTATCTGTCCTTTCCAAAGATTAAATTGCTTTGGTGGCAGTGAAGTGCATCTAGACTGGAGGCTCAAAATACAGGTTGAGAATTACTGTTCAAATGTTACTGTCCCAAATGTTGCCAATTCACTCTTATGGCAAGCATTCTTCCTTTCATTGAGTTCTTTGACATTTGATTTTGCAAAGCCTGCAATTGAAAACTCTACCTTTTTTACTCACTGCCAAAGCCTGAAGCTGCACAGATTAATGCTGAATTATTTTTAGTATATATTTAAGTTTATTCATGCTGAAAGGTGGTACTTATCTTTTGTAATTTTAGAGCAGTACTTTGAATAAAAACCTTAATATTGTTCTACTTTGAACACCATGTGACAGACATGTGGGAGAAGCTTTTAATCTATTCTAGGATGTCCAAAGGTATGTACATGTGAGAATATGTTTGTTTGAACCATATTTATCAATTCAGATATCCCATTTAGGCTCCACACCACATTTTCTTCTGCAGATGGGAAGCTCTGCAAACCACTGAGTTTAGTTCAGGTTATTTGACTATGTAGGGTTTGGTAGCTGTTTGAGCTCTTCAACATTAATCCCAGTTGGGTTGCTTTCAGAAGACTCAAAGTCTTTCTAGCAGTGGAAGAAAATATACAACACTGTTGGGATTAGCAAGCTGTAACTGGTTATTGGAGAAGAGAAGCTTCCTCTGAGTGTTTGTGTATTTGTGTGTATGTGCATGTGTGAGAGAGAGAGACTGGAGAAATTAGATAAACTATGAATCTCAGTATGGTTCCAGTCTGTGCATGGGCAAGAGAGAAAGATACTGATTATTAATATATGAAAAGATATAAGTAAGCTTTCCTTTATATGTATTGGATTATTGCACAATGCTAAGTTTCTATAGAAATTCTCAGTCATCCAAGTCATAATTGTCTCAAAGGCACTTTTTCAAAAGGAAACTGGACTGTTTTTTCGAAGAAGGAGGAGAAGGAGGAGGAGAAGGAGAAGAAGAAGAAGAAGAAGAAGAAGAAGAAGAAGAAGAAGAAGAAGAAGAAGAAGAAGAAGAAGAAGAAGAAGAATAAGGAGGAGGAGGAGGAGGAGGAGGAGGAGGAGGAGAAGAAGAAGAAGAAGAAGAAGAAGAAGAAGAAGAAGAAGAAGAAGAAGAAGAAGAAGAAGAAGAAGAAGAAGAAGACGTAGTTTTGCTTCTCATCCAAAAAGCTTCATCAGTTCTGGGCAGATGGTAGGGTCGATGAAAGGATTCGTTCTGACAGGATGGGAGAGGGGTTGGAAGGATCATATTTCTTTGCAGTCATCTGGTCACTAGCACTCTCCTTGAGAGCTTTTGAAGCTACTTGGGGTTTATCTGTGTTCTCAGGGTGCTAACAACCAGAGACTACAAACCCCCTCCCCCATCTTGTCAGTACTAATCCTTCCATCGCCCCCAGCATCCTGTCAGAACTGATGAATCTTTTTGGTTCAAGGAAAAAAATAACAGTCCAGTTGCCTTTTGAAAAAGCACCTTTGAGATAATGATAAGTTGTGTTCTTGTTCAAGAATTGGGACGAGAATCTACTTGGGTATGATTTTTTTTTATTAGAGTGGTGAGGGTTTCCGATTCCCAGTTAAAAACAAACAAACAAAAAGAAATTCTTCTTCCAAACATAGCTGTCATTCAGCAATACCACCAAAAGGTACAGTATATGCCGTAATAAAGACTGCATGTTGAGTTTCCGGCAGTCTTCCTCAGAAGTGGGACACAAAAAAGTAGGAGGAGGGAAAAAAATATGCAGGAAATTCCGGAGACCAAAACAAAGATGAGAATTTTAGCCAGGAAGCTTGCAGACTGAATACATTAGCCGACACAGCTTACCTGGTTTTGTTTTTGTTTTGATTGCAGTGTAGTTATCTTTTGACAATAGCAGCAAATATAGAAAATTTAAGAAACAGAATGTTTATAGAGGAGTAGGAACATAACCTTGAGGAACAAATGCCAGGATGGTTACACAAACAGCAGCATACCCATGAAAGAAAGGAGTGGGTGAGAAAGAACCTCAGGATTGGCCTGCCTTGATTCACTTTGGGGAAGTGGAGGCACAGGGTAGGGAAGAAACAGTCAGCTTTCAAGATTCAATTGTTTATACTATGCAGTGATGATAGGAACTCGCAGTAGTTTCAAAAGTTTCAAAAGTTAATCTATAAAATATAAATACTGTCTTTTATGTCTGGATCTGGCATAAAAATTGACATTTTCCCTGTCTTCAGTCATCAGGAATTACCAATAACAGCATGGATGAGCAGGTTTCAATAGCAAATAAACTGTCATTAGGAAACAGATACATTAATAGTGATAAGGTTAGAAAACAGACGATTATAAGCCAGATAAAGTTTATGCTGGCTATGTTTCTTTTCTTTATCCCAAATCAATTAATGCTAGCCTGTTATTGTTTTTAATATTTCAGCCGTGTTCGCTTAAATGACAGAGTTGCTCTGATTCTTATCATTTATAACTAGCTAAGACTCCATCCAGTGTTTTTCTGCTGATTCAATAGCCTTTCAATTTACTCCACAAAGATAATGAAATGGCTAAATGATAAAAAAACAACTCATTTATTTTAGGGCACAGACTGGTGGCAGATGGCATTTCTTGTCGTGCAGAGAAGTCCAGGTAAGCACCGAACTTGCTTTCTCCTGAATTGCAAATGAAGATATAAAAATACACATTTTATAGTCATTTCAGTCCCTTTGAAAAAAAGTGCTGCAGTTAGTATAAGCAGCATGATACCTCTCTGTCATTTTCTTCAATGTGCCAAATAATTTGTTTTGAATGGAGACAGAAAAATGTTAACAGAACAATGTGTACCAGCTTCAATAGAATTTAAACAGAGATAGGAAAATTCTGGAAATATTCTATCAATACATGGTATATGTTTGAATACGTGATAAATACTATATATATAATACACACACACACACAAACCTAATAACTCTTTATATATACTATAAATCCAATGTAAAGCTCTATATCCTGGACAGAAATATACTGTATATATAGGGAAAAAAGATAAAACATTAGGAGTACAATTTTCTGCACGTCTAGTTAATAATGAGGTTTCTTCAAGGAAAGTGGATATTGGATTCCTGTTTTAATTACGGCAGTTCTATTTCTTAAATCACAGCTTTCCCTTTAACTTCTGTCTCCTATTCCTCTTCTGTGCTTTGGGGAGGAATGTAAATTCTGCTGAAGATAAACCATTTCTCCCACACCATTGAGAACAATAAACAAGAAAAAATATATATATTAAACTAGTTGCCCACTGTGTTTGCTTCTGTAAGGAACAAAGTTGTAATTCCATTAATTATCTTTAGCCAAGCACACCAGCCTTAGTTGTGCATGAATAATTGGGCTCCCTATTCAAAAAGCTCAGCTTTGCACAAAGCGACTGAAAGACCGTACCCATTGGAAACAGCAGGAGAATGACACTGGGATACTTGGAACCCTGCCAATATGGAAAAATTTCTTCTGCACAGTTTCAGCTGTTCAGCTATGTATATAATATAGGGAAGTTGAAAACACACTGTGCTAGCTTAAGCACTTTTGCTGACGGACAATCTTGATGTGAAAAGTATATGTGACTTTTGGAGGAGCTGAAAGATATTGAGCATTCCTAGAGTGCCAACATGTTGGAGGCTGAAACATGCAAGTGTGAGAATTCCTAATAGTGAGGATTTGGCCAAAGAAAGGACAATGAAACAGGTGTTATAATTATATAAGATAGTAGAGCTATTTATGGGAGAAAAGTGATAGAGGCAGGCAACATTCAGCAGCTATACCTAGCTCTATCCTATCAAGAGAAGAGTCCAAAGAGTATCTGCTTTGTGTATCTGTGTCTGGGAAGAAAAGACAGAAGGAAGTGACCTCAGATTAGCAATGTCTTAGACCTGAGTGGTCCTAGAAACCATTTCACGGGTCCACAAAGTGAAAATTATTTGCCAACCTAAGTTGAAAAATAATATAATATTAAAATCCCATCAAACAATCTTGAGAAATGATAGTGGTAGTAAATGTTTCACTTTTAAATTTTAATGTGGTAAATATAACCCATACAAACAAAAGCTCTATGGAGGCCCTGCATACTTTTTAAAAGTGGGAAGAATTCTTGAGAGGGGAAAAAAAAACATTTAAAAGACATGGTGTTTGACAAAGAGCAGAGAGAGCTATAGCTACAGAATTAAATTCTTAATTTTCAATAGTAGCTACATCCTACTGTTGGAACAGCTGCTGGGCGCTGCTTTTCGTGACGCCGAGCCCCCCCCAACCAGCGGTCTGCTGATTTGAACGAGCAGCGCTGAGAATTTCCTGCCGACCTGCTGAGCTCCGTTATGGCGCCGAGCACTATTACAGCACCGGGAAGCCCGGGATGCCTTGCCTGTCTTCCTTCCTCTGCTTGCTCGTCGTGGATACCCTCTGTTGTTGGAGGGGCAGCGGCGATGATCCCACCGGACGGAGATTCTTCTACTACCATTGGCTGGCTGGCACCGTTTTCTGCGGTGCGGAGCCTCCTCTCCTCCCGGATGGTGGTTGCAGACTGTGGGCCTGGTCATCGGCCTCGGCGGACATGCTAGCGAACTTTTTTTATTCAATATAGCTGCTGGGACTACCTCTTTCCTCCGTTGGAGATGGTTTGGACTGGCGGACGGGCATTGACTGACGGTGCTGATTGGCGGTGTGAGGATCAACAGAGGCTTGGCCTCCCTGTCCTTTATTTTTTTGCTGCCAGGCAGGCGTTATGACTGGCTCCGTACCGGATGGGAATTAAGATCTCCCTATTGATATTCCAATGTGGACGGGACCGAACCGTGGTGGGAGGACGGTTTTGGACTGGTCAGCGTCCGCCTCACTGGTGTGAGAGACCAGTTGGGGTGGGCCTGGCTCAGGATCCCCCTTTTTCTCTCTCTGCTCCAGTCAGATGCCTCAGCCGGAGTGAGAGGACGGCTGAGGTTGTCTTTTGGATTTTCATCTCAGGTGAGAGCTGAGATGGCTTTGCAGATTGAGAGATACGCCCACTGGACTTTTTCTTTTTCCATCTATGTACCATCAACGAGCGATCCTCTGGATATATTTGTAACATCGGCCCTGAGAGACTATTCGAGCGCAATATGATCTATCGTTATTCCGAAGCGGATTTGTATGCCCTTAGGGCGGTTCCTGCCTCATGGGCGCGACCTGTCGCCTGTTTCCATACTCCCCTTAATGACGGGTCCAAGCTTTGGGACTCCGAGAGGTGGTTGGGCTTGGACAGGGGCCTCGAGTTAAGACGCGCTAAGAGGCCCCTGATAAGATTCTTAGCCGGTTATTTTAAGAGGTTAGGGAGGGGGAGGAAGGGGAGGGTGGGGAAGGAATCTGTAACCGGCACTCAGTCTGGACCTGTTAGAGGTCCCGACGGGATGGGGTCGGGGGAGGTGGCTGCTGGCGCTGGGAATGTTGGGGTGGGGCGTCGAATCCCCACGGCGATAGGGTATGGCAGCAGGTGTTTGCGCGGAGGGCCATATCAACATCTGGGATCGTGCCCCCGCTATCTCCGAGCGGTGGCGCGCTCCGACCCTCCGGTTAGCACCCTCCTACCCGGGGATGAGGGTGATCAGGCCCCTGAGCTCAGGTTGGTCTATTTTAACGCTAGATCCGTAGTTAACAAAGCTCCCCTCATCCGTGATCTGATCGAGGAGGAATGTGCGGATCTAGCGTGCATCACGGAAACTTGGTTGGGTTCGGAGGGAGGGGTGCCTCTCACCGAGTTATGCCCGCCAGGTTTCCGGGTGCTGCACCAGCCACGGGCTCAGGGCAGGGGTGGTGGGGTGGCAGTGGTTATTCGGGAGACTTTGTGTCCCCGGGAGGCCACCATTGTCCAGATGGCCGGGAGTGAATCCCTCCTCTTGAGATGTGGTCCTCGGGTTCAGTTGGGCTTGTTGCTCACATACCTGGCGCCCAGCTGTGTGGCAACAGCCCTGCCTGAGCTGCTCGACTCCCTCTCAGGGTTGGCGGTGGAGTTCCCCAGGCTTATTGTCCTGGGTGACTTCAACCTGCCATCACTGGGGGGGTCGTCGGAGTTAGCTCGGGAGTTCATGGCTTCCATGACAGCCATGGGCCTGACCCAGGTTATTGAGGGCCCTACTCACGAGGGGGATCATACTCTCGACCTGGTGTTCCTGTCTGGACAGTGGTTGGATGATCTGGGAGGGGGTTCTCCGTCCATCACCCCTCTGTCATGGTCAGATCATCACCTCCTGAGGCTGGTTTTCCGTCATGCCATCCCCCGCCGCTGGGCGGCGGAACCGACCAGGTGGTTCCGCCCCAGGCGCCTAATGGACCCGGATCGGTTCCAGAGGGCGCTTGGGCCGATACCTATCACCCTTACCCACAGCCCAGTCGATGCTCTGGTGGAGGCCTGGGAAACGGCTGCCACCAGGGCACTCGACTGTGTTGTACCCATGCGACCTCTGACTCGGCGCAGATCCCGTTGGGCTCCATGGTTCTCTGTGGAGCTCCGGGAGATGAAGCGTCGGAGACGAGGTCTAGAGAGCGGTTGGAGATCCAGCCGATCCGAATCCGACCGATTGCAGTTAAGAACCTTCATAAGGTCTTATCTTGCGGCGATAAGGACGGCGAAGTCTAACTACTTTGCCGCCCTTGTCGCGTCCGCAGATAATCGCCCGGCCGCCCTGTTTAGGGTGACTCGCTCCCTCCTTAACCAGGAGGTGAGGGAGGATCCCTTGCAGGGACGAGCCGAGGAGTTTAGTCATCATCTGACGGACAAAATCGCTCGGATCCGGACCGGCTTGGACTCTGACTGGGCAGAGTCTGATGTGGAGGAATCAGGCGGTCTTGAGCACGTTATCTGGACTGAGTTCGACCCTGTTTCCCCTGATGATGTGGACAGGATCATGGGGAGACTGAGCTCCACCACCTGTTTGTTGGATCCGTGCCCCTCCTGGCTTGCTTATGCGGCTCGGGAGGGAACACGAGGCTGGTTCCATGCAGTGATAACTGCTTCTTTGAAGGAGGGTGTCTTCCCTGCCGCCTTGAAGGAGGCGGTGGTGAGACCCCTCCTCAAGAAGCCTGCTTTGGACCCGGCTGTTTTAAACAACTATCGTCCAGTCTCCAACCTTCGCTTCCTGGCGAAGGTTGTTGAGAGTGTGGTGGCGCATCAGCTCCCTCTGTTCCTGGAGGAAACTGATTATCTGGACCTGTACCAATCGGGCTTCAGGCCCGGACACAGCACGGAGACGGCATTGGTCGCGCTGGTGAATGATCTCTGGAGGGCTAGGGACAGGGGTTGCTCCTCTGTCCTGGTCCTATTAGATCTCTCAGCGGCTTTCGATACCATCGACCATGGTATCCTGCTGCGGCGTCTCAGGGGGTTGGGAGTGGGAGGCACCGTCCTACGGTGGTTCTCCTCCTACCTCCAGGGCCGCTCGCAGTCGGTGTTGACAGGAGGGCAGAGATCCGCCCCGAGGTCTCTCATTTGTGGAGTCCCTCAGGGGTCGGTTCTCTCGCCCCTCCTGTTCAACATCTACATGAAGCCGCTGGGCGAGATCATTCGTGGTTTTGGGGTGGGGTATCACCAGTACGCTGATGATACCCAACTTTTTCTTTCCACCCCGAACCAACCCAGTGATGCCCTCTCCGTGATGTCCCGGTGCCTGGAGGCGGTCCAGGTCTGGATGGGGAGAAACAGGCTTCGTCTCAATCCCGCCAAGACTGAGTGGCTGTGCATATCGGCGTCTCGGGTTAACCAAGTTATTCCACCTCTAATGATGGGGGGTGAGGTGTTACCCCCCGTTGATAGGGCTCGCAACTTGGGCGTCCTCCTGGATTCACGGCTCAATTTTGAAGATCACATAGGAGCCGTGACCAGGGGGGCTTTTGCACAGGTTCGCCTGGTGCGCCAGTTGCGTCCCTATCTGGACCGAGACGCCCTACGCACAGTCACTCATGCGCTTGTGACCTCCCGTTTGGACTACTGTAACGCTCTCTACATGGGGCTGCCCTTGAAGACCACTCGGAGGCTTCAACTGGTGCAGAATGCGGCCGCGCGAGTTGTAATGGGGGTTTCCCGATACTCCCATGTAACACCTCTACTCCGCGAGCTGCATTGGCTTCCGGTTGCCCTCCGGGTGAAATTCAAGGTGCTGGTTATCACCTATAAAGCCCTACATGGCCTGGGTCCGGGTTATTTGAGGGAACACCTGCTGCCGGCATCAAACGCCCTTCGCCCAGTGCGCTCCCACAGGGAGGGTCTGCTCAGGGTTCCGCCGGTGAGAGATTGCCGGCGGGTGACACCCAGGGATAGGGCCTTCTCAGTGGGAGCGCCTGCCCTCTGGAACCAGCTGCCAGTAGAGCTGAGAACTGCCCCCGACCTTCGATCATTCCGCCGGGGCCTGAAGACCTGGCTCTTTGAGCTCTCGGGCCCAGACTGAGGAGGAATTTTTAATTTGGGGTTCTTTTTAACTGACTACAGGGTTAATTTAATATTTTTAATTTGGTTCTTAATTTTTGTATTTTGGATTTTTAATTCCCTGTAAACCGCCCTGAGTCCTCAGGGAATAGGGCGGTATATAAATATAACTAAATAAATAAATAAATAAAAATACTGCCCCCTTCTGGTCAGTAGATCATGAAACGCAGAAGAGTCCTCACTGTTATATTCGAACCTCCAACACAAAAGACAAAGGGGCCTGATGCTGCAAATATAATATTTTATCTATTTGATTTATATACCACCTGACGAATTGTCCTCCCCAGCAAATACAAAATTTTGTTTATTTATTCATTTATTTAAAAACAGCTTGCATAATTTTGTAAACTCGGCATTTGAGAATCAAAACATTCAGAATAATAAAACCAGCAAAACAACGAAATTGTCCAGCAATAAAGAAAGAAGTCGTGCCACAACCAATTATTTCCCAATTGCTCTCTACAAGGTTTCCCAGAAGGCTAATCAAACTTAAAAAAGGCTATTCCATTATAATGGGTCCATCAGACTCCACCTCCCCTTAATTCATGAAAGCTGGAAACCATGACTCTACCTGATAATATGGAGAATTCCAGTTGGAGAAGAAAGTTCTGAAGTTCCCTGGAAGCCCAGCTATATAGAGATTTATAGGACTTTGAATTATCTCTGGAAACAATTGGAAACTTCTGAAATATGATTTTGATGGCTGTCAAACACCAACAGATGGGCCACCAGTTTTTGTGTTTAGCGTACTTCCAAGTGATTTTCAAAGGCAATCCAGCAGAGGGTGGATTGCAATAATCCAGGTATGTAGTGACAACAGTGTGAGTTACCACTGCAAGCTCCTCCTGCTCCAAGCTTAGACTACAACTGGTGCACTAGCTAAAAGTTGATAAAGAGCCCTGGGCACGGTCTCTAGCGGTAAGTATGAGTCCAACATGACCCTGAAGTCAGGGCTATGCTTTCCAGGCCAGTGCCTTCTATTCCAGAATTAGTACTAGTGTTGACAGACCACCTCTAAGTATTAAGAGTGCTTCTGTCTTGGTAGGATTCAGCTTTAGCCTGTTATGTCCTGTTCAGACCTTCTTACTAGTTTATATATTCAAACAAGTACTGTACTCCATATGTATTCCAGGTCTGAACAGATTATTTAAAACAAAAAACAAAACTTCTCCCTTGTGATAATAGAAGCACCTCTTTTGATCTACACTTAGGTATCAAAAGTCAGCAGTACCTTACAGACTCCTAAGTTCATGCACATTGGTGCATGCCTTGGTGGAGCAGTGGGCTGATGCCTCCTTAAGTAACACCAGCTGCCTGCAATTAGTGCAGGTTCGCATCCCACCAGGCTCAAGATTGACTCAGCCTTCCATCCTTCCGAGGTAGGTAAAATGAGGACCCAGATTGTTGGGGGCAATAAGCTGACTTTGTAATAATGCCGCTTGGGGGTGTGTGTGAAAGCCCTAATAAGCAGGCGTATACATAGAATGAAGGCTACTGCTAAGCTTGTAAGCCGCCCTGAGTCTTCGGAGAAGGGCGGGATATAAATGGAATTAAAATAAAATAAATAAATAAATAAATTTCCTTGCCTCACCAGCCATCTAGCAGAAGTGTCTTCTGTGCACCAACAAGCACATCCAGAACACTTTGTGAAGGCAAAGCATTCAGTCATATGATCCTTGATTCCTCTCTGTGGAACCAGGAAAAACTTTCAGTCTTTGTTGTTGCTCAGACTTTAGCTAACTGGGCATGCTTCATCTGAACATGGTTTGGCAAACACTGGCTGGCAAACTGTACTCAACAAGTAGTCTTCAATGGCACCACATCCACATGGAGAGAAGTAAGCAGCGGGGTACCACAAGGTTCTGCCTTATGCTCAGTACTCATCAATATCTTCATAAATGACTTAGATGAGGGAATTGAAAGAAAACTCATCAAATTTGCAGATGACACCAAACTGACAGAAGCAGCCAACACCCCAGAAGACAAATTCAGGATCCAAAAAGATCTTGACAAACTTCTGAATAAACAAACTGTCTAGAATAGAATAGAATAGAATATTTTTTTATTTTTATTTTTATTACATTTATATCCCGCCCTTCTCCGAAGACTCAGGACGGCTTACAAGCTTAGCAGTAGCCTTCATTCTATGTATATGCCTGCTTATTAGGGCTTTCACACACACCCCAAGCGGCATTATTACAAAGTCAGCTTCTTGCCCCCAACAATCTGGGGCAATAGAATAGAATAGAATAGAATAGAATAGAATAGAATAGAATAGAATAGAATAGAATAGAATAGAATAATAGAATAGAATAGAATAGAATAGAATAGAATAGAATAGAATAGAATAGAATAGAATAGAATAGAATAGAATAGAGCTGGAAGGGACCTTGGAGGTCTTCTAGTCCAGCCCCCTGCTCAGGCAGGAAACCCTATACCATTTCAGAGAAATGGCTGTCCAGTCTCTTCTTAAAAACCTCCTGTGTTGGAGGATCCACAACTTCTGGAGGCAAGTTGTTCCACTGATTAGTTGTTCTAACTGTCATGAAATTTCTTCTAAGTTCTAGGTTGGTTCTCTAGAAAGCTTCCAGCTTCTCTCGAAACTCAGCAAAGGTGAAGACTGAGCAGTAAAAGAAAACTGACATCCATTTTCTCTGGTTTATGTAGAGATGCAGATGGAGATTGTTTATGTTTAAAGGAAACCAATGTAAGTTGGGCAGGATATTTTTTCTTTGACAATATTGAACTTTACAGTACATACTAATGCATCTGTCTTTCTAGGCAAAGAGGGATATTTATTCTAGGGCCTTTTAAAGACTCTGGAGGAAGAATAGTCATTGGAACAATTACTGCACTGACAGATTTGCTTTTGTCATATGCTAGAAACCCCACAGATGAATCATATTAAATATTTGCAGCAGCCAAGTTAAAATAACACTTTCTACATTCAAAACAACCTGAATACTCTTTAAAATGTATTCAGCAAAAATATTGGGAATCCAGAGTGAATGTTTCAGAAACTTTCAATCTGTACTCTAGAAAGAGTACAGAGAAGAGCAACAAAAATGATTGGGGGACTGGAGGCTAAAACATATAGGGAACGGTTGCTGGAATTGGGTATGTGTAGTTTAACAAAGAGAAGTGTGAGGGGTGACATGATAGCAGTGTTCCAATATCTCAGGGGCTGCCACAAAGAAGAGGGAGTCAAGCTATTCTCCAAAGCACCTGAAAGCAGGACAAGAAGCAATGGATGGAAACTAGTCAAGGAGAGAAGCAACCTAGAACTAAGGAGAAACTTCCTGACAGTTAGAACAATTAACCAGTGGAACAACCTGCCTCCAGAAGTGGTGACTGCTCCAACACTGGAAGTTTTTAAGAAGAGACTGGCCAGCCATTTGCCTGAAATTGTATAGGGTTTCCTGCCTGAGCAGGGGGTTGGACTAGATGACCTCCAAGGTCTCTTCCAACTTATTATTATTATCTCTGGTTCTTGGCAATTCTATGGACACTCTCTCTCCAAATTTTTGACCTTGTAGAGCTTTTCCCCCCAGTTGTTTTATGTTTTAATTGGTGTCAGCTTTGATGGTGTCTAGCCACCTGCTTTTTTGGTAGCCTTGTTTCCTTTTACTGCTGACCATTCCAAACATAACTGCCTTTTCCAGTGAGCTGGGTTGCATGGCTGAAATAAGTAAGGTTGAATTTTGTGTTTTTTACCTTCCAGCAATATGTCTGGTTTTATACACTCCGGTACTTGCTTGTTTGTCACTTTTATTGTCCAAGGAATACCCAGGAGACTTCTCCAACACCACAGCCTGAACAGATTGATTTTCCTTCTGTCTAGTTTTTTCATGGTCCAACTTTCACCGCCATGGAAAGCTATGGGAAACACAATAGTGCAAACTAATCTGCATTTTGTTGCCAGGCTGATCTCTTTGCTTTTCCATATGCAATTCATGCTCATCAAAATTGTGCAACCCATTACAATTTCATGCTTTGTTTTGGGGCTGCATTCACTATTTTGATCAATCTGCAATCTGAATTCTTGCACACATTCAAACTCTTCACCATCAACTTCAACATTACCATTCCTTGCAGTGATCATGAACTTGGTCTTTTGATGTTCAGGAAAAGTCAAATTTCTCATTTTCTTCTTTAATCTTTTTGATCAGATGTTTCAGGCCTCCTTTGGTTTCTGACAATAGAGTTGTATTCTTAGCATATTGAAGATTGCTAATGTTTCTTCATCCAATCTTTACTCTGTTTTTTGATCTATCAAAGTTCCAGCCTCCTCATGATCACTTCAACATATACATTGAATAAGAAAGGTGAAAGAATGCATCTTGCCACACTCCCTTCTCTATACTGAACCAATCACAGCCTCCATATAGCATTTTATACAGTGGTTTTCTGATTTGTGTACAGTGACTGTACCAACTTGATGTGTTGGCACCCCCTGGCCTTCTAGAGCGGAGGTCCCCAACCTCTTGGGCACCAGGGACCAGTTCTGTGGAGAGAGGTTTTTCCACAGACTGGAGAGTGTGTGGTTTTGTGTGCTGCCTGCATCCCACAGATGGGGCTTTGCTTGTTTGTGCAGACCGGTTGCTGGCATGCCGCGGCCCGGTGCCGGTCCATGGACTGGGGGTTGGGGACCCCTTTTCTAGGGCTCTCCATAGGTTGTCACAATCAACACAATCAAAGGCTTTCTTGTAGTCAATAAAGCAGATGTAGATGTTTTTTTTCCAATATTTTGAGATTTTTCTATGACTCAGTATAGATTTGCAATATGGTCATGAGTGCTACAACCCCTTCTGAAGCCAGCTTGAAAATCTGGCAATTTCCTTTTGATGGTTGGCTCCAGATATTGTTCTATGATCTTTGGGCATATCATTTAAAAAAAAACACACACACACACACACAACAAAACAATGTCTGACATGCAGACTAATGATGAATCTATTAACCAATAGTGTTATTATTTTTATACTCCATTTTATCAAAGACTTTTGCAACTGAACAGCAAATTATTAATTTTCAGGGTCATATTGAAATGGAAGAAATTTTCCAAGAATTATTTTAAAAGAAAACAAGCACCAAAAATATTTGTGTGGAGCTTGATATTACTGTTGTAATTGTGGAACAGCTAATCTAATTTCATTAGCTACTGCAAAAGCTTTTGATTTGGTCCAGTTTGAATTTACAAAATGAGTTTTAAGAAGATAGGTTTTCCATTATCTTTTGTTCACTGGATTACAATTTGGCTAGAGTTATTACCAATAGCTTTATGTCTCAAACTTTGAAATTAACATCATGGTACATAAAGTTATCCTGGATCCCCTTTAATTTTTTTTTAATTTGGTTCTCAAACCATTGGCTTTGTCTATTACATTCTCAAATTATTAAAGAGGTGGTTGCACTTGACTTTGAATACACATTGTTCTTATATGATGATGGTATTATAGCTCTCCTTGGCAATGATGTAATGTCATTTTTAAAGCTTCTACAGCAATATGGTTTATATGCTAGCTATATTATTAATTGTATACTAATATGCTAAGTGGAATTAGTTTACTTTGCTACCATTGACAGGTACTGGATCTATTGATTATTGCAGGCAATTAGGATTTACAGTTTATAAAGATTGCATCTATAAGATACTTGGGTTTACATCTTTCCTTAAGTTTATCATAGTATGTTGAATTAAATACTGTATGTATAGATTTATTTTTAATGGATGTAAATTGATGTTCAAAATTCCTATTAAATCTTTGGGGAAAACTTAATGTTATCAAAATGAATGTTACATTAAGATTAATGTGCATTTTAAGAGGGAATCCAACATTGATTCAGATTAAGTATTTTATTCCAATAGATAAATAAAAAATAATAATTCTAACAGGTTAAAGCTCCTGAAATACCTTTGGCTAAATTGCAGATATCTTATGAGGATGACAGCTTTTACCTATTTTATATATATATATATATCTTATTATAATTAATATGATTAACTTATAGATGTTTAATGATGTCATAGGCCTTTTATTATGACTATTTTCTTTTCTGATGGGCCTCTTTAGAAATAGGCAGGTGAAGAGTCTAGATATATAAAACAGGGATTGTTCTTTCCTGCTTTGAAAACTCCTAGGCATATTTGGATATTAATGGATAAGAGTTTATAATTTGATTCTGAATCATTGGTGGACTTGATGTTTTAGTACAAATCAAACTTGGAAAGTGGGAAAGATGTTTTATAGGAGTGTTCGCACTTATTAAGGGATTAATACTATAAATCAGTTGGTTTGCAGTAATTGTTTTAAAGAGTCGGGTTTTGACTTTGACCTACCTTCAATATATGTTTGGCAATAAAACTGAATAAAAACTGAAAAATGTATAAATAGTCCACAACTGGGGCCAGCAATTCAGTCATTAAGCAAAGCAGTTGCTAAGTGAAACCATGACTGTGCTTATGATCTTAGTTCAGCTTTCCTTTGCTGAAAGTCATAAATGCAAGAACTGATCACAAAGCTCCTATTTCATCACCATTTTCAACAGTTGTTAAGTGAGGCAGTTGCTAAACTACTTGCATTAAAGAAATAGAAATGGATACTTTAGCATCCTCCAGGAAACTGACATTTTAGCTTCCTTAAGAGATGCTGTGCTTGAATGAGAACCAAGAATTCAGTCTTATGAGGTATTAAATGAAAATTAGTGTTAGCTATTTATTTGATCTATTGACAGGAAGAATTCAAATGTTCAATTCTGAAAAGTCAATGGATCCAAGTATTAAAAAATATGGAAAATTGTTACGATTTACAAATGAAACTAATTCAACAGAATATTCTACTTTGGGTCTACTACAGAAGTCCCCAACCTTTTGGGCACCAGGGACCAGTTACATGGAGAGACGTTTTACCACAGACCGGAAGTTTTGTGTGCTGCCTGCATCTCATGGATGGGGCTTTGCTTGTTTGTCCGGACTGGTTGCTGGCATGCTGCGGCCTGGTAACAGTCCATGGACCAGGGGTTGGGGACCCCTGGTCTACTAGACCTCCAAAGAATCTTTAATATGGGATTGGCATTAAACTTTTTACATTGGTAGTGTAAGAAATTTGAAGTTTCTTTAACTCACATGATTACATTGCTTCTTTTATAGCTTTGTTTTCATTTCCAATGAGTATGTATGATAATATAATTTTGGGAAGAAATATTATAGTTAAGGGATCTGATGTGATACTGAATTGTATTCCTAAAATACAGAACTTGTCATCTTATGAAAAGACTTCAGTTCATTTAAACACTGTAATATATTTAGCTTTTTTTTCTCCTCCATATTACCACTATTCAATGTGCACTTTTTCATTTGGTATTTCATTATTTCAGCAATAAAAATATGCCTTAAAAAGGAAAATGAAGAAGTATATGTGTGGCATATAAATTAAATGGACACAGAAGTATCTTGAAAGCCACACTCAAACAGTACTCATCAGACTGTGATCAGGGAGAAGGTGGTGCCAAAAAGATCAATATTAGGACCTCTTCTTTTCATTGTTTTCTTTGAGATAAGTGTCAGAGGAAATGCTGACCAATTTATAGATATACGAAACTGGTATCCATAGCTAATACCTTTGAAGATAGAAATTAATTAGGTTAGATAAATATGGTAAAAATAACAAAATGAAATTGGAATTGAAGCAAATAAAAAACTCTTCCTTCAAAGGTAAAAATTAGATTCACAAATAAAGAATAGGTTGATAGTAGTAATTGTGAAAAAGATCTTAGAATAATAGTTGATTAGAAGCTGAATGTGAGCCAATAGTGTAAGCTGAGTATAAAAAAAAAGACAATGAAATCTTTTGACTGCATCAACAGAATTGTAGCTTCCAAATACTTGGAAACAATAGTTCCACATTATTCTCTTTGAGTCAGATTCCATTTCCAGTTCTAAGTACAGAATTATTCTGAAAGCTTCAGAGAAACTGGAACAGGTTCAAAGAAGGTCAATGAAGATACCTGGAGCTCTAGAAACAGTTTGAAGGACCTGGGACTGTTTTGACTTGGAAAAAGACAACTGGGGATGGAGGTGGAGAAAAAGCAATATTTATTTACTTATTTATTGCATTTAAATCTCATTGCAATCCAATGACTCTTGTTAGCTTAAATACGTGTAATCTACAGTAATAGTTTTGGCCAATTCTGTTTGGAGTAAGTAGTCTTGCAGAAATGATGAGACCTGTTAAATACCTGAAAAAAAGTCACATAGAGGAGGGTCTAACTGTGGAGATTCTCAGCCATCCAGGTCATGGTTGTCCCAAAGGTGCTTTTTTAAAAAAGCGACTGGACTTTCTTTGTTTTTCCTTGAAGATGTTTCACTTCTCATCCAAGAAGCTTCTTCAGTTCTGACCGGATGGTGGGAAATGGAAGGATTTATATCCCTTGCAGTCATTTGGTTGTTAGCACCCTTTCTGAGAGTTGTTGAGGCTACATTGAGGTTTATCTGTGTCCTCAGGTGTACGGTGCAAGTGTGCAAGTGGGTGTGGAATGTTTTTGAAACTGCTAAATGGACTGTGTTGTAAAGGTTGTCTGGTTTTCAAGGGAAAAAAATGAAAGTCCAATTGTCTCTTGAAAAAGTACCTTTGGGACATAGAGGAGGGTCAAAATTTTCTTTTGTTCCAGAATGGAGGGCTCTGTATAATGAATTAAAGTTATAGGGAGATACATTGTAATTGAAAGTTATAAAAAAATAGTATTAGGAATTATTAGCATTTTCACTCCCAAACAGCTATGGTATATTAGGCAGAAAATTTAAGCGGGCCTTAAAGTGATTAACTTGTTGCTTAGGTCAATAACAGAGCATCCATTGCACCATCAGTCTCTCATCTCAGCATTTTATTCATTTATTCATTGAATTTACATTGTCACCCACTTTAAATAAGTGTTATTTTGTAATATATTTATAACAATGTAAAATCAGCAAAAAACATCTGACACAAAGTGAGATTAAACAAAGTAAATATATCAATACAAATGCAATTTGAAATTTTCAATAATACTGATTCACGGGCTCCAACAGACATTCCAACTATCAGGAGGAAGAAAGATGACTTTTATGAAGATAGGCAGGCTCTATTACCAAAGCAATGGGAAAAACCGTATCTTAAATCCAAAACAAGCAAAGAGTGTGCAGATGCGACTTAGATAGACACCTCCCTAATTCACCTGAATATAAGAGGGTGGAGGAGGCACAGTACAATCAAACGTGCAAGATTCAGTTGTTATAGCACAGCCAATCTCAATAAAGCAATTTTAACCTTACTGTGGCATTGATTTCCAGGTCTGGTTTACCTAGTAGAGCTAACAAAGGGCAGGCACAGGAGTTGTAATGCCCACCTAAGATATTCTTGTGGCATCCAGACTGTACTGCTCCACAGATAGCTAGCTGCGACACACTGTTTGCTAGGTCTCTAGGAATCTGTTGGATTGCTGCTATTGTACTAGCCCTCCTGCTGCATAGCAACCTCCCTGCTTAAGCTCCTTGACTCCATGGCCAGTTTTGGTGGAAGAGTTCTTGTTTTTCCTGGAGCAGAATTGGGTCAGCAGTTGATGACACCATGAGCTTTACCCAAATCATTGAGAATCTGAAACATGACGGTGATAGTACTAGTTTAGTTATCTTATCAGAGCAGTGGCAATGTGATCTGAAGTTTGGCAAGGCTTCTATTATTCCACTATCATGGTGAGATCATTCTTTGTTGGCCCTGGAGTTTTCTGGTGCTGCATTGTTTGCAGCGAGGCTACACCTATTCAATTATTCTTCTGCAGGTGACTGATGGGCCCAAAAAGGTGCAAAGGGAGGTTTGAGCCCTATACACCAATGTGTATAGCTTTCTATTACTTGCGAATAGCTTACACTGCACAGTTATTCATGCCTTAATCATCTCCTGGATGGACGATTGCAATGCAGTCCATGTCAGATGCTACACCCCCAAACCTGAATGGATACATCTCTGAGAGGGGAAGATCCCCATCCCTTGCCCAGGCCCAATAAGGTATTGGTAATACGCGCCAGGTCACCACTCATTCACATTGATCATGTCACAGTCTTATTAGAGACTGGTATTCAGAAGCAGCATCTGAAAGGAAGGGCCTTTCAGAGCCTTTCAGACTCTGAAATACCTACAATAGAGGAATGGTTGATGAAGAAATCTGGATTTGCAAAGATGGCAAAATTGACTTGTTAGATTAGGGAAAAGATAATAAGTACATTTGTTAGTGACTGGAAGCCCTTTATGTACCTTTTGCTCAAAACTGGAAAAAAAGAACTTGCGATTTATGAATTTGATGATTACAACAGGTAGAATATGGAAAGAAGGGATGCAATCTCAGACAGAGATAATAAAATATAAATGCATTTATAATTGCTATAAAGAAGTCACTTCTTCATGTTTTCTTTCTTTTTCTGTCTGTTTTCTCATTTCTTTTACATTTACTTATCACTGTACTTTCTTTTTTCTTTAAATTAATATTGTTTTTATTTGCAAAAAAACACTTGTTTATAAAAAAAATAATTAAAGAAAAGAAAGAAAGAAAGCCACAGTCTTTGAAAGTCCAAAAACCAGGAAATGGGATTTAGATCAGGGGGCTGGAATGTTGCAGTTAAAAAACACATTCCATGAAAATTTCTCACCTCTTGCTCTGTATAAATGTTACCTACCCAGAAATCTCATTAGTCCATATATAGAGCTGAAGTTGGAACACTTTGTGTCAGTGCTTCCCAAACTTTTTCCTTCATGACCCAAAACCACTGATTAGAATGTCCCTATTTAAATGTCAAAGGGACGCGGTGGCTCAGTGGGTTAGGATGCTGAGCTTGTCGATCAGAAGGTCGGCAGTTTGGCAGGTCGAATCCCGAGTGCCGCGTAGCAGAGTGAGCGCCTGTTACTCGTCCCAGCTTCTGCCAACCTAGCAGTTCGAAAGCACGTAAAAATGCAAGTAGAAAAATAGGGACCACTACGGTGGGAAGGTAACAGCATTCCATGCGCCTTTGGCATCTAGTCATGCTGGCCACATGACCACGGAGACGTCTTCGGACAAGCGCTGGCTCTTTGGCTTTGAAACGGAGATGAGCACCGGCCCCTAGAGTTGGAAACGACTAGCACGCATGTGCGGGGGAACCTTTACCTTTACCTTTATTTAAATGTCCCTGTTATAATTTGGTAACAGGTTGTTGTTCATGAGCCAAAGAAAAACCTTTTTTTCCAATTTTGGATAATTAGCCGGGTTTGGGAAGCACTGCTTTATATTGTCTTGAATCCAAGAAGTGCTTTGAAGTCATCTAATCAATTCACTGCTCTGAAGCAGGTTGCCCTTTCAGCTTATAGTCTGCCTAGAAGGCTTGGCTCACTTGAAGCTTTGCTGAATCAAAGCATCCCTTTATAGTTTTGCACATTTCTGCATTCTAAGTCAAGGGTAATTATTATCTCGCTTTTAAAAAAATATAACAAGAAAAAAGACCTCTTATAATGTATAATGGTGGGTATATAATGGTGAGCTGAGCTTAAGAACAAATTCTAGGATAATATATGACTTAACCACTTCTCCTCCTCCTCCTCCTCCTCCTCCTCCTCCTCCTCCTCTTCTTCTTCTTCTTCTTCTTCTTCTTCTTCTTCTTCTTCTTCTTCTTCTTCTTCTTCTTCTTCTTCTTCTTCTTCTTCTTCTTCTTCTTCTTCTTCTTCTTCTTCTTCTTCTTCTTCTTCTTCTTCTTCTCTTCCTCCTCCTCCTCCTCCTTTTTTGATGGAAAGGCATATTTATTCCCAGACTGGTTCAGACTCTGACAATGAGATCTTTCTGCAAAACGATTTCAGCTTTCCTATGTTTATGAAATGAATTGCGGAAGAAGATCTAGAGTAAGGTTAGATTTCCACTCCCATAATCACTATTTAGAGTAGACGCCAAGAATCACATTAAAATACTTTCTTTCTTTAAACAAAACATTGGCAGTGGTAAAGTTCTTTTAATTAGTCTTTGCATTTTCAGTTACAAATGTACCCTTTCCATAAATCACTTGAGAAATATTGGTCTCAAAAGCTTCTATGGCTATACATTCTTGGACAGTGCTTAGACTTTTTTATTTTATATTGTTAGAAAAATTCCAAATCACACTGTATTGAGATAAATACACAGGAAATATTCTAAAGAAGCTGCAGATTTCTTTGTAGGTATTATGACATGGATGCAGTATTCTCTTATTTATGCAACAGAGCAAGGTTTCCAATTATTTCAGTTTGAAACACTATTTGTGGAAGAAAGTAACTATAGACCAATATTGTGAATTGAAGATGAAATCTCAGAAATAAAAGAGCCATGTTGCACAAATGGGAACTGAAGCCTTGCAAAAGCTAGAATGACATACTGCCAAAATTACAAATGTTGAATATTTTTAGAAGTCTGGTGGGCAGTATTCAATGCTACTGCAGACAGCTTTTCTGGCTGAAAACCATGTAAAAGGCAGAAACCTTGTGGCTGGTTGTAGGATTATAACACATCTAGCTGAATTTATGATAAACCCTCAACATCCTTTGTAGGGATTGTCCAATATTTGTGGAAAATGTTCAGTAGGAAAAAAAAACCCATCAGAATGTGATAAATTGTTTGGAATGTCACATGTTGGGGAATATGAGCAGCATGCATCAAATTGATTGAACAGAAATAGATGGAAAATGAAGATGATTAACTGAAATATTAGCAAACAAGTAGCTTTGCAACTTTACCGTCCTGAATTTGTCATTGTGAATTCTAAAAATGATAAAGCAGATGCAAACTGAACCCCCAAAAGATAGCTATTTAAGGCTAAGACAAAGAAGGGGTAGATATAAGTACAAGATTTAAATGAAAAAACAATTAGATTGAATTGGCAAAAAACATGTCTTGAAAATTTGTAGGTTTTTGTAATTCCAGTATTTCTGTGGTGAATCTGCATGTAGTTCTAAGGATCTCTCATCCCAGAAATGATATATGACAATATATTTTGTTGGGTTTTCCTTCTATTTGGTAATAGTATTTGATGATACATGAAGACATCCTATTGTTGAAAGAAAAATCATCAGGTCCAGTTCCAAGCTGGGAGTAAATAAAATGGAGGTTAAGATGCTGGAAATAAAATGGAGGCTAAGATGCTAGAAATAAAAATGGAGGCTAAGACGCTGGAAATCAAATGGAAGCTACTTAGAAAGAAGGTTCCAGTTTATTGATGAACAGAACTACCAGCAGCATGTGGTTCTGGGACAGGTGACTAAATGGAATTGAGAGTGGATGGATCTTTATAGAGCTCTGAGACTTTGAAGTGTAAATGTTTCTCCATTGTGTAATGAGGTGGGCTTTTTGGCAATGAGGTGGGCTTTTGTGTCTTTGGTAGTCTGAAGAAGGTGTTGGGTTAATCCTATTATGTCCTAAAGGTCATGTCCTGTTCTTAGATTTTGAGTGAGGGGGAATGTAAATTCTTAATCCCATCAGCTGTGGAGGCTGAAGGCATTTTTCTTATGAATGGTGTGCCCCAAATCTGCATTTCTAAAAGCTGGCTTCCGGAGTTTCTGCTTGGGGCAAGGGCTGCCCTTAAGATTTTTCTCTATTAATCCTTTGGGAAAATATTATTATAATATTTTGCCTTTTTTAACTTTGTTGTTGTTAGCTGCGAAGTCGTGTCCGACCCATCGCAACCCTATGGACAATGTTCCTCCAGGCCTTCCTGTCCTCTACCATCTTCTGGAGTCCATTTAAGCTCACGCCTACTGCTTCAGTGACTCCATCCAGCCACCTCATTCTCTGCCATCCCCTTCTTCTCTTGCCCTCAATCTTTCCCAGCATTAGGCTCTTCTCCAGTGAGTCCTTCCTTCTCATTAGGTGGCCAAAATATTTGAGTTTTAGCTTCAGGATCTGGCCTTCTAAAGAGCAGTCAGGGTTGATCTCCTCTAGGACTGACCGGTTTGATCGCCTTGCAGTCCAAGGGACTCGCAGGAGTCTTCTCCAGCACCATAGCTCAAAGGCCTCAATTCGTTGGCACTCGGCCTTTCTTATGGTTCAACTTTCACTGCTATACATTGCAACTGGGAAGACCATAGCCTTGACTATATGCACTTTTGTTGACAGGGTGATGTCTCTGCTTTTTAGTGTGCTGTCTAGATTTGTCATGGCTTTCCTCCCCAGGAGCAAGCATCTTTTAATTTCTTGGCTACAGTCCCCATCTACAGTGATCTTGGAGCCCAGGAAAATAAAATCTGTCACTACCTCCATTTCTTCCCCATCTATTTGCCAGGAATTGAGATGGCCGGATGCCATGATCTTGATTTTTTTAATGTTAAGTTTCAACCCAAGTTTTGCACTCTCCTTCTTCACCCGCAACAAGAGGCTCTTTAGTTCTTCTTCACTTTTTGCCATTAGAGTGGTATCATCTGCATATCTTAGGTTGTTGATATTTCTTCCGGCAATCTTAATTCCAACTTTTGATTCATCTAGCCCTGCCTTTCTCATGATGTGCACTGCATATAAGTTAAATAGGCAGGGCGACAGTATACAGCCTTGCCAGACTCCTTTCCCAATTTTGAACCAATCAGTGCTTCCGTGTCCAGTTCTCACTGTTGCTTCTTGGCCCACATATAGGTTTCTCAAGAGACAAATAAGATGGTCTGGTACCCCCATCTCTTT
This sequence comes from Vipera berus, assembly GCF_964194415.1. NCBI lineage: Eukaryota > Metazoa > Chordata > Lepidosauria > Squamata > Viperidae > Vipera > Vipera berus. The sequence goes on from NC_138203.1 coordinate 203,095,699, forward strand.
AAGAACTTGCCACAGTTTGTTATGATCCACACAATCAAAGGCTTTAGCATAGTCAATGAAGCAGAAGTAGATGCTTTTCTGGAACTCTCTAATTTTCTCCATGATCCAGCGTATGTTAGCAATTTGATCTCTAGTTCCTCTGCCTCTTCAAAATCCTGCCTGTACTTCTGGTAGTTCTCGATCCACATACTGCTGGAGTCTAGCTTGTAGGATTTTAAGCATAACTTTACTAGCAAGTGAAATGAGTGCAATGGTGCGATAGTTTGAACATTCTTTGGCACTGCCTTTCTTTGGAATTGGAATGTAAACTGATCTTTTCCAATCCTGTGGCCACTGTTGAGTTTTCCAAATTTGCTGGCAAATTGAGTGTAGCACTTTTACTGTATTGTCTTTTAAGATTTTGAATAGCTCAGCTGGAATACTGTCACCTCCACTAGCTTTGTTGTTGCTCAGGTTTTTTTTTTAAAAAAATCATTTATATCCCACCCTTCTCCGAAGACTCAGGGCGGCTTACAAGCTTATGCCTGCTTATTAGGGCTTTCACACACCCCAAGCCGCATTATTACAAAGTCAGCTTAATTGCCCCCAACAATCTGGGTCCTCATTTTACCTACCTCGGAAGTCAACCTTGAGCCTGGTGGGATGCGAACCTGCACTAATTGCAGGCAGCTGGTGTTACTTAAGGAGGCATTAGCCCACTGCTCCAAATTCTAAGAGGTCTGGCCCACTTCACTTCACATTCTAGGATGTCTGGCTCAAGGTCAGTGACCACCTCATTGTGATTATCAGGGACATTAAGCTCATTCTTGTATAGTTCTGTGTAATTTTGCCACCTCTTCTTAATGTCTTCTGCCTCTGTTAGGTCCCTGCCATTTTGGTCCTTTATCATGCCCATTTTTGCATTAAACGTTCCCTTCATCTCTCCAATTTTCTTGAAAAGATCTCTGGTCCTCCCTATTCTATTGTTTTCTTCTATTTCTTTGCACTGTTCATTTAAGAAGGCATTCTTATCTCTTCTAGCTATTCTCTGGAACTTTTTTAACTATCCCCCCCAAAAAAATATTTCCTTCTCTAGAAGGGAAGGTGGGTGCTGATTTTCTATGCTAGGTAAGATAAGATAACCTTTATTGTAATTTTTTTTACTGTGGGCACAACAGCACACATCAAAAATGAAATTTAGTTGCCCGCTCTCAAAGTGGAATGCATACATGACACACACCTAACCATACTATATACACATATGTATAGACCCACACTCCTACATATATATAACAAATAAATATTAAATACTGTCCATCTTGAATATACTTTCTACACTATGCATTTAATTAATTAATTAATTAATTAATTAATTAATTAATCCATCAATTTTTATAGCTCTTTATAGTGAGCTCTTTGGAGTTTTATGGGACTTAGTTTTCCAGGCCCCTTAGCTGAAATTGTTCCAATTTATCTGTCTTCTTCTTCTTCTTCTTCTTCTTCTTCTTCTTCTTCTTCTTCTTCTTCTTCTTCTTCTTCTTCTTCTTCTTCTTCTTCTTCTTCTTCTTCTTCTTCTTCTTCTTCTTCTTCTTCTTCTTTTGAATTGTGGTACCTGGCAAAATGTGTTGCTGACAAACCCAAGCTGGTTCCTTTTAATTGTAGTATGTCTCTCCATTTGCTAACAAACATCAAGGACTTTGCCCAGTACAGATGCAATGCTGACAGGTCTGTAATTTCCTGGGTCCTCCTTCTTCACCTTTTTGAAAATGGAGATGACATTTACTCTCCTCCAATCTTCTGAAACCTCACCAGTTCTCCAGAAGATATCAGAAATCACTGAGAGTGGTACTAAGATCATCTTCAGTACTTCATTCAGTACCTAGAACCCACCTGTTGCTTGATGCATTTTGGGACAGCAGTTCTGTTAAATACTGAGTTCAATGAGGCATTGACCAGACCGAAGGTTAAAGCAACAGCTCTTTATTGAAGGAACACAGGAGTGGATCTGACAACCACTTGTCATCTATTTATACTCTGCCGCCACTAGGCGATGACCAATCATTTTAAAGCACAATTTCCCGCTTAAATTGCAGGCTAGCAGTTTGCTCCGAGACAGCTTGGAGACTTTTTTCAAACATCACATCAACTGATTATAACAACCGTTATCAGTTCAAACCAATACATAACAAGTTCTATCCTCAAGTTGTCATTTTTTCATCCAACAAGAAAGCAAGATTGGACTTGGTGCAGTCTGGGTTCTCTTCAGGAATAAAAACAGAGTTCATCTCTTCCTCTCCTCCTCCCCCTTCCCCCAAGCTGGTCTCTGATGTTTCTCTCACTGTTCTTATTGTTTGCAGCCATCCCTGTCACCTCATCTTATGAAACATTCATGTAAATCTTTTCTGTTGGCTTGCTCAGGGTGAGAGTGTGGGAAGAGTGCCTGATCTAAAAAAATATGAGAAAAAAAAGAAGAGGTAGAAATAAAAAAGGAAGAAAAAAAAAGAATATCACCTCCCTTGGTATTTCCCCTTGATGTCTCCCCTTAATGTCCCCTAAAATATGCTACAAATTCCCAGAGACTTGAGAAAACCACTGGCTAGCAATTATCAGGTTATCCCAAGCTTTGCATGTCAGAAAAGAATTAAAACAAGAGATTGGGGGAAGAAACTTGTGAAGTTGGTCTCAGTAGGCGAGGGCCTGGCTTATTCCAAATGAACCAGTAGGTGGCGCTTGAAGATTCTTTTAAATAAAAACACTTCAGTTCTGCTTAAACTATGAGGCAAAAATAACACATTTGTAATCAACAGATCAGGGGTTATGTTTTTATGAACATCACAAAATGCAAAAGTAATGCCTAGCCATGGAAACAGTACATGGTTTGGATCTCTGTGGATATTAATTTCTATTCAGGAGATTAGAAACTGTGTGTCAGAAAAGGCCGACCATATCAGCTATTGAGAATGATTTTCAAAAGTTAAATCTAGCATGAAAGGGGAAGCACTTTTCCTAGCAGGTATGTGATATGGGATCATATGAAATATTTGCTTCCAAATCATATCACCAGCTAATTCTTTGCATAAAAATAAGACTCAGCTCAAGGATACTTCGTGCATAAAGTTTTAAAATGCTCATCATAAAAAAGATAAAATGTGAATGCAGACACACATAGGCTGAGGAATTCGGGGAGTTGAAGTCCACAAGTCATAAAAGGGCCAAGTTTGAAGACCCCTGCTCTTAGCCTATGAATCTGATGGTTTGGTTCTTCAAACTGCTTGGGGACTCTTGGGATACTGCAAAGTCCAAAAAGTTGCCTTTCCTGGGGTGCCAAGAGAAGGAGGCAATATTCTGATGGAAGAAATCATTCCAATTATTCATGGAATATTAAAATACATCCACACAAAGCCTTTCCACATTGTTTTCTCTGATTTTTTTTGTCTTTTTAATAAAAGCTTCTGTTGTCCCAGAATATAACAACTCTACTATTGGAGGGTTACACTGGTGCTCTGGAGTTAACACATAGGCTTCTGAGTGATGTTTTATTTCATTTTATTAAATATTTAAAAGTGCAACCAAGAAAAAAAGGGGGGGAAGAACTAAAAAAAGGAATAGAAATGGAGAAGAGATATTGAAGCTATATAAAATTGAATAAGAACGTTCAAAGTAACATTAGATTAGTACTGCCTATAAAGGTGATATCAATAAAACAATTAAAAACCCTTATTAAAATCAAATCAGTGATCAATAATTAGCAGTGGCAGCCAACAAAATAGGAATAATCAATCAGAATAAGCAGTTAATAGGAGTGTCTATTTAATCTGGGAAAGCCTGTCCTTATGATCAATCAGGCAAGGTGTAATGTAAAAAGAAGTCTTGTTATGTATTGGGCTTGTGGTATTACACCACGTGCGTTGCTGGAGAGCTAACGGCTCTCCAGCAACCCAGACAAGCTGTCTCCAGTCCTGCAATTGGTCAGCCCCAGGTGGCAAGCACGGGTTCAAACCTATTGGCTGCCACCTTAGGGCTAGGCTATATATTGTGGCTGGGTGCGGCCCAAGCTCAAGTACAGTTCCAGCAAGAATAAAAGAATGAGTTTCTCTGTACTCAGCCTTGTGTCATCATTCCTGCTCACCAGAGCCCACGACTTAACAAGTCTCAGCTTTGAATGTGATACAAGTCCACCTGAATGAATCATCTTTAAAGTGCTACTTGGCTTGGTTCCAGACTACTTTTCAACCTGATTTTGATTTCCAACCTGATTTTGATCCACCTGACCTGGATGTGTATCAGCAGAACCTCTTTTTCTGCTACTGCATCTACATTTTGGAATGGTGTCCTCCAGGAAATTGGGAACACTTTTGCTATCTCTTCTCTCTTCTCTTCTTTCAACAACACTGTTCTATTACATGCACAACATTTTATGTTTTATTAATTGAAAAATAAACAAATATTTTTATCTGTCAAAATCAGACAGATCTGTTGTTCTATGTTTTTGAAGAACATAGCACAAGGGGGTTAAATCTTCCTATCTAAATGGAATTGTTTCCCCCTTACCATCTTTTGACTTGTGGGAAGCTGGCAGGGAACATCACAAATCATAATCACATGACTGCAGCTGACCATAGTTGTGTTGCAATGGTTACAACTTTACAAATTCAACTGGTCTGAAGATCCTTGAAATTTCAATACCACCAGAGTAATCGGTACTATATTTATAATAATAATAATAATAAGTTGGAAGGGACCTTGGAGGTCATCTAGTCCAACCCCCTGCTAAGGCAGGAAACCCTATACCATTTCAGACAAATGGCTGTCCAGTCTCTTCTTAAAAACTTCCAGTGTTGGAGCATTCACCACTTCTGGAGGCAGGTTGTTCCACTGGTTAGTTGTTCTAACTGTCAGGAAGTTTCTCCTTAGTTCTAGGTTGCTTCTCTCCTTGACTAGTTTCCATCCATTGCTTCTTGTCCTGCTTTCAGGTGCCTTGGAGAATAGCTTGGCTCCCTCTTCTTTGTGGCGGCCCCTGAGATATTGGAACACTGCTATCATGTAACCCCTCACCCTTCTCTTCATTAAACTACACATACCCAATTCCAGCAAACGTTCCCTATATGTTTCAGCCTCCAGTCCCCCAATCATCTTTGTTGCTCTTCTCTGTACTCTTTCTAGAGTCTCGACATCTTTTTTTACATCGTGGTGACCAAAACTGGATGCAGTATTCCAGGTGTGGCCTTACCAAGGCATTGTAAAGTGGTATTAGTACTTCACGTGATCTTGATTCTATTCCTCTGTTAATGCAGCCTAGCACTGTGTTGGCTTTTTTGGCAGCTGCAGCACACTGCTGGCTCATATTGAAGTGATTGTCCACTAGGACTCCGAGATCCCTCTCACAGTTACTACTATCGAGCAAGGTACCACCTATACTATTTTGTATGCATTCTTTAAGTTGGCAGATTTGAAGTACTTTGATTCAAAAATTGTTGTGCTCTGATGTACTGTTTGGGCTAATGGAAGATTATAAACAGACAAACAGATAGAGGAATTTTAGCAATATATAGACATTCTTCAGATTCATTTATTTCCCCAAATTTTAAAGTTGATATGTTGACAGGGTGGGAATATAACCATATGCAAGAGGCCATTTTCTGTTTCAATTTTTGCCTATTTGCTCATCATACTAGTATCTAATTTAGCACTAAATACTGTTCCATTCAAAAAGAAATGAAAAAGAAAATCCATTATTTGGCAATGATTTATTGTCCAAGAAACAAATTACATAAGGTCGAGGCCACAAGAATAATTAAAATAAATAATTTATACATGATTTGAACCTAAGGAAAACCTCTACAAAACCAACAATCTCAACAATTCTCTTGCAAAAATATTGCTATGAAATTATGAATTTGAGAAGTGTACTTTTCACAACTCTAGCATTCAAGAGACATGATTGTTTTATGTAAAGAATGGTTTAATAATCTTAGGTCCTCATAAACATTTGGGCAGATTATAATTCATTCTTTTGGGATGGTCATACTTTTAATTAGGGAAAAAAGAAGCTGACAAAATTCTTCTGAGTTCATATGAGAGATGAATTTTTGAAGTCCCCCCAAATCTTATATGGATTAAAATCTGAGTTGAAGACAAATTCTTATCTTTTGATCAGCTCCATCTGTGCGGGTTTTGCCATTGACAATATATCTTGTTTGAAATTCTACCCAATTCCAATTTTTATTTTAAATTGGCAATGAAACCATCTGATGAGTGTAATGGGAAGATGAGTCTTCTTTGGAGCTAAACTAATCTATGTTGTGTTGTGTATGCATGTTTGTGGGGTTCACTCTCTAAAGAGCCTTTATAAAGACAGAGTTATCTTTTTGTGGTTATTTGGATTTACTTCTCCCTAACCTACCACATTGACAAAAATAAATGTGCTTTTTTAAATATGACCAAACCAGTCCATAGTAGTGCTATTCTTGATCATACTACCATGGAATTGGGGGGGGGGGAGAATAACTTCTAGAAGAAAAATCAGATGATGCCCTACTAGGACATGAAGGAATATTTGCATGATGAAATAGGACCTTAGAAACTCTGACATTTATTTGAGGCAATCCCCTATCCTTACCACTTTCTACAGAGGGATAATTGAGAGCATCCTGTCATATTGCATTACAATCTGGTTTGGAAGCATCACTGCTGCAGACAGGAAGGCAGTGCAGAGAGTGGTGAGGATGACAGAAAAGATTATTGGCAGTTCAGTCCCTTCTATCCAGGACATAACATATAAGTGTTGCTTGAGCAGGGTCCAGAGGATTGTCTGGGATGCTACACATCCTCTTCACAACCTGTTTTCCTTATTACCTTCAGGGAGAAGGCTTCATGGTATCCGAAGCAGAATATTCAGATTCAGTCACAGTTTTGTTTCATACAGTATTATCTTTGTGAACTATCAAGCTTCCTCTTTCTGCCCTATATTGATGATGGACAGTGATTAATATTTATATATATTTATGTGTAAGGGTGTAGGTATATACATATGTTGTATATGTGTGCCATATGCCCACAGCAAAAAATGACAATAAAGCTTATCTCATCTCATCTCATCTCATCTCATCTCATCTCATCTCATCTCATCTCATCTTATTATCATGGTTCTGACAGATGAAACTCTTCAAAAGAACTTTGGGGCATTGTTTACCTTAAAGAATCTTTTATTTGAAAAACAAAGTATCAGCACTACATAGTTAAAGCCAAAAACTGAATTCCCCTCCTCTGGGCACAAAGTAGCAAAGCCCAATTCCCTCCTCCAATTTACAGTCATAAATCACATTCTCCAATTATCTTGAAGTGCAGGCTTTCTCCTCAGCTCTCCAGCCCTCCAAATCTTTATCAACTCTGGGTGCAATAACTTTGGATTCCCACAGCTGAGTTATTATTGTTATGACTAACTTGACTCTCATCCACATCCCCCCTCCCAGCATCAACTAACTCTAAAAGTGAAAGAGAAAAATGGCTGCATTTCCATCTGTTGTCAAAGCAAGATCATCCGATGTTAGTAGCGTTGACACTTATAATTTTATCCTTAATCCAGAGCAAGGGGAGCAACGTTTCGCATTTACTGTAGGTGGCCTTCTTTTTTGAGGTAAGACAAAAACTCTGGAATTTTTGATTCTGGAAATGCTTTAAGAAATCTGCATGAAGAATTGCAAATCCAGGACAGTCATATATTTTCCCCTTCCCCTCTTCTTTAATAGTTTGAATTGATTCTCGGAGATATATCCCTTATATCTCTTGTATACATACATGCATTTTTAACCAGAATAACTCGAAGACAGTTCCTTTTCTTTTCATGCGTTCTTCAGCACTTACTGGGTGAAACTCCCTGAGGGAAGGTCAAAGAAAGATTACAGCTGTCAGATGCAGTGGCCTGTTCAGTGCAAAATGTATTACTTTTCAGATGAGCTGTCATTGGTATTCTTTTTGTGGCAATAATTTGTGTGGATTTTTTTATTAAGTGGGTAGCCTTAACTGAGGTGATGGCTGTGCCTTGCAGATGTCTGATGTGAAATGTTACACTGGACCTCAGCTGGTTATTGGGAAAGGAGAAAAATTTACAAGTATTTTCCTCATAAATTCTGTCATGTTAAAGCATGTTGAAATGATCTTCTCTTTTTCTTTTTTCTTTTTTACGGAGGAATGGTGGCAGTCTTGCACCAACTGATTTCAAAAGCATTGACTGGATGCTTGATGACACTGATGAGGTGCAATTGCCATTATATTAATTATTTTTAATTACTCAGTGCTGTGATTGATTAGATATTTGACCATAGTACATTCCAAGCAAAACTTTGTGATGTCTTAAAAGCAACACCCTGATCGTTATCTCTCTTTCTTTTAGTAATATTCATACAGCTATTCCTCCCTTCCATGGGCTAGGGATGATTTTTTGAAAAAAAAATATACAGGATTTTTTTTTCAAATGGCAGACTGATATTCAGTGTTTGAATGTAAAAGAATGTAACAGGAAATGTCTCATTTCTTAAGACATGACAATCACAAGAAACAATGTGCATTTAAAATTCAAAGCTTATCTTTGACATAGAAAAAGCATAAGCCAGGAAGAGTTGTATCACTTAATGAAAAGTTATTAAAGAAGACAGCTGGCATCTGGCAGTATGCAAGATACTGTGCATTGTGTACTGTGGTGGTAGTAAATCTGTATTTTAAAGATAGATGCATGATTGTCCTAGGGTCAGAATGGAAACAGAAAAAAAATGTCTTCCTTCCTTCCTTCCTTCCTTCCTTCCTTCCTTCCTTCCTTCCTTCCTTCCTTCCTTCCTTCCTTCCTTCCTCTCTCTCTATTTCTTTCTTTCTTTCTTTCTTTCTTTCTTTCTTTCTTTCTTTCTTTCTTTCTTTCTTTCTTTCTTTCTTTCTTTCTTTCTTTCTTTCTTTCTTCTTTCCTGCAGATCTCACCACAAGTGACACAAAGCTGAAAAAAAGCAAAGGTAAATATATAAAACCACTTATAATTATTAATTATAAAACATTTAAAAACTATAGAAAACAGAATAAACAAGGAAGCAACAGGTGAAGGGACATGAATAACAGCAAACTACCTTACAATTTCAGTCATCCTCTGGGGTCCCCAGGCTCAGAAGTAAAGATGATGTTAGGCTGAATGAAAGAAACCACCCCATAATGTCTATGATCCAGGGGAGGGCATGTACCTCAAATAACTTTTTAAAATAATGATGGCTTATCCTCCCTACTGTATAACCCATACATTTAAATTTCTCTAAGTTTAAATACAGGGATAAATGTGACTCAGTACTCATTTACTCTGAAGTTGGCCCTGCTGAGTTTAATGAATCTTACTGTCATGCACATCTCCTGTGGATGACAGCAAAATTGTCATGTAGTTAGATCACAATTCCAGAATCTTCAGCTTCTCTCTGCAGACTTTATCACTGGGAACAGTAATATGAGAAATTGCTTCTAAAATGCTCCAAAGAAAACTGTGAGAATGTTTTAGTAACATTCCAATTCAATAAATTGTATTTGATGATCTATTGTCTTCTTTAGATGATAAGAAAGAGATCTTGATGAAACAAATTATTATTTAGCTGAAAGCAACTCAATTATTTTAGTACTGACTTCATTAATTAAAAAAAAGCATTTACCTCTAGCTTTTAGGACATCTTCCAAGAAAGAAATGTATATATATATATATATATATATATATATATATATATATATATATATATATATATATATATATATATATATATATATATATATATATATATATATATATATATATATATATATATATATATATATATATATATATATATATATATATATATATATATATATATATATATATATCTTTGAAGGAATTCTTTAGTCAAGGACTGAGTAAAAGTCACATTCAAAGCAAATTCCCAAACTCACTCTGTCTTGCTAGGATTTAATATTAGCTTGTTTTTACTTATAAGCTGAAAATTGGAAATAAATGCTATAAATATTTCAGTCCAGGAAAAAAGGATGGAGAGGAAGTGAGATATGCTGTGAGAAACCTGAAAATGGGAAGCTGTAGATATAGAGAAAAGAGAGATTGGAGAGATGTTAAAATGTGGGTGTGATTTTGTTCTAATGTGGCTGTATGACTTATTTAAGATGTATGTGAAGATTTCACCTTGTCTTGATGATTAGGTAAGAGTCAGCACCTCTATATTCTTCTTAGTCTGTGAAAATCAATGGCTTAGTATCATCGTGCTTGACAAGGAAAAAAGGAGTGAATGATTACAAGGCATTCAGAAATAGCAAAAAACAAATAAACACACCTAGACCCAATGGATGAATTAGTATATCTTGGCAGAATGTTTGCTAAGATGATAAGGTGGATGAAGAAAGTTTAAGATGTACCAGTACAATCAGAAAATATCACATACATCCATGCAAAGTGGATGCCAAAATAGTTGAGAGTCCCAGAATATTTATATGTGATATTCTGTTGTACACTTTATCTTTAATTTTGTTCTGTTTATATTATCTGTATTGTTAGCCACTCAGAGGCATTCAGCTGAAGTGGGCTAAAAATAAATAAAATGACAGAAGGTGTGCTATCTTTTTGTATCTGGATTAAGATGCTATGTGCTAATACGGTACATAAGGAGTGGACCTTGTATTGCAACACATGTTTCATCATTTGAACCCTGGTTCAGAGGCCTGGTGATGCAGTGATTAAAATGCAGCATTGCAAGCAAACTCTGCCCACAGCCTAGAATTAGATCCTGATGGGACTAGTTTAACTCAGCCTTCCATACTTCCAAGTTCGCTAAAAACGAGGACCCAGATTGTTGGGGGCAAAATGGAAATATTGCTTCTACATTGTAAACCACCAAGAAAGTGCTGTGAAGCACTATGGGGCAGTATATAAGCCTGAATGCTATTGCTATTTGTTGCTTTTAGAGCATATAAGAGCATGCTTCTGCCCACTTTGTTACATGGAAGTGAGAATTGAATATTATTCTGACTCTGACTGTTGTTTAATGATTTATCCCCTTGCTGAGACCCCTGTGCCTGGCCTGTATAAGCAGATACTATCAATGTTAACAGCCTTTGCCAGATAGCAGAACTCATGAAATTACCTTTTAATCATCCAGAAGGATTTTTATTTGCATGTAGAGAAGATTACAGCAGACAAGGTGTGGTAGATGAAGAAATGGACGGTATTTCAAGGTCAAAAGACAGTAACGATCCTAGCATGTAGAGAGGAGCATGTAGAGACCACCGCATGTGATAGTGGCAGGAAGTGATAGAACATTCAGGGTAAGAAGAAGGAGGAAGTACATCACAAATGGGAGGGGTTGGCTGAACAAATTAACATGAATGCTGTGGTTTCCCAAACAACCACATGGTGGCAGCACAATATGCACTGCATAATACTCTATGGCTGATGTAACAGCACAAATACTCTATGGCTGATGTAACAGCACAAATATATAAAGGAAAAGATAAAGGTCAGTTATATCCAGCAACGTTTCTTAACCTTGGCAACTTTAAGATATGTGCATTTCATTTCCCTGAATTCTGGGAGCTGAAGTGCACATATCTTAAAGTTGCTAAGTGGGTTGAGAGTACAAATGAGTACAGAGAAGACCAACAAAGATGATCAGGGGACTGGAGGCTAAAACATATAAGGAACAGTTGCTGGAAGTGGGTATGTCTAGCTTAATGAAGAGAAGGATGAGGGGTGACATGGTAATAGTGGTCCAATATCTCAGGAGCTGCCACAAAGAAGAGGAAGTCAAGCTATTCTCCAAAGCACCTGAAGGTAGGACAAGAAGCAATGGATGGAAATTAATCAAGGAGAGAAGCAAACTAGAATTAAGGAGAAATATGGCTATACGCATTCTAGGAAAAGCCATAATGAATGATAAAGAAAAATGAATAACATTCCTAATCTTCAATGAGATAAAAAAACTGGTGCTGAGATAAATCATTTTCCTGAAGTTTTGGCTATTTAATCACCTTATCAAAAATAACAGCATTTTGGCAGGGATTGCGATTGCTAAAATAATGTAATATTTTGGTGGTAAGATTCAGGGATAGATATCAGAGCTAAGAAGTATCTTCCTATGGATTATGAAACTTGCAAAGTTTGTGGCTGGGCAGATTTCACAAATACCTATTGGCTTTTAGGTATGTTCTGAACATGAAGAAGGAAGGAAGGAAGGAAGGAAGGAAGGAAGGAAGGAAAGAAAGAAAGAAAGAAAGAAAGAAAGAAAGAAAGAAAGAAAGAAAGAAAGAAAGAAAGAAAGAAAGAAAGAAAGAAAGAAAGAATCCAAGGCACAAATATAGCAGCTGTCTACAACTCCTATAATCAAAGCAAACATTTTCTCAGTTAAAGTGACTATTACTATGCAGTCTTAAGGGACGCGGTGGCTCAGTGGGTTAGGACGCTGAGCTTGTCGATCAGAAGGTCGGCAGTTTGGCGGGTCGAATCCCGAGTGCCGCGTAGCAGAGTGAGCGCCTGTTACTCGTCCCAGCTTCTGCCAACCTAGCAGTTCGAAAGCACGTAAAAAATGCAAGTAGAAAAATAGGGACCACTACGGTGGGAAGGTAACAGCGTTCCGTGCGCCTTTGGCGTCTAGTCATGCCAGCCACATGACCACGGAGACGTCCTCTGACAAGCGCTGGCTCTTCGGCTTTGAAACGGAGATGAGCACTAGCCCCTAGAGTCGGAAACGACTAGCACACATGTGCGGGGGAACCTTTACCTTTACCTTTTACTATGCAGTCTTACTGGATTTATTTACTGTATGTACCTGCCAGTCTTGGTATTCAAGGTGGAAACAATAATTTTATTTTTCAAGAAAGCAGAATAGGACTTTTTTTTAGCTTGGAGAAGCTGTTTAGTTTGATAGTACTATCACAACAAATACAATCAGAGAAAAGTATGTGTATGTGTATGTGCATAAAACTCAAATGCACACAATTACACTGGTGTAACTGCAAGGACACTACCTCAGACTCATTCAGTCAGAGGTGCAAACTCAGTCAGAGTAAGTCAAGGCAGACATAAATAACATATAGAATGAAAAGGGCGTTGGAATAGTTACAAACAGATTGCTGTGTAGAGAGATTGACAAGGGAAGGGAAAAGAATAAGGGGGAGAGAAAGGAGGAAAGAAGGAAGGGAGGGAGGAAGGAAGGAAAGAAAAGAAAAGAAAAGAAAAGAAAAGAAAAGAAAAGAAAAAAAGGAAAAAGAATTATGCATTCCACCCAAAGCCACAATTTTTATCTTACATGTCCCTGAAGAAATTTCTCCTCTAAGTATGCACTTGACATCATGAGAAAACCCTTAACTAACCAAAGTTTGCATTCTTGGTCTATTCAATGGACATCTTGACTCTTCCAAGAAATAAGCAAGTAATAGCATTACATAGATAGTCCAGTAATGATTTAAGGAGGATGTACTTTCCCATAATTTGACCTTTTTTTTTGCTCCTTACAAGATGTACCTACTTGGCTGACAGTCTCTCTTGTTTTTTTAATCAATGTCCTGACTGTCTTCTTTACCCTTGTAGTTACATGGAAGGTTGCAGTGTCTTCTTGATGATAGTGACTAGCTTCTGACAGTTTAAGGAAGATTTTTGCTTTTGTGAGAGTCGCCTGGACTCTATTGTATTTTTCCATTACTGCCTTTCTTTGGGATGAAAGACATTTCTGCAGCTTCACTCGGTTCCACTGTCTCTTCAAAGCACAATTTTGTATCTTGAAAGCATTTCTTTTCATTAAAGAGTCCACTATAAAACATTTTAATTTGATAGGGACCTCGTATCTATGTCCATCACTTGCAGGTAAGATTCTGTCTTATTCTTTCAATTTGGTCACACAACAAAATAAAATACTAAACCCACTTTTTTTTAACACAGAAAAGAATTCTGGGGTCTCTTCTATAATCTTAGAAGCCAAAACTGTTTTTGGGAACTTGAGGTTTCACTGATTTAAATTTGTTACATTTTGGTGATGATATGCATGATTTCAATCATTTCTTCAATCTTGCTATCTATTCTTCCTTAAGAATATTTTTAGAGGAAAAAATCCACTTCATAATTACTACAAACAAATCACGAAAGTTGAACAACTCAGTTTTTCGATCCATAGTCATTGAGCAGTGTTTCTCAACCTGGGCAAATTTAAGATTTGTTGACTTCAACTCCTAGAATTACCCGGCAAACGTGTGGCCTAGAAAGCCATAGAATTAATTCGCTAAAGTTTTGGATGTCTGTTTCTCAGGTATCAGCCATCCATATTTTGCAGCAAAACATCATCAAAATATTTTGAGAGAGACTATCTAAATTAATCCCCAATAGTTTTGGTTCAAAAGATCAGGAAGGAGATAATATGAAAGGTCATTGTTTGAAACCATAGAGAACCTTCGCCTAGAAGAGTAAGTAACAGGAGACTGACTTTGCTAAATTGCAGGAAGACACTTCATTTTGCAGGATGGCATCAGCGTTTGTGGTTCCAAATGTACAAATTAGAAAAAAGAAACTGTACAGAGGGAGGATAGCTATTGTACAGTACCATTTTTGGAATGTGTTATTTTCCTTTTCATTTGCATGCCAAAATATTGGATCAGAACAGATTGAGACTTCAACAGTGTTTTCTTTAGCTTGTCTGTAGAACAAGGAAGCCAAATGTTAATTAGCTCGTGCTCAAAGTAAGAATATCATATGTGCATTGTTAAACAGTCTAACAATATCATCTGATTCCCAAAGAAATGCTAAACAGCTCTTCCAGAAGAGAAAATATAAACCTGAGAACAATTTGCACACTTATTAACTATTTTAGGGTTGGCATAGTCTTAAGCAGATACCAGGATGAAATTAGCTTCTTGCTATTTCCATCCTTCATTGTGTAATTCCATCAAACTGGCATTCCGGGTTGACAAAGAGATCCAGGAAAACCATGTAATTCCTCAATGTGATGTATGTTCTTTCTATTTTACCTCCATATTTACATGATACTCAGACCACATGTACCCTTGGAGATGATACCAATAATCTTTATATTTTTGATACCAATAGTTGAGTATTTTTGGTGGAGTTCTTGAGAAGACATGAGTTTACCATCTTACAGACATCTATTTTGGGCTATTAGAACCTAGAACTCCTTGAATGTCCTCACTACTTTTCTTTGTTTTACTTACAGAAATAATAATAGCAATAGAACGTAGACTCAGTAAGACCATACTTGGAATATTGCATCCAGTTTTGATCGCCATGATGTAAAAAAGATATTAAGATTCTAGAAATAGTGCAGAGAAGACTAACAAAGATGATTAGGGCACTGGAGGCTAAAACATACAAAGAATGGTTGTAGGAATTGGGTATGTCTAATGTAATTAAAAGAAGGACTAGGGGTGACATGATAGCTGTGTTCCAATATCTCAGGGGCTGCCACAAAAAAGAGGGAGTCAACCTATACTCCAAAGCACCTGAGGGCAGGACAAGAAGCAATGGATGAAAATTAATCAAGGAGAGAAACAACCTAGAGAACAAACCTAGAGAAATTTCCTGATAGTTAGAACAATTAATGAGTGGAACAATCTGCCTCCAGAAGTTGTGGGTGCTCCAACACTGGAAGTTTTAAAGAAGAGATTGGACAGCCATTTGTCTGAAATGGAATAGGTTTCTTGTTTGAGCAATGGTTTGGACTAGAAGACCTCCACAATCCCTTCCAGCTCTGTTATTCTATTATACTGTATACTTACTTTACAGCACTCTAAGCGGTTTACAATGTCAGCATATTGTCCCCAACAATCTGGGTCCTCATTTTATTGAACTTGGAATGATGGAAGGCTGAGTCAACCTCAAGCCCAGTCAGGATCAAACTCTATACTGTGGGCAGAGTTAGTCCACAATGCTGCATACTAAACATTGCACCACCAGGGCTCAGAGGCTGAGGAAACTATGCTATTGCTATGAAAATGGACCATCTGTTTCTACAAGCAATACAAAGTTTCTGCAACTTTTTCTTTCAAAATGTAACATATCAGAATTATAGAGTGTTTGGATCTTTTTCAGAACAGCTGCTTCAACTTGTATGGCATCACAGTTTCCATACATAGTAGATGGATTTCCACTTCCTAAATTAAAATACTTCCTTTTTAGCAACTTGATGGAAGCAAAACATTAGTTTTGTTTTACAAAGTGAGTTCTGATGGTGGATGTTTGAGCAAATAATATATATGTTTATATTTATTTGTTTCTTTCAGATTGTAATTGCTATTTCAGAGACTTATAGAAACATCTATACAAATGGAAATACATTACATTTTTGAGAATTAATTACCCAGAATCCATTTGTATTGTTACCTTCATGGAAAGAAGGATAATATTAATGCTGATAGTAGTCCATCCAAAAATTAAAGAACAGTTTTAAAGTGAATGCCAAAGGGATGTATTAGTCATTGATTAAACAATTAAAAATCACATATATCTATATCAATGGGTGCAAATTCTAGAGAAATATTGAACTGGACTGGCATTGATGGAGTAGAAATTAAAATTGATTTAAAATTGTATTTTCAGTTCAGTGGTCTTCTCAAAGAATGCATTTAACAGGAAGGTCATCAGATTTTCTTTGTTGGAAATGTAAACAATTTGAGAGATCATTAAGAGATAATATATTCTGGTCCTGCTGATATCCTTTTGAAAGAATATTTTAATGCAGATAAGTAATAGTTTACTGACTGAACAGTCTTGTGATCTTAACAATATAATAAAATGCAGTACAGAGGCTAATTTTTGATTAAAACAGATAGGAGTAAATAAAGTAATAAGATATAAATATGTTAATACTAGGAAGTATACTGTATAAGATTCACTTTCTATCATTTTTGTCAATGTACAGTAGTTGAAACTAACCATTACCCTAACCCAATCTCAGTTCAGATAGTGACTTTTAAAAGTTTCAGCAGTGATGTTTCCACACAGTATTATTTTTGGCAAAGTGTGGCAAAGTAACACATCACAATATAAGGCAATATCCTTGCCCGACCATCCCAAACAAGCCTAGGATTGTTTTCTGAGCCAGCTCCATCCCAATTTGGAACTTTTTGGAACACCAACAAATTCTTTTCAGCTGGAACAGTGACAAGAATTAGAGGAGTGTTAAAGCCAAGATCAGCCTAAAGACTTGGGAAGCTCTATGCATTGGCATAGCCCCCTTTTCTAAACCAAAAATCTAGGACAATGTAGTACATATCAGACGGTGGTTCTGTAGCAAACCAAGTTTTATTACAATTCCTCCTTTAAAAAAATTCCCCACATAGTCTAAGCAAACTACGCTAGCCCCTCTCCATCTCACCTAGCAATACTTTCTGCAAAATGTAGAACAATAATCCTTAATCCAAATGTTACAATTTTGCTGGATAAGTGAATTACTCTTAGCCACTGAACTTCACCCTTCTCAACTGTGCAATTTCCTTAGGAAATATAATGGGATGGTAAAAGAGATCTGGGTTACTTTAAAAAACATCAGGGAGCAGCAAATCATTGTTGTAGCCAAGAAGGCTATTTAGCTCACCTTGTGGATAAGTCTTCCCTAGGTTCCTGTATAAGGCTCAGGGGATTCACCGTGTAGAAGAGTGTAGAAGAGTGAAACTAATTTCTGCATCTGCAGCATGGATTCTAGATTTGTGTCCTGACAGCTGGAATGGACAATTTAACAGTGTGTGTTTTCTTTCTTTGGCTGTGTTATGCAGAAAAAGCAATTTGGACAGGTGAGAAAGTCAGCAAATACTTAAACTACCATTAAAATTGGTTACAGATTTGTTAATCAGGGTGTGGGTCTCATGAGGAAGTCCAGGATTGCTTTGGGACAACCTCATGTAGTATTTAGGATGACCAGGAATGACTCTCTGAAACCCCTGAAGAAGAGTGTCTTTTGGAAATGGATAATTATGACATAATTTCCATCTGTAACTGAATAAGGCTTCTGTAATTAAAGGCAAATATTGCTCCCAGGTGGCTCTGGATTAATACTACCCTAAACAATGTCAAGACTTATAGATTCTGGGTATTGTGGGTCAAATATGGCTTTTTGTCAATGTACAGTATTGGGTCTCAGAATGCAGATTGTCCAGTGAGACAGACCAAGACAGGAAGATCATTTAATTAACCATTTATTCAGATCATTCTGATAAAGGGGATTTCTCTCATTCAAAGAGGGAACCTCAAGACCCATGTTAAATTCCCTTTTATAGTTAAGATATCAAAGAAAATGCAAGAGAAAATGTGATTAGACAGAGCAAAAGCCACAAAAAAGAGGGCATCAAACTACAAGAAACTGACCAAAGAGAGAAGCAACCTGGAATTAAGGAGAAACTTCCTAACAGTGAGGACAATTAACCAGTGGAACAGCTTGCCTCCAGAAATTGTGGGTGCTGCATCACTAGAGGTTTTTAAGAAGAGACTGGACAGTCACTTGTCTGAAATGGTATAGGTTCTCCTGCTTGAGCAGGGGGCTGGACTAGAAGACCTCCAAGGTCCCTTCCAGATTCTATTCTATTCTATTCTATTCTATTCTATTCTATTCTATTCTATTCTATTCTATTCTATTCTATTCTATTCTATTCTATTCTATTCTATTCTATTCTATTCTATTCTATTCTATTCTATTCTATTCTATGCTACTCTACTCTACTCTATCCCTTTGCATAGGAAATAAGTTACAAGTAGTCAAACATGTTACATATTTGCATCCTATAATTCTACACATGTTCATTAAAATAAAGTCTGATGACAGAAGGGGTGTAAATTTTAAGATGTTAATCTCTAGGGCTGTGTAAAAGGCAGTCTGTTTACCCTGCTACAGCTTTCTATTTCTACCTGTAATAATGAACACAGGTATTAAATGCTATTGAATCTGAATAAGACCACCAAGAAGGAAAAATAAGTAGATACATTTAGAAGAACACCCAAAAGGATGAAAGGACGAAAAGTCTCTAGAGGTAAGACATAAAGAATCAGGAATATTCAGAACACCCCAGTTAGAAATTAATATAGAGTCCATTGTCATAGAACACTGATATTCTCTTGTGGGCTGAGAAAGAAAAGGAAAGGAAAGGAAAGGAAAGGAAAGGAAAGGAAAGGAAAGGAAAGGAAAGGAAAGGAAAAAAAAGAAAAGAGAAAAAAGAAAGAGAGAGAGAGAGAGAGAAAGAAAGAAAGAAAGAAAGAAAGAAAGAGAAAGAAAGAAAGAAAGAAAGAAAGAGAAAGAAAGAAAGAGAAAGAAAGAAAGAAAGAAAGAAAGAAAGAAAGAAAGAAAGAAAGAAAGAAAGAAAGAAAGAAAGAAAGAAAGAAAGAAAGAAAGAAAGAAAGAAAGAAAAGGAAATGAAAAGAAATGGAAGTGAATGAGAGGCTTGCAAATAAAGCAGGAACAGCACCTGCTGTAGTGTTTTGCTGCAGTGCTCCCAATTTTATTAAATACAGTCAACATTACCTTATTGTCAACAATATTCCCTGAGAATTAGAATTCTTGCTGATGCTTTCTACCTAGCAAGCAGACTGAGAACAGACAATAATGCCCTATCACTTTTTAAGCTCGTTCCCTGCAGTGAGATGGTCGTACAGGAAGCATTTCCCAACAGGAAATCCTGAGAGTAAGTATATGTGAATGGAACTAAGCTCTTCCCACCATTTATGATAGTTGCCAGTTACAATTAAGTGCTCAGCTTGGCTTGACTTTTTGTTTTACCGTCTTTTAGTTTAAAATCCCAGGATGGATTGCTCTTCCTAATAACACAGATTTCTTAACTGGATTATCAACTACTCTAAGGACTGTTCCTATATCGCAGGGTTCCCTAAGAGTCAAGGGGACTAATCATTATTGTTGTTATTGTTATTCATAGTGTTATTAATTAAAGTAACGTTTATTAAATTATTTTCATAAAATAAATGTTTTGGGGTCAGTGAATAATCCAAAACATCATGAAGGGGTTGATGAGCATAAGTGTTTAGGGACCCTCAGTATCTACAAACATGTCTTGTTCCACATATGTGCTTTGAGGTAATATTCAAATTATAATGGATTATAATGTAATGAGCTCTGAGCTATTGCTTAGGATCAGGCTAAGGTATGGAAACTAGTCAAGGAGAGAAGCAACCTAGAACTAAGGAGAAACTTCCTGACAGTTGGAACAATTAACCAGTGGAACAACCTGCCTCCAGAAGCTGTGAATGCTCCAGCACTAGAAGTTTTTAAGAAGAGACTGGACAGCCATTTGTCTGAAATGGTATAGGGTTTCCTGCCTGAGCAGGGGGTTGGACTAGAAGACGTCAAGATCCCTTCCAACTCTGTCATTCTGTTCTGTTATGTTTTGTTCTGTTCTGTATTTTATAAAAAGATGTGATACGAAAAGAAAAGATCATTTGTTGTTTTTTTAAGATAAGATAGAACGTTTCTAGAATTGTTTACACTTGTGATAAAGATGGGATGAAACCTTTTATATATTTATTTTCTTTTTCTTTACTATAATCTTTTTTTTCTTTTCTCTTTCCTTGCTGCACTTTTTACTCTTTCTTTTATTCTATCCTTTTTGATTTTTATTAGTTTTTACTACAATCTTTAATAAAATTATTATATTAAAAAAGTGTTTCATTTCAACAGAACAGAATTATTTGGGGTGAGAAGACTGCTCTCTGGCAGGCAATAGATTTGCCAGCTAAATCAGTTGTCTTGTTTTGTCATCAGCATGCTCAACTCTCTATAAGAGTCCCCCTGGGTGACTTTTGCAGGTTTTAAATCTATTCATCTTATGTGATTTATATATTGCTTTGATGTTTCTTAAATTTTTAACAGCATCTACTTTCTGTCACAGAAAAGATCATCTTTGGTGCTTTCATAAATTTCCATTATTGTAAGACTTAAATTCCTTGGATGCAAAAGTGACTAACAAACAAGTACTGGAATGTATAACACCAGACATGTCACTAGAAGGCAAAATCACAAAACTGCGTCTGACTGCGCCGTGCAGGGGAATTCACTGGAGAAAGCAATTATATTTGGTGGAATTAGAATAGAATAGAGCTGGAAGGGACCTTGGAGGTCTTCTAGTCCAGCCCCCTCCTCAAGCAGGAGAACCTATACTGTTTCAGACACGTGACTGTCTAGTCTCTTCTTAAAAACCTCCAGTGATGGAGTTAGTGGTAAAAGGAAATCAGGTTGTCATAGAATACAGCGGCTGGACACCATCAAAGCTGAAACCAGCCAGAGCACAGAAAAAGTCAAAGAATCAGTGCAAGACTGGATCATGTGAAAGGACCTGCCCCATAGAATCACTAAGAGTCGGACATGATTGAATGGGTAACATAATCAAGACTCAAATATTATTCCCCTCCTAACTCTAATAATTTCAGGGAACTTGCCCTATTTTGTAAGTGTTACTGATCAGAAAAGTTAGTAGTATCTATGGTGGAATCATTTTTTGATCCCTTTGCTATACCCTATTCTCATTTGCAGTAGCTTTCCAGGTTTCAAACAGAATTTTGTCCAAATTTACTCAGCAATGCCAAGCACCATGCTTAGAATCTTTTGCATGTAAAACATGTTCCTCTGCCCCATTTCTTTTTCCACCTCAGTGACAAAATGTAGCTGAGAGCAAAAAAATAAAATCCACAATATTTTCAGGTAAAATAACTATTAAGGCAAAAGAGCACAATCATACATTCAGTTCAGTGGAGCTTGAAAAGGGCAACTTTCTGATGGATTATGCTGCAGTATCTTAGTCTATTAGGTCATTTATTATGGAGTTGGTACACCATTATTTCTTTACACTGAAAAAGGAAAAATAATATGTGGATCACAGGATCAGAGCTGTGTTGTTAAAAACACAATGCCAATAAAAAATGTAAAAAGCAAAAGATTGAAAGGTGGGTATATACAGTTCCAACAATTGCTGATCTCCTTAAGATTTTTCCTGTTTGAAAAATAATCCCATTTACTATGTTGCTGAACAAGAAGTTTTGCAATACTGAAACAGCGTAACTTTTCTCCAAAAGAATTAAGTAACATGACCAATACCTATACCACCTCAAAATGAATATGCAGTAATAGGGTTAGGTAGTTTGCAATGTCCCCAGATTCACACTTGTAAACTATAAGATATTAATTAAAAAAGAGACTTTTAAAAAATGTATAATGTAATGACTATACTAACAATTGTGCACCACTCAGATTTACCTTTGGTGAGATGGGTGGTTATAAAAATTGATTTTAAATAAAAAAATAGAGATACAGTACATTATGGTATCCTTTTTAGGATGAGTAATTTTGGAAGGAAGAAAGGAAGGAAGGAAGAAAGGAAGGAAGGAAGGAAGGAAAAGTTCAGAAAATTCATCTGAAATGTTATAATTCCATCCACAATACTTTTCCACTTCTTTCTGTCCCTGAAAAGCATCTTTACTTTTACTTAATTCATGCATCAAATCCTTACCTTTTATTCTTTCAGCTTTTCAGTTCCCTCCTTTTGAGGATCTCAGCTGTTGTGTACTGGGTTCGTTGCGCAGGAATGAAGACGAGGTGAGTGAGTTCAGCTAAGATCATGGTTTATTGCTTGCAGGATCTGAACTAGAGAACAGGGCTGCAGATGCAGCAATTTATACCCTGGCCCCTAGGCGGCCAATAGGTTTGAAGGAACCTATTGCCACCCTAGGGGCAACCAATAGCAGCACTGGAGACAGGTTGTCTGAGGAGCTGGGAGCCATTAGCTAGCTTCCCTGTTCAAACAGCCTCCCAGCAATACCACGTGGTGTTTAAGAAAACAAGCCCAATACATTACACCCCTTCCCCTAGAATGAACAACATTATAGCAACAACAGAAAGTAATTACAACAATACAATTACAATGGGTTAACAATGTGTGAAAACAGGTTTCCTCTTAGCAGTTCAATAAGGCACTTACAAACATCATAGCTCCATTGTTCAGAACAATCTTGTAGGTCAGCAGGCAGTACAACAAGGTACATACAACATTATAGCTTTATTATTTTAGGACATAATCTTGTATATAAGCAGGAGGTTTGCAAGCCCTTGTGGAATGCCTGGGGGACCCAGGCACTTCCTGGCCTACCAGCTTGCCTGCTGGGCTGGGTAGACCAGTGTCTCTCAGTTCAAACGATTCAGGATGGCTTGGTGCTCTCTGGCTGGGCTTTCCAGGTTGGCCCACCCCAGAGTCAGTTTGTTCAGCAGAGTTAGCACAGTGGCTGTATGACTGAGGTTGGCTTTCTCCATCAGGGGACCCATGTTGCACTTCCGGGCTCCCCTCCTCTATGGCCAACTCCCCGTTGATTTGGCTGTTTAAGCCTTCAGAGTCTATGTCTGGATCGGCCTGGCTGCTGGTTTGCGGCCCTTGGTAAGGACTTATGATGAAGTCCTCGCTGTGTGGCCATTCTGGAAAACGCTTCCTAAGCTGATCAATGTGGCATCAGACAACTCGCCCGCCCTCTAGGCCCACTTTGTAGCAGAGAGGGCCTGACGTTTAAGTGATTTTTCCTGGCACCCACAAGTTCCCATGCCCATAGTTCCTGGCCCACACCCCGTCGCCCACTTGCAGCCCCCTCGGGGGTTTTGGGCGAGAGGCTTCTGCTGCCACCTGGTCTGGGTACAACCTGTCCAGTTTCGTGATCAGTCGCTTCCCCCAGCACAGCTCTGCTGGGCTTTTTCCTGTAGCCGTGCATGGCATGGAATGTTGGCACAGCAAAAAATCTGCCAGTCTGTGGTGCCAGTCCCCAGTCACTATACGCTTCAGTGACTCTTTAGTGGTGCGAACCATGCGCTCAGCTAGACCATTAGTAGAAGGGTGAAATGGGGCTGATGTTGCATGCCTGATGAGGTTCACTCTCAGGAATGCCTGAAATTCTGCTGCAGTAAATTGGGCTCTGTTGTTGGACACTACGACGTCCGGCAGCCCGTGCATGGCAAAGAGTTTCCTAAGCACTTGGATGGTCCTAGCAGTAGTCATGTTTGCAACTGGTGTTACTTCTAGCCATTTATAAGAGCGTTGGTGGAGCAGTGGGCTAATGCCTCCTTAAGTAACACCAGCTGCCTGCAATTAGTGCAGGTTCGCATCCCACCAGGCTCAAGGTTGACTCAGCCTTTCATCCTTCCGAGGTAGGTAAAATGAGGACCCAGATTGTTGGGGGCAATTAAGCTGACTTTGTAATAATGCCGCTTGGGGGGTGTATGAAAGCCCTAATAAGCAGGCATATACATAGAATGAAGGCTAGTGCTAAGCTTGTAAGCCGCCCTGAGTCTTCGGAGAAGAGCGGGATATAAATGGAATTAAAATAAAAAAAATAAAAAAAAAATAAATTTAGAGTAGCTGTCGACCACTATGAGGAAGAGCTGTCCCTGAAAGGGCCCAGTGAAGTCTATGTGAATTATAGACCAGGGAGTGTGAGTCTCCTCCCACCTGTGAACTGGAGCATGCAGCATTTCAGGCCTTGATTGCTGGCATGTGTAACAGCCATGAACCTGGACCTCAATGGCCTTATCTAATCCTGGCCAGCATAAGTAGCTTCTAGCTAAAGCTTTCATATGGACAATACCCAGATGGCCTTCATGTAGTGATGGTAAAACCCTGTCTCTTAGTGAGGTAGGAACTATGACTCTGTTCCCCCATAGGATATAACCCTTGTGAGCTGATAGCTCATGTCTTCTTGTAAAATAACTCTGAAATTCAGGGCCTGGGCTTTTATCCAGCCACCCTGTGTGTACCCAAGAAAGCACTCTACTTAGTGTCTTGTCAGCCGCCGTTTCTGCAGCTATGTCCCCTGCATGGAGGGGAAACTCTGGCAAGTCCTGAATGGACAAAACACGGGCCTCTGGGGCCAGATCTGGTTCAATTTGTGTCAGTGGAATCCTGCTGAGGCTGTCTGCATGGCCCATTTATTTGCTGGGTTTGTGAATCAGCTTAAACGTATAAGCCGATAAAAAAATAGACCATCTCAGCATTCTAGGGGATAATATGTGGGGTGTCTGTCTGTTTGTAGTGAATAACCCCAATAGTGGTTTGTGGTCTGTGAAGACCGTGAAGTCTCTGCCATATAAGTAGTTGTGGAATTTTTTATCTCCAGCTACAATGGCCAATGCCTCTTTGTCAATGTGAGCGTAATTACGCACAGCAGAGGACAGTGTCCTTGAATAAAAAGCAATGGGAACTTGAGTTCCATCTTTCTCTAAGTGACTCAAGACTGCACCCATCCCATATGGGGATGTGTCACACGCTAAGCAAACTGGTTTAGACTCCTTGAAATGAGTGATAGTGGAACTGACTGACAGAAGTGCCTTCAGGTCCTGAAAACTTTTTTCGTGAATGCTAGTCCACTTCCAAGAAGCTTTTTTAACTAAGAGCCTGTGAAGCGGCTCTGCCATTGCAGCTTTGTTAGGAAGGAACGTGTGGTAGAAGTTGAGGAGGCCCAAGAATGCTTGCAGCTCTCCTTTTGTTTTAGGACTAGGTGCCATCTGAATGGCTTTCGCCTTGGACTCAGTGGGGTGGATGCCATCAACATCAATGTGAAACCCCCAAAATTTGGTTGAATGGACCCCCATACTGCACTTGATCTTTTTTAGTTTGAGGCCTGCTTCACGCAGCCTTTGCAGGATGGCTCTGAGCCTCCTTGCTAGCACTTCTGTGGATTCTCCAGCAATAAGCACATCATCAAAATAGGGGCAGACCCCTGGGATGCCCTTGAGTGTGCATTCCATGATTCCCTGAAAAATGCCCAGGGATACACTGACTCCAAATTGCAGGCACTTAACTTTGAATGTCCCCCTGTGGGTTACAATTGTCTGTGCTGCGGCCGTGGCCTCATCAACAGGTAGCTGCTGACAGGCCTGCACCAAATCTAATTTCGCAAAAGTGGTGCCACCCTGCAAAGATGCCAGGATGTGGCTCACTACTGGGACTGGGTATGTATGCTGTTTGAGGGCCCGATTAATTGTGCATTTATAATCTGCACAGATTCTGACTTCCCCGTTGGCTTTGAATGGTGTTACAATAGGAGTATCCCATTCCCCACCATCTACTGGTTGCAAAACGCCCTGTTCAACCAGTTTGTCTAGTTCCATGTCTATTTTGTGCTTGAGGGCAAATGGGACCCTACGAGGCTTAATCCTGACTGGTACTACATTTGGGTCTATTTTGAATGCTATTGGCGGGCCCGTGTAAGTTCCTAGAGCTGAATCACAAACATCTGTGAATTCCTTGCAAACTGTCATTAGACTCGCGACTTGTGTCCGGTTGATTCCAGTTACTTGGATGCCTAGCGCATCAAACCAATTGAGTCCAATTAGGCTTGTTCTCTGGCCCCCTACTACGACAACATCCAGGTGCCCTGAAAACACCTTAAATTTAATGGCCAAGGTGGCTTCACCCTTGACTGCGACTCTGGCATTTTGAAAATCTGTTATAATTATGTCAGAAGGCCTCAGCTTAGCCCATCTCTTACTGCGACTACACACGAAATTAAATGTTTCAAGGGAAATAATGGAAACAGTGGAGCCTGTGTCCAGCTCCATCTTACAGGAGACCCCTTGCAGCTCCACCTGAAGTTTATACTTGGGCTTAATGGGGCAGCGGCCCCCAGTATGGCATACGCTTCTGCGGCTTGAGCGAAACCCCATGCTGTATGGCCCTGGGACCCCAGTACCTCTCCTGGTCAGATCTTCCGACTGGTGATTCACTGGCCAGTCCCTCTGGCGGCATCTGCAGATGGATGCGTTGTGGCCGGTTTTTCCGCAGGCCCGGCATGTGGCTGTCCGGAACCTACAGTTCAAGCATTGGTGGTGGCTGCCACAACCTGGACATCTAGGCAAGGGATCTGCCTTGTAAGTAGTCTCTTGTTGCTTGCTGCTGTGGTGCTGTTGGTCAGGTTGTCTGTGCAACTTGTCAATTTCAGTGTCTTCTTCGGGGCCTTCTGTGAGTTCTGCGTCCTCATGGTGGACAGCTTCTTCGCGTGGCGTTGTTTTGGCGGGCTGGATAGCTTGGATGGCTCCTCCGGCGGCTTCATCCACCATGACTTCCTTCTGTGCATCCGCAAATGATAGGACCTCTCTGGCAAATAGTTTCTGCTGTAGCTCTCGGTTGCGGAGGCCACAGAGGAGCCGGTCTTGAAGTCTTTCTTCAATGTCTGAAAATTGGCACAGGTGTGCGGCCTGCCTCAAGGCCATGATGTACTTGGATGTGGTCTCTCCCGGTTGCTGTATTCTTTGCTCGAAGGCGTAGCACCATGCAATCACCGACATCTTTGGTTGGAAATGTTCTCTGAGCTTCTTCTTCAATTCTGCATAGGAGACAGACCCCAATGGTGTTGGCATGAACAGGTTCTTGGCTAGATCGAATGTCACTGGGCCACACACACAGAGTAGTGTGGCGGCCTTCAGTCCGTCCTCTACGACCTGGTTCGTCCAAAGGTAGTTCTGGACCTGGGACAGGTACGAGGGCCATTCTTCTGGTTGCTTGATGTTAAATTCTCGCAGCCTTCTGACCTTGGGCATTCTGCTGGTCTTCATGGCTGGTTCTCAGTGTCTTCGAATCCTGCCTCTCCATTGCTCAGGGACTGGTCCTCTGAGTGCGTGGTCGCTAGTGTGGCTTAGTTAGCTGACCGTAGGGGGGGGGAATTGCTTTTCCCGCCAGGCGTGCGCTGCCTCTCCCCTAGTGACTTTCAGCTTTGACAGAGAAGCAGGATCCCACCTTCGTTGCCAGTGTTGTGTACTGGGTTTGTTGCACAGGAATGAAGATGAGGTGAGTGAGTTCAGCTAAGATCATGGTTTATTGCTTGCAGGATCTGAACTAGAGAACAGGGCTGCAGATGCAGCAATTTATACCCTGGCCCCTAGGCGGTGGCCAATAGGTTTGAAGCAACCTATTGCCGCCCTAGGGGCAACCAATAGCAGCGCTGGAGACAGGTTGTCTGAGGAGCTAGGAGCCATTAGCTAGCTTCCCGGCTCAAACAGCCTCCCAGCAATACCACGTGGTGTTTAACAAAACAAGCCCAATACATTACATCAGCAACTCTATAACTTTCTCACCTTCCCTACCTCTCCACTCTAGTAATTCTTTCACACATTTGTTTTCCAATTTAATCTTCATTCTCTCTGTATTTCTAATGCACCAAACATCAGTATGTTCAGGTTACTCATCTTGTCTGCATTCATGCTTTTCTATTGAGTATCCAGCACTTTGTATCTTTGTATCTTGTATCTTTCCTGTATCTTTCACTAATTCTTAGTCTTTTACCATAATGAATATGCTTTTTCTTCATTCTTTTGCCATTTGTATAGATGAGTAGATTTATGTTTAAATTAGATATTTAAAACAGACATTTTCTTAGCAGATACCTAAGATTCACTATTTTCATTCATTCATGTGATTCCAAGTGGTTCAATTACTTTCTATTAGTGTAACACTTCATTCCCACCTATATGTTAATGTCACATAACAAAGTAATATTTTAGTAAGACAAAGAAAGAATGGACTTAGTACATCTATGCCATATGCAACATTTTCCTGTATTTTAATACTAAAGAGATAATACCTTCAGTTTTGACATAGTTTTACTATGAGTATGCTTTCATTATTCTGCAGCACACACTAGGGCTATCTGACTTAACATACCATAGTCTGCATCATTTCTGGTAAGAGATATCTACAGGGTGCAAAAAGAAAAGTCAACTTTATTTCTATAAGCACTAAACAATTTAGAGTGTGCACTAGATTTGCAGAGTGTGCATTAGCTCAGGTCCCTGTTCCAACGTTCTCTAAAAAATGGCTATGTAGTCTCTAAAACCGTGTGGATGGAACTTACTTTACCCAAGTCTCCTTGAGATATTTTGCAGGTCTTTGGGTGACATTTTTAACACCCTTCCACTGCAACCTTGTAAGAATGGTAAACTTTGTATTCATCCAATCTGAGTAGGCCTCCAGCACCAAAGGTGATTATGGCTGGTTATTAAGTTGTTAATTGTTGTTTCCTTGTGCCACTGCACCCTTTCTTAGAACAAACCATGATTCAGATAGAGCAAAAAGTTGGTGTCTCTTACTTTATTACTGTAAGAAATAAGAAAGCATCATATACTTGATACATGTTCTTTTTTATCTATGGCTGAAAGCAAGATTTTGAATGTCAGCTATTCTAAAGAAGTGTTGCACAGAAAGGATTGTATCACCCCCTGCATTCAGGGAAATTGACTTTTAGCCCAAACAATTTCATGTTAAAATGTCATCTCTCAAGGATGCACCTTGACTGCTCTGAGAACATTGTCCTATGCCCATGGCAATTCTCTGTGATACACTAATAAGAGAAAACTCTGCCAACTAGAAGGTGCTAGAAGTGGATTCGGGTAGTGGTATTTTAGCAAATATTTGAGATATTCAGCAGAGCTACCTACTTCAAGACCTTACTGTAGTGCAGTTTTATTCACAACATTTCCTTCTCTTATCCCTACAAAGTCTTCTGCCTTTGGGGAGGATAGGATTAAAATCTAGGTGATAAAAAGCAAACAGTCTTTCTCTTGTTGGTATATATAAGAAAAAAAATCAAGTACAGGATATACATGAACTTTCCATTGGTATTTAATCAACAGGTTGATTTTTTCCAGAAGTGATCTTACACAAATTCAAATGCGGTGGTATTTTTGTACCATTTATATTTCTATCTTCCCTGGCAGAAGTACAAACTCTTAAAGTGATTTTTCATATGAACCTGCAACTTAGGGAGCCAAAAATGTATTACTTATAAGGAGAATTTTGGATATTTTGAAAGAGAATGAAGATCACAAACGAAAAAAAGCTTGAAATGGAAGCTCAAAGAAAAAAAAAGTTGAATTGACTTTCAGAAATAGCTAAAAATGCTGGAGTAGGAAACCACAACTTTGAAATATATTCATACTGATCTTGGGGACATGCTAATAGGTTTGGCATGATCAAGTATATAACATTATGGACATTATGGCAAGAATAGAAAGAGATTTTATTGTGACACTAGGGTTACCAGTCTCTCTCTATGGTGAATGCTATATAGTCCATCCCACAACTGTTCAACAAATGTGAACAAAGTACAATCTTATGGCTTATTTTGTTTATATTATTTGCAAGATTCCCCTTCCTTTAATATTAACGGGACCTTTAAAGAGTACAAATCCTAAAAGTATCTTTGAGGGAGAAAAATCCTTAAATATTATGGTGATTTGGAAGTGACCAAGATAAATGGGTGGTGGCCATAAAGAAATTAGGAAAGAGAGGAAGGAAAAATAGAGGGAGAAGAAAATGGCAGAGAGAAACAAGAAGGCAATTATTCAAAGAAAATGTTGCTCTTGTCAGAAAACAAGAATCCATGTATTAACCTGGGAGACAGAACTATTTTATTAAAACAAAAATTTCCAAAACTTATTGATATGTATTTGAGATAATTAATAAAAAAGTGGCTAATTCCCCAGTGGAAATAAAAATAAAATTGTCAGAAATAGGAAATCAATGCATTTAAGTATGTAAATACTTGGTTCTGCAGAGAAGAATCTGCTTCTAACTCTAACATCAACAGCTGAAATCATAAAAGCACTCTTGACTAATAATTGGGATTAAGAATATGTATTATGATTCTAGACTTGCTATTATGGATCTTAAACATCTGTTTTCAATTATTAACAACTACTGATGAAAGCAATGATAGAATTGATGTTGCAAAATAATTCATCCAGAATTGCCTTTAGAGATCAGTCTCAAAGAGGTTCATCTGCCATGGATCAGTCAAAATTAAAAGACCCATTAATTAGCAGAAAAATTCAAACTATGAAATCAATTATTACAAAACACTATACAATTAACTAGTCTGATATATATAATTAAATAATAATTTATATTTTTTTCAGGTTCAAAAGCCCCTTGATATCACCACCAAGGAAGCTCCATCAAATTCCCAGGAACAAAGTTCAATTTGAAGACACATTACCTTCATGTTCTGCTTACAAAACTGACTTACTTCACCAGAGTTCAATGTAATTCCCCAAACAACAGTTTCAAAAGTGGTTCTTACGCATCAATTTTCTGAATGAGAAATAGCAAGTAAAAATCAATCCCTTTTGATTTCTTTATTATATGTAATGGAGTATGCCTAAGCCCCAGGAATGCCTGGCCCTTGATGTTTCATAGCTTACTGAATTTTTTAATGTAGACTTTTGTTGACAGCCATCTCACATCTACATAGAAATACATTTTTATAAAGAAAAAGAAGCTATATGCATTTAACATAAAGCATGGTTATCTACTTCTAAGGAAGCTCATATAGGACATTCTGTTCATATTAACTGGATGACAGAGATAATAGGAGACATTTTGCTCCTGGACCAAGAATCAAGATGACTATTTTGTGTATAGAAATCTTTTGGACTGGAATTGGATCATGGCTTAAAGCAATTTGCTACTGCAATGTAGTAATTTGAGAATGTGCTGAGTGCTGGCCAATCATCAAAAGTGCCAAGCACTCTTTACATGTCAAGGGGATGTGCATGCTCTGTTGGTCATTAGGTGTTTTCCTCCTTGCCCACATCAGTAATGTCCACATCAATGTCCACCCTCCTTGTCCACATCAGCAATGATAGACCAGCAGAAAGGGGGTTTGCATCAATAAGAGAGAATGCAGGAAAACTGCCTACAGAGGTATTGCCACATTCTACGAGGAGAATTTCCCCATCATTGTGTGTACTGCCAACCACTGCAACATTGATGACAAACACCTATGCAGAGGACCAAAGCAAAGATGGCAGGATATAAATTAACACAGACATAAAAATGATCCAGTTAAACTTGGTTGGTGGGTTGATCATCTGAAATGGCATTTGTTGATCTGAAAACTGGAACCATGTACCTGTGGGGAAATGCTAAAAGTAAGAAGAAGAAGATTAATTTGAGGTAACATTATCTTAGGATATCTGGGCTTCTGTAACTTTGAGAATCTGATGCCTCAGGCAACCAAAGGATGTCTTATGGTTGCACCAATCCTAAACCACATTTTTTTGGTATACTGATTACTATTACGTTTTTTGAAATATAAACTTTCCTTAGAAATCTGCCAACTATTTTAAACTCCATTTGCAAATCCTTAAACCTTCACATGATACCTGTCTCTCTCTCACTTCTGGATGATGTTAATAAACTGGAATTTATTTCTCCTGTAGCAAAGCATGATGCCATTTCTTTGTTCTTTAATCAGGGTGGCACATCTGGCACACAGAAGGGCATCCATCATGTACACAAATGAAAAACACAGCTACTGTCTTTGAAGTCTAAGTGACAACCAGCTTCAATCAAGGAACAGTGCATTATTTTTAAGCACCACATTATTCTAGTGTTTCTTCCTTTATTTATACTATAATACTTTTTACACTACAACGTTTCTGATAAGTTATTTTTTAGAATTGTTATTTCTATATGTATGTTAAAACTGTTTTAGTAAATGTTATGTGTTAGTTACAAACTCCAGGATAAAATGCAATTAATTTTATTAAAATTTTAAACCAACATGTTTAAGGGGCATAATGTTGCAGGCTACTTCCTTGAGTACCTCTTCCCATAACTGCTTCATAATATGATTTGGGCATTCCTTTCTATGCAGTTGGAAAGTGAGGGTCACTTGGCTTCTTCATATTACTGAATATCTAAGAAATTCCATCAGTGCAGAATCTCAGCCTGCATGATCAGATGTTTTATTTCATCCCTAATGCCAATGGTAACCAAACCACATATTTCTACCCTCTGTTTCTTTCTCTCCAGCCCTACGAGCTTGACCATCAACATTTTACAGCAAAATGGCAGAATTGTGGAAACATGATTTTGGACCATTTTTTAAAGATTTGAGAATGTTAAGGATTAGAATGATAGGTCACAGAAGAATCTCACTCTTTCCCCCCAACCTTAATAGTCCTGCTGTGTCAAAAGGAGCCCCCCCAAATTTCACCCATATTCCTTCAGGTGAGGTCATGTTTTACCTGCTAGTCTCCTACAATCTTCTAGAAGACCTGAAGGCTTAGTTGCTGATTGCTAACACAATTGACCTCTATGAGTATTAAAAAAAGAGTTAAGATAGATTTATTCAATTTGGCATTTTAAAATGTTTCTGGGAATGTGGCTTTATTGTTGATTCCATATTAGTACTGGCTTTATTTAATTTGTTGTACATAGTACCACTTAGAACAACAATTCACTGCTGGTCAAGACCGTATTAGACTGTATTAAAGTTTATCTAAAGTAACTACAATAGTAAAAAAAAATAAGATCTGTATGTAATAAAACAAGTGATATTTCCCTCCCTCACTGTACCACGGTGAAGGAACCTTATTGTACTTTTGATTTTATTATGCTTAAGCTTGATATTAGTAGTGTTATTTTGTACCCATTTTATATAAAGTAATTATTTTATGTTGATATTAGTAATGTTAGTTTGTAGCTATTTTATATAAATTCTCTTACATGCAAGCAGCCTTATAGAAAGAAGCAAGTGTTTCATGCATATTGAAAAAGTAAATGTCTCATGCTAAATATACAGGAGATTGCTTACATGAAAGGAGCAAGGTGGGGTTAAGTGGTATGGGAGATAGGGAGGGGGAAGGTGAGTTAGCTTGGATTGATGTATATGAGTCATCATCCTAGAATTTGTTTTTCTGTGCTTCCTTTCTCCTGGTATAGAGACTTGGATCTCTTTGTATAAAAGGTAGAAGAAATCTCTACTGGGTGTTCCTTCGTCCCTCTAAGCAGCCACAAAGAGGAAGAAGGTTACCCAACTCTGTCTTGGCCAAAATAAAGTTGTTTTCTTTGCTGAAACCTTGGCTCAGGAGTTTGTTTTGCTCTTTGAAATTCCTGAGTAGCACAGAGAAGTTTGTGAGGCTGAATGGAAAACCTTACAACCAAAAGAAACTCCTCCAAAGGCTGCAGATGTGGAGCTCTGATCTTTGGGATCTGACTTCCTTTTCTGCAGCCTTCCAAGGCAGAGATGAGACAGCCCTTTCACTCTTGAAAGGCTGTCTGTCTGTCTTTCTGTCTGTCTGTCTGTCTGTGATGGGGGACTGTCAGATCCATGCTGAACTGATATTCCCTCCCATTTTAGATTTTCTTCTGGCAGACATTCAATTCACTCTCAAATTGCTGTCAGCTGAGAGGGAATCAGGTGGTAATAGCTTGCAACTTTCCCAGTTGGTTTTCCCATTGACTTTCTGAATAACCAGCAGAGAAGATTGCAAATGGCAATCCTATCATCATGGGGTGCTTGGCAGCCAGTGATAATTGTGAACAGATTGCCAAACACCTAAATTGTGAAAATGGGACCACAGGTGTAATGTTCTGCAATGGCTGTAAAGCACCCATTCCCTGGTCATCATAATTCTGGATAGTCATTAAATTAATGGTTATAAATTCAGGACTACCTGTATAGCCAGCTGTCTTTTTTTCATCCCTTTAAGCTTCATATTGATAAGCAGGACAGATGGCTAGTACTTCAATTTTTTTTCCAAAGTTGTCAATTCCTTTTCTGAGACATTTATAAATAGACATTTTCACAAAGGAAAATGCTCCTGTATTAGATTTGCTTGGCTTATTCAGAGAACTTTTACGCAGAGCATGAAAAAATGAAGTTCTTTATGAAGAAAAAGGACAAAGATTCGGAAAGTAATATACTTGCTAGAGAGGAAGTTGCATCAGATGTGCCAGTGTGCTCATCACCACTGTGATAATCTAAGTATATCTATTAATAGCTTTGGGTTCCTGTAAAAGTATAGAAAAGAGGTGCTTGGTAGATTCAATAGTATAAATAAAATATAGATTGAATAATAAAAAAGTGGCAACAATAAATACATCTGACTTGAAACCACGATTCAGGTATGGAACCATGTTCCATGCAAAATCTCAACAACACTGTAGTTTATCCAGTAATGATACAGATAACTTGCGCACAAAGTACAATTCTTTTTTGTCAATTATAACCAGCTAAAACATATCACAGTGGGAGACATGCACAAGTATGCATCATCCCCTAAACATATACTGTACTACCCAGCTGCCATTTTCCTTGTTTCACAACTCACTATGGATGTGTCCCAAAGTATGTCTGATGCAATACTAAGAAATTTCATTCAAAATAAATATTGTGAGGTAATTTTATTGTTATTGTTTTAGATAAAAATATTACAATATTCAAGATAAAATTATTAAAGGTAAAAATACATTTTTTGATTTCCTTTCTAAACAATTATACATTCAGCACACCTTTTTTAATTTTTCATTTTTTTAAACAAATATAACTATTACTCTATTAGGCTATCTGTGTTCTCATCTGGCACTTAAGAACAGGTCATGGGACACCTTCTGGTTCTGCTGATATTAAATATTATTAATAACTGATATATAATGCTGCTGTATAGGTGCATCTTGTAAACAAACAGTACAGCTTTGTGGTATCACAACATCAGGGTGTGCTTTGACCCACTAAAACCATATTTCTGCCAATTAAACAAATGTTTTTGTGTTTTCAGTTCAATAACATGGTTTGATCCATCTGGAAGAGAGCAGTGTGAAGGTGCCATACAAGTGAGGTCTGTAAACACTTAAGTCAGGACATCAGCAACAACAACAAAAAACCCCTTAGATGTGGACAAATTGTAATTGTTACAGAATTTCACATTTTGTTGGGATGTCCTAAACAGTTCAAGATTATAAATGTTCCTGATTCACAATTCTTTCATCAGCATGAGTTGATTCTATGGCTTTCTATCTGATAGTGACAATTCAGACTTAAATTGCCTTCTTTTTTTTTTGTAAATCATAAGTTTCCAGATACTCATTCCATATTGTTGAGTCAACCCAGACAGGTTCCACTTGAAATAGATCCCACAGACTTTACTATCCCTTATTCCCATATCAGTGTTACTTACAGTCATAGCCATTTTTCCTTTGATTGATGGAGTATTTTTAAACCATACTTGACACTTACATCTTCTTGGACACTTACAATTTCTTCTGACTGTGATTAAAAGTTATATTAAAGTGATAAATAAAATGAATTTCAGAAATGCTTCCTATGAAAGTGGAAGAGAATTCTTGAAAGCTAGTCTTATTTTTTGAAAATATTATTTCAAAATGATTCATACTGCAACTATTGGGAGAAAACTTCCATAGCTGTTAACAGAACAATCCAGCTGTTCTCACAGAATTCCTACATATATCAATTAGTCCAACACATTAACCATGTGTCCAAGATTACCAATCCATGTAGCTGGGTACATCATCGGAAAGGGCTCTGAACACTTACATTTTAATTATTTGCCTTGAAACTGGAGTCAGGTAACTTCCAGTTTCATGGTGACAAGGTAGCATACGCTAAAGCAGAGGTCTTCAAACTCGGCCCTTTTATGACTCATGGACTTCAACTCCCAGAATTTCTCAGCCAGGCATGCTGGCTGAGGAATTCTGGGAGTTGAAGTCCATGAGTCATAAAAGGGCCGAGTTTGAAGACCCCCTGCGCTAAAGATACTGCAGAATGCTTCAAATGAGTCCTTGTACTGCTAGCCATTCTCCTTAAGCCAATCAAACAGCTATACCTTGATTATCAAGTTTGCATCTGACCCAGGCCCTTAAGCAAGCCAACTTAATGTTGATGGTGGTGGACAAAATTAGCAATGGGTTTGTTTTCTGGCCAAAGCAGTAAGGCCAGGAAGAATAACGCAACAGGTGGGGAGCCCTGTTGCTTCCTTCATTTTGTTACTTGGTTTCAGCAGGTTCCACTAAACTGATCTGTCAGTAAAAGGGATTACCTTTTCATTTTCTGTGATGGCTTCTGGTATTAACAGTCAGCTGATGCTGAAAAGGAAGGAGTGTGGAGGGAAAAAAAACAATAACAAAAAAGAAAAAGCTGCAATATGCCAGCTTAGTTCCCCTATATCAGGGGTGTCAAACTCAATTTCATTGAGGGCCGCATCAGAATTGTGGTTGCCCTCAGGGGGCTGGGTGGGTGTGGCCAGTGTGGGCGTGGCCTACTGGGTGGGCGTGGCTAGAGTGCGTATGGCCTATTGGGTGGGCATGGCCAGCACTACATCGTTCGCATCAAGGGTGCCTATGGGGGCCTGGGCAGGAGTGGGACAGATCTGAGGGTCTCTGGCAGGAGGAGGGTCTCTGGGCCAGGGCCATGGCAGCGGGGGCCGTTCCCTCACTGTTTCCAGGATGGCTTCGCGGGCCACATGGAACCACTTCGCGGGCCGCATCCGGCCCCCGGGCCTTGTGTTTGACATGTCTGCCCTATATTGCAAGTATATAAGGAAACATTAGTTGGGTAGGAGAGGGAGCCTATCAAGTGCCAAGGGAGATACTGAAAGCATAGTGGTGACCACAGCCACTATGTTAAGGACTCTACTTCTATTGCTCTGAATACACATCAGTTTGTTTTTGTTTGCTATAGAAATCTTCAAGCAGACATTAACTCCACAAAGCCATAACATTTCAATTGCCAAACGTTTCACTCTCTGGCAGGGTATATTTTTATTCCCTGCTTTCTTTTAGTGGAGTAAATTGCAATAATCTTATCACAGCTGATGTCCTTTCATCAGAACAGTTGCATTTTGTTTCCTTGTTTTGAAGGTGGTCTCTGTAGGACATTGGTTATTCAAATGTTATCTTTCTATGTCCTGTTTGTGCCCTTTTTTTAGGTTTGAAAGGCTTAAGTTTTTGTAAATGCAGTTGCATTTCACAGGGAAATTTTTAACATGGGCAGTGACATAGCACTGTCAAATCTGTGTCAAAATGAAAAGGCATTTTGAAAACAGTTTTGAAGCTGATTTTTTCCCCTTAAAAACCTGTCTTTCTAAACAGGATGACTTCATTCATTCATTCATTCATTCATTCATTCATTCATTCATTCATTCATTTATATTTTGCATTTCTAGACAGCTCATCTCTCTCAAATTAGCACTAAATACTTGCTGTTATTGCTAGAAAAATAGATTCTGTGAGTGAAACTGTGCCTTTTTATTTTTTTTTAAATGATGGGAAACATGTTTTTCAAAAGGCATTTCTAACTACTGTAGAGTGAAATTACCATACTTGGAACTATACAATCATTAGTGTTATACTTACAGATAATGCTATCATACTCTAAAATCTTTAAACAAAATGTAAATTTATCTGAAACTCAACATCATTTTAAAGCAGAAGAGTAATAACTGGGAAATGTAAAAAGCCACAACACTGGAAGCACCCAGTGTTATGGGACAATGATGCTTAACCTATTTTTCCCCTCTTCTGCAAATTCAGTTTCATACAGCTTTATTCTCATAGACTCGAATTTAATTTGAACCTGCTTTAGACTTTTTAAACTAAATCTCACTAACCAGAGAGAATAAGTCATCCAAAATCAAAGCACCAACTAATCTTTCCAGTCCATAATCATTTGATCTGAAGTAACAGGATGCTGAGAGTAGACATTTGCCAGGACAAAATATAATTCTGTTTGAAATGTGGACTTTCCTTCTCACTTTGCAGTATCAGTAGTGTGTGCATGTAAACAGAATAAAGAAATTGCATGGTTTGAATTAAAGCTTGTGAAACATATTTTTTTTTCTTTTTCATTTTACAACCTCAATTCTTTTTCATAAATCTTACGCTTCTGATCCTCTGTAACTATATGCTATAGCATTGCTGGTTCAGTCTTATCTCCAGTTTTCAAAAGTTGTTTTGAGGATAAGAATGGCCAAGTTAAAAAAGCTTGATTTTAATATGAAAATGTCACCTTACCTTTGCATCATAAAGGAATTAGTTGATCATTGGCTTCACTCAATATACCAAATTAATTCACAGTCCCCATAAAGGAATTGCTAATCAGCAAAGTACAGCTTTCAATGATACTCCTTTCTGAACAATTTTTGCTCTTAAAGAATGCTGGTTAAAAGAATAATATATTTTTCTTCTTCTTTGTCCATTCTCAAATGTCCTTATTTAAATTCTTTCCAAACTTATCACTTAGTTGCTGAATTAATCTTGCCAATTCTCCTGTTGCTTGGGATTTCTCTTCAAGAAGCTCATAGCGGAGACTCGAAATGTCTTGCTTAATCTCCTTAAGTTCTCCTATTGGGGAAAATAAAATAAAATGAGATTTAATTACCTTGAATGTAAATCAGCACATTTCAGTTGCTCTTCCTATCTTTATTTCACTAGCCATGCCTTAATGGCTGCTTCAAAAGGGACAAATGATCATTTGGCTACATTGAACTATTCCCCAGTTCCTTTTGACTGAGCTTCTTTCTAACTTGGAGCTTATATGTTGGGTTCAAAAAGCATAGCTATTAAATTCCTGTATTGTTATTTGCTATCCATTGATGCTGTAGCAAAAAATTGATAATGGAATTTACAACTTCCATTGTAAGTTGGAAGTTCTATTGGGGGGTGGGTGGGTAGGGAGATAGATGCACTTGAAATATTTATATTTAAGATAATTCAATGGTATGCAAAATTTTAAACATTAGCATATTGTATCTCTAACCTTTACTGCTCTTGTGAATATGGGGCAGCCCTCCCCCCAAAAAACTGCCTCATGCCATATTGACCATTTGATTGACAGCCAAGTAGAAAAGATTCATTTAAAAATCCATGACTGTAACAAGATTCATTACAGCGCTGTAAATTTAAAAGCACTTGCCTTCGTTGACTTCATCATTCTCACGATCTACTTGAGCTTTCAGAACATATCGCTTAATTAGCCTCTTCATTATTTTCTGAAAACGGAATTATAATGGGTTTATTGGAATTATGTTGCCCAAGTACATCTACAGCATACAAGGGTCACATTTCAAGACAATTAATTTCTTTGATGTGTTGTGGGTTTCAGTGGTCTTACACAAATTCGCTTGTACTGAAGAACTGTGGCCCAATGATTCAATTGCATATTTATTTGATAAAATGTGTCCACATTATTTTATGTAAACTATGAAAAGCATTACATGCAAGTCCTGCCACCCCTTGAATAAGGGTTAGTTTCTCCCTAGTTGCTACCATACAATTACTCGAGTAATGCCTGTATTGTTGGTAAGGCTAATTCAGTGGTAGAGAAGGTACTTTCTAGGCAAAAATTACCATGTTCACTCCCTAAAACCTCTAGGAGCTGTTGTTTTAGAAACTTTAAAATTCATCCAGGTAATGTAATATAATGAACAACAATAATTTAGCCCTAGAAAAGTCAGCTCTATGAAATCTTGGAGCGTTGTCTAACACTGTTACTAATCACGGTACTGAACTTCATATAAGCTTATTTTACTATATTTAGAAGCTTCTGGCTGTGGATTATTTTAGTATTGCCACTACTATTAACCACAGGGTTAGAAACAATAGGGAATAATTGGGAATTTCTTTACAAATGTCAGAAAATGATGTATTTCCATGTAACTTATATTCAGGACTTTGCTATTATGTACATGTTTGCTAAGCAATCCGATAGCATAATCACTGCTCAGATAATCCTCACAGCCACAATCGAGCCCCAAATTTCCATTGCTATGATGTTAAGTGAGTTTTGCCCCATTTTATGACCTTTCTTGCCATAGCTGTTAATTGAATCAGTGCAATTGCTTAGTTAGTAGCAGAGTTAAGTGAATCTGGCTTCCCCATTGACTTTGTTTGTCGGAAGATCACAAAAGGGGATCACATGACCCCGGGTCACTGCGACAATCATAAATACGAACCAGTTGCCAATTTTAATGTGACCACGGGGATGCTGCAATGGTCATGTGAAAAACGTGTCATTTTATTGCAGTGCCGTTGTAACTTTGAATAGTCATTAAATGAATCATTGTAATTTGAGGACTACATGTAAATTCATCTGGATAACTGATACAAAATTATCATGATCTAGAAAATCTGTGATGTTTTCTTGAAGACTTATGTTCATGACTTTCAATATTTTTTTTTGTGCTGATCTGGTCCCTCTGATTTGAATAAGACAATGGAGTCTTGGTGCGTTCTTTCACTGAGTGGCCTTGGATATGGATTAAATGATATAAAGGAAAGGATGAGATCCTGTATTGGAAGTCACAGAAAAAGTTGATCTTTGGGCTATAGATTTTCAGTATGAGCTTATCAAAGGAGGAAGAACGAGGATGTTGGTTTCTCCCAAATGATGACATCCTCTTGTACAATTTAATTATTCTGACTTTTTAGATTACTAAACTATGGAAAATTGTAAAGGAAAAAAGTAGGAAACAATTAAGAGAAAATCCACACGTGGATAAAAATGACTTTGGAAACAAATAGCAGAGATCTATTTATTTATTCTTTATGTTGTTCTGTGCATCAGTTTAAGAGATTTTTTGTTTTTAATTTAAAGAATAAAAGCTCTGTCCTCTACTTTTGGATATACTGATCCTCTTCATACATGCTGAATCTCTAAATGGCCCAAGAAAGGGCTATTTGGCACTAGGCTCCTGCCTGCTTATGATACATTTAACATTATAAAGAGTGACAAAATTAATAAGATATACAATTCTGATTTAAGAATCTAGTAGACTAAAGCTACCACACAATGTGAGGAGAAGAAAAGGCCTATTTTTTGCAGAAAGCAGGAATCTCCAGCCTATAGGATACAGTTGATTTCCCAACTTGTTTCATCCTAACCTGTAGAATCTTGAGTAAGAACCCAAACATTCAAAAATTTTAAACAATTGCCATTAGATAGAAATAAATGATATATTATAGGCAGGGATTTTTTTCTCATAGAACGCTCAGAACGGAGTTCCGGCACCTTTTTTGGATGGAACCTTGTAGGGTAGGCAAGGCAGGTTGTATGAAAGGTGTGAGTTCTGGCACCTTTTTTTTTTTACAAAAAAAAGCACTGATTATAGGGAAGCAGGTGAAAGTGTCAGATTGTCCTTCCTCCCTCAAGATAGCCATCTACCCAAAGTGGCCTTGTTGTGAAAATTTTAGGGGAAGGAAAGAGGTAGGATTGCTGCTGCCTCCTCCAAAATTCCAAAATCTAGCACTCAGTGCTTCAAAGGAAGCAAAAGAGTCTTATGACAATGTAGTTCAGACACCTTTACTCCAATGAACTCTGTTCCCCTATGAGAATTTAACATTATTGAATGGCCCCAAAACAGTGTCAGGCTTATTTCCTTTCTAACTAATTATTATCAAAGCCTGCTCTTGCATTTCAAGATTCTGAAGGTAGGATTTTTTCTGTATTCTTTTTCATCAATGAAGGGGCACCCATGAAAAAATAGTTGGGAAAAAATAGTGAATTCAATCTTGACATAGCTTTTTCTTCTCACCTTACCCTTCCCCCCCACCCCCCCAAAAAAAAGATCAGTGGGATAAATTAAGTAAGTTCTTTTCCATTCTTGTTCATGGACCTTTTCTGCAACATTGAAGTTGCGTTATAATGTATTAGTTTTAATCAGTGTTTCCCCTCTGAGCAAATTAGAATAACAAGGAAATCCTTTCTAAGAAGAAAACAATCTTAGTTTAGGCAAAAGTACATAGATATTAGTAATAACTATGATATTGACTAGGAAAAAGACAAACAAAACTTGGATATATAATGCAATGTACACATTACTAA
Source organism: Vipera berus (assembly GCF_964194415.1). NCBI lineage: Eukaryota > Metazoa > Chordata > Lepidosauria > Squamata > Viperidae > Vipera > Vipera berus. The sequence continues at coordinate 203,138,324 of NC_138203.1, forward strand.
TTTCACTATGAGTGTGTCTGGGTGTCTGTGTCTGGGTGTGTATGTATGTATGTATGTGAAATATATATGCCACAAGGCATATTTACATTCACAAGACATATTTGCATTTACTTCCAGAAGCATTAATTAGGTATAGTGCACATACTATATGCTGAAGATGGCTATGGTGGTGGAATAATCCATTGGGAAGTAGTGTTGCCACCTGAGAAAACATAAATGGAGGAAAATATTTTAGGAAAGCAGGGAAATAGTTGTGTCCCAAAAGAAGATACTAATTATGAAGTGGAAGAAAAAGAAAAGAAAAGAATGACCATGCCAAAAAATCAAAATGCCACTACCTCATGTGTCATGTCTATCAGTCTATAGAATGTTTGTGACTTGTTTAATGTTTGTGTGAAGACTACATCCAAAACTTATGATTGTTAGAATGCTTATATTATCCCTCTTATCAAAAGTGAGGTACCAAGAAGGAAGGTGAATACTATAAGGAGATTAAGTGTTCCAGAAAAAATATTTGGCAGAATTATGATAAAAAAGGCATAAGGGATGACTATGAACAAAATTAGGTAACTGCAGTTTTGTCTGGGGGCAGTGGATGAGAATGCCAGATTTTTGCTCTTCCCAGTAGGTTATTGAGAAATATATAATAATGAATTATTATTGTATGCTTATTTAAAGAAAGACATTTTGTGAGAATCCAGAGTTGAAGATTAGTTGGAAGTAAATGAAAGCTGATTGGTTCTACAGTTAGCAAGGAATAAGACAAATACATGTGATATTTCCCCCTTGGCTTACTAATGTATGAAAAGTCAAGGTTAGTTGCATTTTACAGGGATGAATGATTGCAAGTTAAGTGCAGTTACAATGGAGTATTTAAGTGAATGAATTGAGAAGAAGGGGAAGATTGAGAAAATTATGGTTCTTGGAGAGGAGATGCTGAAAAAAGAGGTTAGAAATTAACAAAGGCAATGTGTGAAATAGTATATGGGGAAAGTGGATGTTAGGGTGGCTTATAAGGATAGAAGGATATAGAGAGTTATAACTAATGCTGTTGGTGTAAACTAAATATTTTCCTCCCCTTATCTTACGTATTTAATTCTTTTTTTCTTACTCTGTATTATTCCTTTCTGAATTTTGTAAAATGTTCCCTAATTGAAAGGGAATAGTAAGATAATAAATATCAGTGTGAAAGGAATGATTCCATTATCCATTTGTGGATATCGTATATGGGCTGAAAAAAAAATCCCATGGCCATTAATTTGGCGGGGGTGGGGGGGAAGGCAGAAAACTCTCTGCAGTTAAGTATTGATTCTGTGGACTCTTGAACACAAGTATGGTGCCCCTCACTTATTTTCTTTTTGGCTTGTTGAGTCAGGATGCTGCCCATAAGTAAAATGGATGCTTTGATATGTCTCCCACTGTTTTCTGTCAGTGCATGGTGGATCAGTGCTTCTGTTATTAACCCTAATAATCCAGAACATGGCACAGTTTATAATTTATCCCTGAGTATAATGAAATTCACACTATTCTTTGATATGCTGATGATTCTTGGCAAAAATATTCAATATCCCTTGTGCTAAACAGGAGACACTTACTGGCAAATCTGGACAAGAAAAATAGAGAACTTAATATATGGAGAAAACAGATGCACTGTCCGCACTTATGCCTCATGTCTGGCTATGTTTTTCCTATTTCATCTAAAATCCACTATACATCCATGGGAAAAAGAAAAGTTACTTTAATATTCACATGCAGCTGCTTGAAATATTAAAATAAGAACTACTGAAGTCCCTTTTTGTTTCTTTTACGGCCATATGTGATCCCTTGTGGACTGTTATTACCTGGAGTAAACAAGATTGTGCTCTCTTCTTCTTACTGGTCTCACTTGGATTTCAGAGTGCTTTATTTTTTCCAGAATTTTCATTTTCATTAACCGTCACATGGCAGAGATGCATCTTTTTGAAACGCTAACTAGATACAGACCTGAACAAAGTTCTACTAATAATTGGGTTATTTTCTGGCTGAAAATAATTATTGGGCACACCAAAATGATTGTTTTATGCTGCTTGCTCCCTCTTTTGTCTAATTATGTCTTCTGTTATTACCACTTTATTATTATTTTTTCCTGATGGGAAAAAATAACATTTTTAATAATGTACAGTTTTAGAACAGAGCTTGGTAAGAACAACAATAAGAAACAGAGAAAAAGGTCTACTTCAAATGTTTCTTTGCAAAGTTATTGATTTTTTTAATTGCAGTTTCTAGCTCTACCATTGCTTGGGGGGGTGGGTTTCTAATATATTAAGGAGTATATTCTTATTCTTATTCATAAAGGTTAACTTCTGCATTTTAATGCAGTTTAATATGAATTTATACTTAGGGTAATATGGCCATTGGTGGTGGTGGTGGGTTTCAGATAGGTGTTATTTTAAACTTGGGAGAGTATTTGAAATCCCTCTATGATGGCATTAACATAAGTATATTTTCAAAATAAGCCACTGAATTCCATGCATGTTTACACACAGTGTAAAGTGTTCACAATATATAATGGTTCACATATAGGCTTGCCAAACTTGATAGTAGATTCAGTGAAATGAATGGGACTTAAATTTTATCATATTTCTGGTTTTAAATCAATAGGAGGTGAAAAAGCAACTTTATTTTATCACTAACTGGGGTCCTAATATGACAAATTGGAAATTCATTTATATAGCATAAAAATAATTTAAATCAATATCCTAGAACAGCAACCCAACCAAAAAACCTTTTGGTGGGACAGATGACAACATTGTAGTTGCTGGTTGGAAATTCTAAGAAATGAACACATTTAGAATTACTGGCTGAGACAAGCTCCCTGCAGTGTGTCTTTCACATAGTTGCAAATTACCTCCATTATGGCAACCAGGTAACTTTTGGCTACTTTGATGTCCAATCAAATCGATTCCTATGAAATTCAACAGTTATGGCAGTGGGAATTGCATATAACTTTCAGCAAGAGGTGGCTAATAGATGGATGGCAGACTTTAACCCACCCACCCCGCCCCCCAGCCTTGTTCTTCCATCCATCCATCTTTTTTGGCTATCCTATTGATGTATTTTCACTGTGTTCTTTTTCATTATTTATTTTATTGTTCTAGTATCTTACATCTGTTCCATACACACTCTTTTCATTTTTTTCCTTTTTATTGTTGTAAGCTGCCTAGAGTAGCCCCATGGCAAGAGAGGTGGCAAATAAATTAACAAATAAATAAATATTTGTGGGAAGCACAAGATTCCCTTCTAATACGGTATGCACCATGTTTGGAGGAATTGAGGTCCCCTAAGTAGCTGCTGATTATTTGTGTGTGTGTGTGTGTGTGTGTGTGTGTGTGTGTGCGTGCGTGCACACACACACATATATGTATTTATGTGTACATATACATATACATGTACGTATACATATACATATATATACCTATATCTGGCAGTGAACCTGATATATAAAGAAATGTAACTAAGAAATATTTCTATAATTTGAATAAAATCCCACAAATCAGGTTCACTGCCAGAGAATCTGAAAGTAGCCAGTGAATCATTTTTGACAAGGACCCAGACAAAACTGTGAAAGTATAAGGTAATGAATTTGACTGTGTTTTCATTAAATTGAAATTGAAATATTAATGAAAGAAGGGGAAAAACTAAGTATACGTGACAAGCTTTGATGAGGAAAATAATGAAGGATTCTGTTAAGATAAATCTCATCAACACTTCTTGAGAATGTCAACAGGCACTTGGAAGGAAGTGGCTTTGTTGATATTCCAGCATCTATAGTTCCTCATCAAAGCTTAAATAAACTTAGTAATAATGAAATAATATAATTTGGATGGATTTAAATAAGTGTAAATTGATGCACATGGGGGAGAATTTACATATAATTGAATGGATCTGAGACCTTTATAACTTAACCAGAAAAAAGAAGATGGACTCAAAGCGGGTAGCTCAGTGAAGATGCCAACTCAAAACAAAACTGCCACTATTGTAATGTCCACATGTATGTTCACAGGATAAGATAACCTTTATTGTCACTTTTCTGTGTACATAATGGCACACATTAAATTGAATTTCTGATTCTCTCTCTGTTTGTATACACACACACACACACACACACACACACACACACACACATACACACATACATATACACACACACATACACACACAGATACATATACTGTATATATACATGCACACATATACAGTATATACATATATGCGTATGTTAATCAGAATTAAAATGCATTGTGTATTTCTCACTACCAGATTTTTTTTAAAAAAAATACAACTGGAAAAAAAGCATAGAAGACAGGAAGCAAAATGAGTGAACATTTACAACAACTTTTGTACAAAGAGAGTATGTTTGGAACTATTTAATATAGAAAAAAAAGATCACTTGAGGAAAAATATGATCAAACCTCATAAAGTCAAATATGGCATGGAGAAACAAGACCAAGAGAATTTGTTCTCCTGTTTTTTTTCAAAACAATAGGGTTGTGCTGAAATTGTTTGAAAGGAGATATTAGAACAAACAAAGCAAAATATTTAAACACAGAATGCATAACTGTGGAGTTAATGGACTCTATCTTGGATTTCACTAATGAGTAGTGGTATCAGTTCACAGAGAATGGGTCTATCAAGGGCTAATAATATCAGGGCATTAGCATAATCTCCATGAGCAGCATGCCTGAAAATCCCAGTTGCAACAGAAAAATGATGGGAGAACTGGGTGTCATTGTCTTCTGCTGGAGAGCACACCAGAGACATCCAATGCCCACTGTGAAATGAAATGCTGGACCTGGATGTACCTTGGCCTGATCTAGTAGAACTTTATTATATTCTTGTAAACAATTACATCTGTACTTTTAAAAATAATTAGAAAGCAATTCCTCCTACAGTATGATTTTAAACTACATAGACATACATGATCAAACTGTAAATCAAAAATGTGAAGGTGGCTTCTAATTGCTTTCCTTATTATAATTTTGCTGATATCTTTCTCTTGAGTTTCCATTACCTGGTATCTTGTGGGGTTGTTGTAGGCATTCTTCAGGATGAAGTCTGACTTTTGAGTACTTGACTCAAAATGAATTTTCTGAAATATACAAATATAGGGAATTTCATCATAATGAAGAACAAAGTATTAGTGATCTAATTCAAAGAAAATATCCACAAATATCAGTTGCCCATGGCAAACCGCATGGTGCAGGAAAAAGAATCCTTATATGATTTGATTAAAACACAAAAACTGTAATTCTGTCTTGTATTTAAATGGCTATTTTTTTTCCTACTGTAGCTGTCTGGTCATTCACCCTGTGTGAAAGAGATATTGTGTAGTCCTCTGCAGTTTGGAAAAACTGACTGTCCTTCCAGAGTTGGAACATAGGTCCCTTTAGTTGTTTTGAACATCCAACAAACATAGTGGAAGTATACCTTCATTTTAGGATTTAGGATTTATACCACCATTTGGTACCACTGATATTTAGAATTATGTTCATACTCTACTATTTCACCTGTGAACTCCAGTCAAGGATATTGTCTAGATAAAGTCATCTTGTTAGCCTTCTCTCAAAGACATAGCCTACTTTAGTTCACCATTAATATCCCCATTTTGGTCATCTGCAAAACTTATGGAAGTAAGCTTTCCATACAAGACATAATGGTGATAGTAAAGGTTCAATGCACATGACTCTCAGCAAATGTAAACAAATATCACATGTAACCCATAGATAACAAGGCAGGAGCTGAAGAACCATGAAATCAATAGCTGTAAATTTCTATGCATGCTTCCCTGGATATGTGAAGATCTGCTATGTAGAATCTATATGACAGATATCCATAACTGAAGAACTCCCCCCAAGTGACAAAAATATATTTTCCCCAAATGGGTAACTGACTACTGGTATCATATATCCTTCAATAACAAGAATAGAGTTGGAAGAAACTTTGAGGTCTTCTAGTCCAACCCCCTGCTCAGGCAGGAAATCCTGTATCATTTTAGACAATATTAAGTGATTGTCCACTAGGAGTCCAAGATCCCTCTCATACTTACTGCTATTGAGCAAGATACCACTTATAATGTGCATATGCATTTTGGGGGGTTTGCCTAAATGTAGAACCTTACTTTTTTCAACATTGAATTTCATTTTGTTAGATAGTGCCCAATGTTCAAGTCTGTCAAGATCTCCTGTATCTTAAGCCTATCTTCTGGAGTGTTGGCTATTCATGCCATCTTGGTGTCATCTATCCCCTCATCCAAATCATTGATGAAGATGTTGAAGAGCACTGGGCCCAGAACAGAGCCCTGTGGCACCCCACTACACACTTCCCTCCATGTAAATGCAGTTCCATTGTGGACCTCAAGCTGTGTACAGCCGGTCAGCCACCTATGAATCAATCTGGTGGTGATTCTGTCTAACCCACATTTTTTAATCTTGTCAGGTAGTAGATTGTGGGCTACTTTATCAAATGCCTTACTGAAGTCCAAGTAAATTATACCCACAACATTCCTCTGGTCCACTTATTTTTTCACCTGTTCAAAGAATGCAATAAGATCTGTCTGTCATGATCTGTTTCTGACAAACCCATGTTGGCTTTTGGCTATGACTTTGTTTGCCTCTAGATGTTCACTGATTCATTGCTTGATTATCTTTTCCAGAATCTTCCCAGGTATTGAGGTCAGGCTGATAGGTCTATAATTATCTGGATCCATTTTTTTTTCCTTTTTTGAAGATGGGAACTATATCAGCTCTTTTCCAGTCCTCTGGAAGTTCCCCAGTGCTCCAGGATCTTTGAAAGATCTAGTTCGGTGGTTCTGAGATCACGTCTGCCAGTTCCTTCAGAACCTTGGGCTGTAATCCATCTGGTCCTGGTGATTTGAACTCGTCTAGGCTGGACAGGTGCTCATCATTTTCTTGCCTATTTTAACTTGTGTTTCTAATCTGTTTTTACGTTACTGTTTTTGATAGGTTGGATTGTTTTTTCCCCCTTTGTGTAAAGACTTATACAAAAAAAACCAAGTAGTTCTGCTTCCTCCCTGTTGCTTGTTACCTTCTTGCCACTTTTTCCCACTAATGGACCAACCATTTCCTTAACTTTTTTTCTTGTTTTTTACATGTTAAAAGAAGCCTTTTTTGGTTATTTTTCACTTTTGTCGCAAGCCTTAGTTCTTTTTGAGCCTTAGCTTTTCTCATCTTTGAAGGTTTGGGCAATTTGCTGATATTGTGCCTTAGTTATGTGCCCTTCTTTCCACATTTTATATTTGTCCTTTTTGTCTTTCAATTTATCAGAGAGTTCTTTATGCAGCCATGCTGGTTTCTTTGGAGAGCTGTTATTTTATTTCTTAAAACATACTGTAAATAGAGTTGGTAACTGACCATTAAAAAAAATGAAATCCAGTCAAATGAAACCTGTTCTTGTGCCTTTAAATAAAATCTTTATCTTTCAAAATCAGTAGGCAAAACTTTCCTTCTTTGGAGATACACATTATTTCTGGTAAGATCTCCTTGCTGAGCCACTACTGAACAAAGGTAAGTCCCTATTGAGAAGCTAAGAATTCAAACATGACAGACTGGGGTGCTGATAAGGGAAATGACTGTGTCACTGAGTGTAATCTAATGCAACTCTATATTGTGTCCATTATTTTGCTTTCAAGAACTTGGCCATTAAATGGGAAATTGGAAACTGACGGACACAATGAGGCAGATAGATTAGTTTTTCTTTTGAAGAAAAAAAAAGACATGTTAGATAACTTTATGGATGTATTTTTTGAGATAGTTACTGCATTTAGGCTTTCTTTCTTTGCTCTTGAAAAACTACCAAGCTTTGTTTTTAAGACCACTGAAGGCTAAATAATACAATGCTAAATAATTTAAAAATTAATCTTAGAATATTATATGCTCTTTTTTTGAACTAGCAGTATTTTCAGACTAAGAAACAAGTTTATCTCTGTTTTCATTTTGAAATAAAGAATATGCCTAGACAATTTCCTCTGGAAATAACAATACAACTGTTATTGTAAATATATATCATAATGTTTTAATGGATTTTTCTTCAATTAAAAATAAATGATTGTCCATGATATAAAGACTGGAAGAGCTGGCCTCTTACACAGTATCTTTCAAATCTAATTACTTTTTTGTGTCCTCCCTTCATAAATAATAGGATGAGATGGAAATAGAAAAGAGCAAAACAATGTCATTATGACTTTATACTTTTATATCTTATATGTATATATGTATGCATATTGAATAATGCATTACAATTTTACTGGAGGATCTGTGTTTTACAATAAGTTTTTTTTTTCTTTTTTAACCACTTTGGAAATATTCACACTCCTGTTATTTATATCACAATTTCTGCTGAATGATGCAAATTCTTTTTAGAACTGAACAATGGAGGTTTGATTTTGTCCTCTCATCAATGTGTCTCAGAATGACCCAGTGATGCTTCTGGCCACAACAAATACACACCGATAGCAAATTATTTATTACAACACAATCATGCTCCCTCCAAAACCTATTGGGTACCTCTTTAGATATAGCTTTTTCCCACATCAAAACTGCTGTGTTAATTAATTCAATGAAGTCTAGGCTTTTATGATTATTCTAGGGATGAATTGTATCATACTTGTTTTCACATAAATACAAAGATAGTGAAAAATCATTGTAAATGTCATTGGAGGAAAATACTGAATACAAACACAAATAAATATAAAAATAAAGAGAAAAAGAAAGAGTAATCCCTGGTTTTCGTCTTAATCAAGCATTCTCAGCCATTGCACCTTCTGGACAGGGCAAAATCAGAACAGAATTTTGTGTATCCTCCCCAGTTCAACTCCCCATAAATAGACAGACCCAATAAACATTGTATGGCATTTGTTTATGTTAAATTAATAATAAAGAGCAGCAGAAAGCCATGAGTTGACATACACTTCGATTTTCAGTACAAAATACAGAATAAAAGAGTTGGAAGGGACCTTGGAGGTCTTCTAGTCCAACTCCCAGCAACCAGAAACTCGTGTACCATTCCAGACAAATGACTGTCCAATCTCTTCTTAAAAACTTTCAATATTGAAGTACCTACAAATTCTGAAGGCAAGCTGTTCCACTGATTAATTGTTCTTATTATACATAACTGTGTTCACTGTTGTGGTTATCAGTTGTGCTGTTCCATTTAACTGTCTGCTTTTGAGCACAGACTCCCAGTCCCTCAAACTTCTTAACCATTTATTTTAGCTACTTTTTTGTTTTTTAAAAAAATCACCATTGAATTTAAGGACAAACACAGATTGTATTTGCTCTATAAAACAAGCAAGGTGGCAGAGAGTTGACAGTAATTTACATGTGTTTACTTAAAAATAAAGCCAACATATATACGGTACTGTCTTGGGCTTTCAGAAAAATGTATGTATCTACCATTAGCACTTTCTAGATTGTGATGTCACCAAACAGCATTGCATCTCCTAGGAAGTTTAGGAAGCATCAGGAGCGAGTCCTTCAAAAGGCTGCTAATTTGCCAAGTTTCTTAAAGGTTGAAAAAAGATAAATGGGATTCCTTGGATATGCTCCATATTTAGTAAACATACGAAGCCAACCTCCATCCCATTCATCCAGAGAAGGATAAAAAGTAGCCACATTTCACCCCAACATAAAATCTGTCAAGGAAACACCTACATTTACTTTCAACAAGATCCATAGATTGTTTTTTTTTAAAAAAAATCTCTGCTATAGTTCTACTGTAAGTCCATTTATAATAAACCTTTCCATCCCTTCCATCCCCTTCATGGATTACTGCCTTGTTGTGGCGAAGGGGCTTGCGTAATTCAATGAAGCTATGAGCTATGCCGTGCAGGGCCACCCAAGACGGAAAGGTCATAGCAGAGAGTTCTGACAAAATGTGATCCACTGGAGAAGGAAATGGCAAACCACTCCAGTATCTTTGCCATGAAAACCCTATGGACAGTACCAAAAGGCAAAACGATATGACGCTGGAAGATGAGCCCCTCAGGTCGGAAGGCGTCCAATATGCTACTGGGGAAGAGCAGAGGGCTAGTACTAGTAGCGCCAGAAAGAATGAAGCGACTGGGCCAAAGCCGAAAGGACGCTCAGCTGTGGATATGTCTGGTGGTGAAAGGAAAGTCCTATGCTATAAAGATTCTTTCTCCATAGGAACCTGGAATGTAAGATCCATGAATCAAGGAAAGCTGGACGTGGTCAAACAAGAGATGACAAGACTAAACATCGACATCTTAGGTATCAGCGAACTAAAATGGACAGGAATGGGTGAATTTAATTCAGATGACCATCAGGTATACTACTGCGGGCAAGAATCCCTCAGAAGAAATGGAGTAGCCTTCATAGTCAATAAAAAAGTAGGAAAAGCAATACTGGGATACAATCCTCAAAATGACAGAATGATCTCAGTTCGAATCCAAGGCAAACCATTCAATATCACAGTAGTCCAAGTCTATGCCCCAACCACCGGTGCTGAAGAGGATGAAATTGACCGGTTCTATGAAGCCCTACAGCACCTTATAGAACTAACACCCAAAAATGATGTCCTTATCATCATGGGAGTGTCGAGCCCTTCGGGCTCGACATACTCACCGGGAGAGGGATCCAGTCACCGCCCGCGGCTCGCAGCCACGCCCGACAGCTGCTCAGCGGCCAATGGAGATCCCGGGCACTCACGCTGGGCCCGTAATGCTTCGCCCAGCTGCTTGGCGGCCGACGGAGACCCCGGACGGCCTGAAGCCGCAGCCGCGCCTGTCAGCTGGTCCGCGGCCGAGGAAAACCCCGGGCGCCCGCGCCGGAGCCGTTGCCTTTCCACCAGCTGGTTCACGGCCGACGGAGACCCTGGGCGCCCGCGCTGGAGCCGCGGATTTTCGGCGTGCTGCTTGGCGGCTGACAGAGACTCCGGGTGTCGACTCCACAGCCGCGCCTGCTTGCGCAGCTGATCGGCGGCCGGGAGCGCATGGCAAAGCACCTGCCTATGCCTGAACGGGTCTTGTCGCGCACGGGGGAGCCGCGCCAGCCTTAACAGCTGTACGGCGGCCTGGAACGGGTGTTACACGAAGCACTGGGTTGGTGGAGGGGGGCACGTTAGGGAATCCAGGGGGTGAGAGAGGGGGATGTTGGTCTTACACCTTCCTTCACGCTGAGTGGACTTCGGCGTCAGGGGTGGCAGCAGGGCGTAGGGCGTCTGGATAAAGGGGCGGGGTTTTACGTAGTCCGGGCGGATGCTGGTCTGCGGAGGGGAGGGTGGGGCTAACAGGGTGGGGCTATTACTCAATTGGTAGTTACGTTTAAAAGTAGCGTTGGGACGAGTGGTTCCCAACGCTGACTTTGTTAATGTTTAGAGATCCTGCTATTAAAGGTACTCTTTCCAGTCATCCGTACTTCGTCGTGGTTTTTCCTGTGTGCTTGTTGATCCGGCAAAGACGAGGAGGTGACAGTGAGATTGGAATGCTAAAGTAGGAAGCCAAAAGATAACCGGAATAATAGGAAAGTTTGGCCTTGGAGTACAAAATGAAGCAGGGCACAGGCTGATAGAATTTTGTCAAGAGAATACGATGGTCATAGCAAACACTCTTTTCCAACAACCCAAGAGACGGCTTTACACATGGACATCACCAGACGGTCAACACAGAAATCAGATTGACTATATGCTCTGCAGCCAAAGATGGAGAAGCTCTATACAGTCAGTAAAAACAAGACCAGGAGCTGACTGTGGCTCAGACCATGAGCTTCTTGTTGCAAAGTTTAGGCTTAAATTAAAGAAAGTAGGGAAAAGCGCTAAGCCAGTCAGGTATGAATTAAATCATATCCCTGTTGAATATACAGTAGAGGTGACAAATAGATTTAAGGAATTAGATCTGATAGACAGAGTGCCTGAAGAACTATGGGCAGAGGTTCGCAACATTGTACAACAGGTAGCAACCAAAACCATCCCAAAGAAAAAGAAATGCAAGAAAGCAAAATGGCTGTCTGAGGAAGCTTTGCAAATAGCTGAGGAAAGGAGGGAAGCGAAACGCAAGGGAGAAAAAGAAAGATATGCCCAATTAAATGCAGAATTCCAAAGAATAGCTAGAAGAGATAAGAATGCCTTCTTAAATGAACAATGCAAAGAAATAGAAGGAAACAATAGAATAGGGAGGACCAGAGATCTTTTCAAGAAAATTGGAGAGATGAAAGGAACGTATCATGCAAAAATGGGCATGATAAAGGACCAAAATGGCAGGGACCTAACAGAGGCAGAAGAGATTAAGAAGAGGTGGCAAAATTACACAGAAGAACTATACAAGAATGAGCTTAATGTCCCTGATAATCACCATGAGTTGGTCACTGACCTCGAGCCAGACATCCTAGAATGTGAAGTGAAGTGGGCCTTAGAAAAGCTGAGCAACAACAAAGCTAGTGGAGGTGACAGTATTCCAGCTGAGCTATTCAAAATCTTAAAAGACGATGCAGTAAAAGTGCTACACTCAATTTGCCAGCAAATTTGGAAAACTCAACAGTGGCCACAGGATTGGAAAAGATCAGTTTACATTCCAATTCCAAAGAAAGGCAGTGCCAAAGAATGTTCAAACTATCGCACCATTGCACTCATTTCTCATGCTAGTAAAGTTATGCTTAAAATTCTGCAAGCTAGACTCCAGCAGTATGTGGATCGAGAACTACCAGAAGTACAGGCAGGATTTCGAAGAGGCAGAGGAACTAGAGATCAAATTGCTAACATACGCTGGATCATGGAGAAAGCTAGAGAGTTCCAGAAAAACATCTACTTCTGCTTCATTGACTATGCTAAAGCCTTTGATTGTGTGGATCATAACAAACTGTGGCAAGTCCTTAAAGAGATGGGCATACCAGACCATCTTATTTGTCTCTTGAGAAACCTATATGCGGGCCAAGAAGCAACAGTGAGAACTGGACACGGAACCACCGATTGGTTCAAAATTGGGAAAGGAGTCCGGCAAGGCTGTATACTGTCGCCTTGCCTATTTAACTTATATGCAGAGCACATCATGAGAAAGGCAGGGCTAGATGAATCAAAAGTTGGAATTAAGATTGCCGGAAGAAATATCAACAACCTAAGATATGCAGATGATACCACTCTAATGGCAGAAAGTGAAGAGGAACTAAAGAGCCTCTTGTTGCGAGTGAAGAAGGAGAGTGCAAAACTTGGGTTGAAACTAAACATTAAGAAAACCAAGATCATGGCATCTGGCCCTCTCAATTCCTGGCAAATAGATGGGGAAGAAATGGAGGTAGTGACAGATTTTATTTTCCTGGGCTCCAAGAACACTGCAGATGGGGACTGTAGTCAAGAAATTAAAAGACGCTTGCTCCTAGGGAGGAAAGCCATGGCAAATCTAGACAGCACACTAAAAAGCAGAGACATCACCCTGTCAACAAAAGTGCGTATAGTCAAGGCTATGGTCTTCCCAGTTGCAATGTATGGCAGTGAAAGTTGGACCATAAGAAAGGCTGAGCGCAAAAGAATTGAGGCCTTTGAACTCTGGTGCTGGAGAAGACTCCTGCGAGTCCCTTGGACTGCAAGGCGATCAAACCGGTCAGTCCTAGAGGAGATCAACCCTGACTGCTCTTTAGAAGGCCAGATCCTGAAGCTAAAACTCAAATACTTTGGCCACCTAATGAGGAGGAAGGACTCACTGGAGAAGAGCCTAATGCTGGGAAAGATTGAGGGCAATAGAAGAAGGGGACGACAGAGAATGAGGTGGCTGGATGGAGTCACTGAAGCAGTAGGCGTGAGCTTAACTGGACTCCAGAAGATGGTAGAGGACAGGAAGGCCTGTAGGAACATTGTCCATAGGGTCGCGATGGGTCGGACACGACTTCGCAACTAACAACAACAACAACAGGTGATGAACCACTTTGAAGCTGATTTGCAAAACAACCGAGCCCCCTCACTCCTATGAATGGAATAGTTATTTATTTATTTATTTTTGGGACTTATATGCCGCCCTATCTCCCGAAGGACTCAGGGCGGCTAACAACAATAAAAGCAACAATACAAAAGTTAAAAGAAATTAAATAAACAGCCCCAAAATAAATTAACTAAACAATTAAAAATTAAAACATTTTAAAAACCCGTCATCAGGAATATAATGAACCATGCATTGGTATATCCAGGGCTTTTTTCCTCATAGAACGCTGAGAATGGAGTTCCGGCACCTTTTTTGTATGGAACCTTGTAGGGTAGGCAAGGCGGGTTGTATGACATATGTGAGTTCCGGCACCTTTTTCTTTTAGAAAAAAAGCACTGGGTATATCTAAACCTGTATATTGTCACAAGCCTATAATGCCAATTGGAGCTTCATGGGTAACTTTATGCCATGTAATTGCATATGGAACCAACTGCCAGTTGAGCTCCGGACGGCACCGGACCTTCGCTCCTTCCGGCGTGGTCTGAAGACCCATTTATTTGAACAAGCTGGCCTGGCCTGATGGGGGACGTTAGGGTTTTTAATGGGTTTTTATACTGTTACTGTTTTTATCTGGGCAATTGTTTAATTCTTTTTTAAATTTTTGTATTTTCTATTTATATATGCCCTGTTCACCGCCCTGAGTCCTTCGGGAGAAGGGCGGTATACAAATTTAATAAAATAAATAAATAAATAAATAAATAAATAAATAGATTTGTCTGTTGGTCTACAGGATTTGTAACTGAAAATTCTGGGTGGCAGACATGGACTTATGCGCCTATGGTCCTTGAAGAGGAAAGGGCACTTTTCCCTGTGGAAATGTTACAGATGCCAAGATGGGTCTAGTCAAACTTTGCTGGACTTGGACTTCCGGTGGCTCCGCGGCGACGGAGACAGCCTTCCCGGGCTGCCCGCGGCTCAGCTGTGTGTTTTTTCGCCCGAAACAGCGCCGATCAGCTGTTCGGGCAAATTTGAAGCCCCCTCCTCGGGAGAAGAGGAGGGGGTGAGGCCCCAGGTAGGGGTAGAGTTCTCCGGGGCCGCCTGAGCTTGGAGCTTGGGCGGCTGAAGGATTGAACTCCCCCGAAGCCTGGGTTGCTCCCAGCTGGCCGGCGTCTCTGCTCCGGACTTCTTGGAGCAGAGCCAGGCGTCTGCGACCACCCCTGCCTGAAGAAAGGACTATGGATTAAAAGGAGCAGGCAGAGCGGTACAAGAGGAAAAGGTGAAGAGGATTATTTTATTTTACTCTCGAGCTTGATGGATTTTTTTAAACTTTAAGTGAAAGTGCGTCATAAGTGAAAGTAAAAGATGGCGGCTAAACTTCCCCCTAAAACTCTTCGGAGTGGTGGATCTTCTCCGGTGCAACAATCATCATTACAGGCGTTGCACCCTCCTGATGTATTGACACCGAAGGACTTACGAGATGCTCTGGATAAACTCTTGGAATCAATTAATCAATCAATGGGTGATAAATTTGCACAGATGGAGGAGAAATTGGAGAAACTGGAGGAGAGAATAGAAGAGAGGATGGAACAGAAGTACAGCGTGATGAAGGTAGACATTTTGTCTTCAGTGCATAAAGTGGCGGAATGTGTGGATGATTTGGATGAAAAAGTGGATGATTTGACTCAAAAGAATGCCATATTAGAAGCAAAAGTACGGGAGAATGAAGATTTAAGAGATAAAATGGAAAGGGAATTAAGTCTTGCTCAATATTATCAGATGCAGTTTGCTGTTAGAATCAGAGGCTTAAAAGAGAATGTTAAGGAAGATTTAAAGCAGCTGGTTTCTGAGGCTCTCGAAGTGGTATTGAATCAGCCAGCATCTGAAATAAGACAAGCTATGGATAAAGTGTTCCGTGTGAATTCATGGATTGCTAGACAGAGAAAGCTGCCTAGAGATGTGGTGGTCTACTTTGCAAAAAGAGAAATTAGAGATGAAGTTATACAAGCTGCCTATGATGCTAAAGTTGTGATTGCTGATCAAGAAGTCTTGGTTTTAAAAGAAATTCCTCCAAAGATTTTAAGGAAAAGGAAAGACTTCATATTTCTTGTGCAAGAGCTGAAGCAACGAGATATAAGGTTCAGATGGGAGGTTCCAGACGGGTTGATGGTGATGTATGAAGGCAAAAGGTACCGGCTGATTACTGTCAAGCAAGCGCGTGATTTCTATAATAACGTTTTAAAAGCAACCCCATTAACACTTCTGGAAGCTGCAAAGGGATCTGGAGAGGGAGAACATCAAGAGGTTGAAGTAGAGGAAAACAGTGCTGGAGGAGATCAAGCTATAGTTTCTTTGGATGATCCCAGAGAGCAAAGGGTAACACGTGCTGCTTTAAAACGGGCAAAGAAAATAAAAGAACAAGACCAGCAAAAGTCTTCGGAATCTTCACAACGTACTCATAGCCAAGCAGTGGGAGGAGCACGGCCTAAAGAAGATAGTCCTATCAAAGCAGTGCTTCAAGAGCTTTGGGAGGATATGCATGGCAACTAAATTTTTGACTTGGAACGTTAATGGACTAAATTCACCATAGAAGAGAAAGAAAGTTTTTCAATATTTAAAACAATTCAAGATAGATGTTATATGTTTGCAAGAAACGCATATTAGGGCTATGGACCAAAAGCTTTTATTGAACTCAAGACTGGGTACGCACTTTGTTGCCTCTGCAATGAATAAGAAAAATGGAGTGGTTGTTTATATTAAAAGTGCCATAACAGCGGACTTAATTGAAGCAGACAAGCATGGAAGATATGTACTGATAGACTTGTTGCTAGAAGGCAAAAAGACGCTTTTAGTTGGACTGTATGCCCCTAATCAACAACAACAACAGGCTGACTTTTTTAGTTTACTTCATACAAAGCTTACCCAGTTGGATTATAAATCTTTTATTTTTATGGGGGACTGGAATGGTGTTTTGTATGTACAGATGGATAAGGCTGGAGCTTTTAAGCGCATTCCAAGTCATGCTAGACTGTCTAAATCTTTTTTTGAAATGAAGGATGACTTGGAACTGCGAGATATTTGGCGTGAGAGACACTTACAGGAAAAGGATTATACTTTTTATTCTGATAGACATCAATCTTTTTCGAGGATTGATTTTATTTTGGTGACTAATGATTTTTTTTTGAGGACTAAAAAGGTGAAGATTTGTGCAAGAACTATCTCTGATCATAGTCCAGTTTGGTTAGAGATTGATAAGGAGAAAAGGGACAGGCGCTCGTGGCGCGTAAATGAGAATTTGTTTAGAAATCAGAGAAATGTGGAAGAATGTAAACAGCGGATGAAGGATTTTTTTGAAACTAATATGAACAAAGGTACCTCTATGGATATGGTGTGGGATGCTAGTAAGGCCTACATGAGAGGGGTGTTGATATATATGAATAATAAACATAGACGTGCTGTGGAAGCTAGGAGGAAAGAACTGGAGAATGAAATAAAGGAAAAAGAAAAGGCTTTGATTTTGAACTCAGAGGATGTGAAGACTAAGGAGGCTATTAAATTGTTAAGAGGACAATTTGATAAATTAATGGCTGACCAAGTGGCAACCAATCTGCGGTTTGCCAGGCATAATACTTTTTGCAACGCTAATAAACCAGGTAGATGGTTAGCTTACAGATTGAGGAAAAAACAAAGGGCTTCTAATATAGACAAGATTGAGCATAAAGGAAGGGTTGTGTTTCAACAGGACCTTATTAAGGACGCTTTTGTGGATTTTTATTCTAAATTATATGCTAAGGAGAAAATTAATGAAAAAGACATTGATATATATTTGGAAAATGCTAGCATCCCGGTTCTTACGCAAGTACAAAAAGAAGGGATTAATCAATTGATTACAGAAGAAGAAATTGTTACAGCAATTAAGGAATTGAAGGTGGATAAAGCACCAGGTACGGATGGTTTGACTGCGGCCTATTACAAAAATCTACAAATGGAGATGATAAAACCGTTAAAGGAACTGTTCCAGACAATCCAGAGGGGGGGAAAGGTGCCACCCTCTTGGAGAACAGCTTTTATTTCCTTGATTCCGAAGGAAGACCAAGATGCTACTCAAGTTAAAAATTATAGACCGATATCGCTTTTAAATACAGATTACAAGATATTTGCTAAGGTTTTGGCTAATAGATTGATGAGGGTTCTGCAACAGGTGATTCATGGGGATCAAACGGGGTTTATTAGTGGTAGGCAAATGAAAAATAATGTGAGGCATATAGTTGATGTGTTAGAGTTTTTGGAAAGGAACAACCAGATCTCTGCGGCGCTAATTTTCTTAGATGCTGAAAAAGCTTTTGATCAATTGAATTGGCAATTTTTGTTGAAAGTTTTAGACAAAATGGATTTTGGGGAAAATTTTTTGCAACCGATTAGGGCATTATATCAAAAACAAACTGCCCGAATTATAGTTAATAATAGTTTGACAGAAGTATGTAATATTGAGAAGGGCACAAGGCAAGGCTGTCCGTTAGCGCCCTTGTTATTTGTGTTAACATTAGAGATATTATTGGTTAAAATACGGAATTCGGAAAAAATTAAGGGGATACAAATTAGAGATCAGGATTATAGATTGAGAGCATTCGCAGATGATCTGGTTGTTACAGTGACCCAGCCAGAGAACTCTGTTGTGGACCTGATGGAGATAATAACACAATATGGGAAGGTTTCTGGATTTAAAGTTAATACACAGAAAACCAAAATTTTGGTCAGAAATATGACAGCTTCGCAAAAGGCTCTTTTAGAAGGATTAACTGGATTTGAGATTGTTAAAAGGGTTAAATATTTGGGGGTGTTTTTGTCGCCCTCTAATACAAAGTTATATAAAAATAATTATGAAAAACTATGGGGGAAAATTCAAAAAGAACTGGAGAATTGGGAAAAATTGCAATTGTCTTTGTTGGGACGGATTGCAGCAGTGAAAATGAATGTCCTGCCTAAATTTTTATTTCTATTTCAAATGATACCGATTCTTAAGAAAGATTCTAATTTGGAGGAATGGCAGCGAGGTATCAATAAATTTGTGTGGGCAGGGAAAAAGCCACGAGTTAAACTTAAGATTATGCAGGATACTCGTGAGAGAGGTGGGCTTAAAATGCCCAATCTTAAACTATATTATGAAGCTGCTGCATTAGTAGGAATAAGTGATTGGATTAATTTGACACAGGAGAGATTATTAAATCTTGAGGGCCATGATTTATTGTTTGGCTGGCATGCATATTTGTTGTATGACAAGAAGGTAGACAATGTGTTTAGAGTGCATATTTTAAGACAGGCATTGCTGAGAGTTTGGAAGAAGTACAGACATAAGTTAGATTGCAAGATACCACTGTGGGCAATTCCAAAACACGCAATAGAAAATATACATGCTGGTTTCAAACATGATGTGACTACATACAAGGAGATCCTAAGTTTGGAAAGAAATGTCTGGTGTTTGAAATCATATAGTCTCTTGCGAGAAGAGAAGGTTGTTCAAAACTGGTTCCAATATACTCAGTTACGGGCTAGGTGGAAAGAAGATCAGAAAAATGGTTTTACAATGACTGATGAAAATTTGATAAAGCAAATTAGAAACCAGGGACCGGCACATATTAAACGGATATATCTTGCATTGATAGAGATTGATTCAGAAACAGAACTTGTTAAGGATTGTATGATAAAATGGGCCCAAAACATCCAGGAAGTTATTACAATGGACACGTGGGAAAAGATTTGGGTGAGGAACGTAAAATTTACACAAGCTCAAAATCTAAGAGAAAACTTCTACAAAATGTTTTATAGATGGCATTTAGATCCTAAAAAGCTCGCAAGTATGTATCCGAATTATCAGACTAAATGTTGGAGGTGCGGTGATGAAGATGCAACATATTTTCATGTATGGTGGACATGTAAAAAGGTTAAGGCCTTTTGGATAAAAGTTTGGTGGAACATGCAGAAGATTTTTAAACAGAGGATAAAGTTTTGTCCGCAACTTTTTTTGTTGGGAATAATTACAGATGCTACAGTTGTGGACACTAAGTTGATGTTGAATTTAATTACGGCAGCAAGACTCTTGATAGGTCAGTATTGGAAGAAAGAGGAATTGCCGTCAATAGAAGAGTGGACTTTAAAGGTTTCCGACCTGGCAGAGATGGCGAAGATTTCGGCCTATTTGAAAGATCACTCGCAAGAACGCTATATTATGGAATGGAGAAAATGGATTGAGTTTATCCAGAATAAGTATAGGGTTAAGAAGTTTTATGTAGCATTTGAATAAGTCTTCTTTCTTTTTTCTTCTTTTTTTCTATATTAGTTTTTTTTATATATATTTAATATTACTAAGGTTTGTTTTATCCTATATAAGCTAGAGAGTGATAGATTTTAGAGTTTATGGTTGTTAGTATATGATTGTTTATGATTGGTTTTTTTTTATATATACCTTGTATTTAGCTCTGGGAAGTCGGGGGGGAGAGGTAGGGGGGGAGGGTGAAGGGAGGGGGAGGGGGGTTTTAAAGAAAAATTGTATGTTAAAACTTTTCAATAAAAAAAAAAACAAAAAAAAAACTTTGCTGGACTTATCAAGCCTTGTTGCAAGGTATAAAGATGCATCACAGATGCAACAAAGTAGCATACAAAGTGGGCTGTATCATTGCTTCAAGAACTCAAACCTCAAAACTCAAACTGGCTAGCTAGACTTTGAGTCCAATAGTTGTGCACATGGGTTTGTGATTTTGTGAATGAGCAGAGCTGCATGTCAGAAACCGAACAATAAATGTGGTAACACTTGTACTTATTGCTATGCCTCTGACTCTCTGGTTGAAAATAGTACTTAAGGCGTTTCAAGTATATAAAAACTGGTTCACTTAGGGTTGCTACAGATGCACTCTAAAACCTTCATTGTAAAAGAGATTGGATCAATTGACCTCCAGGATTCCTTCTGTTTCTGATTCCGTTTCCTTGATAAAACATTCCTAGGTAATAAATACATTTAAATAATGTGCAAATTATCATATATGTGCTTCCCCTGAATTTTAGAAGACAAAGATGAAACTTTATGTGATATTGTACATAGATTCTATAATATCTGTAAGGTAATAGTATGTATTTGCAATGTATGGCAGTGAAAGTTGGACCATAAGAAAGGCTGAGCGCCAAAGAATTGAGGCCTTTGAACTATGGTGCTGGAGAAGACTCCTGCGAGTCCCTTGGACTGCAAGGCGATCAAACCGGTCAGTCCTAGAGGAGATCAATCCTGACTGCTCTTTAGAAGGCCAGATCCTGAAGCTAAAACTCAAATACTTTGGCCACCTAATGAGAAGGAAGGACTCACTGGAGAAGAGCCTAATGCTGGGAAAGATCGAGGGCAATAGAAGAAGGGGACGACAGAGAATGAGGTGGCTGGATGGAGTCACTGAAGCAGTAGGCGTGAGCTTAAATGGACTCCAGAAGATGGTAGAGGACAGAAAGGCCTGGAGGAATGTTGTCCATAGGGTCGCGATGGGTCGGACACGACTTCGCAGCTAACAACAAAATAGTATGTATATGCTATTTACTCTCTTAAGATTATTGCATACTGCCATAATGTTAACTCTAATCATAACTCTTTAGGGTTAGTTTTTGTCAAACTAATTGGGACAAAATGAAGTTTTCAACATCTTTTAGGAGCCATTTATGGAGTGGAAGGAGTCAAACATTTTGGTATTTTTGGAGGAGCTAGATGATGGTTTAAAGATGAAATGAAGATTTTAAGACTTGCCTCCATTTCAGCTCTTAAACTTTCATTGTAGATGCACAAAATTTAACTGATTTTTCTACTTGGGGTGGGGGGTGTCAAGACATAAAGGAGAAAAAGGCAATCCTTCAACATAGTAAATCTTCTCTTAACAAAGGCTGAAAATATTAGTTTTGCCAACTCCACAGCAGTCATGTTACCAGTTCTGTTCCTGCAGCTTCTGAGACCAAAATACTGGAGATCTTAATTGTAAGAAAATTTCTCATCCTTGGGTAGAGGTCAGATCAATGAAGCAGAATTAGATACAATCAAGTAAACACCTCCCCGTGGCCACCAAGTTCATTCGCGAGTCACCAACTAGCAGTCTGAATTACTACATAGAGTTGAAACTGTGTGCCTCTAACATACCTTTTCAAGAAATAAATACTTATTTTGAGAAATAAATAAAAATGACTGACTTACTCGTAGCTTGGAATTCAACATTCCCATCTCAAGATCATTTTCACAGTTTTTGGCCTTAGATTTGCAGAGTTTTATGAGGCACATTTTTATTCTCATTATGAGATAATAAAATGACTTAGGGCTTGGCACTAGATTAAAAGGAGCAGGTAAAGTTCTTCCCTCATCAAAATAGGAAAGCCAGAGTTTAGCACGTGCAAATTTCCACTCCACATCTGCATCTTCCTGCAAAAGAAATAGAAGAACTGATTTAACTTAAAAGTCAAGATTAGTTTTTGACAAAGTGCAAACCATGTTGTCATTGTTACAGAGTTCAAGAGGTTTTTCAAGCTATTAAAATGCTTTGCCCTAAAGTAATCCTTTGTAGGATCATTGATTCTAATTTCCCTTTGAAATAAACCACACAGAAAACTCAATACTTTAATTTATCAACCTTGATCCCCTACAGAAGAGTTACTTCTAGTAGCTTACTCAACTGGAGTCACTGGACAAAGATCTAAATTCTCAAAATGTCCTTTTTGATTACAATTTAAGTCTAACTTTAACAGCATTGGATCTAACAGTGTGCAAGCAAATTAATTTTTTGGTTAAAATATTATTGAAGAGGCCAAGGAACATGCAATGTACTGAATAAGAATATGCACAAGTGACTCCTATATTAATTTAAATAGCCCTTTTCTTCTGTTTCCCTATTTTTAAATTGCCTTTTACACTAAGTATCCCTGAAATGAAGCCAAGCTAATTAAGTTCCTAGGTTTTTGATATAAAAAGACCATGAAGCATCCAGAAAAGCCCCATTGTCTGATGGACTTGGAAAGCAATCAGAACCAAAAATTAAGTCTCTGCAAGAGATTCCTAACTGGTGTTGTCTTTTTTGAATTAAGTTTCAGGATGTTAATCATTATTTACATAATAAGTAACCAAGTCTTAAACAAGTTCATCTTCAAATTCAAAGGTTAATTGGCAATTACTATCAAGCTTTTCAGAACTGGAGGATGGATTCAAGGTGATTCAATCCCTTAATTGATGCTCTTTGTTTTTTACATAATACATTGATATATTAAAGTGAGAGGTCACTCTTACCTCAATTTCCTGATAAGAATTGTTGATCATGGCTATTAACATGTTGAGGAGGACAACCACCATGGTGACGTTATAAACCCCATACAGCACATATCCAATATTCTCAATAAATTTGTGATCGTATTTCAGCACCACTGATATTACTTCAGACAAGCCAAATATAGACCAGAATAAAGTTTTAAAACTTTCTTCTACCCTAAAGACAAAATGAAATCTTAATTAGCTATTTGGGTATGAGCTGGGAATACATCACCATCTAGTCACTGTTTTGAGCTGGGGAGGCTTTATAAATGGATATTAAAAATGTCTGTTCTTAAAAAAATTAAACAAAAGACACCTCTGAACTTGACGTTGCCAGCAGATTATACCAACCAACACTTGGTATAATATATGAACTCAGGAAAACAACCACCTTTTGTTGACTGTACTGCTGAAATGAATTGAAAAAATATGTAGACCATCTGAAATGCACTGTGAGGCAGTGTTTTTTTTCCATAGAACATACCAGAATGGAGTTCCGGCACCTTTTTTCAATGGATTTTCCAAGTTTTAAAAGTAATTTTTGAAAATGTGATGTTTGGTCCACCTGGACTTGAATTGCCCTGTCGAGCGTAGCAGGTCGGCGGCAAAAAATATTAAAATGGTGCATGCAGGCTGCTTGTGTATTGATTCTGATGCATGCATACTTCGTCCACACTGGTTGTGATGGCACTGTTCAGCTTATGATTGGTCAAGTGGTAATGCGCTGTGGTCGCGCTCTGCGGGCGGCAACTGTTATGTTTCATTACACAACTGACGTGTGGGTCTGTGTACAGTGACTGACTATGTGCGAATGGTAAATGACTTCTTTATTTTAAAAAAAATCATTGGTGAATTGAAAATCGTTTAATTTTTTAGTGTAAAAGTATGACCCCAAACTTAAAAATGAAAAAAAAAAATATTAATTACTTCTCAACCACCATTCCTGCTAAGAACTGAATATATAATTTTTTAAATAAAAGATTAACAAGATGTGAGTTACGGCACCATTTTTCTTACCCAAAAAACACTGCTGTGAGGTAATACCATATCTATAGTGAGCTTGCCTTTGTCCTATTTTATGAAGAGCCAAATCATTCCCCAATCTAAACTGCAGATTATCACACTGTTATCTCACAGTACTCAGATATATTAGACAACTTCTTCCCAAAACTGAATCTGTCTGCTCAGTCTGGTCATCTAGAAAAGAATGCTGCTCCCCCAGGTAAAATACGCACGGGGGGGGGATAGACTAAGTGCCAGACAGTCTCTGTGGTAATCTTCACTTTTTGGAACATTATTTGTCCAGAAGCAGGTGCAGCTTCATCTCTCTTAGCTTTGTATAAACACTAAAAACTGCTTCCAGAGAGCTTTCGCCTCAGCCTAATGAGATATAGGGATGGTTATTAGTTTTATAAACAAGTATATAAGCCAACAAATACATAAGGCTTACATTATGCATTTCTGAGATTACAAATAACGACATAAAGGTGAGGTATAAGCAATCCGTAATATAACAAGGTCATGGAGTTTCATCAATCAGGCAACCCAAACTTCAAATGTCTCTCTTGGAAATTTTGTGGGGGGTGGTGGTGAAGGGTATACAATCTAGGGAAAGGCTGCTCCAGGTTTCAGAAGGAGTCTCTGTAGAAAACATTGCCTCACATTTGGGGATATCAGCAAAAGCCCTCTCTACTACATAACACCAAATAGGCAGATTTAACTTGGGAAAGACAGAGAAATCCAGGGTGTAAATTTGCATAAAAGGTGAATTGTCCATTCTTAAGTGTGTACCTATCTTACTGTGTGATTTATATTTGAAACATGCATTGATCAACTCAGTTTGAATATGGGCCTTAAATCCTTCTTAAAAGAAAATCTTCTTTATCAACTTGGTAATTATATATTTTTATTTTATTGTAATCTCACCTTTATTGTTATTATTATAAATGAATTCAGGGTGGCAAACATACCTAAAACCCCTTCATTTTCCCCACAACCACCACCATGTGTTGGGCTAAGGGACAGCAATTGGCACAAAATCACCCAGGAAGCTATTTAGTCTACTGATAAGATAACAAGACTTGATTGTTTAATACAAACCAGCTCTTTTTTTTTCTTTATTAAGGCCCTGTAGTTCCTTAATTCGGAGGTCTACAAATTCACATTATCTGTGGTAATTTTGGAGAGATATATTTTGAAGTAGCGCTTCTAGCATTTTACATTACCTAGATGCTTTTTTTGAGGTGGATGTCTTCCTTGATTTATTTTTTCCAATTTATTTTTTCTTTCAAAAGCACCTGAAATGCAATAGTGAACTAGCTAGTAGTCACTGCAAACAAGATAGTCTCAGATTAACCACTGCATTCCATCACTTTCTGGTGGCCAAAGGGAAGTAATTCTGTAGTGGCGGAAGCAAATGATGGGCCAGCATTGTATAGATGCAGAACTGCTTCCTGGCTAACTGGCCCCTATATGGGCATGGAACCAACAATTCCCACAGCTGGCATGGGTAAGACTCAACAATAGCTCCTCTCTCCCTTTGGTAATAATCACATTCCATATTTCCCTCACTAGATTTCAAGAGATGAAATTTAATTTGAAGAATGGGTTGCTTCTGATGCACTGGACTCCAATATATTTTTCTTACTTGCCCGATACCTGGCATTCAATCACTTGGTGCACAGTTTAATTTCACTTTTAAGATATAAAATACACTCTTTTTCATATAAGAAGATGTTAAATACCACATAGCACTGACTGATAGTGAATTTTTCATAACTATTCTTTGCATGACAAAATTCAGAGATCTGTGGCATGGATTTTCTTTTTTGTTCTTCATTATACCATCAAGACATGTACATGTCTTCATAAAAACAAGTGCTTAAATAAAATAACAAGGTCACTTTTTTCTATTAAATACTGCATTTAACTTTGATCTCAATAGCATTGTATTATCTTTTAATTTGGAAGGGTGCTATTTTATTATTATTTTCTTTCTTGCAATTTTAACAGGTGCATCAATTTTACTACTTTTTGTGAATTAGCAGAACAGATCTACATTGATGTTGCCTAGCAACCAGGTTGAGCTAAAAGTATTTGAATCTCTTGCTGGCAGCAATCAGCCTTATTTAGTTAGAGCTGCCAGAACATGGCTGCCAAAATCCAGATGGCCTCTGAATGGGACCAGAGATACAGAAAAATCTTTGCTGCTCTCTAGTGGCTCCCTTGATTTTCCTAGAACCTCTAATCCAATTTAAATGTATTGTATTGTTTGTTTACACTGTATACAGTGTACATCAATATGCAGAATGTATAGAGGCCACATAGGAACAAGCTAAAAACATGAAATATGTGCAGCATGAGTATGATAAGATACTCATCAAAATATCGGTCATCTCCCTGGCCAAGCCCAAATTAACCACTTCCCTGAGAGGTGGCCCTGGAGTGGTTGTTCCGTGATAGTTACTTCTACTTGTTCATCACTCATCTTCAGTCCATGGCCTGGTTTGATGGGTTTAGGGTTGGATCTAATTTTAACATAGTTTTTAAGCATTGTATTATATTGGGCATGATTATTTAATTCTTTTAATTTCTTTTAAATTTTGTATTTATATTTTGATATTTATTGCCCTGTACACCGCCCTGAGTCCTTCGGGAGAAGGGCGGTATAAAAATTTAATAAATAATAATAAAAAATAATAGGCAAGGATTTTGTTTTTTATTAACTAGAAGAAATTAAAATGGCTGTTTGTAGGAGTACTGTATTCCAAGGAGTGCTGAATCTACCATTTCATCTCTACTTTTCCACAGGAAGGAAATCTCAGCTGACTTTTCAGTTCAAAGAATTCTATTAGCTTTCTTTTCAGAAAGCAGCATGTTGAAAAAATTATGTGGAAAGCAGAAAGAAAGAAAGGAAGAAAGAAAGAAAGAAAGAAAGAAAGAAAGAAAGAAAGAAAGAAAGAAAGAAAGAAAGAAAGAAAGAAAGAAAGAAAGGAAGGAAGGAAGGAAGGAAGGAAGGAAGGAAGGAAGGAAGGAAGGAAGGAAGGAAGGAAGGAAGGAAAGAAGGGTTTAAAATATAATAAGCAAAGGAGCTGCTTGTTGATGTATGTCAGTAAGCATTAGCCTTATTCCCAGCAGGGCAGATCTAAATCTCTCCTGCTTAATGTCTTCACTAAAAAAAGAAAATCTCAAGCTGAATTTCTGTTGGGGGAAAAAAAAGTATTTTAGGCCTGATTCACACACTGAAAAAAGAAGCAAGGCCTTGGTAGAATATGGTCATTTTAGAATGCTGAATGAACCTACTTGTACAACAAAAGATGTTCTTGATGTTAAAATAAACATCTTTTAGTTTAACCCAGCTTCCTCTATGACATGTTCCATTTTTACCAGCTCTTAACCAATATTCAATCCTTTTCTCAATTCTTCTGAAAAGGGATATTACCCAAATTATCAGACATTAAAAATCATGCATATTTTGGCAAAAGTAATGTTAGGTAACAATAAAACGGGATTCCTTCTTTCAGTTATAGTGACTTCTCTTTTTAAGCAAGAAATTAATGCAATTGATCCACCCGGCTGCAAGGAATTCAGTAAATATTAACTGCTTTCTGAGAGCTGCCTTTTGAATTTAATAAAGCCAAATTCACCCCAAAGACAAACAACATTATAATAACCTAAACTTGCTGGGAAAAAGAAGTCTCCCTTTTAAAATTGCAAACTTATTAACATATAATGTTTGCAGCTCCTGTCAGCTAAAATCAGGATTCTAAACACCCTCAAACTAAACAGAGATAAAAGGCATTTGGGAAGAAAAAGAATGATTCTTAGACATCTTTAATGAGACTTTGTACCTTATAAGACTGGGCTGGTTAGTACTATTGTAGAAAGTGAAAGACCTATATAGCAAGCTTTTGGCTTGAAAGGCACAATTGCAAAAAGGGTTCAGGGCACCGTATCCTAATCTGAGGGTCTCTTGATATGTTTTGATTGCAACCAAGGTTTTGTTGGTTGGGAATGTTGAAAATGCCTCTTTAAAACCTCCCAGAAATGCTATACTAGGAAAGGTTAACTTAGAGATTTGGTCCCTACATGATGGCTGTTGGTCTTCAAGCTGTGGAAATGTGGAATTTGATTCTGCAAATCTATCCTCCTTCAATATAGTCTTATTTAGGGGTATCACTGAGACACATTTTTGGGATTAGAAATGTGAATCTGGAAGGCTTTCATTTGTACCTTGAAGACAAGATCTATTTACAACTTGAAATCTGCTGAAACACAGAAAGAGAATGGAAACAGATTAGGAAAAGGGTGTTTTCTAGCATGGGATGGGAAACAATCTCCATGACTTTGCATGGAAAATAGCTCAGCTCATGTTTTTATCTCATTCCAACCACAGAGATAAACCACAGACTTATAGCAAATCTCTAAGGATCTTTTTTCTCATTCAGTACAAAACGCCAAATGCCCACAAGGTTCCATTATATCCAGAAAGTGGAAATTGTGCAGAGGACTCATAACTCAGCTACTATTTGCAAAGCCTTCCAGACTTCAATAGCAGTTATTGCATCAATAGCTGTAGCCCCATCTGGTACTTCATCCCCAGATGTCACCACGGTTGTCACGGTGGTTTAGTAGTCAATGGCAGTAGCATGTCAAGAGGGGTAGCTACTTCAGCTAATTCAACAGTTTATTTATTATGAACTGAAGTAAACTGAGGTTCACCAAAGCATCTGAATTTAGCATGTTGTACTAATATCCAAGTCATTGTCTGTTTTACATCTTTAATAACCGGTCTCCATATTTCACCTTCAGATTATTGCAAACTATAACCCATCCCAACCACAAGAAGATACCTGTAATGGCATCTTGTTTGAGATAGGCAAACTTTTTCTGAACAATGGCTCAGTCCATTTAGTACTATTTTATTTATTTTTATTTTGAAGTGCATATCTTTTCATGTTCAAATGATAAACAAGATACATTTGATCTTAGCCGAAATGAGAAGGTTAAATACGTCTTAAATAAGGAGAGAAAGGAAGAATAAGATGAACAAGACAGAGGAATAAATGAAGGGAAAAAAAGTTTAACTTGGTCATTTAAAACTCTTCCAGGGGTAGAGCAAAACGAAATCCATCACAGAGCAGAGGCCCTAAAATGTACATTAATAATAGCCATCTCTGGAACAGAAACACTTAAAAGAGATCACATCAATTAACAATAAGCATTCCAAAGTTATGTCAATTAACAATATAATAAAATATTGCGAGAACAAATCTCAGGTTGCCTGCTAAATAAAAAGAAGAAGAAGATATAATAGCTTCATATTAGAAAAATTAAAATGAGCCATTCTGTCATGGCCCAGAGAATAGAGAAGATGAGAAAAACCCAGACCTTTACAGAGGAGGAACATTAGATGGGGCTCATTGATGTATCAACACAGTGAAATGACATTTTTAAAAGTCTTCAAATTTATGGATTTGATTTGTCTGACTATTCAAAGTGTTGATGGGGGGGGGTATACAAGGAACAGAGATGCAGAACGAGACAATAGAAGACCCCCAGGGAAATTTTCTCAGGTAAGATGGCTTGACATTCATCAAATGCAGAGCATGGTAACAGAAAGCTGTAGTAACAAAGAGGACTCTGATGCCCCAACAGAAATACTAAACAGAGGACAGAACCAGAGGACAAGCCTGATGGGAGAGATATGGCAAGATTCCAAATAAACAAGAGAGATCTTTCTCTGTAACAAGGAGCCTTACCAGTTGTCCAGCACATGAGACAATGGTTTCTTTTGGATGGAGCAAATCCCTATAAATCCACCAATCTCCAAAGTGGTAGAAGAAACCCACTGAACCTCAGTGGCTCAATCCCTTCTTTGAAATGATTTCCTGGAATATAGCAGGAAGCAATTTATAGCACAAGAACCCCACCTTTAATTATAATATAACAGATTTTAGTGTTGTATTCCTGCAGGAGATCTGGTGCAGGGAGAAATACATGGAGAGGGAATATTATGCAGTCTCCATGCTAGCATCTCTGAATGTAGGTAAGGGAGCAGTTGGGACGTACTTCTACCAAGCTTTGTGCACATGTGTTAAGTTGAACTATCACTACCCAGAAAGTATGTATGTACAGCATTAATTAAATTTAACTGATGCAGTTTATTGATAGCTAATGTATATACCTGCTCTCTCTTTAATACTAAGTTTTTAATTAGCTGCCTATGGGGCACATATCATTCTATTAAGGATTCCCCCGGCTGCCAATTAAGACCAAGTATTTTCCTTGCTAGAGGGTAGTTTTAAAGACTTCAGAAATAATTATAAGGGTCTGAATGTTGCCAAGACATTCAATAGCTTAGACCTACTGAATGTGGCTGTAAGAGAATACTATCCAGGTGAATATATAGTACATATTGGGCAGATAGGATTATGAGTACTTTAGATTATGTGGCCAGCTCTCTCAACCTGTTTTGACCCATTCATAGATTTAAGATGGATGGTTGCTTAGAAAATGACAATGTATCACTGCACTTTGAGTTAACTCCAATGGGGCAAGATTCATGGAATGTTGCTCATCCTGAAAGGAAGGTGGGTGTCCATCTCATTACTGAGATGATGAAAAAAAAAATGATGTCCTTATGAAGCCAGAATTCAGAAAAATTCATCTTGATTAGGTCATTTAAAATAGATAAATAGCTAAGCTGGGATTGCGCTCCTCCAAACAGACCCAGTGTGCAATCAGTGGAAACTTCTGGACTCCTGAGTCCTGTTTAAAAAGGGTTAGGGTTAGGGTTCCTGGATCAGGAGCACTACTCTAAGTCAGAGGTCCCCAACCTTTTGGGCACCAAGGACTGGTTCCATGGAGAGAGGTTTTTCCATGGACCAGAGGGTGCATGGTTTTATGTGCTGCCTGCATCCAATGGAGGGGCCTTTGCTTGTTTGTGTGGACCGGTTGCTGGCATGCTGCGGCCTGGTACTGGTCCACAGACTGGGGGTTGGGGACCCCTGCACTAAGTTATTTATGCACTAGTCACCTCCTGAATGGACTACAGTAATGTGCTCTACATGGGGCTGCCCTTCAAAAGTATCTAGAAGCTTCAGCTGATTCAAATTCAGTGGTGTGGGCATTTATCTGTGCTCCCAGAAAAACATATGTTACACCTCTGCTCCTCAGGCTGCATTAGCTGCCAGTTTCCTTCTGGGTCCAATTCTATAAAGACCTTTATGACATTGGACATGGGTTATCTGAGGGACTGCCACTCCCCAAATTATAACAGCCCACCCCATTAGATCTGGCAGAGAAGGTATGCTGCAAATGCCATCTTCCAGGAACTTGCATTTGGTGGATCCCAACCACATGTCCTATCAAACCCAGCAAGAGGGTCATCTTGTGGGGTCCCATTAGTCAAGGAACTTCCTTTGGTTGGATCCAGGAGGAGAGGTTTTTTTTTTGTTTTTGTGTTTTTTTTCCTGTTGAGGAATGCACCCTTTGGAATATCATTCTAGCTGAGATGAGTTTGGTCAATTTGTTTTTGTCATCAGGCTGGAAACGAACAGCCTATTAAATCAATGGTATAACTTTGAATGCATTCTTCTCTATCCTTTGCAATTCTGTTTTTAATAACTTTAATAACTTTTAACTTTAACACCTTTTAACTGATAATGATACATCGATTACTTAGTTTTAATTGTACACCCTGCCCAGAGTCACATGCAAGTGAATAGGTCTAATAAATAAATAAGTGTAAACACACTGGGATATTACGAAGCTTTGTTACAGTGACTCTGAAGTTTAGCAAACAAGTTGGGAAAGAAAGAAAGAAATGAGCAGTACTGTATGTCCTTGACAGAGCTTCTTGGTTTGATCAGGATTGAATCAAGGCTAAGAGAAAGCCGATAGCTGTTTATCATTTTTACAAGATGAATACTTTGCAAGTGCCCACCCAACTAATCTTGGAATAAAAATGCTTTTAAAACAGCTGATTACACCCAAAATAAGGGATGCTATAATACTATGTGGAACCAGCTGTTACAGCAGCAAAATCAAATAATTCTTCCACTTTCTGGGGACTAGGGCCCATTTGCAGGCACTCAGAGCTTCATGCTCAATTTCTCATATTCCCTCAGCAAAGTGGGAAGAAATTTTCTATGCAGACAGATTGATAAAATATCTCCCAGGAGGAGGATTTTGGATCTCTTCTATGCTGACTGCAGATCTATGGATAAATACACAGCACACCCAAAATCTATTCTTTATGCTGCTCTTAAACTGACCTTGGACAGTATCTTCAGAAATAAATAAGCTCAAAATTTCATCAGTTGACCAACAACTGCTTACCCTCATTTATAAAATTCAGGAAAATACTAGACTGAAGATAAGAAGTCATATAGGAGAACAAATATCTGAGTCTGCCTTACCAAGAGAAAGATCAAGCAAGGTTGCATTTTTGCCCCCTTATTACTCAATGTTTATATGGATGCTATTAATGATTATCTGATAAGTAGAAATCCATCCACTGAACATTGCATGCAGTTAGCAGTACTACTCTACAAATATGATGATGAACAGATCACTGATCCCAGTAAGATTAAGTAGGGTTTTTTGTTCTGTCTTCCTCTTATATTTGGATTATTATTTATAACTGAACTATAACATAACAAAGATTATGGAGTTCTCAAAAGACCCCAAAACCTGAACTGAACTGTAAGCCACCTAGAGTCACTGACGTGGGCAGCAATATAAATTAAATACATAAATAAATTCCAATGGGCATACCTTTAACCCACTGACTTGTTTTAAGTATCTCAGGAGTTTTAGGTTTTTTTTTAAGTCAAATGGAAATTGGAAGCCTACTTCTTACATGTGTCCCAATATTCTGCACAATATATTTCAACCATCATTAAATTCTTTGCAGTCAAATCTCTTCCTTGCAGAGCAGAATTAGGGCGAGAAAGGCAGATCTATCTAATCCATGTTTTAAAGACGATGTATAACATGTAGCTTAAGTTAAATTTCCTACCAGAAAAGCTGAGCCTGCTAAAATTGGCAGATTCTTTTCATTACCCTGGAAAGTTAGGATAGAGCAGAAAATGATGCCTTGTGAGTTTTCTTCTCAGATGCTTCTGGGAATGAGATATGTGTCAGAATCCATTTATATCATATTCATAAATGGAATGTTTCAAACATTATTCCATGGATTCTGCCATCTCCCGAAGAGAAGAGTATAGATGTGTATTGAACCAGTATTAGGCATTTCAAAGGAAAGGAGAATCCTTTTGAACTGGGGAAACAAAAGGGGGGGCTAGCATCTGGCTTGTGTCACGGAAGAGAGCAATAAACATGAAGGGTCCTAAGTTCCTTTTTCCCACGAGAGGGATGATACGAGATAAAGGATGGGGGACTGACCAAATGGGTTTAAGGGGGGTTAAACCGGGAACTCTTTATAAGGGTTTACTTCGTGGAATAATATTAAGTCCTGTCTCGTTTCCTACAACCAAGCATGTCATAGTAAAGATTCTTTTTGGAATAGATTTGACTCCAAGAATTTTGTCTTCCTAAGACATGGTTTGGGGTGGGTCCTGACAATATGACCACATGAGAGATCCTGAAACACAAACTAAATTGTAAGGGCAGGCTGGAAGATCAATTGAGAATTTCTGCAAGCATGGTAGTGAATCCCCTAGGGTAACCCACAAATAGCTCAGTATCTTAAATTTACTCTCCCAAAATATTGCAGAATTGCTTGCTTTGATATCCCCCATCAGCAATCCTAAGGGCTCATCTAAGATCATCCCATATAATGAGAGAGTCTCCACATATGGAGACATGTTTTTAGAAATTGTGATTGCCTATTTGCTTCTATACTGTTAGCTGCACATACTCCTGGAACACATACTCTGCACATACTCATAGCCTCCATGGTGCCAATCTGTCAACCTCCAGTCTGAGTATCCAAATAAAGCCCAGGATGTCTTTCATATCTGAAGATCTTACTGAATGAAGTATCTTACTGATTCTGAATCCTCCAAATGACCTACATGTATAATGTCTACTTGAAGATAAGGATCCAAAAATGACCTGGCAAGGAGCAAAATTCTTTTGAAACAGCATGCTGAATGTGGAGATCAAGAGGAGGCTTAAGGAGCTTCAAATTTAACTGAACATTGCACCATTTTTACTCTGTAGTATTGCTAAATTTATGGGGCTGACCTGTAACCTTAATAAAGAATTTAATAAAATGCCTTATCAATCAATGGGCTTTAATTTTAAATATGTGTTTTAAAAGTGCATATTAAAATCATACTTTAATGCTTAGGGATTCTATTAATTAAGGTGTTTTATAGGCATATCGAGAGCCAGTTAAGGCATCGGGCTAGAAACTGGGAAACAGTGAGTTCTAGTCTTGTTTTGGGCACAAAGTTCACTGGGTGAACTTGGGCCAATCACTTTTTCTCAGTCTTAGGAAGGAGGAAATGGCAAACCACTTCTGAAAAACCTTGCCAAGAAAACTGCTGCCCTGCGAAAATTGGACACAATTGAACAGAAGAAAAAAATGGTACTTTATCATATTTGATGATAATCAGTTTTTTAGCTTCTATTTTTTTGCTGTCTTCTTATTTTCTATTATATATCGTAATAGTATATACTATTATATACTACTATATATACTATATAATAGTATATACTATTACAATATACCTTTATTTATTGTCACTATATAGGAACTATATTTTTATTTGAAGTCTATTATGTAAGTTGTAAAACTATATACAGGTCAATAACCTCAATAAAGGCTATTCAAGCAAGAATGATGTTACTCATATTCAATTATTATTTCGGATAAGCCTCCGCTGGCTAATCTGTGTGGTCATTTGGGGATCGTAAGATAGACCTCTGGATGCCGAGACATATTACAAAGAAATTACTTTTTCCAGAAATATCTCTGAGCTGTGCTGTCTTATCCTAAAGGCATGCTGATCGTGGTTATTCTTGCTATTCTGTCTTAGCTTAGCATATATTATTCTAGTGTCCATTTCATACCAAATAAGGTACACATAAGCCATTGATTTCCACAGATTTCAGACAGTTTAATCCTATGTCAGAGATATTTAACATTATTTTTTGCCTAACAAGTAATTCCAAATTCTAATATATGATCCCTGGTTCTGTTTTTATTTAGGATTAAATTCTTGTAGACTATATTAAAATCATGGATATTTCCGCTCCATAATGATGCTATTGTTCATTTGTTCCAAATTATCTGATGTCATGAATATCAAATCAAATATCAGAAATAGATGGAAACATATTTAAAAAATTAAATATACATATTTAATTTTAAATATTTAAATATGCATGCATGCTGGTGTTTTCTAATGGGGTGTGGAAAAGGTATCAGGGTGACAAACAAGCCAAGTGATGAAAACGAAGTTTTTGCAAGGTCTAGTAAACTGAGCAAAATCTAAACTAATGCCTATCTATCTTTCTCTTTGGAAATTATGTAATGTATATATAGAACTTTATGTTTCAGGAGACATGTCTCTGTTATTTCTCATCCAGAATATAAAGTTATGTGTGCAAATTCCAGGAACAAAGTTGTTGATATGATACTTCTTGACCATAAAAGAAAGCAAAGAGGTCCTCACAGACTATATTTGTTGTTTTATATTTAATTACTTAATGACCAGAAATCAGGTTGCCATACATGCAAACTGGAATTCCCCAAACCATTTCCAGAATGATGAACTGCAGCAATAAGAAGTTTCCCCCCCCCCACAAAATGACAGTTGTAACTGCAAATCTGCTCTCTTAGGCATCTTCTTTAGGGAGCAGTCTTTAATTACAGGATTAGATGCTATTTTCCACTTGCAACAGCTGTCAGAAAGAATACGTGCACACTGGAGAATCAATTAAGGGCATATTGGCTGCTGAAAGTCTGATGCTGCCTTTTTTCAAGGCATGGCACTGTCGTGGAAACCCTTGCCTTATATGTAGGCATACACTGGCAGTTGCATTTATATAGTACAAAATAAGGGGTGACCTCGTCAAGATATAAATAGATGGGAGGCCAATTCCAAAGAGCTCTCTTCCCTCCTTCCTTCCCTTAAAATGAAATTTTAAGGTATTTCATGTGATTATGATCTATTGAATTCATTACAGCAAAGTCCTATAGACCTGTGTTGGCGTAGAGGTCATCACCTTCTTCACAGCCAGCTACAAGTTTGTCACTTTTCAACTTTTGTAAAAGATTTAACTCCAAATATTCTATAATCAGTGCTGAACAACCTAAAGCATATCATAATGCATGCTCACACTGTGCTTTTGCAAGAACACAGAGATTTTGTAAGGTTTCCTGGCTTTGTGAGCATTTTCTTTTTAAAAAACTTTTTAATGATGAGGTTGGATCTAAGTTCCCTCTAAGGGCCATGTGGCTGATCCTATAAGTTGCAAAAAACACCAGCCAGTGAGAAAACTGACCTGCCATATAGATGGGCACTGGAAATTATTCTGCAATAGATGGAATAATGGTTTGGAGAAAGATAGAAATAGATATATCAGCAATGGCATGCAGCTTTTGTTAAGCACCTTCATTGAAAAATGACTTTTGCTGTGCTAATACATTACGTTATGTTATGTATTTGTTTTATATATTTTATTATGTTATATTATTGTATTGTATTGTATTGTATTGTATTGTATTGTATTGTATTGTATTGTATTGTATTGTATTGTATTGTATTCCATTGCACTACATTACATTATATTATGTTGTTATGTTATTACATTGCATTGCATTGCATTGCATTATATTATATATCTCAAGCCCTGGGGTAAATAATTCCCTCATTTTCAAAATGTTATAGCTTTCCTTGAAGTACTATGGAATACCTGATTAACAGTAAAATGGTATAACATTTGATATCTGAAAAGGATATGCATATTAGGATATATCATCTCTGTCCACCAAGTTGTTTCTTTAATGGTGCAGGATATATCATCTGGTACCCTATTTTCCATCTCTAGTCTGCTGCTGCTATCTTCCTTTAGGATTGGCACTGAAAATTTCCTACAACGGTGTTTCTTTGCCTTTTGAGATATAGATAGATAGATAGATAGATAGATAGATAGATAGATAGATAGATAGATAGATAGATAGATAGATAGATAGATAGATCTATAGATAGATAGATAGATAGATAGATATATTGATAGATAGATAGATAGATAGATAGATAGATAGATAGATAGATAGATAGATAGATAGACAGACAGACAGACAGACAGACAGACAGACAGACAGACAGACAGACAGACAGACAGACAGATAGATAGACAGATAGACAGATAGATAGACAGATAGACAGATAGATAGAAGATATAATGGTTGGTACTATTTATGCCTCCTTGTTTTGTGTTCCTTTGATCTTGTTTTATCAATTAAACTGTTTTGATGTTTGCTGATGTTTAATATATAAACATCAAACTATATATGCTAGATGAACTGAGTGACATGAATCGGTCTGATCTAGATAGAGGAGTTGGCTTGTAATGTGTTGAGTCCAAAATAAACTGGATATTACCCACAATAATGTTCCAAACAATGCAGAAATACATATAGTCTGTAATTCTATATAATACAGAAAACAGCAGTCTGGGGAGTCAAAACCCATGCTGTAGATACTCACGTTGTAAATGCTGGGTTATATTTTGCACCTAGGTAGTATGAGTAAAGGTTGAACATTCCAATCATGAAGGCGAGAAACACCATGATAAAGATGACCATGAACTTGAAGATGTCTTTCACAGTTCTTCCCAAAGAAATCTGGAGAGGACCAAAGCTTTCATTGGCTGGGAGAATGTAAGCAATCCTTGAGAAACTGAGTACCACCGCTATTGCATATAATCCTTCTGATATGATTTGAGGATCTGAAGGAAGCCATTTGCTCCTGGCTAAAAGAAAACACAATAGGCAATATATATATAATTAATAATGAAGATCCAAATCAAAAATGGGAGGAGGGAGATGGTGAAAGGAAGACTGAAGAAGAAAGACACTATATCTTCTTACTGATGGAGTTCTTACTATAGATGTTATTGATGAGTCTTGATTTCATCCTTGTCCTCTGTTTCTGGATATTTTGGATTAACTCTTCCTCTTCTTTCTTCCCCTCTTACAAAGTTAGAATTGTAAGATTCCCAAGGAATATAAAGGGCTCCATCCAATGTAGATTAAAGAGCAGAAATCTCTGCTCTACCTGCTTGTGAAATATCTTGCTGAATTCTTTCTTTATTTCTTTGTAATTGTCACTAAGACTATATTGATCTAGCCTCGTGTTAAAGTTGCTTGAGTTGTACTGCTTGAGTTAAAGTTGCCTGAAACTGTTTATATTTTAAACAAACAAACAAACAAACAAAAAACCATGTTAATGCATCTCCCTGAATCCAGAATTTTGGCTTATAGGTCACCAATACATCTGATGAATAATATCCAAACTGGTTTCCAAGATTTTGGATCTTAGTCCTTCTTATATTATATTTTCCAAAATGACTGAATCGTTTAAGTCATTGTTTCTTTTAATTGTTTTACTCTGTTATTTAATCTCTTGGATTGCAACCTACCCCAAAAACCTCTGGAAAGCATGTGAAGCTACAGTTATTATTTTAAGTAAATGAATAAATAATATGGTTTCATCATCATTCTGATTGTTTCACTAAAGCAGTATCTGTTATTGTCGTCTTAGTTTTAGAAACAACCACCAGCTTCCTTTGAGTTCCTAAATATTAAAAGGTTAGTTGGGCTTGTTGTGCTGAATCACCTTTGTCTTGACATTAATCACATCAGACACTTCCTCCTATGGGTTCTTAAGGTCACTGTGTGAAGCTCAGGAAAGAAAAACATTCTGCTTAGGCTACCCATTAAACAGGGCATTTAGAAAATGCTAGGTTCTTGCTCATACAGAACATCTACATATTCAGCTGTGTAGAC
Organism: Vipera berus; assembly: GCF_964194415.1. NCBI lineage: Eukaryota > Metazoa > Chordata > Lepidosauria > Squamata > Viperidae > Vipera > Vipera berus. The sequence continues at coordinate 203,177,552 of NC_138203.1, forward strand.
AAAGATTCTTTTTTGCAAAGTAGATTTCTCTAAATGGAGGCCCATGAAGAAAGGCCGCTGAACCATATCTTTCAAAGATCCTGGAGCACCAGGCAACTACCAGATGACTAGAAAAGAGCTGATGTAGTTCTCATCTTCAAAAAAGGAAAGAAGATGGAACCATAAAACTACAGACCTATCAGCCTAATATCAATACCTCGGAAGATTTTGGAAAAGATAATCAAGTAATCTATCTGTGGACACCTACAGGCAAATAAAGTAATAAACAGAAGCCAACATGGATTTATCAAAAACAGATCATGTGAGATAAATCTTATTGCATTCTTTGACAATGTAACAAATCAGTGGACGAGCAAAATGCTGTGGATATAATTTACTTGGACTTCAGTAAGGGATTTGATAAATCACAACTACTACTTAATAAGAAAAAAAATGTAGGTAAAACAGCATCACTGCCAGATGGATTCATAACTGGTTGACCAACCACACTCAATAGAACTGTATCTACATGGAGAGAAGTATGCAGTGGGTACCACAAGGCTCTGTCTTACCCAGCATTCTTCAATATATTTATAAATGATTTAGATGAGGGGATAGAAGGGTAACTCATCAAATTTGCAGATGACACCAAGCTGGTAGAAATAGCCAACACTTCAAAAGATAGTTTGAGACAAAGAAGGATCTTGACAGTCTTGAACACTGGACCCTATCTAACAAAATGAAATCAAATGGTGAGAAAAGTAAGGTTTTACATTTAGGCTAGAAAATCCAAATGCGCAGGTATAGAATAGGTGGAACCTAACTCAGTATGGTAGTAATTATGAGAAGGATCTTGGAGTCCTAGTAGACAATCACTTAAATATGAGCCAGCAGTGTGCTGTAGCTGCCAAAAAAGGCAACAAAGACCTAGGCTGCATTAACATGGAATCAAAATCACATGAAATGTTAGTGCCACTTGATAATGCCTTAGTAAGACCACACTTGGAATATTGCATCCAGTTTTAGTCATCACAATATAAAAAAGATGTCAAGACTCTAGAAAAAGAACAGAGAAGAACAACAAAAATAATTAGGGAACTGAAGAATGGTTGCAGGAATTTGGTATGTCTAGTTTAATGAAGAGAAGGGTGAGGGGGGACATGGTAGCAGTGTTCCAATATCTCAGGGGCTGCCCCAAAGAAGAGGGAGTCAAGTTATTCTCCAAAGCACCTGAAGGCAGAACAAGAAGCAACGGGTGGAAACTAATCAAGGAGAGAAACAACCTAGAACTAAGGAAAATTTTCCTGACAGTGAGAACAATTAATCAGTGGAACAATCTTCCTCCAGTGCTCCAACACTGTTTTTAAGAAGAGATTGGGCAATCATTTGTGTAAAACGGTATAGGGCAGTAGTTCTCAACTGGTGGTCCGCAGACCTCTGGTGGAGGCACGATGCTGTCACGGGGGGTCAGTGAAGGCTTGAAGAAATGTTATGATTTAAATTTCAGCTCATTTAAAAGGGGTATGTGGGGAAGAAAAGGTTGAGAACCATTGGTATAGGGAAGACATGTCAAACACAAGGCCCGGGGGCCGGATCTGGCCCGCAAAGTGGTTTTATGTGGCCCGTGAAGCCCTCCTGGAAACAGTGAGGGAACGGCCCCCACTACCTTGGCCCTGGCCCTGAGACCCTCCTTCTGCCAGAGACCCTCAGATCTGTCCCACTCCTGCCCAGGCACCCATAGGCACCCTTGATGCGAATGATGTAGAGCTGACCACGCCCACCCAGTAGGCCATACGCACTCTAGCCATGCCCACTCAGTAGGCCACGCCCACCCAGGCCATACGCACCCGGCCCCCTGAGGGCAACCGCAATGCTGATGCGGCCCTCAATGAAATTGAGTTTGACACCCCTGGTATAGGGTTTCCTGCTTGAGCAGAGGGTTGGACTAGAAGACCTCCAAGGTCCCTTCCAACTCTGTTATTCTCTTAAGGCAAGAAGATATTGTGAAGATCTGTGCGCAGAATCCTGCACAAGCTATACTAGTATACTCAAAAGTAATTGGGGACATCTTGTAAAGGACAATTTAATCAACATTAGTACAGTATATGTTGCTAAATCACTGACTATATGCATGTTCTTTTCTTATGAAATCATCACTCTTTATCAACAAATATTTCAGTGCAACTACATGCCAGTCCCCTGAAAAATCTGATAGCTGTATAATATTCTTGCATATCTATGTTCAGAAGAAAATTCAATTTCCTCAGCTCTGACCTCTGCCCTTTTAATTTATGCATGTATAGAATCAGAAGTTAGTATAATTGGCTGGGAGGCGCAATGTGCACTTGCATGAATATTGGTTAGAAAATCCAACATTTTTGAGACTCAGGTCAGAAAGTGGTTGAGTGGTATCCACGGCAGTTCTATCTAGTGCAAATACATGACAGAAAGTGACAGTGTTAAGGAATTTAAATTGCTAAAAGCCTGATCGGTTTTCTAATCTGTATTTGAAGGGCAATTTTCCTAATGAGTTTTCTACTTTTTTTTTACATAAATGCTACAGTAATGATGTAACTGTTTATATTTGCAACATTTCATGATGTTTGTAAGTCATAGCATAAATTGCCTGATAACTTTTTCATCAATGCAAATTACCTATTTCTTTTTTTTTTAATCCTGAAGATTTCTCAGCTACAAAATTTTCAATACAAATTCTCTGGGTACAAGATTTTTAAAATGCAGCTAGTGCATTTTAAACAGTTTGTAACACCTTGCTTTTTTCCCCCTTTTCTATGCTTGAAAAAGACACATTTTGAATCAAGGATTTTGAGGCTAATTTTCATGCTGCTATGAAAGCCCATATTCATTTCCAGAAGAATTAGTTTCCTGGCATAGTGATGGTATTAGTTTCATGCCATAGAGACCAGCCACCATTATGAAGCTTTTAAAATCCTGCCGGATCTAATTGTTTTCCAAATTAGAATTTGGCAGTAGCCATATCCATGCCTAAAAAGCTTGGGATCAAAGGGCTGGAAAAAATAGTCTCTGCAATACTACTTACAACATCAGCTGGGGTTCTGCTTGTAGACTCACTAATAGGTTTAGCTCACCTTTGGATGGCTAGGAGTAGGGCCTTTTTGATGGCATCTGTCCTCCAACTCTGCCTATTTTATTATAGACAACTCAAGGCTTGCCTATAGGAGCCGTGATGGTGCAGTGGTTAGAATGCACTATTGCAGCAGTTTGATCCTCACTGGCTCAAGACTGACTCAGCCTTCCATCCTTCCAAGGTCAGTAAAATGAGGGCCCAGATTGTTGGGGGCAATATGCTGACTCTGTAAACCTCTTACAGAGAGCTCTAAAGCACTATGAAGTGGTATATACGTCTAAGTGCTATTGCTATTTACCCAAACATTTGTAAGATAAAGAACTATTCCAGGACCAAACTGTTACATTATAAAGTGAGGGGTCCTTAGTGGTCTCTGAACTTGGTTGTTTTCTTGCAGACGTTTCATTGCCCAACTACAGTATGTAGCATCATCAGTGCTAGTAAAAATGAAGTTTGTCTCAATTATTGCAATGTTATGGTCTGATTCTAGGATTGGTAATTTTATTGTTGATTGATCTATTTACTGTTTCTCTAGAATTAAATATAATTTTAGCTTGAAGAGGGTTGTTTTGTACACAGTCTCTGGCCTCCTTTGGCACTACGAGTAGCATTAAAATAAAAGATAAATGCCATTTCCATCCTGCCTGAAGCAATAGGAGCATCAAGGCACAAGGGCCACCGGTTTAAAAATTGATTTGAGGGTACGTTATTTATAAGGAAAAGCAGTGCTTTTTTTGTAAAAGAAAAAGGTGCCGGAACTCACACATGTCATACAACCTGCCTTGCCTACCCTAAAATGTTCCATCCAAAAAAGGTGCCGGAACTCCATTCTGAGTGTTCTATGAGAAAAAAAGCCCTGAGGAAAAGATAGTGATAGAACATCTGCTTTATGAGTAGAGCCTCATGGGTAATCTCACCTGACTGACCTTGTCTAGGCTGTGAGCAGAGTTAGCCTGGTTAGTGCTTGGATAAGAGATGCCAGAGAATCCAAGGAATGTAGGCTAGCTAGAGAAGTTGAGGAAAACATCACAAAGAAAGTGATGGCAAATCACCTAACTAAAGCTGTCTGGATGGGTCCATCTTATCCACAGGGCTCAAAGTTGACTGAAAAGCAACATATCTTTCTCTTGGGCCAGAGCAGAATTTACAGGTTCTCCACTACCTAACAACTTAGAAAACAAAGTGGAATAAGAAAGCAGCCTGTGCTATGTTCATATGAACACTGGTTTGAGAGGGGAGCATTGTTTGCTGGAAACTACCACAGATGAGTCCTTCTTACATAAATAGGAGCCAGTGAAAGCAAAATGGACTTCATGTTCAGGTAAAGATAGTAATAGCAATAGCATTTATACCACTTATATACCACTCCATAGTGCTTTATAGCACTCTCTGGGCAGTTTACAAATGTCAGCATATTGCTTGCAAAAATCTGGGTTCTCATTTTACCATCTTCAGAAGGATAGAAGGCTGAGTCAACCTTGAGCAGGTCAAGATCGAACTCCTGGCAGTGGGCAGAATCAGCCTGCAATGCTGCATTCTAACCACTGCACCACCACAGCTCTTAAAGATGTCACTGACAGTAATTCCTTCCCATATTTTATCCCTTTAAAATTTGCAGCATCTTGGGGCTTCTGGTTTGCCATTGCGGCACTGGCGGAAGCATGGAGGTGAGCTCTGTTTTTAGTGTCCGGTTTTATCCCGCTGGGTGACCCTGCAAAGGGTTGAAAGTTGCCCTGTAGGGGCGATGAGCAAGGAGAGGACCCCTGCTTGATCACGGAAGGGTGGCAGCTCTCCAAACTGGCGGGGAAAAGACCGTCCATAGCAATATGGTTCGTCATTAAGTTGCTGACAGCTGAAGTCAAAACTACAACCAAGTATCTTTAAAGCAACACAGATGAAACTGGGTGAGATATGATCTTATCTTTAAGACTTTAAATATTTTTCCTGCAAAAACTGCCCAAAGTATTTCTCCCCCTGTGAGTAGAGAGGGAAGGGAATTCTTACCCCACCCTCTAAGAACAGCGGTGATTGACTACTTAGGGAAAAAGAGCAATTATAAGAACAATTCTAAGTTAATTAGATGCACATACCTTTGAAATTTGGAAACTAAAAGTTTTCCTATTCTTGCTGGAGATATTGGCTTTATTTAAAAAGAAAAGAAATAAACCTTGAAAAACTATTGTTAAAATTCGGGACTTAAAAAGTTTTAAATGGCATCTTGTGATAAAATATGCTATTACAACTTGTTATTGACTAAAAGAGACTTGGCTGGAAGCCCAGAAATGAGAAAAAACCCTCTCGACCTTGACATACCACCTGTGAGAAACACAGCTGTAAAGAAGGAACTGCAAGGAAGTTTATTTGGCCTGTTTGAACTATGAAGATAAACCTTTATTGACTTTCAGAATTATATGTGGGAAATTGTTTTCCTATTTCTTTACATAAAAGTCTTTGTTACTACATGAGATGATGGAATACCTTGGAATACTATGAATTCTTACCTGCCAAATAATTTTCACTATAAGACTATCCGCAACATGTGAAATAGATATCACACATCTAGCTACAAAAACTATTTTTAACATTTGATTTTAAAATCCTTAATTTAATACATTATCAAGAGAATATGGATGAAGATGAGGAAAAAATCCTTTCTATGTTGAAATCAATACATGAAACCATTCTTTCAGCATGTAACAAAATAAGAGGCAACATAAAGGAACAAGATGCCAGCTTAAATATACAGAGCCAGATTTTGGCTACTTAAGACCCAACAATGCAGAAAGCAACAGGAGAAATGGAACAACCAAATATTAAGTCAGAGGACCCAACTGACCAACAGATCCAGCCAACGGGGAAATTAGAAAAGAGAGCGACAACATTGAAAATGGAAAAGTTGTTTTTTTCATAAATCAGAAGGAACTTGAGGAAAAGGAAGAAGAACAGACTGAATGGAAGATAAACTTATTAGGACAACTGTGGGAAACTGGAATAATGGGGAGGCAATCAAAGAAATATAATGGGGCTAGTTCTTCCAAAAAATGTAATTATAGAGGGAGAACTGTTTGATGAATTAAAAGTATTGACATGGATGGTTAGTTGGCAAAGGAAAAAAGCCAGAGTAAGGCTGAAAGAAACCAGGGTTTTGTTTTATATGGTGGGATTTTATACTATTGATTAGAAGGTTGAAGATGGTGGAATATAGATATTTTTTTTAGAAAATAAAGTAATATTATAACTGAATAGGTGAGATGTGTAATTAATAGATTTTGGTTTAATATGGTGAAAAAAGAGACATTTTGGAAAATAGAATAAGATTATATGCAAATAATTAAGATATATATTTAGAATATTAGATTTTGTTATAAAAAGGGGAAAATGTAGAAGTTGAGATAAGGAAAACTCTACTTACCTAAAGCTTAGAAACTATAACATACCAAATGTTAAGTTGAATATTGAGGGGAAATTAAAGCCTGGGGGAAAAGCTACAACAGGACATTGATGTATATAAGATTGAATGTAAACACAATTAAGATATGTATAAGTTCAAAATTATTGATAAATGTAACAAAGAGGGTTTTACTTAGTTGATAACAATAAGAATTACATTAATTCAATATGGATAGTAGATATTAAAGGATAAAGAGAGGAAATATCTGATGTTGTAACTTGAGATTTGTGTTAAAGATTTATGTATGTTATGGAATCATTGATTACCTAGTCACCATGTTGCTTTTTAAATGTTTAATTGTAAAATTAGAAAATCAATAAAATATTATATTAAAAAAATTGCAGCATCTTTTTCTCTAATAAGTGAATTCTTTGTTTTGCATGCAACAAGGGGAAAGGATAATTGAAGCAAGCTTTGGGGAGCAGTAAATAATGTTGCAGAACTAAGACAGATCACAGTGCCCAGGATATCTTAAAGATACCATCCAAATATATCTGATGGCCATTATGCTGATAGCAGAGCAAGCTCATATCCATGAAAGTCAATTGAAACTATGTGCCAGGCTACAGAAAAAATATGCTGATACAGCAGTAAGATGTTAACAAGTCAGGAGTAATATAGATACCATGGAGTTTTAGGAAAGAGAAATCTAGTTTCTGGCTATATAAAAAATGGAGTGTCTGAGGAACATAAACAAAAGTGTAATACATAAAACTGGAAATCACAGACTGGATGGAACATGGCAAAACAAATTGGCAGAGGAAAGAGACAAGGCTTTATACTCTCCTTTTATTTGCTCAATTTATATGCTAAATATAGGTTGAAGGAGGCTGGTTTGAAAGAAAATGAGTGTTGGGGAAAAAAGCATTGTTGATGACGCTACCTTGATAGCTGAAAATGCAAATGATCTGCAAACTCTAGTGACAATAGTTGAAGGCTACATTGAAAAAAAACACCAAGAATAAGAGTAAATACAAAGAACATTAAATAAATGATTGAAGTTAGGTAATCCGACTTAGACAAGATAATTACAAAAATTAAAATGGTAGGTATTAAAGACTGCTCTCTAGGTCAACATTTGTTGCAGGCTAGCACTTGGTGAAGTAACAATAATGGAAAAATATTCAAATTCTTTATAGGTATTTATACCTATAAAAGTCAGAATTATGTAAGCAATATATTTTGAAGAAGCAAAACAAAAAGAATATAAATGCTTTTGAATGCTGGTGTCAAAGAAGCCACTTGAGAATTCCATGGATATATAGAATCATTAAATAAATCTAGAATTCTCACTTGAGACTCTTGAAATAAATAGGCTCAAAGTATTCTATTCTGGACACATGATGCAAAAACTTAGCTTTCTTGAGAAGTCTATAAGACTAGGAAAATTAAAAGGAAAGAGAAGAGCAAGGTGGATCAACACAATTACAGTGATGAGTAAACCACTGAAAGATTTAAAGAGTCAGGGTGCAGCCAGAAAATCCTTGAGAAATTCTGTCTGTGTGGTTATGAATCAAGAATGACTTGATGACACAAAAGCAATCAAATCAACACCAAATATAAAGAAAAATGTCCAAGTAATAATTTTGTCCCTAAGCATAAATATCTCCAAACAAGACATTATCACCTGAATTTTACATAGGTTATTCTTTAGGCAAACCATAAACCACACAGTCTTGGCCAGCTGAGGTATTGTTTGATACTAACTGATGCTAAACAGCAATATAATTGAATAAAATTGCTGGTCACATCACATCACAAACAGCAGATTTTGTTCTTAAAAGTACAGTAGATTAAAGTTTCAGGAAAATAAACACCTACCTCTTATTAATTTAATCTGTGTACTATTTTACAAAAAAAATATATGTTGGGTGGCTGTTCTGAAGAAAAATGGTGGTTATTGAGATGGATACCATGCTGCTGGCTTTCAGCTTGCTTCCACTTATTAAAACCTATGCTGGCCTTTCATTTTGACATCATTTTTTTAAAAAAAAAAAACCTTTTCCCTGTTCATTTCAACACCTTGCCCTACATTCTTGGTTCCCATGCATAGCAGGTATGTTGTGCTACCTCCTTCTTCCTTTGAAGCCTCTCTTAGCATTCATATTTTGTGGAAACACTTTGCCTTAGTCTTCCTTCTCAAGAAAGAAAGAAATTTTTTTGTCAAGGACTCATGTTTGAGATTGTAAGTGTGAATACAGAATATTGACTATTATGTGCATGAAGCTGTTTGCATCTGTCACCTTTATGTTTGTAGTTCCCTTTTCTCGCTTTCCTTGATTGCCCTAACACAAAGAGACAATTTTACTGCTACTAATTCTGACAGGTGAACAGCCAGAATGATTTTCATAAACAAGCAGCATTTGAAAACACATGAAGTATTCATGATAGGCAAGCAGTTCAGATTCAGATTCTCCTGAAAAAGCTTCAAAAACTTAGCTCCTTAACTGAATTGATAACAAGGCAAAGTTCAATAGAAGCAAAAAAAAAAAAAAAAAAGGATGCACAAATTTCAGAGACAGGATCACAGTGGTGGTATACTACATTGAATTAGAAATGGAAAGGAGATGTTAAAATAAAAATCATGGAGAAAGTAAAAAAGCATTGAATCTGTCATATTCTGTCATATTGGCAGAATATTAACTAAATGTATAGTTTCATGATAAAATATTGTTTAATTTTTTAAATCCTGGAACAAAGTATAAATTCAGTCTTATATTTCCAGTACACAAGAGCTGTAATTATACAGTTGTGTCACAAGAGGGAGATGAGTACCACAGTATGATATGTATAAAAAAAAAATAGTTTCAAACAGCTTTTAAGAAAAGGAAGCAGGGGAAATAAAGGGGGTGTAATGAATTAGCATGTCCCATTTGTTTGATAACTGTTTTGCTAATTGCATTCCTGAAGTTTTGCCGAAAAGTCTTCTGAGTAGTGTCTGAGCGATATAAATCAATATTGCTCCAATTGCATTGGATTTTAACAATTATGCTCTCTCCCTGATCTGTATTTTTGCAGTTCACTATAACAATATTGTCTTACTCAAGCATTATGCAAAACAGGAAGAATTTTATGTTAGCAATCTTTTTTATTATCTTCTCTCAGAGAGAAAGCAAGAGAGAGACAGAGAAAGGTACCAGAACATTTCAGGCCAGCTGAGCATTTAAAGAATAAAACAGACTGGTGGTTTAAATTTTGTTTGTTTGTGTGTGTGTGTGTGTGTGTGTGTGTGTGTGTCTATCATCAACCTCCTATTAGCGCAGCTTTATTTCAAGCCTTCCATGTATTTGTAATCACTAGACCATTCCTACAGGTAATTATTGACTTACGATCATTCGTTTAAAGAACATACAAAGTTGTGATAGTGCTGGAAAAAGTGGATTATGACAGTGTCCATGCAGTCACATGATCAAAACATGGGTGCTTGGCAACCATTATGTATTTACAATATTTGCAGCTTACCAGAGTCACATGATCACCATTTACAACTTTCCCAGGGAGTTTCTGACAAGCAAAGTCTCTGGGGAACGCTGTATTTTGCAACTGCAAAAAATGTCATACAATTGGGCATGACTCATTTAACAATCTCATTGTTTAATGACAGAAGTTCTAGTCCTAGTTGCGACTGTACTGAACTACCTGTATTAGAAAAGAGAAAGTAAAGAAATAAAATATTCAGAGCTGCCAAGAACTTAGAGCATACCAAAACTGGGCAAACTCATATCAGACAAGAAGGACTTCATGTAGCATTGTCTGGAAATAAGATTTATGACTAGGAGATAGAAATTAATCTTCTAACTTGGTGTGGTCCAATTTCATTGAACCAGAACCCCACCTGGCAAAGGAGAGGACCCACAAGTGGGATTCATCTTCTTCTTCCACAAATGCTTCTCAAATCTGTCACATTCTTTCTGCATGTCAAGCAGTGGGGTACAGGAATTAAGATTTAGTGTAAGCTAGATACAGCCATGCTTGAATTTCAGTCCTCAGTGAAGGAAACATGACTGCCTTCTCTCATTCCAGCATCCCATTTGCAAAGCCTAACATGAGGAATGTATTGTAAACCTCCCTCAACTTATTTTTTTTCCTTCTATCTTTCTTCCCAGTTCCTATTCTTGGCAGTCGTAATTCTGCATTCAAATGTTATGTATTAAGTGGGATAAACTGCTGGGAACACTTATATGTCATATATCCAAATAACTAGCATCCCAAAGTGCTGTGTTTCCATTGCATATTGAGCCCGTATCGGGGTTATGTTAATTAATTATGTAGTTGGATAGTTTTTTCTTAGCTGTTATATATGCCATTTATAATTTTATTGTTTTTTTAAATCCTGCTTTAGGTATTAGCTGCCCAAAGTTGGGCATTTGAGATGGGTGTCCGCATAAATTACTTAAACAAATAAAATGAGTTAGGTTTGGCTTTAATGTGAGGAATTTATTTATTCTACTTTCATAGCCTTCTATAGTATAAATCACAAGCTTGGGCAGTTCAATAAACTATAAAAGGGGTAGGAGTTTGTGAGATCTCAGTGGGAAGAGGGGCACCTGTCTCATGTTTTCTAGGTTCTGCTAGATGGCACCATTTAAGGGAAGGAATATGAAGCCCATTCATCCTATCTGATCTAGTGGAACAAGCAGATATCTTCAGGAAGCAGCAGTCCTGAAAATTACCTGGCCCTGTGCCATTTAGAGCTTTAAAGGTGATAACTAGCATCTTGAATTGCACTCAGATAAAAAGTGGAAGCCAGAGAAGCTTGCACAGCAGTAGCTCATTAGGGACAAACCACATTGTGCCCAGAACACTATCACTATTTTCTGGATCAGCTGTAATTTTTATATTGTCTTCATAGATACATGCCCTATGCATTGCAACTAAGCTCCTAATATGAATTTGGGGTTTCATTTGGGATTTTAACATTGACAATCTTATGTTCTTTCCAAGAAGATGGATTGGAAATGGCATCCGGCAGCAATCCAAGGCAAATACAAAGAATACCTAATCAAGAAATATCATCTAGATATTGTTATTTTTTGGTTTAATCACATCCCTACTCACTGTTGAGTTTGCTGGCCATGCTACAATCAGCTGAATGTTTTATTTCCTGCCATATATAGCCTAGGAGGCACTGCTCCAAAAGTGATACATGTGCTACGACCTGTGAAGTGTACATAAGACCTAGCTATGAATACCTCCAGGTCTTTTTATTATTATTATTTTGAGAAAACAAGTTAGATGCCTTCATGTTTAAGTTACTTCCAAATCTCAACATTATCCAAGTTTAAGAGATTTGTTTTCAACTCTTTACTGAGGATGTTTTACTTTTATGCAACTGAATGGAATCTGCATTTGAATTCTGAATATTCCAGAGATGAAGCAAACCTTTCCAAAAATGGAACTATATATTCTAATTTGCAAAAGATAATTTGAAAGACTTGAATCTTAACATTAAAAAAAACAAGATCATGGCATCCGGCCATCTCAATTCCTGGCAAATAGATGGGGAAGAAATGGAGGTAGTGACAGATTTTATTTTCCTGGGCTCCAAGATCACCACAGATGGGGACTGCAGCCAAGAAATTAAAAGACATTTGCTCCTGGGGAGGAAAGCCATGGCAAATCTAGACAGCACACTAAAAAGCAGAGATATCACCCTGTCAACAAAAGTGCGTATAGTCAAGGCTATGGTCTTCCCAGTTGCAATGTATGGCTGTGAAAGTTGGACCATAAGAAAGGCCGAGCGCCAAAGAATTGAGGCCTTTGAACTATGGTGCTGGAGAAGACTCCTGCAAGTCCCTTGGACTGCAAGGCGATCAAACCGATCAGTCCTAGAGGAGATCAACCCTGACTGATCTTTAGAAGGCCAGATACTGAAGTTGAAACTCAAATAGTTTGGCCACCTAATGAGAAGGAAGGACTCACTGGAGAAGAGCCTAATGATGGGAAAGATTGAGGGCAATAGAAGAAGGGGATGACAGAGAATGAGATGGCTGGATGGAGTCACTGAAGCAGTAGGCGTGAGCTTAAATGGACTCCAGAAGATGGTAGAGGACAGGAAGGCCTGGAGGAACGTTGTCCATGAGGTTGTGATGGGTTGGACATGACTTTGCAACTAACAACAACAATTTGAAAGATGTTGCAGTGAAATTTGGGCTGGACAAATGTGCCACTCTTACAGTCATTAGGGAAAAAATAGTGAAAACTGAAGGAATCCAGATGCCCTATAGAAACAACAACAAGAGTCAGGATGAAGACAATCACTGCAAATACCTGAACATCTTTCAAGCTGACAACATCAAGCACACTGAGGTCAAGAAGAAGGTTGGATGTGAATACATCATGAGAGTGAAGAAGATCTTAAAGTCCAAACTCAGTGGAGGAAATACCATCAAGGCAGATAATACCTGGGCAATTGTAATCATTAGATACACAGTTGGAATAGTGGATTGGATTCAAGCAGATTAGAAGCTCTAGATAGGAAGACCAGAAAAATCATGACAATGAATCGTGCCCTTCCTCCACATAACAGTGCTGTCAGCCTCCACTTATTAGGGAGCATTGTTGAGTATGGAATGTTGCAAGTATATCAATGAAAAATTAAAAAAGGGCATTGGAAGAATATCTGAAGGACAGTGAGGAAGGTACACTGAAGCTGGTACACCCTGAAGGCTTACTGAATACTGATGAGATCAATTGGCCTACAAGAAAGACTAAATGAGGAATAGAAAAAAGACATGACAAGACAAAGTATTAAATGCCTAGTACACAGACGTGGATATGCGTGCACACACACATACACACAAACACACAAGGCCTAGCTGGCAAAGCAGATAATAAGACCAGGAAAGTTGAAGAAACAGTCAGAAGGGCTAATTCTGGCTGCACAAGAACAAATTGCACGAGAGCAAATTTGTCTTAAGAACATATACATACAAAGACAGAGTTGAGAAGACAGCAAAAGACTGCCAATGCTGTTTATGCAAAGAAGTTGAAGAAACAGTGGACCACCTTGTTAGCTGCTTGCTAACAGGATGAGAAAGTAGCAACAATGGTGCATTTGCACATCTGCAAAAAATACTATTTGCTTGGAAGCAGGAATTGCTGGAACTACAAAACAGACAAAGTAATAGGAATTGAAGAAGCTAAAGTGCTCTGAGACTTTAGAATTCAAAAAGACAAGCACCTGCCAGGTAACATTCCAGATTTAACAATTCTCGATAAGAAAGACAAAAATGTTTGGATATTGAATATGGCACTACTTGGAAACAGCAGAACGGAAGAGAAAGAACTGGAGAAAATCACACAATACAAAGACCTGCAAATAGAAGTAAAGTGGCTATGCTCAAAGAAAGCAAAGATAGTATCAATATTAGTAAATGTCTTGGGTACAATCACAATGCATCTGGAGCATCATTTGAACACCATAGGCATTGACAAAATCATCTTCAATCAATTGCAAAAGGCAGCTATACCTGAAACAGCTTGCATCCTATAACAATAACTTTAACACCATCAAACAACATCTGCCTATCCCAGATTCCTTGAGATAAAGGGTGGATAAAAATACTAAATCCAGTCTAAAGATCTGGCTGATTGTGTGCAAATCATATTGATATTTCTTCAATGTTAACCACAATTTGAAAATAATTAAGAAAAAACGCTTTCTTACCATATGTGAAGTAGGCGACCTGAGGAGGAAGGGTGACATTATTGAGGTCATTGTCTTGGACAAAGAGATCCACATATTGTTGTGCTTCTGAGGCTTTGAGAAAAGCCATGAATCTGGCAGTAAAGGAAGCTACAAAAATAGACAGCATCCCAAAATCCAGCAAGTTCCAAAGATGCATGGCATATTCACGGGGACCTTCTTCCCAGATTTCTTTGCATTCAGACCATATCATTCCTATAATGGTTCACAAACACAATCAGTACCCAATCAGTAACAGCTCACGTAATGTCATCCTTCAGCTTTTCCAACATATACTGTATGTATCAATATTAAGTGTGGCATTAAATATGCACACAAATTTTATTCCATTTGTATTTCCAGTCACTTTTCCCAACAGTAGATATGGTTCTTTTTATTTTGACCTATCACGCAATAAGATTCAGGCTTGAGTTGGGATTTGAATACCTCTTTGTTCTTCTAATCACTCTATTACAATATTTTTATTTTTTATTTATTTATTTTAATTCCATTTATATCCCGCCCTTGTCTGAAGACTCAGGACGGCTTACAAGCTTAGCAGTAGCCTTCATTCTATGTATATGCCTGCTTATTAGGGCTTTCACACACACCCCAAGCGGCATTATTACAAAGTCAGCTTAATTGCCCCCAACAATCTGGGTCCTCATTTTACCTACCTCGGAAGGACAGAAGGCTGAGTCAACCTTGAGCCTGGTGGGATGCGAACCTGCACTAATTGCAGGCAGCTGGTGTTACTTAAGGAGGCATTAGCCCACTGCTCCACCAAGGTTCTAAATTATCTTTCTCCTTGCTTTTCTTCCCAGATCAACCTAGTAGTAAAAATAATATTCCTTGGATTCTCACTTCAACATAGATCTTCTTAGAATGCAAAATATAGCTACAAGAGCAATCTATATTATGTCACAGAAGCTGTTACAAAACGCTGAAAACCAAGGATATATTCAGTATAATGAATGCAGTAATATATATTGGGGTTGCATTCAAGATTGACAATTGTCATAAGGACCAGAAATATGTATAAGTCAATAATAGGCATGGCCAAGGTATAAATAGGGCAGATAATACTATTCTCCACGTTATAATTACCATTGCCATCTGTATCATTATTATCACTAACCTCATTATCCTGCTTATTATTTTGTCACCAGTTCTATTTTACGTAGTTATATTATCATACATAATCAGTAGTTTCATGGTTAAATAATAGCCAATGTTACTGTTGCTGTATATATCTCCAGCTGCTATTGCTGAACCCATGTTATTTATTTTCAAACTCTAGTCTATTATCTTTTATTACAATGGAGACAAGAAGCCACAGTATCTCCAGTTGAATACTCTATGCTCTACTGGGTTTCACAGTTGAAAGAAACTGCAATTTAGAAAGAAAAGTATCATTTCAACTTTGGAGGGCTTTATTGAAATTTTGAAAGTTTTTTCCAGAAATGTATCTACCCTCTCCTGTCAAATGAAGGTCATTGCAGGGAGGCCTTAATTCTTTAGGAAGGGCCATCACATCCAAGAAGTCAGCATTATCAAGAAAGGCGAATATTAGTAGCTCAGGGTTGAAATTTATTTATTTATTTATTTATTTTATTGGATTTGTATACCGCCCTATTCCCATAGGACTCAGGGCGGTTTACAGGGCAGTTAAAACCATGAATACAAAAAAAATAAAAACAATTAAAACAAATTAAATTCAAGCCCCAAGAGTAAATCTAAAACCCAGTTAAATTAACAACCCCACAGTCTGGACCAAATAGATCGAGGAGCCAAGTTTTCAGGTCCCGGCGAAATGAGCGAAGGTCGGGGACAGTCCTAAGTTCTGTGGGTAGTTGGTTCCATAGGGCAGGCACACCCACAGAGAACGCCCTTCCCCTGGGAATAACCCGCCGGCATTCATTAACCGGCGGTACCCTGAGAAGGCCCTCCCTGTGGGGGCACACAGGACGATAGGAAGATGATGCCGGCAGCAGGTGTTCCCTTAGATATTCCGGACCCAAGCCATTTAGGGCTTTATAGGTCATTACCAGCACCTTGAATCTCACCCGGAGGGCAACCGGAAGCCAATGCAGCTCACAGAGAAGAGGTGTTACATGGGAGTATCGGGAAGCTCCCATCAAAACTCGCGTGGCTGAATTCTGCACCAGTTGAAGCCTTCGGGTGGTCCTCAAGGGCAGCCCCATGTAGAGAGCGTTGCAGTAGTCTAACCGGGAGGTCACAAGTGCATGAGTGACTGTACGTAGAGCATCTTGGTCCAGATAGGGATGCAACTGGCGCACCAGGCGAATCTGGGCAAAAGTCCCCCTGGTCACAGCTCCTATATGATCTTCCAAACTGAGCCGTGAATCCAGGAGGACTCCCAAGTTGCAAGCCCTATCAACGGGGGGTAATACCTCATCCCCTATTTTTAATGATGGAGAAGGCTGGTCAGCCCGAGATGCCGGTATGAACAGCCACTCAGTCTTGTCAGGATTGAGACGAAGTCTGTTTCTCCCCATCCAAACCCGGACCGCCTCCAGGCAACGGGACATCACAGTGAGGGCATCACTGGGTTGGGTCGGGGTGGAAAGAAAAAGTTGGGTATCATCAGTGTACTGGTGATACCCCACCCCAAAACCACGAATGAGCTCACCCAGCGGCTTCATGTAGATGTTGAACAGGAGGGGAGAGAGGACTGACCCCTGAGGGACTCCACAAATGAGAGATCTCGGGGTGGACCTCTGTCCTCCCGTCAACACCGACTGTGAGCGGCCCAGGAGGTAGGAGGAAAACCACTGTAAAACGGTGCCTCCCACTCCCAGCCTCCTGAGACACTGCAGTAGGATACTATGGTCGATGGTATCAAAAGCCGCTGAAAGGTCTAATAGGACTAGGACAGAGGAACAACCCCTGTCCCGAGCCCGCCAGAGATCATTCACCAGTGCGACCAATGCTGTCTCTGTGCTATGCCCAGGTCTGAAACCCAATTAGTACGGGTCGAGATAATCAGTTTCCTCCAGGAAATGAAGGGTCCTTGGTGCTCTCTGTCTTGGTTCTTCCCTTGAAGATGTTTCATTACTCAAACTAGGTAACGTCATCAATGCTAGTGATCTTCAACTAGCACTGATGATGTTACCTAATTTGGGTAATGAAACATCTTCAAAAAAACAACCAAGCTCAGAGAGCACCAAAGACCTCTCAAATCATCATTACCTCCCATACTGTAGTACGTCCTGGGGACTGAGGTTGATGGTGGGTCACTCATATTTACTTCATCCAGTCATGGCAGGGATGAGATGCCACTCAGGGTCTTTCTGATTTGTAACTCAGTCTCTTTCCACTATGCTACTTTCAAAACATTCCTTGATTCTTCCTAGCAGTGGAACTATTTGGAACATACAATAGGTCCTTCCAAGGTCAGCTCATGAGCTGCAATAGAGTAATTCAGAACATACATTTGTTCAGGTCTGAATCTTCTCTCATCTGGTACTGAGCCATGAAAAACCACTGTTGTCCCATGCCCAAATTAAAAATAAGAGTGATCATTTTGAAAAAGCCACCCCTTCACAATTTGAAGGATTGTGGTAGAGCATGGGTGTCAAACTTGCCATGTCACATGATGTGTCGTGATGTATCATGACTCTTTTTGCATTGCCAACAATGGGGTGGGCATGGCTTTGGTATGATGAAACTGGCCCACCAGCCAGTAGTTTGACACCCCTGTGGTAGAGCAAGTGTCTGGAGAGTTGTCTGAGAAAGATCTTTAATTTTACTTCAACTTATTGTTGACCAGTGTCTTATTCTGAGCAATTGTTTGATATTTTGGGAGGAATATTATTTAGCCATCCTAAACTTTATTGGTTTATTTTATGGAGAAGACCCAATAAGTTAATATTTTATATTTCTACCTCGAGTAGCTTCCTCAAAAATCAGAATAGGCATCCACATACCTCTTCCCTTTGTGCACACATTGCTCAATATAATGCATCAAATTTGGTATTTGCAAGAATAATTACAAATCAACCACAGCAAAATCAATCACATCCAGGTCCCAAATCAAAGGATGGCTGCTTAAAATTCCCGATATACATTAACTTTCATAGCAATTTAGCTTGCTTACAAAAATTACACCAAAAATTAGAGCCAATTATGTTTTTTCCTATTGCAGGTTATGGTAGAATAAAGTTCTGTTTTCTAAATCTTGCTCTGATTTGGTGGTATAATGGGATTGCGTTATCTCTGGAATTACCTAGATCAGTTTGAGCCATTTCTAAAGCTTTTGCACAGTTTCTTGTAGTTATTTACTGTTTGCTCCCTGCCCAATTTTACAGTGCTGAAAGTTTTATGACCAAAGAATAGCTTACACACCACAAATGTATTTCTCATTCAAATTTATTTCATTCTGTTCAGTTCTAAACAAATTACTCTAGAGTATCGCTTTTAATTCACTTCAGTATCATAAAAAATACACTTCTTATATCCTCTGTACAGAGGAGGAAGATGATTTGACTTAGAGACAAAAAAGAATATATTCTGTATATTGTGGTTGTAGACAGCAAAAGAGTTACCGGTATTTTCTCTAAATAATAAATTCCCTGAAGACACTTTAATTTGATTTTTTTAAAAAAAAATAAATAACCCACCTGCTATTCATATTCTTAAGGCTTGTCAATTATTCATTCTGTTAAAATATAATACCTCACTACTGTTTAACTTGTAACTGCATGAATGTATTATTTTCTCTACTTTTCAGTTAGTTTATCTAATAGTTTGGAGCTAAGGTTGGTGTCAGTCCTTGAAAAATAATCCTCAGTTTAGAGCAGCAGAGGGCAGCATGTGGACTTCCAGATGTTGAATTACATCTCTTATCAATTGGCTATGCTGGGTGGGCTGCTGGGAATTGTAATTCCCCACATCTGGAAGCTACTTGTTCCTCCTCCCTGCTGAAATGTCTGAGAAAATTTCTTAATACCACTTCGTATGAACAGATTAGGAGACCACCACAGTGACATACCCAGTTGAAGCTTATTCCACCCAATATATGTGGCAGTATTTGAAAGGAAACATCTGGCCTGAGTGTTCTCACAATTGCTTCATCATAGATGTCCACAGTAGGCAAATCCACGTAGACCACGGGTGTCAAACTCGTTGTCTCACGTGATGTGTCAGAACATATCACAAGTTTTTTTGCATTGCCGGAGCTGGGGTAGGTGCGGCCTTCATATGATGCAACCGATCCACTGGCTGGCAGTTTGACACCCCTGATGTAGAACATTATTTTTCTTGTGACTCTCTTAGTTTGGAATAATAATAAAATATCGGCAATCAATAGATGATTTCTCAGCCAGTCGGTTCCGGTTCATTGACCCTTCAGCTCAGATTTGCTATCTGATATTACAATACAGATTTTCAACATTTAACCATGAAATTTGGTACAGAATGAAGCACTACGGAAATATGAGACATACGATAGCCAAAGCAAAATAGCCATTTTACCCCCCCCAATCAAGGTCGGTGGGTATTTTTGCCTCATCCAAAGAGTGCCTGCATAAGAGAGGAAGAGAGAAGAGTGCAACAAATATTTCTAGGAAAGCTGGATCCACAAGTTATTACAGACCAGTAATAATGTGCAGTTTTCCACTAAATCTGTGAATAGATAGCATACCAAAGTAAAAGAAAACTTACCTAAAACCCATTTCATGATTAGCATTTCTGTCCATGAAAATTGTGTGGTTTTCACTCTAAATATTTGTTTGGGGTGATCCATGGCAGTTTCATTGGGAAGCAGCTTTACACCTTCAAATCTGTCGGAAGCATTCACTACTAGCAGTCCAAGAAAAATTGTAAAAGAAACAGCATGTGCCACAAACTTCATAAAGGGGCTTCGGAGTGTACGTCCCAGCTGAAACCAAAAATAACCGTAAGTTCTTTTTTTCCTGTCCTTTTCCCTTTTTCAAATTTCCTAGCTTTTATTTATTTAAAATTCAAAAGTTTTTTTTCCCCACTTGGCTTAGGCATTTCACTTATGTCATTTTATCTTTAGTACTCAAGCCACATATCAGAAAATTTTAATCAATATGGCTAAGAATTTTAAAACATTTTTAATATTGGAAAAATATAAATAAGCTAAAGAATAAGATAACTTTAAAGTTCCCAAGAACAAAAAAAACACCCATATCTTTCCTTTCATCCAATTAAATTCCAAATGAGCAACTGAGAAATGAAATAAAGGCATCTTTCATAGATCTCTTATGATACATTTTGATAAAAACTACATACAACTCAAAAGCTCTGCAAGGGCCAGAAAATTATGCCCAATTCTCTTATCTATTTTAACCAAGATAGCCAAATTGATTTGGAAAAAAAAAAGAAGAAAGTGATTTAGAATAAGAATCTTGCAGATTTTCAGTTCAGTTCAGTTTTATGGCCCCGGAATTGTTTTTACATTCCAAATGAACATGGTGGTAGATAGAAATTGCATCCACATTTTAAAAATATGCAAGGTAATTAAGATAGCTAATCCAATGTTATTTAGTCTTTTTTAAAGAAGGAAAGCATGCAGAACATGGCTTCTGAAATGCTTAACAACACTTTTATAAGCAGAGGGTGCAGGAGGTATCTGTATTTTCTGCTGGGTAAGAAATCATCGTTTCAGTGTTCATTTGGGTGAACACTGTTCCTCCTTTATGTTGGATCTGCCCATATTTACATATGTATAGCTTGTCCATATTGCAACCCAATTTTGTGTGGCTCACAAGACAAAACAGTAAAACAAAGAGTAAAAACTAATGGCATTCTGGGCAACACTCTGTCACACATCAACAACACACATCTTGCTGGGCTCTGATCTCATCTCACCCCAATGCTAGTGGGGGAAGGATCAATGTATATGTGGATGTGTATGCTGAGAAGCACAGGATAGGCTAGGTAAAGGTAAAGGTAAAGGTTCCCCCGCACATGCGTGCTAGTCGTTTCTGACTCTAGGGGCCGGTGCTCATCTCCGTTTCAAAACCAAAGAGTCAGCGCTTGTCCGAGGACGTCTCCATGGTCATGTGGCCAGCATGAGTAGACACCAAAGGCGCAGGGAACGCTGTTACCTTCCCACCGTAGTGGTCCCTATTTTTCTACTTGCATTTTTACATGCTTTCGAACTGCTAGGTTGGCAGAAGCTGGGACGAGTAACAGGCGCTCACTCTGCTACACGGCACTCGGGATTCGACCCGCCAAACTGCCAACCTTCTGATTGACAAGCTCACCATCCTAACCCACTGAGCCACACCGCGTCCCTACAGGATAGGCTACATCTGCTTTATTTAGTCCTAGGAGAAAAAAGTCAAAAGGACCTGGGATGGAACAGTGACATTTGAAGCCACTATCAGCTGCTTCTTCCACTGGGGAATTTGGGGGGGGGCAGATTTTTTTTCTCTGCAGTCCCCAGGTTGAGCCACCAACATTTTTGATCCCAGCTTTTGCTAATTTCTCTCCCCTCCCCCATAATAAATTTGATCCCAGTTCTTTTTTCAGAAGGTTTTCCTGATGATGGAAAAATCACCAAGAAGTTTTATCATTGTTAAATATTAGACCAGGACTGGTAAGATTGAGATAGATTAAAGCCTACATCAAACTAACTTTTTAAATTATTTTGAGCTCCTGAAGGAAAGGCAGAGTAGAAACCTAACACTTTATTTTATAACAAATTTCTGAAACCCGGGGAACTTATAACAAAGTTTTTTATTATAAAAACTTTTTCCCTCTCTCCAAGAGTTCCTGGATTATCTAAGAAATAAGCATCATTGCTTTTTTCAGATATTGTCAGAATGAACAACCTGCCTCCAGAGGTGGTGAATGCTCCAACACTGGAGGTTTTTAAGAAGAGACTGGACAGCCATTTGTCTGAAATGGTATAGGGTTTCCTGCCTGAGCAGGGGTTTGGACTAGATGACCTCCAAGGTCCCTTCCAACTTATTATTATTATTATTATTATTATTATTATTATTATTATTATTATTATTATTATTATTATTATTATTATTATTATTATTATTATTATTATTATTATTATTATTATTATACAGTTGCAGGAATTGGTTATGGCCAGTCTAGAGAAAGAAAGGACTAGAGGGACATATTAGCAATCCCTTCCAAGGTTTCTTCCAGCTCTATTCTGATTGATTGAAAGTCTGAAATTCAATTTGTCTAATGCTTGCTTAGCAAGTTCACAGTGTCAGTATGGCACTTTGCATCTTCATATAACAAGAAAATATATGCTTGGATATTCTCAGATTATTTACAGAAAGAGATGCTAAGAAAAGTTTAGAAAACATGAACACTATACACAGACTGTTTGAATTTGATAAGGGAACAATTGTCCACTTCCGCTCAAAGAAATGCACAACATATATTTCAAGTATTCTTCATCACTCTATAAGTAAAATCTCACACTTATCCTGCTAGATGTGTTGGCTTAGCAAAACTTTGTAAAACAATAAAAAAAACCCTGCTATAATAATTAAGAGAAGAAACTGGGATGATGATAGAAGATACACACCCATATTTTTTCATAACATACAGGCAATGTGGTTTTTAAAATATTTTTTTTAAAAAAGAATTGAAATGAATATTTTTCAATTTTTGTACCAATTTGGTGGGAATTTTTGTATATTCAGAATCTAACTGAAACCTTATATATATATATTCAAAAAGCCTTGACAAATACTTTATATATATATATATATATATATATATATATATATATATATATATATATATATATATATATATATATATATATATTTGCAGGAATTTTCCAAGACTGCTTTCTTTCAAGTGGGTAAAACTATTGGGAAGTATAAGACTAACATCCAGATGTTTCATAGCTTGTCCAGCAAGATCATGAGTTAAATGATTCCTGCTTGTTCTATCCATCAGCATTCAGCTGGATTAAACACAGACATGTCAAACTCACAATGTCGCGAGACATCACGTGACATATTGGAGCTTTCTCACCATTGCCAGTAATGGGGTGGGTGCGGTTTCTTCATGACGTGTCCGGCCTGTGGCCCAGCAGTTTGACACCCCTGGATTAAAGCATACTGGGGGTAAACCATCTTCCTATACTTTTGTGATCTCTTAACCCAGCCATAAATGAGATCAGTTTGGGTAAATTATTCTCCAATCCATAGATAAGCTACCTCAGTATATTTGATAAGTCATTATCCAATTAACCATCCAATAATTATCCAACTGGGTGCTTGTGCTACCTGCAAACTCTTACCAAAAGCTAGATAAGCCAAAACAGGAACATTCATATCTAATCCAGCAAGGAGTGAGATTTTTTTTAAAAAAAGAAAAGAATCAAGGGACATCAAAACTAATACTTTGATGTCTCAAAAATTCCTATGCAGCCCCAATTGGCTAACAGTTACTTAGTGAGGTAGGAAGGACAGGAAGTGAGTTGTGCTGTCAGGGATCTTGTAAGAGCAATTGTCTCCATCTTTCCACTTGACATTTGTGGCTACGGTACATAAGAATGCAAAAACACTTTCTCAAAAGTAACGTTCTTTCCTTCAAACAGTGCAGAAATGAAATACAATGTGTGTTTTAATATTATTTTCTAACATTGATAAAAGTTGCTTATGTGCCTATCTCAGAAATGAAACATCTATGGATTGGGCTACTAAATTAATAGAAACGCAACCTGCCTTCAGCAGTGAGATTAGAAGCACATTCAATGTTATTGGGGGAAAAAAAAATCTTGACTGAACATAGAAGCAAATGAATTTTTTTTAATAAAATTTCTTTTCTCTGCCGATGTCAAAATTTCAGATTCAATCAACATTGCATAAATATTTTATTTCCAAGCATTCCCTGGAATGATAGCTTTCAAAGCGTCATTTCAAAATGTCATTGATAGCTGTAAATAGTGCAGATTTTTAGAATTTTTGAGTCACACTGAGAGAAGAAGAGACAGTGAAAGAGAGATTAACTTGAAGATGTCGATGCTTCAGCTGAAATGTTTTCAACATCCTCTCCAAAAATTGGAAGATTGTTATTTCCAAGTTCCTAGTTTTTAAAGCGGGAGTGGGGTTGGAGAAACGCATCACCTGTGTACTTGATTAGCATTGTTGCCAGACAGGGAAATTGATGGCAGAGGTAAAATTCTAGAAAAGCAACATATCTGGAGTAGACCAAGTTGGGGAAATATATTCTGGAATTTTATAAACCCTCCCAACTGCTCTCTAAAATATAATGCATGAAGCAACTTTAAAAAGCAATAAAGGGAAAGGGAAAGGTTTCCCCTGTCCAGTCATGTCCAACTTTAGGGGCAGGGCGCTTCTATTTTTCCTAGCCAAGGGAGCCAGCATTATCTGAAGACACTTCGGTTGCCACGGGGCCAGCATGACTCCACACCAAGGCACAAAGAACGCTGTTACCTTCCCACCAAATTGGTACCTATTAATCCAGTGGCTTTGGCTTGCTAGATGGGCAGGAGCTGGGGCAAGTAATGGGAGCTCACCCTGTCTTGCAGCCCTTGGGTCTCAAACCTGGGCGGTCAGCTTGCCATCTGAGCTTGCTGAGCCATCTTCTGAGCCATCACGACCCTTAAAAAGCAATAGTAAAGAAGTAATCCAGATCTCATCTGATAGTGTGGGAAGAATGGTTGTGAACTGAGTGTGCCAGAAAGTGAAGGAAAGTCTTCTTCTAGTCTAGTGGTAGGTGCTACAGCATCAAGAAAGGCCCAGAGAACTGTGCTGAGCTTGAATATATAACAATAGGGGCATTATTCTCTTTTAAAAGCAGGATTACTAGTATCCAAAGTCAGAGCTAAGCCATTCAAGAAGAGCATTTGGAAACATCTCTACCGCCTGGATTAAAGGCTAGAATTCAAATTTTATATCATACTGCATGTAGTTTATTCACTGATAGACCCAGTATTCTGCTCTTCCAGTTAGGTTTTAAAAGTTAGGCTGTGGGAAGCAAAGTCTTAATGAATGACAAATAGAAGAAGATGTGTTTTTCTGGTGGTAGCATTTCCCCCTGTCCAAAAGAAAGAAAATCAACTTTACTTACTTTCAGAAATACCAGCTGCTTAGGAGGAACTTTCAAAAGAATTAAATGTCACTCAATGTCAGTTCAAAAGCCTGATGGTGTCTGTGAGGATGGCTTTTTAATGTGTTCAAAGGTTATTACAGCTTCCCCTTAACTAGCCCCAGCTTTGAAGGATGATGAAGCTTTGGTCAAATCATTCCTTTGAAGCAGATTCATGCTTCAAAGTAAGGAAAGCAATTCAGCTACTTTCAAAGAATTCTGCAGCCTTTCTAAGCATTTTGCAAATTCTTGGGTGAAATCTGATATTTAAAATCTGCATGATTTAGTAGCCCAAGATGAATCTCTAAACAATCCAGAAGATGATGCCAGACTAACAAGCACAGAACTAAACATTTACTATTTTTAACAAGGAGCAGCAAGGCTATGCATATTCCATTTTCCTGTCAGCTTCTTTCTTTGTGGCATGCCTATGCTTCTGCATTTCTGCCAGCCTCTGCCAGCCTCTGCTAGCTAACCAATACTATCAGCAAGCTGATGATGTTTATCCTAAGCATGTTTAAACTCAGCTACTGATGAATTACCTCAGCTGAAAGTTGGTTCTAAGCTTCCACTACTCTTTCTGTGAAGTAATACTTTCCAAGTTTCTTTTGAATTTCCTCTTACCTCTTTTTGTTACCTTTTTTTAACCTCTTACTGCAGTTTATTTTTTTTTTCATTTTAAACCATTAAACATTAATGTAAACCAATTAAGATAACTGTGAATTCGTTTAAGACAATCTAGGCTCTTTGGTAGACAATATGTAGGCTGCTATACCACCCAGATCACATCCCTGCTACCTCTGCCTTAAAAGAGATGCACCAGGAATATATATATATATATGTCTCTCTAAAGAGTTTACCATCCCAGTTAATTTCATCCAATTCTACCCCCAAATAGAGCAGTTATAGATATTTTGATCCGTCTCCAAAATAGCCTACGGAAGAATATTTTTTTAATTGAATCTTGAAACTTCTCAAATTGAATCTAGGTTGTCTCAGATCTTGGCATGCAAGCCTAAATGCAAAACAATTTTCATTTGTGATTGAACTGAAGATCTTGTCATTTGCATCAAGTTGGGGATATATCATATAGGTAAATAATGATAAACAAACATGCACCTTAACCAATCTGTACCTTACTGCAGGGAGCTATCCAGTATGCTATGGCGAGGAATGGAAGGCCTATGGAAACTCCGAAGACAGCCAAGAATTTCACAGCAATTGACTGCTGGCGTAAGCCTGAGAGGTTCTCATACCACATGGTGAGCAATTGTTGCTGACAGTTGGGATGGGCAACAAACTGCAAGAGGAAAATCAAGGTAAGGATTGCTTGAAAAGGAGAAGAATTGTGTAAGTAAGCAGTGCCCTCCCCCACCCTAGCCTCTGGAGTAGAGATAAGACAAATGGTTAATAGCCAAAATGACGGGATGAAAAAACAGACCTCATGAAAAATATTACGTTTCTCCAAAATGGGTGCAAACAAAATGCATAAACATTAGGTATCGGAAGGAAGTAAGTAAGTAAGTAAGTAAGGAAGGAAGGAAGGAAGGAAGGAAGGAAGGAAGGAAGGAAGGAAGGAAGGAAGGAAGGATTCTAAGCATTCAGTCCTCCTGTCAATGGAGACTTACTTCTTCAGCTCTACATGTCAATAACTTGAGCATTTTAAATTGCCATCTCATACCATGTTCCCATCTAAGATATTAAGTAGAGTACGTAATTTAAGTAATTTTCTATAGATTTCATTCCCAAATGCATCTGGCTGTCTATTCTTGACTCAAACTTTCTTAATTATCTTCATCTAAAGTGTCCATTGTGTAACTTAGCATTATGAAACCAAATTGCCGTTGTTTTCTTAGATACAATCACAAATCTAAATATATGCCTGATTCTGTGACCTGCCTGTATACATGTTAACAACAACAACAAGAAAGTCAAAATAATACAATAGAGAAAAATGGCAGTACAAATATAAAATTAGTACTATCAATGATAATAGCAGTAATAAGATAATGTATATTCAAAACTAGAACAATAGTGCAACATGCTTTTTAAAAAATGCTTGAAATAATAAAAAATGGTATTTATCTAGTGCTAACATGCCTTGATAATGTGGAGGCTGCCCATGAAGACTCTTTGACAGTTTTAGCTGATCCAGAATGTGGTTATGTGAGCCATTGTGGGCATGCTATTGTGTGTCCATGTACCACCTCTGCTACACAATCTGCACTGTGCACCATTAGAAATCCAACTACAATTCAAGGTGCTGCTTGTCTCCTGTAAAGATTTTAATGGTGAATAGAATAGAATAGAATAGAATAGAATAGAATAGAATAGAATAGAATAGAATAGAATAGAATAGAATAGAATAGAATAGAATAGAATAGAAAATAGAATAGAATAGAATAGAATAGTATAGAATAGAATAGAATAGAATAGAATAGAATAGAATAGAATAGAATAGAATAGAATAGAATAACAGAGTTGGATGGACCTTGGAGGTCTTCTAGTTCAACCCCCTGCTTAGGCAGGAAACCTATACCATTTCAGACAAATGATTGTCCAATCTCTTCTTAAAATCTTCCAGTGTTGGAACATTCACAACTTCTGGAGGCAGGTTGTTCCACTGATTACTTGTTCCAACTGTCAGGAAATTTCTTCTTAGTTCTAGGTTGCTTCGCTCCTTGATTATTTTTTCATCCATTGCTTCTTGTCCTGCCTTCAGGTGCTTTGGAGAATAGCTTGACTCCCTCTTCTTTGTGGCAACCCACTGCTATCATGTCACCCCTCGTCCTTCTCTTCATTAAACTAGACATACCCAATTCTAGCAACCGTTCCTTATATGTTTTAGCCTCCAGTCCCATGATCATCTTTGTTGCTCTTCTCTGCACTTTTCCTAGAGTCTTAACATCTTTTTATCATTGTGATGACCAAAACTGGCATAAGGGTCTGTTATCTGTAGGACCATCTTTCTTCTATGATCTCTGGCCCTCCTGCAATAGGTAGACTCAGCATTGGTTTAGATCATATCTCTCTAGCAAAGCCATGTGATCCATTGGATCATCTGCTGCTGGAATAGCATCTTCCCAAAGATCTGAGCAGATCTGAGTCCTAGCCCTGCTCTCTTTTAGATGAACCCTAAAATCTGTCTTTTTCCCTAGTAGTTGGGTTACGATGAGGTATAGATTCAATGTGCATATGATTTTGATTGACTTTTTATGTTTGGAATCTGTATGAAGTCATTCCAAGTGGGTGGCCTTCAAATGTGATAAATAAATAAAGAAAACAAATAAATATTGACAAAGAATAGGTGGGAGCTAATTGTTGGTTGAATTATCCTTAGGAGATAGCAGTGTTTTGGATTTCCCAGTTCATGTGTTAAGTTTAAATAGACCACAGGTGTACAGCAAAATCTGATGGCCCACAAAAAAATGATCATCAGACCATGAGAGTAAAGCACATAGAAGAGATATTTAGCATTTTTAAAAGAAAAACATATGCAGATAGACTTCAGCTTACAACCATTCATTTAGAAACCATTCAGAGTTACAACAGCACTGAAAAAAAGTGATTTACTACTGTTTTTTGCACTTACAGCCATTGATCACAGTCATGTAATCAAGATTTGGGCACTTAGCAACTGGCATATATTTATGATATTTGCAACATCCTGGAATCATGTGATTGTCATCTGTAACATTCCCAGATGACTTCTGACAAAGCCAATGATTTCTGGTCAGAATAGTTATATATTGTTTGTAATACCTGTCTGCCAATAGTAATTTTGGAAAATGGGATTGAGAAGGAGTCCCTGTGGATTTTACTCCATTAGTCATTACTGACTATATGGGGTAGTGCTCATCTCCATTTCCCCAGTTAAGTGGTTAGCATGATGTCACGAAGTGCTGTTTTTACTGAAGTGGTACCTACTTATCTCGTCTCATCCTAGGTGGGCAGGAGCTAAGCAAAGACAGGTTTTTATCCCATTGCAAAATGATCGGTATTGTTTGTCTGCCAATAGTAACTTTGGAGAAAGGGATCCAGAAGTGCTACTTAATTAATGTCCTGCATTTGAGCTTCCAATGACATGAGACATCTGGCTGGCCAATTTGAGAATGGAATGCTGGAAGAGAAGGACTTTTAGTTTGATCTGCTTGTGTTCTCAGATACTTAATTGTTTGGTATCAACCTATGGCTTCCTAATGATAAAATTACAGCAGCTTCACAACGGAATTTTATTCCCTAAGATAAAAGCATCTCTCTTTGAATGATTTCCCATAAAGTGACTGATTCCCAACACAGCATATAATGTTCTCCTGATTGTTAATCATCTTTCAACAAGATTAAAGATAAAGATAATGAAAAGCAGAGATAAAGGAAGTGTTATTATCATAGTTTATTGTATGTGTGGGAAATGAAAGGAGATTAAGGCTCTTCAAGAGGCAAGAAAATAAAAAGAAAAGCTGAAAGAAAAGTGCAGAAAGGCAAAAACCCCTGGGATGGTATGACGCATCACCACATAAATGATTTGGAGTGAAGAAAGGGATTCTGAATATTTGGGAAAGAAGCAGTTTGATGCTGTGAATTGATTGCAGAGGTGTTGACTATAGTAAATCCATCACTAATAAATAAAACAATAATATTTATGTATTTTTGCACTGCATGGCCGTCAAGGGAGTTTTGGATATTGATTTCAAAGTCACAATGATAAGTTATCTTAGAAGAAGACATTGTTGTAATTACACAATGAAAGGGCAGATGGTGGCTTTTTCCCACAGCTAACTTTTCCTATAACACTAGGCTTAAAATGTGAGCAGATTCTCCTGGCTGAGAAATACTGCCATGGTCCTGGCTGAGAATTTATTCTCAGGCAAGGAAGATCATCAAAATATGGCACTACAGGAATCACAAAGAGCCCTCATCCAAGAAACAATGGGGAGGTAATCAAAGTCCACCAATATTGACCTTAGTCATTGTGATTCAGACTTTAAATTGAAGAATGTCCACCCATTCTGCAAGAAGATCACCAAACTCAGACACCTGGTCAATGACTCAACCTACTCAATCAATTCCTCAGAACAATTTCTCCAATGCATCAAGCACACCAAGATCAACAAGCAAGAAATTATGGTCTTCTTCTTCACCTTGATTGACATTGACCAGACTAAACAAACCATATGCCACCTACTCACCAAATACCCTACCAACAAAGATGATGCCATTACAGAACACTCCATGTCCATAGAAATCATCATGAAACTCCACGATCTGTGCCTCAATACTTACTTCAAGTTCAACAGGAAATGTACAAGCAAGTAAAGGATACCTCGATGGAATCACCCATATCAGGCCTTACAGCAGAAGCAGTCATGCAATGACTCAAATCCATAGATCTACCCTCCATCCAACCAAAATTCTAGACATGCTACATTGATGACAACTTTGTCATCATAAAATGCTCCCTATTGAAGAAACACACCATCTACTCAATAACATATTGCCTGGGATCAAATTTACAAGTGAAGAGGAAACAGACAACAGACTCCCATTCCTCAACATTGACATAAGGATACTGGACAATGAAGAACTGGAAATCCACGTCTACTGCAAACCTACGCACACAGGCCAGATCCTCAGCTTCACAAGCAACCTCCCCACTGCAGCACCATAACACTAAGAAAAGCAGAAGAGAAATGGTTGCTTGACTTCTTTGTCCATAATGGCTATCCAAAAAACTTCATATTCCGAAGCACAGCACCCAAACTACACCACACTACACAGCTGACTGCCATGCAGAAACTAACCCTTGTTGTTGTTAGCTGCGAAGTCGTGTCCGACCCATCGTGACCCTATGGACAATGTTCCTCCAGGCCTTCCTGTCCTCTACCATCTTCTGGAGTCCTTTTAAGCTCACGCCTACTGCTTCAGTGACTCCATCCAGCCACCTCATTCTCTGTCGTCCCCTTCTTCTATTGCCCTCAATCTTTCCCAGTATTAGGCTCTTCTCCAGTGAGTCCTTCCTTCTCATTAGGTGGCCAAACTATTTGAGTTTTAGCTTCAGGATCTGGCCTTCTAAAGAACAGTCAGGGTTGATCTACTATAGGACTGACCGGTTTGATGGCCTTGCAGTCCAAGGGACTCGCAGGAGTCTTCTTCAGCACCATAGTTCAAAGGCCTCAATTCTTTGGCGCTCAGCCATTCTTATGGTCCAACTTTCACAGCCATACATTGCAACTGGGAAGACCATAGTCTTCACTATATGCACTTTTGTTGACAGGGTGATGTCTCTGCTTTTTCGTGTGCTGTCTAGATTTGCCATGGCTTTCCTCCACAGGAGCAAGTGTCATTTAATTTCTTGGCTACAGTCCCCATCTGCAGTGATCTTGGAGCCCAGGAAAATAAAATCTGTCACTACCTCCATTTCTTCCCCATCTATTTGCCAGGAATTGAGAGGGCCGGATGCCATGATCTTGGTTTTCTTAATGTTAAATTTCAACCCAAGTTTTGCACTCTCCTTCTTCACCCACAACAAGAGGCTCTTTAGTTCTTCTTCACTTTCTGCCATTAGAGTGGTATTATCTGCATATCTTAGGTTGTTGATATTTCTCCTGGCAATCTTAATTCCAACTTTTGATTCATCTAGCCCTGCCTTACTCATGATGTGCTTTGCATATAAGTTAAATAGGCAGGGCAACAGTATACAGCCTTGCCGGACTCCTTTCCCAATTTTGAACCAATCAGTGGTTCCGTGTCCAGTTCTCACTGTTGCTTCTTGGCCCACATATAGGTTTTTCAAACTAACCCTACCATACTCAAAAGGGGTGTTGGAAATGACAGCCAGAATTCTCCAATCCCTAGGAATAGCAATAGCCCACAAACCCACAGCCACATTCCACCAGGAATTATCCAGCACCAAAGACAAGATACAGAAGGATGAAAGAAACAATGCAATATGCAAAATCAACTGTAACAATTGCAACCAATTCTACATGGGACAAACAACACATCAATTAAAAACCAGGATCTACAAACACTGGCTGGCAATCAAATGCCCTGATCCTAAATCCTTCATCTCTACCCACGCTGACGCCAAACAGCACCAGTTTGATTGGAGCAGCACTAATATCATCGGCCATGCTGCCACCCGCCACACTCGGGAGTTCAAGGAAGCCTGGCACTCCACAAGCAATTCCATCAATAGACACATTGAACTACAACCAGCCTACGAACCCCTCAGAATCCAAATCAACCAGACAGCCAACCAGAGCACTGACCCTCAACCAACCCATGCAAGCCCCTCACCCCCAGTTCTCCTTCCAATGACCCTGTCCTGATGTAATCTCCTCATCACAAGACCCACCACAAGTCTCTCTCTGATGACTCACACATGACCTATCACAAGACCCTCACTTGACACACCCATACCTGAAGTCCTTATAAACAGAAGAGCACTTACACAGACTTCCCCTAAATGCTGCTGAAGACTATCCTGGTAATGAAACATTTGGAAACCAACCCACAAGCTCAGAGAATGAACCTTCACCCTCATCCTACACTCAACCTACAGATATTCACCACTATTGCAATATCACTATTACCCAGGTAGAGAGCCAGACAGTGTGGTATAGGAGTGGAAGCAGAAATTTATTTATTTATTTATTTATTTGATTTGTATACCGCCCTTCTCCCTAAGGACTCAGGGCGGTGTACAGTGACATAAATAACAGAATGCACAAATACAGATATTGAAAACAAATTAAACCCTAATTTTGCCCAAATGCAGAAGATAGTTATCTTAAAACAATAATTAAAACAGAACCCGTCAGACCAGACCGGATTGCTCAAACAGATATGTTTTTAGGTCGCGTCAGAAGGAGTGAAGGTCGGGAGCCATCCGGAGCTCAACCGGTAAACGGTTCCATAGGTCAGGCGCGCTCACAGAGAACACCCTCCCTCTGGGAGCCACCAGACGGCATTCTCCGAACGGCGGAACCCTTAGGAGGCCCTCTCTGTGGGAGCGCACTGGACGGAGGGACGTTGACGCTGGCAGCAGGTGATTCCTAAGGTACTCCGGACCCATGCCATGTAGGGCTTTGAAAACCATTACCAGCACCTTGAATCTTACCCGGAGGACAACTGGGAGCCAATGCAGCTCACGGAGTAGAGGTGTAACATGGGAGTATCGGGAGACTCCCAACACAACTCTCGCGGCTGCATTCTGTACCAGTTGGAGCCTCCGAGTGGTCCTCAATGTTTTTGTTATATGGATCAGATCAAATTCAGATCAAATATTATTACAGTCCTAAGGCCAAAAACAAAATATTGAAAAAGAGGTATTACACACACACACACACACACACACACACATTAGTGAGAAACAGCTAGCATAACCAGCTCTATTTAAGGAACAACATTGTGCTGGAAAGTTTGAATGATTTGTGACAATTGTATTTGGCTGAGATTGACAACTTCCAATATTTGTGGTAGGCTCAGTCTTCCAATATTGCAAGCCTTGCACTTTGGCCTAAAATATACCATAAGCACTTCATATTAAGTCTTTGCTGTGAAGATTTCTACAAAACCTGAACCCTTGCTAAATTGTGATGTCAAACATTATCCTGCTCTATCAGTTACCAGTAAGAACTTTATTCCATCTGAACTCAGACTTTATTTACAACAGTGTTTTTGCCTAACAGATTTATGACACTGACTTTAGAGTCCAAGGCAGTACTTCAAGAAATAAGTAGCTGAGAGCATTTACCTTCAATCCCTAGCATAATCTCAGCCTCCCTTCAATCTACTACTTCAATCTACTACTTAAGATGGACCATAAAGTTTTCTTCCCCATGAAGTTTGGATTAGTGGAAGAGACAGTGCCATGAGGATGCTATATATAAGGAAGCTTCTTTCCTCTTTTGACACACACACACACACACACACACACACACACACACACACACTATTCTATGTTTTGAGGATATCCATAGTGGGTGATTCTGTTGCATCTGATACTGATAATTCTTGTGTTAGCTATAGAGGTGCCAGCCTTCTTTGCTATATAAGGATTGTGACTTGAATAACTGAACTATAACACTGTGCTACTGTGCTACATAATCCTTTTCCAACACTATTATTCATATTAAATATTTGTCAAAATAGCATACTTCTGATTGAATATCAGAGTGACTTTGTACTCTCTTGTATGCATTAGCTCTGAAAGAAGGTTAAATTAGAAGTCTGCTTGACACTTCTATATTTACAATGTGACAATGGCAGAGAATATGTCTTTAAAATATATAATTTGTACTTAAAAACATTGGAAAGAAAAGAATGAACTGGATCTAAAATGAGCTCAGGCCAACCATTTGTCCATGCCATGCAGCTGAAGATCAACTTTTGAACACTGGTTGTTGTTGGTTTTTTTCTAATGTTCTAAACTGCAAGTTCAGTGGAACCAATTCTTCAAGGGCTGGTATCTTTTTTACTGGACCCCTTTTAGTAGATGTCTTTCCACTGAACAGGAGGCTATACTACAAGGACTGTAAAATCTTCTTTTGTTCAATTGTTTTATTTTTACTTATTATTAAATTCATTTGCCACCCATCTCATGATTCGAAGCAACTCTACGTTCTACAAGGAGAATCAGTGCTGACATAAAGAGATATAGCTTCTGACTGAATATGGGTTTTGTGTTCTTGTTTTTTACAACATTTCTTTTTGTTCTGCTGTAGAAAAGCAAACATGAAGGAACATGACTTTGTGGTATGGAACTCTGATTGCACCCCAGATCTCTTGTCCTTGAACAAAATAGGTGATGTGATTTCTTTTTTCCACATGCATTTTCTATTCCATTATCATTAATATTTATGTATGTATATTTTCAGATAATAATAATAATAATAATAATAATAATAATAATAATAATAATAATGATGATGATGATGATGATGATGATGATGTTGGAAGGGACTTTGGAGATCATCTAGTCCAACCCCCAGCTCAGGCAGGAAACCCTAAGGTAAAGGTAAAGGTTCCCCCGCACATGTGTGCTAGTCGTTTCCGACTCTAGGGGCCGGTGCTCATCTCCGTTTCAAAGCCGAAGAGCCAGCGCTTGTCCAAGGACGACTCTAGTGGCCGGCATGACTAGACGCCAAAGGCGCACGGAGCGCTGTTACCTTCCCACCGTAGTGGTCCCTATTTTTCTACCTGCATTTTTACGTGCTTTCGAACTGCTAGGTTGGCAGAAGCTGGGACGAGTAACAGGTGCTCACTCTGTTACGTGGCACTCGGGATTCGACCCGCCAAACTGCCGACCTTCTGATTGACAAGCTCAGCGTCCTAACCCACTGAGCCACCGCGTCCCATATCAGGAGGAAACCCTACTGTATACCATTTCAGACAAATGGCTGTCCATATAACAAAGACAATATTCTTGAGTTATATTTGCACAATACATTGACTTTTTTAAAGCAACAATTACTACCTGCTCAGTGTTATGGTGCTTTTGCACCAGAACGGTGCAGAATGGTGATCTGCATTATTTTAGTAGCTGTATTATTTGCTCCTGTCCCTCTTTCATGAAAAGGAGGATAAGCAAACCTATTCCAATAAATGAGCCAATCTTCAGGGGATTAGGAAAACAAGGGAAAAGGGTGCAAACTTTCTGCTAGTTCTTGCAATTATTTACACTCCATGACCAATGTAGTGAAAATTTCAAGTTAATGGGACAGATAGCAATCTGTTTGAACCCACTTGCCAAGCTTTAATAATGGAATCACGAGAGTGTGGGAGGGGGAGGGGGAGGGGGAGGGAGATGTTCCTGGACAACTGTGTATTAAAATACATAGAACATTTATTAATTTTGTCTTCTCCCAAACCCAATTCACACCTTTACTATTAATTAAACTGAAATCTGTGACAGAGGGAAGTGCTTAGTCTTTTATGATGAATTAAGAACTCTTGCCAGCTGGAGAAAGCTGGAGTCAGACTCCTGAGAGCACCAATTAGTTAGAATAGGGGGGGGGGATGCACTTGGCATCTACAGTGAAGGTGGAAGTGATGAGTGGACACTGCCACTGGGGATCTACTGGCTTCAGACTAAAATAGAGAAAGAAAAATCCATTTCATTTCTAACTCAGTTGCAACTTACATGTAGTACATTTCTCAACATAAAATCAAGGACACCATCTAAATATAGTTGAGCGTGTTTATGTCTTATTTGTTGCTGTTCAAGCAGGTTTGATTCAGTTAAGGTGACTGCAGTGATACATACCTTTCTGTCAATTAGCTACTTTCCTCCTGGCCCCAGATTCCCACACCTCCAACTCAAGATAAAAGTATGAATGGAAAGACAATTCAACTACTTTTCCACTTTTATTCACTTGCTGGTGGGCTCCCTTTGGGCCATGGGGGGTGGGGGTGGAGCAGGTGAGCAATTAGCAGTGCCAAGAAGATCACTGGTGGCATCAAGTTGTGATGTGCATAATGATGGCCAGCAATCATGCTCATCCTAGATTTGAATGAGGGAGTTTAAAAGAAAGCTGGCAAACTGTGCTTTAGGACACAACAATGCCCTTCAGCCCTCAACTCATTTTGTTCTATGGCTGTCTTAAGGTCTGACACATTTCTTGTGGGTGTTGAGTTTCTCAGATTGTCCAGAAATGCCTGCTTCCTCCAGCATCTTTCTAGTTGTTACATTTACAGTATGTTCAATATAGCACCACACCTGCAACTTTATCCCCACCACAAGCCTGTGAAGTAGATTAAGGTGAGAGATTGTGCTTGGTCCAAAGTTACTAGTGACCTATCTCTGAGGATGTCCTTGAACTTAGGTTTTCAGAGTCAAACATCTTTCTCACTATTCCCATACCAGTCAGCAAAATGTCTTCCTCTTCTCCAAAATGGTTTTTATCTGTATGTTTTATGACAATGGAAAATTAACATAGCTAAACAATATCCTCAGTTTCTGAAAGGACTTCTTTAAACTGCTGGATGTTCCTGTCATAAGTAATGCATCTACATTCAGATACTTGATAGAAAGTAATTTCTCATGTGATCCTGATACTAGATCAGGTGTTATCAAAATAAATGGAATTTGCATTCTTTGGATAAAAGAACATGAGAACATTGCTAATAATTCTTTACATAGAGTGGGCAGGAGAAATATGTATAATGATTGTTGTAAAAACAGTTTGTAGTTAACAGTTTGTAGTTAATGCACAGCAGTCTCTAGAATTCCTTCATGATAGCTTAAGTTTTCCACCATAAAATATGTTTATTAAAAAGTCACCAATTCTTGCAGCTTGTTTCCTTGTCTAAAATTGTCAAGCAGGAGCCTCACAGTATTTATGGGAAGAAAGGTTGATGCAAAAAATGAAAATGTGTTCACCTACTATTCCTCTTTCTTGGCTTGTTGCAGTATGACTAAATCTTGGTGGATAAACTATTACCTTAAGAAATTTTACAGTTATGGCTGTGTGAAAATGTAAGATATATATGTATATGCATATGTACTGTGTATATGTTTATGTGTATGTGTACATGAATGTGTACATGTATATGTATATGACTCAGCATTTCATCCTACTCAAGCAGGGGATTGGACTAGAGACGTCAAAGATCCCTTCCAACTCGATTATTCTAGGTTATATATTACTGAAGAAAATGTTTTCCCCTTTTGTCAATTGAAGTACAAAGACACTTCATTGAAAGTTTAAATCTGTGCAAAGCACAGTTCTAAGAGTAAATAATACTAATTAGATCCCTGGACTGAGCTATGATTATAAAAAAATAGTTTGATTTGATTTGAATTAGATCCTAGACTTATTAGTATAATATCGGTATGTGAAAAATATTTATCCTGTCCTAACCTCTGACTTAATTTATTATTATTGTCTTAACTGTTCTTTAGGAAACCAAGGAGAACTCTGGGAAAAAGCAGAGGAAGAGGAAAATCTGTGAGATTCATTTTATGTTGCCGCTGTCTGTGTTAAGCAAAGCAACAAAGGTATAGAAGTTTCAAATTCATCCTGAAATCCAGGAAACATCCAAATTTAGCTACAGCTGCTTGTCCAGGAATTTTGTGTTAGAGAAAAATGGTGAAGACAGCCCGCACTGATAGTTTTCAGAGTATATGCTTCATGTAGATAGTAGGATGCTTCAGTTTGGAAAGATTCTGTCTGTAGGTGGGAACAATAAAGAACTCAGCTTGGAAGAATCACCATATGTCTTTCCTGGTTTATGAGCCTGACAGCTCCTAACATATTAAATATGTTTTGAATAGTAGACACATTGGTAGTAAGTTACAAAAGTAACTTACTCAAGGTTGTGAATTATTTTTTTTACTAGGAAACAGGCTATTATGGTGCTAAATTTTCTTTCAGGGCTTTGCTTATAAATAGTAAATTAAAGGATCAAGGGAACAATTCCTTTTGACAAGTAATAAAGTTAGCTTCCATAACTAATTTTTCTATGAGCAGTAAATAGTCATTGTTACACTCTTTCCATATGCAATTTCTACTGGACCAACCTATATTTGGCATGCATATGAAATATTGGTTATATCTGGCAATCATATACGCTGCATTCTATATTCAGAGCTATTTGGATATGTAGTTAATAAATCCAGGAAATAAATTATTAGTGTCAGACATGAATTTCAGAACATATAGTTGCTTCCAATAGGAGGAAAGCAAACATTCAGGCGTTTTTTATTTTAACTTAACTTTCTAACTTAAAAAAATGTGTGCAATTACCCTATTCCATTATATTTGTTCCATAAAATATAGTGGTTTTTACTGTAAGATTGAATCTTGGTCAGTCACCGACTCTCTACTGGGATACTTGGTTTGGGCATTGAAATGATTGATGGGAAATGGCCCCCTTCTCAGTTAACAGGAGTGCTGATTTACTACCAGCTTATAAAATACTTAGGAGTGGAGGGCTTGGCAGCATGAGGAAATGACACCCAATCAACACCCCAATCAGCCAATAGGAAGGCACCACATAAACACAACTCACAGAACAGACCAAAGCATGTATTCCAGTAGAGAGAAATTCCCTGAAGAATTTCTTAAGTTTAAGAAAATATACTCTGCCAAAAATATTAAACTAAATGATAAACAAAAATGACTTAATGTCATTAGGAAGTATTGTTGATGATTCTCTCATCTATTTTTTTTTCTTCCATTCATTTGTGTCTGATTTTTGGAGCTGCCTGAACAAATCTCCATAGTTTTCCTGGCAAGAGTTTTCAGAAATGGTTTGCCGTTTCCTCCTCTTTAGGGTTAAGAGAGAATGACTGGCCCAAGGTCATCCAGTTGGCTTTGTGGCCAGGGTGGGACCAGAATTCCCAGTTTCTAGTCTGATACTTTATCCACTACACCAAACTGGCTCTTGTATTTCTCTTTTAAGACTATACAAAGATTCAGTTTGAAGGCATTCTGACCAAATCTTCAAAACAGCTTCTTGAAATGCATGAATTATTCTGATCAAATCATTAGATCATAAGTAACACCAGCTGCCTGCAATTATTGCAGGTTCGCATCCCACCAGGCTCAAGGTTGACTCAGCCTTCCATCCTTCCGAGGTAGGTAAAATGAGGACCCAGATTGTTGGGGGCAATAAGCTGACTTTGTAATAATGCCACTTGGGGGTGGTGGTGAAAGCCCTAATAAGCAGGCATATACATAGAATGAATAGAATGAAGGCTAAGCACATTTGATTTGTGCTTAGATTGTAAGCCGCTCTGAGTCTTCGGATATATATATATACAATCAGCCCAGGTTCGAATGTCAGATAAAGGGTATGACTGACTGATGAGAACATAAAGAGTTCGAAATGGCCATATCAGCCTCCCAAAATTCTTTATTAGCAATTTGAATAATTTGCACAAATAATGAGCTGTCATAGTTGACTATATCCTGTGGATAAGCCTTGAGACAGGCCAAAGCAGGAATGAAAGAGTTAATTAGCAAGGTGCTTTCAAAAAGCCTTGACAAATACTTTATATATATATATATATATAT
This sequence comes from Vipera berus, assembly GCF_964194415.1. NCBI lineage: Eukaryota > Metazoa > Chordata > Lepidosauria > Squamata > Viperidae > Vipera > Vipera berus. Next base: position 203,217,889 of record NC_138203.1, read on the forward strand.
ATATATATATATATATATATATATATATATATATATATATATATATATATATATATATATATATATATATATATATATATATATATATATATATATATATATATATATGGATCTTTGGTTATTCGGGTTTTTCCCCGCGTAGAACTAAAGGTGTAGGTGCAACGTTTCGACGGAATCGTTGCGCCTACACCTTTAGTTCTACGCGGGGAAAAACTCGAATAACCAAAGATCCACATACAAACACCCGCGAAAACGTCAGAAAACACACACACACACACACACACACACACACACACATATATATATATAAATTTTAAATATATATATATATAAATTTTATATATATATATATATATATATATATATATATATATATATATATATATATATATATATATATATATATATATATGTGTGTGTGTGTGTGTGTGTGTGTGTGTGTTTCAAATGTTAACTATTTAGATTACCTTGCTAGGCCCCAAACATGGAGCAAATCTTTATTTCCTGTTTTCAGCCTATCTTGAAGGCCATCGAACAGGCTGTAGTCACACTGGACAGTTCATATATTTGTGTAAATTACTAACAAAGAATTTAAAGGGAAACTGAGATGCATTTCTGACTCTTTAGTCTTCATCAGTCAGCTATACCCTTCTGAGATTCGAACCTGGGCTGATTGCATACACTGCCTTGTATGCAATCAGCCCAGGTTCGAATCTCAGAAGGGTATAGCTGACTGATGAAGACTAAAGAGTCAGAAATGCATCTCAGTTTCCCTTTAAATTCTTTGTTAGTAATTTACACAAATATATATATATATATATATATATATATATATATATATATATATATATATATATATATGTTTTTGTAGATTCTCGCGGGTGTCTGTATGTGTAGGTCTAGAGTCTCGGGTTTCTTCCCGCGTTCCTTTCATCTTCAGAAAGTTGTGGCGACGTTTCGACGAAATCCCATCCGTCATCATCAGGCCGGAGTATTCCTCCTGCTGCTTTCAGGAGCAATGCGTGGTCTGTCTGTTCCTTTCCTTTCAACTGCCGGTGGGGCTGTGTTCCGACTGGGTGGAGGCGTGGCTGCTTTCTGATTGGGTGGGGGTGTCTTCCGACTGGGTGGAGGCGTGGTTGTCTTCTGATTGAGTGGAGGCGTGGCTGTCTTCTGATTGGGTGGATGTGTGGTTGTCTTCCGATTGGTTGGAGGCGTGGCTGTCTTCTGATTGGGTGGGGTGTGTTCTGAATGGGTGGGGTTTTTTGTTGTGTCGTAATATCCTGAGTGTTGTGATTTGGTGTCTTGGGGAGTGGGCTGTGTAGTGGCCTCCAGAGCTTTGGCTTGGCTCCGAGTTCGAGGACCCGCCATGCATCTCTGGTATGGGTCAGTCAGGTTCGTGTGTGCATTCTTCTGCTTGGGTGATAGCACTTTTGCTTGACTTGTTCTATCTTCTGTGTGGGAGAGTTTTTGTTCTGGGTGTGGATGACATAACATACCTAACATAACATAACATAACATACCTAACATAACATAACATAACATACATAACATACATAACATACCTTTCCTATGCCAATGTCGAGACCTAAATATAAGACCAAATTGTTTCAAATTGAAATTCCACATCAATACCACTTCAACCAAACGCATTCTAAGAAGAACAGAAAGGGCATTACTAAGAAATGAACTCCACAATAAAAGATTTCAATTAGACCAAACAAACAAGGACCTACTAACATTACATCTCAAACTCAGCAACATTATTCACCCAATACTATGGGACAAAGTGAAACAACTGGCGGTTTGGAGAGCAGAAACAGAGACCATCTATAAAAACAACAGACATTCAAAGAAACTCAAACAATTAGAGAACTACAACAACCAAACAACCACACCACAACAACATCTAAAACAAGTAGTGCATAACATCTCCCACAGAAGACTAACAACAGCAGAAACAAACGTCCTAGCAAAAGGTTTCAACTTCGCTGTTGCACCAAAGAAAATTCCCACAGAAACCATCATATGTGGAGTGGAAACCAGCTTAACTAAACTCAATACAGATGAAGCAGACCAAGTCAGACATGAAGTCACCCACATCCTATGCACAAGCAAACCACCCAAAAGCAACCTAACAAAAGAAGAACAAGCAGCATTGCAAAACCTAAGAAAAGACAACAGCATAATCATACTACCAGCAGATAAAGGCAATGCTACAGTGGTAATGGACACATCAGACTATGAAGAGAAACTGTCCAACTTACTCAAAGAAACTACATACAAACCTATATATACAGATCCCACAACCTATCTAGAAAAGACCACCAAGAAAAAGATAAAATCAACTTCTATAAGCCAAGAAATCCAACAAACAATCATTCCTAGGGAGAAGTCATCCAGATGCCCAAAACTATATGGCCTCCCCAAAATACACAAAGATGGAATCCCACTAAGACCCATAGTAAGTTCTATAGGCTCACCACTACAAAACTTAGCTAAATACCTAGCAAAACAATTACAACCTCTAGCAGAAATGGCAGCTTCATATGTCCAAAACTCATACCACTTTATAGAATTAGTGAAAAATCTACAGATAGACCAAAAAGACTTGCTAGTCAGCTTTGATGTGGTATCACTATTCACCCAGGTGCCAGTCCAAGAAGCTTTATCAACAATAAGAAGCAAATACCAACCACCTAACCATATTATAGAACTAGCAGAACACTGCTTATCAAACACATACTTCATACACAGAGGCCAGAGATACAAACAAATAGAAGGCACACCAATGGGATCCCCTCTATCACCAGTTATCGCCAACCTTTTCATGGAAGAATTTGAAACTAACGCTCTAGAAAAGACTACAAACAAACCAAAACTGTGGCTCAGATATGTGGATGACACCTTCGTGATCTGGCCCCACGGAAGAAAGGAGCTAGAAAACTTCCTAACACACCTGAATAGCCTACATCCCAAAATAAAATTCACCATGGAGATTGAAACAAACAACCAGTTACCTTTCCTGGATGTACTTATATACAAAAAACAAAACGGAACCCTAGGACACACAGTCTACCGAAAGAAAACACACACCAACCGTTACCTCAATGCGCAATCACATCATCACCCAGCACAAATAAATTCAGTAGCCAAAACACTAATAACAAGAACCAGACGCCTTGCAGATGAAACACATATACAAATAGAACTACACACCCTGACAGACATATTGACAGCAAACAAGTTCCAAAAAAACAAAATCACCAATATAATTCAGCAGCAGACTCCGAAACAGAAAAACATCCAAGAAGAAGAACAGAACAACGGACGAGCCATCTTGCCCTACATAAAAGGAACAACCGACAAAATCAGTAAAGTACTACGCAAACATAACATCAAAACCGCATTTAACACTGACAGAAAGATATCAACCATCCTGAGAAATCCCAAAGACAAAATAGAACTGGAAAACCAGGGCATATACCAAATCCCATGCGCCTCCTGTCCAGCAACATACATCGGACAGACTAACAGAAGAATAGAGGTACGTGTAGAAGAACATAAGAACTCAGTACAGAAGAAAGATCGCACATCTTCACTAGTACAACACATAAACACTACGGGACACAACATCAATTTTGAAGGTACAAAAACAATCGCCAAAATAGAACATCTCAATAGCAGAATAATCAGAGAAGCCATTGAAATAGAAAAACACCCAGACAGTATGAACAAGCGAGACGACACCTCCCGCCTACATGCCATTTGGAAACCAGCATTGATAGACAAACGAATTTCAGCAAACAAGGATTTAAAAAACCAACAAACAACCCCAAATGCCACCAGCCCCAGCAAGACTCATCCACACCCAGAACAAAAACTCTCCCACACAGAAGATAGAACAAGTCAAGCAAAAGTGCTATCACCCAAGCAGAAGAATGCACACACGAACCTGACTGACCCATACCAGAGATGCATGGCGGGTCCTCGAACTCGGAGCCAAGCCAAAGCTCTGGAGGCCACTACACAGCCCACTCCCCAAGACACCAAATCACAACACTCAGGATATTACGACACAACAAAAAACCCCACCCATTCAGAACACACCCCACCCAATCAGAAGACAGCCACGCCTCCAACCAATCGGAAGACAACCACACATCCACCCAATCAGAAGACAGCCACGCCTCCACTCAATCAGAAGACAACCACGCCTCCACCCAGTCGGAAGACACCCCCACCCAATCAGAAAGCAGCCACGCCTCCACCCAGTCGGAACACAGCCCCACCGGCAGTTGAAAGGAAAGGAACAGACAGACCACGCATTGCTCCTGAAAGCAGCAGGAGGAATACTCCGGCCTGATGATGACGGATGGGATTTCGTCGAAACGTCGCCACAACTTTCTGAAGATGAAAGGAACGCGGGAAGAAACCCGAGACTCTAGACCTACATATATATATATATATATATATATATATATATATATATATATATATATATATATATATATATATATATATATATATAAATTTTAAACAATGACATGACATTTTGCAAAAGTGCTTCTTATTTAATCTAATTTCTTTAATTCAAACAAGCCGATTCAGCCATTCAAATCAGTCTGGAACTAAATATGTTTACATACAGTATATTCTCTATGTACAGTACGTATTTTTAAAATCTTAGCATTTCCCAATAATGAAATATCAAAGTAAAAAATGAAAGGGGGAATTTTTTTTTAATCTTCTATGACAGAAAAGCCTTTTTTATTGTTATTTTCAATTCTTTGGAACTCTAAATAGGACTCCGCTATTGGAGAATCACTCAAGGCTCCCTGAATCCAGATCATAATAGGTGCTCTGCCTCTCAAATTAAGCAAGTGATTTTGAGCTTTGACACACAGCCTAGATTATATACTGGATCTGCTGCTACCCTTGCTGTCCTCCAAGTTCCCATAAACATTTTAAAATTAAAACATATCTCTTATATATAATTTTAGCTTCAAGACAAGCTCAGTTGACTTTTACTGGTTTCATGGCCACTGTTCCTACACTTTTATTTTACCTGAAATAGGCCCTTGGATGAGTGACTTCAAGTAGATGGGAAGATACACCTCTGTATCTGTCATAATTTAATATATAGGTGCATTAAAAACGGCAGTTTCCCTTCCCAACTCCTGCCTTAATTCACTCTAAAGCATCATGCTGAGTAGGTTTTTGATCATGCACTGCCATTTTCTCTGCCCAGCGTGCAGCTTTTGAATGCAAGTGGTTACAGGGAAATACTCGACAATGAAACCTAGGTGCTCCAAATTGCACTGAGTCCCAAAGAGAAGAAAATTTAAGAGCCTCTTATAATTCTCTTATTAATTCAATAATTAGAAGCTAACATTCCCATGTGCTTTCTTGGCAGGGTTTCCTGTTAAAACCAACCCTTGTTAAAACACACCCTCACAGCAAGATTCTTTCTCAAACTTAAGCAAAGTCTTTGAACTGGTGAATCTTGTTAAAACACACCCTCACAGCAAGATTCTTTCTCAAACTTAAGCAAAGTCTTTGAACTGGCGAATCTTCTGTGACCAAAAATGTTTGGGTAGTGATTGTGTCAATTCCCCCATTCCCCACACTGCTTGAGATGGTTCTCTAATCTTTTGGGATAAAATTGCAGGGAGCCGAGGGAGGTTGCAGAATAAAATTCCACTCAGTGAAGCTTCTCCTGAATTGAAAGGGACACCATTATTCAACAAGTACCTTTTTTTGTCAGTCCCCTTAAGTGCAATAGTTACATTCTGACCATAGAGATAATAGATTAGGAAGGAAAAACCGAAGTGTGAAAAATACACAACTATTCAGTCACCGTTTCCAGGTCAAAATGGGCACTGAAAATTTGAGCTATCTGATTTACTAGGTAGGTAGGTCAAGAAAACCTGGCAACAAGTTTGGAGGTGATTGTCTTAGTAAATATTTTGAAGTGGGTCTACCAAATAAATCACACATTTTTGGAGGAAAGGTCATCTCTCGGGCAGTGAATTTATATGCATAGGTCCTCAGAGGGAGTAATAAAACAAACTCATTATGCATATGAGAAGCATTATAGCAAAAATAAATTTAGTATGAGCCATTCCAATTAGAATTCCAAATGTCAGCAGTTACTATAGATACAGGTTATACATTCTGATCGGAAAAGTGAGTTGTCCTGAAATCTGGGAATGAAATGATAAGCTGCTTACTCAGTCTCCATTTTTCTTTTCCATTAATGGTTTATGGTAGAAAAATGAAATTTAATGTCCACTGGATGAGCGCTGTGCTATACCTACTTCATGTATATGTCCATGGACTAATCTTCCTCTGTGTAAATATACTTACTATTAAAACATCATACTCCATTTCTCTTACCAGAATCATTAATACAAGGAAAAAGCATTAATACATGATTTTGTAAAATGAAAAAAAATATGGTCGATTACCCATAGGTAAGCAACAACAACAAGAATAAAATGCCACGAAATATAAGTATAATGCAAAAAAGTTTTTTAAAAAAGAAGAAGAGCATAAATAAAAAGGAACTTAAGTAACACCAGCTGCCTGCAATTAGTGCAGGTTCGAGTCCCACCAGACTCAAGGTTGACTCAGCCTTCCATCCTTCCGAGGTAGGTCAAATGAGGACCCAGATTGTTGGGGGCAATTAAGCTGACTTTGTAAAAATGCCGCTTGGGGTGTGTGTGTGTGTGAAAGCCCTAATAAGCAGGCATATACATAGAATGAAGGCTACTGCTAAGCTTGTAAGCCGCCCTGAGTCTTCGGAGAAGGGCGGGATATAAATGGAATTAAAATAAAAATAAATAAAATAAAATAAAACTTAAATCTAGGGGAAAAACAGAGAACTGGTACCAAGATATCAACATCATCAAGGTAAAACAGGTGTTTTCATTCCAGTTGAGATAGCAGCCAACAAGGATGTATGCACACAATTTGTAACAAATTGCTTGTGATTTTGCATGAGAAGACATACAGCTTTACCTTACAAGGGTATTGAATTCTATTACAGCAATGAGAAACTTTAAGAGATAGAACATATGGTGTTTTGGAAGAGACAAAAGAGAACATATGGGCCAGGGCTTCTGGCTTTCTGAATCATAAGGACAGACTCTCTTTACAAAAGTGATTTTCTGCTATCTACTCTACAATATCACTGTAGGAAAGATGTCAAAATGGACCAAGCAAAAAAAACTTTGCACAGCATATCATAGCAGAGCTGAGATTGAAATTAGCAGGAACAAGTGGCTTGTCTAAAACCACACCCTGAAACTCACTAACAACCTCCAGATCCATCTGCCCTACAACATCAAATACACTGGTGGAATTCTGCTCTGGTTTCTCTAAACCTAAAGACAACAGAAACTGGGAGGAGTGGCTTCAGAAATGTCAACTGGCCAATTTTTTTGTCTTCCATCATAAAGAGGAGTTGTCAGAAAGAGTTAAGAGGACTGGTGAAGATAGGTCTTAACCAGTGGTGGGATTCAAATCCCTGAACAACTGTTTCTCTGCATGGATGCAGGCCTGGGCATCCAAGGCCTAAAATGGACTAACAACAACAACAACAACAACAACAATATAATAATAATAATAATAATAATAATAATAATAATAATAATAATAATAATAATAATAATAATAATAATAAAGTTGGAAGGGACTTTGGAGGTCATCTAGTCCAACCCCCTGCTCAGGCAGGAAACCCTATACCATTTCGGACAAATGGCTGTCCAGTCTCTTCTTAAAAACTTCCAGTGTTGGAGCATTCACCACTTCTGGAGGCAGGTTGTTCCACTGGTTAATTGTTCTAACTGTCAGGAAGTTTCTCCTTAGTTCTAGGTTGCTTCTCTCCTTGACTTAGTTGCCATCTGTTGCTTTTTGTCCTGCCTTTGGGCTTGAGTCCCTCTTCTTTGTGGCAGCCCCTGAAATATTGGAACACTGCTATCATGTTACCCCTAGTCCTCCTCTTCATTAAACTAGACATACCCAATTCCAGCAACCGTTTCTTATATGTTTTAGTCTCCAGTCCCCTAATCATCCTTGTTGCTCTTCTCTGTATTCTTTCTAGAGTCTCAACATCTTTTTTACATCGTGGTGACCAAAACTGGATGCAGTATTCCAAGTGTGGCCTTACCAAGCCATTGTAAAGTGGTATGAATACTTCACGTGATCTTGATTCTATCCCTCTGTTAATGCAGCCCAGCACTGTGTTGGCTTTTTTGGCAGCTGCAGCACACTGCTGGCTCATATTTAAGTGATTATCCACTAGGACTCTGAGATCCCTCTCACAATTGCTACTATTGAGCGAGGTACTACCTATACTATACCTGTACATGTGGTTTTTCTTGCCTAAATGTAGAACCTTACTTTTTTCACCATTGAATTTCATTTTGTTAGATAGCGCCCAGTGTTCAAGTCTGTCCAGATCCTCCTGTATCTTAAGCCTGTCTTCTGGAGTGTTGGCTATTCCTGCCAGCTTGGTGTCGTCTGCAAATTTGATGAGTTCTCCATTTATCCCTTTGTCCAAATCATTGATGAAGATGTTGAAGAGCACTTCAGGAAGAGGCATCCTCACACTTTTGGTGGGCCATTTTAGGCCTGGGAGGCCTCCTCCAGTTTTACGAGGCCTAGAATGGACTTCCAGAAGTGGCATCCCCACACTTCCAGTGGGCTGTTCTAGGCTGGGAGGCCTCCTCCATGCCTCCCAAGCCTAGAACAGACTTCCAGAAGTGGTGTGCATTCAGCTGGTTTTCCAAACTCAACAAAATTTAGCTATTGGCTCTGCTGAACCAGTGCGAACCAGCTGAATCCCATCACTGGTCTTAACCAGTAAGAGAAGCAACAAATGTTGTCTCTTTCCTTGAGGACAACCATGTCTTATTCCACACACAGAGGCCCAACATGGGACCTGAAAGGGAGTCATAGAAATATGGTGTGTACCATCTCTTAGAGTTTAAAAGTGTTATAGAAGCATACCTGCAAATTGCAAAGCACTTATAAAACAGATTTTAAGGACCTTTATAGAGCAGATTTATTTTAAAATAATGACAAGAAGAACTAAAAATGATATTTACTCTCTGATCCTTAGAGATAGGTGATAAAGAAGTTAGAAACAGACTTGGTGTTCATGTCCCAGATTTTCTTGGGCTTATATGTTGCTTCAGTTATAAAAGTGACTCCCGAGAAAAGGGAGTCCAGTAGAGGCCAGCTTACTCTCCCACAATACTGAAAATCAACATTGATAGTGCAGTCTATTGTGTACATGATTTTTCACCCAACATGGAAATACATGATGCAGTTCCAATTCAAAATTACATCACATTAAAGGACTGGCTTCAGTGACTGGTTGATCTATATTGGATTGAGAGTAAATCCCTCAAAACTGGCAGGAGGGTAGATTTAAATTATAGTTTTAGTATTTTTTTTAAATTGTTAAATAATATTGTTGATAAACTGAAAAGCCTCTGAGGTCCATACGAACAATTATCAAAGAAAACCATGAAAAGAATGGGACAGTACAGGATATGAATCAATATAGACTTGGCTAGAATATTAAACAGGTCTGTTTCCATGGAAATTCAGAATGACAGGTTTCTAACAGCTAGAAAAATGGTTAGGTAGCTTTTAGCTACAATCTGTGAGCTTAGTTGCATTTTCAAAAGAAATGAAGTTTTCACCTGATCAAAAAGTGATTTGTTATTTTAATATGTGGTTTGTTATTTGTGTGATCTGTTATTTTAATATAGTGAATCTTCCTTTCATTGAATGGATTCCTACATTCTATTATAAAATCATAACATTATAGTTGCACAATTTGCAAAATACAAATTTACAACATCCCCCCCCAAAGAAGAGGGGGGACCTCAAAGTCAAAACAATAACTCTGAGTGTGAATTACACAATAGTAAAGTTTAAACAACTAGATCAAGCATTTTATTTAAAAAAAATCAACAATAAACTGAACAGCAAGCTACATCAAATTTATAACCCCAGCCTGGAATTTTAATTCTAAGTTGGAGGCAGTGATTAAATGGGTCACCACGTGACCGAAGTCTACTTTATGACAGTTTTATGATTGTTGTAAAGTGAATGACCACTGCTCTGATGCAAACCATGTGGTCATTAAGCAAATCCAGCATATCTAATGGGTAATTTTTGCTGTTTTTGCTGGAAAATGGCAAAAAATGCAGTAAATCACAGTCATGTGACTGTGGAATGTTGTAACTAATTGTAAATGTATGCCAGTTGCCAAGTGTGATCATGTGATCACAAGGGAGGATGGCATGACATTTTAGGATGGTCAGAAATGCCTTATATGAAGCTCCCTTTTCGAGACTGCTGAAACTTTGAGCAGTCCTTCAGTAACCAGTCAATTAGGAAGACTACCTGTAAAGCTTAGCCAGAAACTCTTATTGGCAGGTTTGTCAGGTACATTGCAGATCCTGCAATAATAAACTACTGCATACCAGAAATGCCACTCGTTTTAATAAGATTGCAGGTTTAATAGCTTGAAAAAAAAATCTTGCCCCAAAGAACTCTAGAGAAAGAAATACATGGGTGGGAGAGGGGAGAGGGAGAGACAGAGATAATGAGAAAAAAATCTGGACATCTGATTAGAGATCCATATAAAAAGAATATCAGTATAGATAGAGATCCACATATTTTTGCTATTGCATTTACACAATTAGCATGTTTGAATTAAACATTTTAAAATTATATACCATTAGGTTATTGTTGACTCTTCATACCCAGACCACATAGATGGATCTTCTCCATGATGGTCTCTCCCTAACCTTGTCTTTCAGGTCTTCATTAACTAGGGGGCTATTATCTTGTAGTCACACAGATCCATTCCAATGCAATGGTAATAGATGAGAAGACTCCATGTGAACACTTTCCACTTCTATGCAGATGAAATAACATCATTCATAAAAAAGAAAGAGCTTGGTCACATCTTAGTGAAACCATTAGATCATGTAAAACCTAGCCAGAAATGCACAGTATTACGATTTAAAGCCATGATGTACAGCTGTCAAAAGATGGACGTTATCCTTATTAGCACATCAAGCAAAACATAACTTTCTAAGTTTCATTTAGTATTAACAGCTCCTGAAAAGCAAAACAAGTACAGATGGCAAATTTTCTGAATGATTGCTTTCACTAGCAATCCATCTTAATGACAATCCTGATAAACTACCGTTGAGACAAATAAATGCAAGAAGATGAATAAAGTCTGATTCACCTTTTCCCCCCTCTATATTTAGAGATATCCATAAACTGCTCAGTGTTCAAGAAAATACTTTACCAGTTTTAAGCAGGGTGTGAAAAAAGCAGGTTGATTAATTCAGTAAAAGTAGCATCTACTGTTGCAAACAGCTCATCTGCAATCATTGTTTCTTAGCCCATTAAAGCCTTCTAGACATTTTTTTTGTTGCTATAATGGTTATTTCAGCATAAATAGAGACCTTTTTTTACATAATTCCAAAACTGCATGATTAGGACACATGAATGGATTATGGAAAGTTAGTTTGTTGGCACATATTAGTGGCAGGTCTGATAGATACAAGGGACAAATGTATGTATAAAAGGAGCAAAGCATTGCTGTGCTGCCATAACCACCATCTTGTTGGTTTTTTTTTTTAATCCTCCTCACCCACGGACCCTGCTCCTGTCATTCCTGCTTTCCCCTGACTTCTTTATCTTCAGATCTTCTGCCTAAAAACCCTGGGATGAATACTGTAGGATACATTTGACACTAAGCTTTTGGACTTCAAACAATCTGCTCTTCTGGGCTGTATTTAAGCCACAAAAATAAGTTACAGAGAAGAGGTTCTTCTTTGCTGATCTTTCTGTCCCTAATTTACAGTCCCTCTATTCTAGAACATAGAACACAGAAGATAGAGTAACAGAATTTAAAGAGTTCTTGGAGGTCTTCTAGTCCAATCCTCTGCTCGAGACCATTTCAGACAAATGGTTGTCCAGTCTCTTTTTGAAAGCCTCCAGTGACCAGCCATCCCATTCTAATATTATGAGCTGATTTAGAGCCAAATAAAACTTTGGGAAAGGTCTTCATTGTCACTCAACCTAGTGTAGGACATGTGGGAACTCAGCAATTGCTATTTGTAGACCATAAACATTGGTATAGTGCAGGGGTAGGCAACCTCGGCTCTTTTATGACTCATGGACTTCAACTCCCAGAATTCCTGAATGACTCAGGAATTCTGGGAGTTGAAGTCCATGAGTCATAAAAGAGCCGAGGATGCCTACCCCTGGTATAGTGCAAAGTGTGAAGCCAAACAATGTTTCATGGGATGGCAGGTAATTTAACTATGTTTAGTATTTTTTTAAAAATGATAGCATGGGGTAATGGGCAGAATTGTAGCCTAAGTTTTGCTGTTGGTCTTACTGTTTTTATTTCTGTTGTAGCCTGAGGAATGTTTGAGATGTATAATCCCATTACATCCATAGATTTTCCTTTCCGTTATATTTATCACAAGTAATTTCTTATCACCACTCTCCAAGTCCTACGCATTAAAAGGAGTAAATGAATTAGAATCTGGACAGGTAGAAAATGGATAGGATAATGTGGTTGAGATATATAATTTTTATCTTGGTCTTCCAAATTATACAGAAACAATCTTTGACCCAGCCCCTACCTGAAACAAATTGATAAGAACCATACAGATTGCCAGAAGCTGGGAAGCAATATTCTGCTTCATTTTTCATCTCTTTAAAAAGCTTACCAAGTAATCCAGAACCCTACTGTTTTCATAAATATGAATTCAGTAGAAAATATTCACTTCTTCATGGCGCCCTTATTTATTGGGTTTACCACCACCACAATGAGCAATATCAATCTCAGAATCTTGACCTATTGAGCCACCATCATTTTTAGCTCCTCTTGCATGTGGAAAAGTATTAGGAAATAGTTATAACTTTCTTATAATGCTGAGGATACCATGGACAGTGTGGGCAGAAGATTACAGTTAGGCTTCTAATTTGTATTTTTTTATATGATGAGCTTTTAAAGAGGCTAGTTTTGATGTCTAATGAGGAGTGGCAATCCCTGGCGTTTTTAAATGGCAATGCTAACTCAGGCAAAAATGTCAGGGAGGGGATTTTTAAAAACTCACCTTTCAGCAGATATGCAAATAAGACTGTATCACCCATTCAACTCAGTACATTGCATAATTGTGTTCCAGCTATAACAAGTGGCACACACAGCTCATGTTTTCTATTTGTATCCATTTTATCCTCTGCACTGGCTGTCTTAACATTCCTTCATTATTCTGAATGCATTAGCTTAAGCCCAGTCAACAAAATAGTGGTGCACCAACCCTGTTCCAAACTGTATGAAAACTACATATGCTAACTGAATGATCATCGGAAAAAGACTGCTGTATAACTGTACTGCAAATCCTCGACTAACCACAGGCCAGTTAGCAACCATTCAAAGTTATGAGAACCTACCCAAAAGCTACTTATGACCCATTTTCAAAGTTATGATTGCTGCACATATGCACCCTTGCAGTCACAGGATTACATTTTGGGGGCTTGGCATGTGGCTCGCCTTTATGGTTATTTGCAGTGTCCCACAGTCACATAACTCCAATCGGCAACATTTTTTGATGGTTTCCGGCACTCACTTCCAGTTTCAAACAAAAAACACCCATTGGGGAAAATTAATTCACTTAATGGCTGCAGTGTTCACTTAATGACTGCCAATACTAATGTTGAATAATTGGGTCTGGTCATGTGATGCCTTGATTTACAACCACAATGATTTATAACCGTAATTCCGGACTAAATTACATCCATAAGTCAAAGGCAACCAGTAATTTTGGTAGCAGATTGGAATAGCATAGGAGGACTGGATCTACATTCAGTATTTGGAAAAGGACCTGGTGGACGCAACACATGTAAGGATTTATGAGCTGCCAGAAGCTCTGAAACTGCAAGCTACCATACTTCTTTTAAAAAGAAGCTGACTCAGGAGGACCACAAATATTTCATTCAGTTCCCTGGTCCTTTAAATGGAAATGCTAAAGGGAAGTTTGGTATTTAAAGCAGAGGCTTGATTACCAAGCTACAATTCTTGTTGCAAAAAAAAAAAAATTACACCGGGATGTTAGTGAAATAAATACAGTTAGAAATCAAGAATATAATTCTCCTGCCTGGCCTATTTTGAAACATTGCCGTTAGATCTATCCAGGGTCTCTAAAGGATAATTAAAATGAAGGAGCTTGCAGAGCAAGAGTTGGAATGAATTGCTTTGATAATTGGAAGAGAAAGTCTGGGCACAGCTGCTAAGGCAGCAATAAGCAGGTGGAGAGAGTTAGAAGGAAAGGAAGTAACAGCTGTTAACTATAAAATTTGGAACACTTTCTGAGCTCGCTTCCAGTAAACCAATATCCATAATCATAGTATATTGTACAAATAATTAATCAGAAAAAAAAACCAGAAAAAGCAGTGATCAATTTGCAAATCACGTATCCATGGTTAAACTGTTTAAAATGCTCTGACAAGCTTTTCCTACTTTTAAGCAATCAATCTATTGTTTTCTTCTGCTTAGTTAGTTTAATTTGCAGCATCCCCTTCTTGGATTCCCTGAGCAGTTGGGAGCCCACAGGTCTGTCAGCTGTGGCAGACCCTTGTAAGGTAAAGCATAATTTGCCACCATCCCCTCAATGTCACAGTCCATTGAAGATGATGGGCATGGTGAAAAATGCAGGATTCTATTGATACAAAGATTTCCCATATTGAACAATAGGTAATCACTAACTTTAAGAAATATGCCCAGCCCCATGGACTATGTTTCGGGCTACTAGATCTTGGCTACATAAATCCAGATAACCTTTGGTAGCAGCATAACAATGTGATTTTCTGTTGGCTTTGTTTTGCCAGAAAAAGCAGTTCCATATGAGCAGGTTTGAGACCATGATGTAGGAGGAGAAGGGTTTACGTTTTTACTTTCCAAGCTGGTTTCTTATTCATGTCACTTCCAAGTGCTATTTTTCCCCAAACAAAGGACTAAATACTATTCTCCCCTGAGCTGTATCCCTAATTCTGACTATGGAGAAGTTGCTTTTGCTTTAAAAGTGACCATGGCCTGATTTTTTAAAATTGCTTACCTTTTTAAAGATCACGCTAAGCCGCAATGCTTTTAATCATAACCTGTTAAAAATATCTACAGTACTCTAGATAGCACCCTAAGCCCAAACCATAGTTTATAAGCCACACTAGATTTCACATTAGATAAACCAGAGTGCCATTACAATTGTCTCTGATATGGAAAACCACATAGATTTCAACCTATTTGTTCAATAAAATATTACCATTCTCATCTTTTTTTTCTATCATTACTTTCCAGCATAGGAAATTGACTTAAATTAGAAAAGGACCTGTGTTTCCAAAAGTTTATGGACTGAACCAAAGGTTTACAGACTAAAAAGCCAAGAATTTTGTTCTTGGCTTCTAGTCCATAATTTTGTTATATTAAGAAACCATATTAAAGCTAATGATTAGGATCTCTAATAGCTGAGGATACCTAACTCCCATCAGCTACACCATTCCATTCATAATCTTCAGCAGTAAGCATTTTTTCCCCCAATTAAAGACCAGAGTTGCTTTTTCATCCCGAGACAAGTCCCTGGATTTGTCTTCTATTTACCCACAATACCACTTAGGCTTATTTCTGCATTCATTTGTTTTCCTTTTAAAGATTTCACTATGAAAATATCCAATTAATTATACATTTTAAAATTCTTTTTTTACTCTTAAAATCCACACATCAAAAAATCATTTAATAGTTTTTTTGAGCAGAGAAGGGCATCAGAATATTCTGGAAATGAAAAGGCAAATGCTGGTATCGTTAAATTTGCACATTAATCCAGGCGATATGGACTTGGTCAAAATTTATCAGCAATGAGAAAGACAGTGATTGCTAGCTTCCTTGTCCACAGGTGATGATGTGGGAGAGGGCTCTCAGACTTTCCTGTGCAACAATTATAATGAATCTTTTCAATGATGATGCTACAGTTTTCTGTTTAAGTCTCTGAAGTGCTATTCTGAGCCTGTCTATTTTAATCAAGATCCACTGCTTTTGTGCTGCACTGGACCCCAGAGACTTATTTATGAGATGAGATAGACAAAGATTGCATCCTTCCTTTATATAGAGGTATATTTGTTGATGTGTAATGGCATAAAATCAAAGAAAGACATACTGTAATATAAAATACCAAAAACAACCTCTCTCATCCAGATCCTAAATAGTAGGAAGTAGAACATGAACTTCTATAATAAACAAAATTGATTTTAAAAAAATAACCTCTAGGCAATGTCAACTACCCTGGCAATTTCCAAATAGGTTTGGTTACAACTCCTATTATCCTCAAAGATTATTAGTCAATCATATATGGAGATTTCAGGCTGTGGGCCGCTGATTAGTGTTATTTCCAATTTAAGTAGTTTTTAAATATATGCTATTCACATTCCCCTTCATGGATTACTGCCTTGTCATGGTGAAGGGGCTTGTGTAATTCAATGAAGCTATGAGCTATGCCGTGCAGGGCCACCCAAGATGGAAAGGTGATAGAGAGTTCTGACAAAACGTGATCCACTGGAGAAGGAAATGGGAACCCACTCCAGTATCTTTGCCATGAAAACCCTATGGACAGAACCAAAAGACAAAACAATATGACGCTGGAAGATGAGCTCCTCAGGTTGGAAGGCATCCAATATGGGGAAGAGCAGAGGGCTAGTACTAGTAGCGCCAGAAAGAATGAAGTGACTGGGCCAAAGCCGAAAGGACGCTCAGCTGTGGATGTGTCTGGTGGTGAAAGGAAAGTCCGATGCTGTAAAGATTTTTTTTCTCCATAGGAACCTGGAATGTAAGATCTATGAATCAAGGCAAGCTGGACGTGGTCAAACAAGAGATGACAAGACTGAACATTGACATCTTAGGTATCAGCGAACTAAAATGGACAGGAATGGGTGAATTTAATTCAGATGACCATCAGGTATACTATTGCGGGCAATAATCCCTCAGAAGAAATGGAGTAGCCTTCATAGTCAATAAAAGAGTAGGAAAAGCAATACTGGGATACAATCCTCAAAATGACAGAATGATCTCAGTTTGAATCCAAGGCAAATCATTCAATATCACAGTAGTCCAAGTCTATGCCCCAACCACCAGTGCTGAAGAGGATGAAATTGACCAGTTCTATGAAGCCCTACAGCACCTTACAGAACTAACACCCAAAAATGATGTCCTTATCATCATGGGGGATTGGAATGCTAAAGTAGGAAGCCAAAAGATAACCAGAATAACAGGCACGTTTGGCCTTGGAGTACAAAATGAAGCAGGGCACAGGCTGATAGAAGTTTGTCAAGAGAATACGATGGTCATAGCAAGCACTCTTTTCCAACAACCCAAGAGACGGCTCTACACATGGACATCACCACACGGTCAACACAGAAATCAGATTGACTATATGCTCTGCAGCCAAAGATGGAGAAGCTCTATACAGTCAGTTAAAACAAGACCAGGAGCTGACTGTGGCTCAGACCATGAGCTTCTCATTGCAAAGTTTAGGCTTAAACTGAAGAAAGTAGGGAAAAGCACTAGGCCAGTCAGGTATGAATTAAATCATATCCCTGTTGAATATACAGTAGAGGTGACAAATAGATTTAAAGAATTAGATCTGATAGACAGAGTGCCTGAAGAACTATGGACAGAGGTTTGCAACATTGTACAAGAGGTAGCAACCAAAACCATCCCAAAGGAAAAGAAATGCAAGAAAACAAAATGGCTATCTGAGGAAGCTTTGCAAATAGCTGAGGAAAGAAGGGAAGCAAAAGGCAAGGGAGAAAAAGAAAGATATGCCCAATTGAATGCAGAATTCCAGAGAATAGCTAGAAGAGATAAGAATGCCTTCTTAAATGAACAGTGCAAAGAAATAGAAGAAAACAATAGAATAGGGAGGACCAGAGATCTTTTCAAGAAAATTGGAGAGATGAAAGGAATGTTTAATGCAAAAGTGGGCATGATAAAGGACCAAAATGGCAGGGACCTAACAGAGGCAGAAGAGATTAAGAAGAGGTGGCAAAATTACACAGAAGAACTATACAAGAATGAGCTTATGTGGGAGGAGGGGTACCTCCATCTTGGAAGACTGCTTTTATTTCTTTGATTCCGAAGGAAGATCAGGATGTCACCCAAGTTAAAAATTATAGGCCAATATCACTTTTGAATACTGACTACAAGATATTTGCAAAAATTTTAGCTAATAGGTTAATGAGGGTAATACAACAAGTAATTCATGGTGATCAAACTGGATTTATAAGTGGTAGACAAATGAAGAATAATGTGAGACATATTGTAGATTTATTGGAATTTTTGGAAAGAAACAATCAGATCCCTGCAGCGCTGATCTTTTTGGATGCTGAAAAAACCTTTGATCAATTGGATTGGCAATTTTTGATGAAAGTATTAGAGAAAATGGAATTTGGGGATAAATTTTTACAACTAATTAGGGCTATATATCAAAGCAAACAGCCCGTATAATAGTTAATAATAGTTTGACTGAACTATGTAATATTGAAAAAGGTACAAGGCAGGGGTGCCCCTTGTCACCTCTATTATTTGTTTTAACATTGGAAATATTACTGATTAAAATACGCAATTCGGATAAAATTAGGGGAATCCAAATAAGAGATCAGGATTACAGATTGAGGGCATTTGCAGATGATCTGGTTGTTACATTAACTCAGCCTGATTATTCAATTGTAGAATTGATGGAGATAATAATGCAATATGGGAGAGTTTCTGGATTTAAGATTAATATACAAAAAACTAAAATACTGTCCAAAAATATGACAGTATCTCAAAAGGCTGTTTTAGAAGAATTAACAGGATTTGAAATAGTCAAAAGGGTTAAATATTTGGGGATATATTTGTCAGCCTCAAATGTGAAGTTATACAAAAATAATTATGAAAGGTTATGGGGAAAAGTACAAAAAGAATTCGATAGTTGGAAAAAATTACAATTATCCTTATTGGGAAGAATTGCAGCAGTGAAAATGAATGTTTTGCCAAAATTTTTATTTTTATTTCAAATGATACCTATACTTAAAAAGGATTTAAACTTGGAGGAATGGCAAAAAGGAGTTAATAAATTTGTCTGGACAGGGAAAAAGCCACGAGTTAAATTTAAGATAATGCAAGATATGCGTGAAAGAGGTGGTCTTAAAATGCCTAATTTTAAATTATATTATGAGGCTGCTGCTTTATCAGCGATAAGTGACTGGTTTAATGTAACACAAGCGAGATTATTAAATCTTGAGGGTTATGATTTGTTATTTGGATGGCATGCATATTTGTTGTATGATAAGAAGGTGGATAATGTGTTCAAGATACATATTTTAAGGTATGCTCTGTTGCGAGTCTGGAAAAAGTATAGACATAAGTTAAATTATAAGATACCTATTTGGGCAATACCTAAACATGCAATAGAAAATATAAATGTTGGATTTAAACATGATGTGACTACATATAAGGAAATTTTAAGTTTTGAGAGGAATGTATGGCAATTAAAGTCATATAGTATTTTAAAAGAAGAAAAGATTGTACAAACTTGGTTTCAGTATCGGCAATTACAGGCTAGATGGAAAGAGGACCAGAAAACTGGTTTTTCAATGATTGATGAAAATTTGGTAAAGCAAATTAGAGATCAAGGTCAAGCACATATAAAAAGGATATATACTGCATTGATATAAATTGATTCAGAAACGGAACTTGTTAAAGATTGTATGATAAAGTGGGCCCAGAATTTTCAAGAAGTTATAACAATGGATACTTGGGAAAAGATCTGGGTTAGAAATGTAAAATTTACGCAGGCCCAAAATTTAAGAGAGAATTTTTATAAAATGTTTTATAGGTGGCATTTAGATCCTAAAAAATTAGCAAGTATGTATCCGAACTGTCAGCCCAAATGTTGGAGGTGTGGTTGTGAGGATGCAACGTATTTTCATATATGGTGGACTTGCAAAAAGGTTAAAGCTTTTTGGATTAAAATTTGGTGGAATATGCAAAAAATATTTAAGAAAAGGATAAAGTTCTCTCCGCAACTGTTTTTATTGGGTATTATCACAGATATCACTGTTATAGATATTAAGTTGATGTTGAATTTAATTACGGCAGCGAGACTTTTAGTAGCGCAATATTGGAAGAAGGAAGAACTGCCGACTATAGAAGAATGGACTTCAAAAGTTTCTAACTTGGCGGAGATGGCAAAGATTTCAGCGTATTTGAAAGATCAATCGCAACAGAGATACACTGTGGAGTGGAAGAGATGGATTGATTATATCCAGAATAAATATGGGACTAAAAAGTTTCACTTAGCATTTGAATAAGTAGCGGATTTATATGATGTATAATTAGCTTGTAGTTATTTTACTAAGAGTTAAAGTGCGATAGAATTTAATATTTTATTGTTGTTTGCATATTTTAGATTATGTTTGTTTGTATTTTTATACCCTGTATTTAGCTCTGGGAAGTCGGGGAGGGGGGAGGGGAGGGGAGGGTTGGGGAGGGCTGGGGGAGGGGAGGGGGAGGGGGTTTTGTATTCTAAAATGTATTCTAAAACTTTTCAATAAAAAAAGAATGAGCTTATGTGAAGTGAAGTGGGCTTTAGAAAAGATGAGCAACAACAAGGCTAGTGGAGGTGACAGTATTCCAGCTGAGCTATTCAAAATCTTAAAAGACGATGCAGTAAAAGAGCTACACTCAATTTGCCAGCAAATTTGGAAAACTCAACAGTGGCCACAGGATTGGAAAAGATCAGTTTACATTCCAGTTCCAAAGAAAGGCAGTGTCAAAGAATGTTCAAACTATTGCACCATTGCACTCATTTCTCATGCTAGTAAAGTTATGCTTAAAATCCTACAAGCTACAATCGCAACAGAGATATATTGTGGAATGGAGAAGATGGATTGAATATATTCAGAATAAATATGGGACTAAAATGTTTCATTTAGCATTTGAATAAGTAGTGGATTTTTATGATGTATAATTAGTTATTTGTTATTTCATTAATATTATGACTATGGAAAGTTAAAGTGCGATAGAATTTAATGTTTTACTTTTGTTGTTAGCATATTTTAGCTTATGTTTGTATCACTATACCCTGTATTCAGCTCTGGGAAGTCGGGGAGGGGGGAGGGGAGGGGAGGGTTGGGGAGAGGGGAGGGGGAGGAGGGAGATTTTTGTATTTAAAAATGTATTGTAAAACTTTTTAATAATAATAAAAAAATCCTACAAGCTAGACTCCAGCAGTATGTGGATCAAGAACTACCAGAAGTACAGGCAGGATTTCGAAGAGGCAGAGGAAATAATGATCAAATTGCCAACATACACTGGATCATGGAGAAAATTAGAGAGTTCTAGAAAAACATCTACTTCTGCTTCATTGACTATGCTAAAGCCTTTGATTGTGTGGATCATAACAAACTGTGGCAAGTTCTTAAAGAGATGGGCGTACCAGACCATCTTATTTGTCTCTTAAGAAACCTATATGTGGGCCAAGAAGCAACAGTGAGAACTGGACATGGAACCACTGATTGGTTCAAAATTGGGAAAGGAGTCCGGCAAGGCTGTATACTGTCACCCTGCCTATTTAACTTATATGCAGAGCACATCATGAGTAAGGCAGGGCTAGATGAATCAAAAGTTGGAATTAAGATTGCCAGGAGAAATATCAACAACCTAAGATATGCAGATGATACCACTCTAATGGCAGGAAGTGAAGAAGAACTAAAGAGCCTCTTGTTGCGAGTGAAGAAGGAGAGTGCAAAACCTGGATTGAAACTTAACATTAAGAAAACCAAGATCATGGCATCCAGCCCTCTCAATTCCTGGCAAATAGATGGGGAAGAAATGGAGGTAGTGACAGATTTTATTTTCCTGGCCTCCAAGATCACTGCAGTTGGGTACTGTAGCCAAGAAATTAAAAGACGCTTGCTCCTCGGGAGGAAAGCCATGGCAAATCTAGACAGCACACTAAAAAGCAGAGACATCACCCTGTCAACAAAAGTGCGTATAGTCAAGGCTATGGTCTTCCCAGTTGCAATGTATGGCAGTGAAAGCTGGACCATAAAAAAGGCTGAGCGCCAAAGAATTGAGGCCTTTGAACTATGGTGCTAGAGAAGACTCCTGCGAGTCCCTTGGACTGCAAGGCGATCAAACCGGTCAGTCCTAGAGGAGATCAACCCTGACTGCTCTTTAGAAGGCCAGATCCTGAAGCTAAAACTCAAAGACTTTGGCCACCTGATGAGAAGGAAGGACTCACTGGAGAAGAGCCTAATGCTGGGAAAGGTTGAGGGCAATAGAAGAAGGGGACGACAGAGAATGAGGTGGCTGGATGGAGTCACTGAAGCAGTAGGCGTGAGCTTAAATGGACTCCAGAAGATGGTAGAGGACAGGAAGGCGTGCAGGAACGTTGTCCATAGGGTCGCGATGGGTTGGACACGACTTCGCAGCTAACAACAACAAATTCTCATTTAGGATAAACAGAATAGAATAATATTTAACATGCAGAAAAGAATATTTTTCACAGCAAGAATAAAGATACGCTGTACTGGAATACTATCAACATATTTTCCACACAGCAAAGAACTCTATCTTGCAGTTCAGCACTGTTTTCTTTTCATTCTAAGTTGAATGGATTACTGTATCTTAATAGAAACTCACAAGAATCACCAGGAGTTAGATAAAAATGCTTCACTCATTTATCTATAGATCCTTTACTGCCCTATCCAACTACTCAAGTAAGGCTTGTTTCAAGAAAAGTTGAAGGAGAGTTTGCAAAATGCATCTATTCCTAAAATGTCATGCTGCTTTAGTTTTTTTTTGGACTTGTGTCATTGAACTACTTTCAACGAACGTTCTGCAGTTAAGCATCACCATCTTTCACTACAACCCACAATCTCCTCTCTTGCTATTGCTACTATCTTTCACCACTACTATCTGCCATTACTTTAAGGTCTACGTGTTTTGTTTACATGCAGTTTTTTGAACATGTCATCCATAAAGAAATCCATTTCTATCTGACTTTCAACATGCAACAAGGAAACAGGCAAGAGAATATTTACCTTTTTGACTTCATATTTAATGGCCAGCTTGATTCTGCTTAAACTTGGACGGGGATGTTCAGGCCATGTTTGTACACTCACATCACCATTCAGAATAGCTTCTACTTCTTCTGTGTCTCTGCAGAGATCCAGGACGCCCACCACAAAGTCCTTGCATTGCATAGATAACTTCCTATAATCATTCTAATGAAACAGAGACAAACAATGTATTAACACTTACAGCATGGAACTGGCTTCTTTAAACTGGCTACGAACTTGAAGGCTATGATATACTTGCGCTTGAGCATATGTTGTACCAAGTACAATGGGCAAATCCCTCCAATGCAGTCCCTAAGCTTTTACTGCAGACTAGAAGACATTTGGAGGGATTCCAGAACTACAGAAAACTGCAGACAAATGCAGCGGGCAATGATAAACCTTTCCTATATAAAAAGAGCACTGGATACAGCCTTTGGATTTTTGTAAGCTTTGATAATGCATGACATCTATGTTTTTCTATGATTTCGCTACATGTTTTTTTTCTCCTAGCAAATCCCAAAGCTCAATGACAAGCAGAACTGTGTTGTATTCAACTTTTTCAACTCTTGAATCTTCAAGCTGAAACATATTTCATCTTTTGAATTGTTCCTGATCATGTACCTTTCAAAGGTGCTGTTGCCCTGCCATGAAAAAAAAAAGAAAGCATTCAATGTTCATTAAAAATGAAATAAAAGCCAATCTGCACCAATATTTTTTAAAAATACTCTTGTACAGTAACATCTTGGGTTGCAAATAATGTAATTATGTATTTTAATGTTTCTTCAGGGAGAAAAGTCTTCTATGAATATTAGGGAAAGTACCAACTAATGCATCATCTTTGGGACACAGCAAATTTAACATTTTCAGTGGAGTTTGTTCTCTACAGTAGTGAATATGTTAAGGATTGCTATGTTGTAATCCAATGATATGGAAGATCTAAAACTTGCTAAGGATGCTTGCCATTTTATCTGCAATTTATGCAAGCAATGCCTGAAGTTTAAAGTCACTACTCAAAGTGACTCTCAGATTGCCTTCATGAACCATTGCATGATTTTATCTTTTTTTAAATCTCACTAATAGTTGTATTGGGATTATTAAAGAAAAAGTAAGTTGTATCCAGTAGACCAGGCATGTCAAACATGCGGTTCATGGGCTGGATGTGGCCTGTGCAGGCCACGCACACCATGGCTCCACAAAGGCAAAAAACATCCCAATAAGTCACGATACTGCCCACGATGCAATCGGGCTTGACACCCTGTAGTAGACAAACAGTTTGATGCTTTTAAATCACTGCTTTATTATAAGAGAAGGTGATGATTGCAAAATGAAACAGCTCTCCCAGTTATGATGGCTATATTCAGTTATTCAGATGAAGAACGCAATTCTTACTGGGGATCATTCTACAAAGAAGAGTAGAGACTATAATGGAAATCAAAGAATGGATACATAGGAATATCAGTGTCTGAACAATGCAGCAAGTACTTTGAAGAGACAAAAAGCTCTATCAAAAGAAAAGATGAAACAAAACAAAAACCAGAAAAGCATATTTGCGGAATTTTCATTATCACAGTAGCATGGCAGTGTGCAATGAATTTCAAAATCCTTCCAATATCCTTGGACCAAATCAACTACAACAGCAAAATGGGTTTTTAAATTTAATGGCATGAGGTTTGATGCAGGGAGCAGTGAGTTTAACCCTTTCTCATATCTGCTATTTGTACTGTAAAAACTCCCTTTATATCAATCATTCCCCTTCATGGATTACTGCCTTGTCGTGGCGAAGGGGCTTGCGTAATTCAATGAAGCTATGAGCTATGCCGTGCAGGGCCACCCAAGATGGACAGGTCATAGCAGAGAGTTCTGACAAAACGTGATCCACTGGAGAAGGAAATGGCAACCCACTCCAGTATCTTTGCCATGAAAACCCTATGGACAGTACCAAAAGGCAAAACGATATGACGCTGGAAGATGAGCCCCTCAGGTCGGAAGGCATCCAATATGCTACTGGGGAAGAGCAGAGGGCTAGTACTAGTAGCGCCAGAAAGAATGAAGCGACTGGGCCAAAGCCAAAAGGACGCTCAGCTGTGGATATGTCTGGTGGTGAAAGGAAAGTCCGATGCTGTAAAGATTTTTTCTCCATAGGAACCTGGAATGTAAGATCCATGAATCAAGGCAAGCTGGATGTGGTCAAACAAGAGATGACAAGACTGAACATCGACATCTTAGGTATCAGCGAACTAAAATGGACAGGAATGGGTGAATTTAATTCAGATGACCATCAAGTATACTACTGCGGGCAAGAATCCCTCAGAAGAAATGGAGTAGCCTTCATAGTCAATAAAAGAGTAGGAAAAGCAATACTGGGATACAATCCTCAAAATGACAGAATGATCTCAGTTCGAATCCAAGGCAAACCATTCAATATCACAGTAGTCCCAAGTCTATGCCCCAACCACCGGTGCTGAAGAGGATGAAATTGACCGGTTCTATGAAGCCCTACAGCACCTTATAGAACTAACACCAAAAAATGATGTCCTTATCATCATGGGGGATTGGAAAGCTAAAGTAGGAAGCCAAAAGATAACCAGAATAACAGGCAAGTTTGGCCTTGGAGTACAAAATGAAGCAGGGCACAGGCTGATAGAATTTTGTCAAGAGAATACGATGGTCATAGCAAACACTCTTTTCCAACAACCCAAGAGACGGCTCTACACATGGACATCATCAGACGGTCAACACAGAAATCAGATTGACTATATGCTCTGCAGCCAAAGATGGAGAAGCTCTATACAGTCAGTAAAAACAAGACCAGGAGCTGACTGTGGCTCAGACCATGAGCTTCTTGTTGCAAAGTTAGGCTTAAACTGAAGAAAGTAGGGAAAAGCACTAGGCCAGTCAGGTATGAATTAAATCATATCCCTGTTGAATATACAGTAGAGGTGACAAATAGATTTAAGGAATTAGATCTGATAGACAGGGTGCCTGAAGAACTATGGACAGAGGTTCGCAACATTGTACAAGAGGTAGCAACCAAAACCATCCCAAAGAAAAAGAAATGCAAGAAAGCAAAATGGCTGTCTGAGGAAGCTTTGCAATTAGCTGAGGAAAGGAGGGAAGCAAAAGGCAAGTGAGAAAAAGAAAGATACGCCCAATTGAATGCAGAATTCCAGAGAATAGCTAGAAGAGATAAGTATGCCTTCTTAAATGAACAGTGCAAAGAAATAGAGGAAAACAATAGAATAGGGAGGACCAGAGATCTTTTCAAGAAAATTGGAGAGATGAAGGGAACGTTCAATGGAAAAATGGGCATGATAAAGGACCAAAATGGCAGGGACCTAACAGAGGCAGAAGAGATTAAGAAGAGATGGCAAAATTACACAGAAGAACTATACAAGAATGAGCTTAACGTCCCTGATAATCACAATGAGGTGGTCACTGACCTTGAGCCAGACATCCTAGAATGTGAAGTGAAGTGGGCCTTAGAAAAGCTGAGCAACAACAAAGCTAGTGGAGGTGACAGTATTCCAGCTGAGCTATTCAAAATCTTAAAAGACGATGCAGTAAAAGTGCTACACTCAATTTGCCAGCAAATTTGGAAAACTCAACAGTGGCCACAGGATTGGAAAAGATCAGTTTACATTCCAATTCCAAAGAAAGGCAGTGCCAAAGAATGTTCAAACTATCGCACCATTGCACTCATTTCTCATGCTAGTAAAGTTATGCTTAAAATCCTACAAGCTAGACTCCAGCAGTATGTGGATCGAGAACTACCAGAAGTACAGGCAGGATTTCGAAGAGGCAGAGGAACTAGAGATCAAATTGCCAACATACGCTGGATCATGGAGAAAGCTAGAGAGTTCCAGAAAAACATCTACTTCTGCTTCATTGACTATGCTAAAGCCTTTGATTGTGTGGATCATAACAAACTGTGGCAAGTTCTTAAAGAGATGGGAGTACCAGAACATCTTATTTGTCTCTTGAGAAACCTATATGCGGGCCAAGAAGCAACAGTGAGAACTGGACACGGAACCACTGATTGGTTCAAAATTGGGAAAGGAGTCCGGCAAGGCTGTATATTGTCGCCTTGCTTATTTAACTTATATGCAGAGCACATCATGAGAAAGGCAGGGCTAGATGAATCAAAAGTTGGAATTAAGATTGCTGGAAGAAATATCAACAACCTAAGATACGCAGATGATACCACTCTAATGGCAGAAAGTGAAGAGGAACTGAAGAGTCTCTTGTTGCGAGTGAAGAAGGAGAGTGCAAAAGTTGGGTTGAAACTAAACATTAAGAAAACCAAGATCATGGCATCCGGCCCTCTCAATTCCTGGCAAATAGATGGGGAAGAAATGGAGGTAGTGACAGATTTTATTTTCCTGGGCTCCAAGATCACTGCAGATGGGGACTGTAGTCTGTAGACTGTAGTCAAGAAATTAAAAGACGCTTGCTCCTCGGGAGGAAAGCCATGGCAAATCTAGACAGCACACTAAAAAGCAGAGACATCACCCTGTCTACAAAAGTGCGTATAGTCAAGGCTATGGTCTTCCCAGTTGCAATGTATGGCAGTGAAAGTTGGACCATAAGAAAGGCTGAGTGCAAAAGAATTGAGGCCTTTGAACTCTGGTGCTGGAGAAGACTCCTGCGAGTCCCTTGGACTGCAAGGCGATCAAACCGGTCAGTCCTAGAGGAGATCAACCCTGACTGCTCTTTAGAAGGCCAGATCCTGAAGCTAAAACTCAAATACTTTGGCCACCTAATGAGGAGGAAGGACTCACTGGAGGAGAGCCTAATGCTGGGAAAGATTGATGGCAATAGAAGAAGGGGACGACAGAGAATGAGGTGGCTGGATGGAGTTACTGAAGCAGTAGGCATGAGCTTAAATGGACTCCAGAAGATGGTAGAGGACAGGAAAGCCTGGAAGAACATTGACCATAGGGTCGCGATGGGTCGGACACGACTTCGCAACTAACAACAACAACAATCAATCATTATTATTTTTTTGCTCCTGTGAACACAACCAGATTTATATAGCTAGATTTAGATCATGACTGTAGTAGAGACTGTGGTAGAGACAAAGGGTTAATGCCAGCTTATTGTTATCACCCCAGTATTAAACTATATCTAAAAGATCTGAGACTCTGCCTAGCCATTTGCCTGCCTGTCACCAGGATAATTCTCTAAAAAAAGATCAGAACACAACCAAATTTAGTCTGTCAGGAGAAGCTGGCAAACAGGATATAATCTGGCCAGGTGCTGCATAGAAAGAAATTTGCAAAGTTGCAAGATTTTGTTACTCTAACTTCATGATAATGTAGTTTTATTATTCTCAACTTTGATGTTTGAGTCTGTTCTACACCAAAGGACTAATAATAATAGACAAACATGGAGATTCAACCCTTTTCCTACTTTGCCTATAACCTCAAAAAAGCTGAAGTGGGCAACCTACCAAATCATATATAGTTCCCAAGCATTATGCTTACAGTGCTTGAAATATCCCAAGATTATGCTACTAAAATTTCATGCTGCCAAATCATCATATCACTGTCACATTACAACTTCATCATTTCATTCGTATCACTGACTTTGGCTGTCAAAATTATTACTAGTAGTAACAATCTCTCCACATAACACCTCAGACTTAACAATTGTTAATAAACAAGACAAAAAAAAGTTTGGCAGTGGACATTGGAATACCTGGAGAAAGCAGAATAGAAAAGAAAAAAAACTGGCAAAAAAATCACAAAAATATAAAGTGGAATTAATTTGGCAAAAGTAAACAAAGATAATACCAATAGTGATAGGTGCCTTGGGTGCAATCTCAAAACATTTTGAGCACCATTTGAACATCATCTGCAGTGACAAAATCACCATTAGTCAGTTGCAAAAGGTAGCTTTACTTGGAACAGCTTACATCCTGTGATGGTGGTACCTTTAACACCATCAAACAACAATGTCTGTCTATCCCAGATCCTTGGGAAAGATTTGATAGGTAAACAAAAATTTCAAATCCAGTCTAAATCTCTGGCTGATTGTGTGACCAAGCATAGTAATAATAATTAATCTCTGCCAACAGTTTTGGCCTTCACACATAATTATTTAATACCTGTACAGAGAACTAGAGAAAGTCAGTTTGATGTAGCAGTTAAGGCAGCAGGCTAGAAACAAGGATATGGTGAGTCCTAATCTCACCTTAGCACAAAATTAGTAGGATGACTTTGGACCAGTCAGTCACTGTCTCTCAGCTCTAGGAAATAGGCAGTGATAAACTACTTCTGAAATCTTGCCAAGAAAATGATGGGGATTGGTCCAGGAGCTCACCAGGAGTCAACAATGACTCGAAGGCAATAATAATAATAATAATAATTAATAAAATAATAATAATAATAATAATAATAATAATAATAATAATAATAATAATAATAATAATAAATAATAATAATAATAATAATAATAATAATAATAATAATAATAATAATAATAATAATAATAATAAACAGACAAATATAGGGGTCTAGAAGTAGAGATAAGACATTTGCACTGAAAGCAGCAATAAAATTTAAAAATATGTATGTAATGTTGAATCTTACTGAAGATTCCAAATTTGCAGATCTCTGAGGACCTTTCAGTTTATCAGAATCGTAATGAAGCATAATAAAGAAGGTGATGAAGGAAAGAAACTATAACCTCAGATGCAAAAAACACACACTGAAGAAATATGTTGACCTTCAGCATTTGAACTGGTTCTTTAGAGAAGAAACATAAAGGCTGATCAACATGACCTGTTATGATCAATTTTGCATTGATTGTTCAAAAAAGTAAATCCTCTCTGGTGTAATTATGTTTCGTGTACATGTGCCATGTTTTACTTTAGTTTTAGTTTCAGTTTCTTTTTTAAAAATATTTTTTTCTTCTTTGGGCAAATAAATTATTTTACAAAATAAGATATCAAAAGCAATCAGATGTTTAAATGGTCCTCATGTAAATTTGTGACTTGTGCCTACTCAAATATACCAGTATGGGTGTATCCCTGGATATTAGCTGCTCTCCTAGGTCTGCTTACTCAGGCAGAAATTAGCCATTAGTATCTCCTACTTTCACAGATGCCAGCTGCTAAGGATACAGAACAGAAGCCTAGATATCCACTATGGACCCCCATAAGAGCTGCTACCACACATGGAACATGGAGTTAATAGATGGACCCAAACCCAGTAAATACAAATGTTAGTTATAGTATAAGCTCTCCCAGATTCAAGACATCTCTGTAAATTAAACTTTGATGAGTTAATTAAGTTTGGACAGAGATATTTATTTATTTATTTATTTATTTATTTATTTATTTATTTATTTTATTATATTTGTATACCACCCTTCTCCCGAAGGACTCAGGGTGGTGAACAGGGCACATATAAAAATACAGAGTACAAAAATTAAAAAAGAATTAAATAGGAGCCCGAACTAAAACAATAGATAGTAATATAAAAATCCACAATAAAAACCCCAACACATCCCCCATCAGGCCAGGCCAGCTTGTTCAAATAGATAGGTCTTCAGACCGCGTCGGAAGGAGCGAAGGTCAGGTGCCATCTGGAGCTCAACCGGCAGCTGATTCCATAAAGCCGGGGCGCCCACAGAGAAGGCCCTCCCCCTGGGGGCCACCAGCCGACATTCTCTGACTGGTGGCACCCTGAGGAGGCCCTCTCTGTGGGAACGCACAGGGTGGAGGGAAGTTGACGCCGGCAGCAGGTGATTCCCGGCCTTGAAAACCATTACCAAAACCTTGATCAAGCAATCAACCACAACCTGAGAAATCAGAAATCTAGGTATTGATGATGTGAAATGTCATTTTATTTTTCAGCTTTATGGATTCTGTGTAGGCCTTCTATGGATCAACCCTTTTAAAACTTTCTACTCGGCTTTATTTTGAATTTCCTGTGTTGAACTGAACCCTAATGTCTATTAAAAAAACAGTATATCAACGTTCACAAGTAAATAAATTGCTTTCTAATGCTTGTTGCACTTAATTAGTAAGCTATATGTTAAATGAGGAATGACAGTTAAAATTGTCCCTTGTTGTTGTTGTTAGTTGCGAAGTCGTGTCCGACCCATCGCGACCCTATGGACAATGTTCCTCCAGGCCTTCCTGTCCTCTACCATCTTCTGGAGTCCATTTAAGCTCACGCCTACTGCTTCAATTGTCCCTAAAGTGTATTAATTAGAGAATCATACTAGTGGGGACTTAGATTGAAATCCTTATTCAGCAGGCATAAAACTGACTCCTTTGCATCTTTTACTTACCTCATAGTAGGTTATCGCCCTAAAATCCTGTCGAAGGTATAATAAATAATCAATAAATACTGATAAAGAAAGTTTCTTTTAACTATCTCCTATTAATTATATCATTAATAGGAGATAGTTAATAGGAATTTTCTTTATCAATATTTGATTTGAGGACCAATATTTACTAACATGAGTGGACATGCGAGTGTTCTAGTATAAAAACTGAACAGAATTTTAATGCTGCAGTTGGTACATACTGTAGATGGTTAATCTATGTACTGAAAGAAAATATTGTATAATTATACAAACTGAGCCCCTAACCCAGGGGTGTCAAACTCAATTTCATTGAGGGCCGCATCAGCATTGCAGTTGCCCTCAGGGGGCCAGGTGGGTGTGGCCTGGGTGGGCGTGGCCTACTGTGTGGGCGTGGCTAGACTGCGTATGGCCTACTGGGTGGGCATGGCCAGCTCTACATCGTTCGCATCAAGGGTGCCTATGGGGGCCTGGGCAGGAGTGGGACAGATCTGAGGGTCTCTGGCAGGAGGAGAGTCTCTGGGCCAGGGCCAAGGCAGTGGGGGCCGGTCCCTCACTGTTCCCAGGATGGCTTTGCGGGACGCATGAAACCACTTCGCGGGCCGGATCTGGCCCCCGGGCCTTGTGTTTGACATGTCTGCCCTAACCTAACAACCTTAGTATTACTCTTGAAATTCTGAACCTATTGACCATACCTGTAAAAGCTATCAAGTTCCTAGTGTAAAGATATGCTTTCTTCAATCATGCTACATCATCTCTTCTCATCCTAAGTTAACACTGGCTATAATTATTAAAGCACTGATGGA
The DNA here is from genome assembly GCF_964194415.1 of Vipera berus. Lineage (NCBI taxonomy): Eukaryota > Metazoa > Chordata > Lepidosauria > Squamata > Viperidae > Vipera > Vipera berus. The sequence continues at coordinate 203,250,210 of NC_138203.1, forward strand.
ACATGACATCCTGTATTATCCTACACAACAGGAAAATGTATGTGGGAACCCCAACTAGGTGGAAGTTTGCAAGCAAGAAAATCTTCCTCAATACTCTTGGATAAAGAGTCAACAATTTAGAAATACGACTTATACTGAATTAAAACATTACCTTATTTAGCCCAGCATTGTCAACAATAATTGGTAGTAAACCTTTGGGATTTTTTGGCAGGAGTTTTTCTAGCCTTGCTGAGAATTCACATGGATTGGGTATGGAATCTTCTGCAAGTACAAAGGTGCTTATTTTCACACCTCACAACATGGGATTGTACTACTGTATGGGTGATTGTGATAAAATAGGCCCAAGTGACTCCATATTAAGGCCAGTGGTGGGATTCAAATATGTGAACAATCGGTTCTTTATGTGGATGCTACTTCCGGAAGTCCATTCTGGGCCTGGGCAACAAAAAATTTGCTACCGGTTTTGCTGAACTGGTGCAAACTGGCTGAATCCCACCACTGCTTGCAGCACAGTGCCTTTGTATAACCAATGAAGAGAGTTGATGTGATGGATTTTGTGGAGTTGGACAAGATATTATTAGAAAAAAGTTCTGATTAATGTAGAACTTGAGGATAAAAAGGTTGTGACTTGTTATATGCTGGATTTTGTATCCTATCCAAGAATGTAAAAAGAGACATGGGACTGTGTAACCCAAGGCATACTAAATCATAAAACCTACTGAAACCCCAGGCTGCTTGTAATGCCCTTTCTTCCTGGACACTTCCATTTGGCAGCAGAAACTTCTCTTCCAACAGTGTGAATTATGTATGAAATTTTTGATGTCAAAAATGATTTATTCTATGTGTGGCATCAATTTTTGTGTATCAGCATTTTTGTCATTGAAAAAGATGGGTTTACTCTGTGTGAGCCAGCTATCCTAGCTGTTAGCTAGACAGAAGCTATTACTAATGTAATTGGGAGACCACAAGCTAAATTCTAGTGTAACAGAGACAACGAGGACAGCTTTTGAAGGGAAAAGATGAATTTTAATAAAACTATGGCTTTTTTGCAGCCTGTCAGGTTTCTGGTTACTATTGTGGGATCCCTTGTTGATACACAGCACTTCATTACTGATTGGAAACTTCTTAAAGACATAAGGAAATGGAAAAAAATGCACTTATAACTTCATGATTAGGGGGGGGGAAGGATAATAAAAGTTAACTTATTTTTGTAATCATAGAATTAAAGATAAATTTATAATTGTGAATAATAAAGTTGGAAGGGACTTTGGAGGTCATCTAGTCCAACCTCCCTCCCCCCCCACCCCCGCTCAGGCAGGAAACCCTATACCATTTCAAACAACTTGTATTTGTATTTCCTGCAAAGGAAATCGGAAGATTTTCATTCTATTTATTTTTATCCTTTTTTCCTGCACTTTTATTTTCTTCTTCTTTCTCTCTCTCTCTTTCTTTGTTTTCTTTATTCAGTATAAGATTGAGTTAAAATTTATTTATCTATTTAAAACTAGATAAATGCATGGATGGATGGATGGACGGACAGACAGACAGACAGATAGCATTCCATCAGCACATTATCCTGAATTGATTGGTGCATTAGTATAAGGGTATGGTTTCTTGTAGCATAGGAATTGTTGTTCCCAATTCTATGCATTTATTTACCAGCATATAACACTGGCCAGTCCTTAATCAGTAATTGTGAAAACAGCATGTGAACACAGTGATATATATTAAGGTATTTTTTTGCTTCTAAACTCACAAGTGCCTTGCCAAAATATCATGTTGAATCACACACTTGTATCAACTGACTGGCAGCAATATGCTGCATCCCCAAAGCCCTTTATTTTACTACATTTCTTAGGAAACTGTGCTTGGAAAATATTGGCAAATACAGTTTATTACATCTGAGAGTTTGCTGCAGAGAATTGTGATAAAGATCATGAAACGACAAGATATGGCACCTTGGAGATATAAAAAACTTCCAAGGAATAAAGTGTTATATTGTGATCAGAGATCAGCCAAAGGAACAGGCAGAAGGTGTTATTCAGGCCTTTAGGTTTTTTTGAGCAGTATTGAAAATAAAACTTAGGGAGCATCAGATGAAAGTTTATGAATGCCATCTGGGATTAATATAATTTAAATATAACCATCACTGCTACAAATAAAAAACTAAGAAATATACTCGCCTTATTTTTTTGGGAAGGGCAACACAAAAAGAAAAATAATCACTACTACTATTGGAACTATAAATTACAGCAAAATATTGAGTTTATCAGGAATTCAGGAAAAAAAGACAGTGGCTAAAACCATTGTCTTTTCAGATGCTTTTTCAGTTCTGAAGTATAAGTATATGGATATACAGGGTTTGGCAATCCAAAAAGCTCCTACAATATTGACTAGGTTAACACATTCTATATGCAGACAATTCAGAAGCGGTACACAAATGTATAAGCAAATAATTGTTTCACTGTAACAGGGCCATGCACAGTTTTTTGTCCTTTAAGTGCTTCATGCAAAATTTCCCTCAAGACCATTTCTGGAATTTGAAAAGCTTCATAATGGTCAGGCTTCAGACTCTAATTTGTTGTTGTCTGAAAACATAATAAATATAAAACCTACACACGTCCCAGCATTCAGCAATAGCCAAAGGCAAAACAAACGTAGAACATGGTAATATAATAACTGATAAGCCCTTGAAATAGTCTAGGAATGTAAAAACATGAATGAAATAAAAATGCATACTGGGAGAATCTTGGGTAACTCTGTGTAGCTATTCCTAAGGCCTACATATGTAAGAAGAGAAAGTAGGTCTCTGTGTTCAACCCAACATTTTGAGCCCATCAGTCTACCGCATTCTCATATTGAACTCAAAGGTCTGTAAAGGGCATTTAATTATATAACTACTGCATCTGGAATCTATGCTAGAGGACTAGATAACAGACTGAGAATCTTGATGGGACTAGTTTGAGATGCTGCAAGACACCTGGAAATGCAGGTTAGGACTAGTTAAAAAAATCACTCATTTTAAATATTATGTTCTATGATGATATTCATCTGAAGAAATAATCAAAACATTATTTCCTTCTAAAATGTACAATGACAGTTTTTCAAACTCATTCATAATACAAGTTTTTTAAATTAGACTTTTCCTGCTCCTTGTGGTCCCTGTGGAGATAAAAATGTGTATTTTTTGCTTTTTTGAAAGAGCTACTGGTACTTGCCATTCATTGCAATTTAACTGGGTCCTCTGTAATTATCTGCTGATTATGTTCTGAATGAATCCTCTAATACTGTTACAGCTGTTCAAAGCCAAACACATTCTGAATTCAGAAGGAACTAAAGGAAGTATGCTTCTGAATATTTGTTAGAAGAGAACAATCAAGGTACTGCAGCTAATTAATAAAATAATAGCGTAAAAATTTCTGAGGTGCAGCAAAGATATTTCCATCAGAATCAAAAACTGGTCGACTTGTAAGGTATAAAGTTTCAACTATGCATCCTCTACTTTGGGTTTACTTACCTCAGGAGCAGTCTCTGAGGAACATGTATGAATTATCAATCAGTCAATCAATCCATGGTATATTAAAAGTAGGAATTATTTTCCTGCCAACCTAGCAGTTTGAAAGCATGCCAATGCAAATAGATAGATAGGTACCACTTTGGTGGGAAAAATAACAGGAACATGAAAGGTGTCCCTCATAATGAACAATGAATGAACCTTTATTGTCAAAGTACAACCATGTTTACATTGAGATTGGCTGAGCCTCTCCTTCCTGCCCACACCACAACTCACAGTGGCAACAAATCCACCATCTTATTGCACTATGTGAGCTGATTGCACACAACACACCGGCCTCACAAGTCAATCATACATAAAGATATTTCCTGTTCAAGAGACTGATAGCCCATGGATAGAAGCTGTTCTTCAGCCTGTTGGTATGGCTGGCTATATTCCTGTATCTCCTACCTGATGGTAGGGTGTGAGTCATCCCTGAGAATTTTCCTCACTCTTCCAAGTCAACGAGCCCTGGCAATGTTATCCAGTGGTGTCAGGGGACAGCTCACGATGTTTTGTGCTGTGCTCACCACCCTCTGTAATATCTTCCTATCCACGGCTGTCAGGCCAGCATAAGGTAAAGGTAAAGGTTCCCCCACACATGCGTGCTAGTCGTTTCCAACTCTAGGGGCTGGTGCTCATCTCCGTTTCAAAGCCAAAGAGCCAGTGCTTGTCTGAGGACGTTTCTATGGTCATGTGGCTGGCATGACTAGATGCCAAAGGCGCACGGAATGCTGTTACCTTCCCACCATAGTGGTCCCTATTTTTCTACTTGCATTTTTACGTGCTTTCGAACTGCTAGGTTGGCAGAAGCTGGGACGAGTAACAGGAGCTCACTCTGTTATGCGGCACTTGGGATTCAACCCACCAAACTGCTGACCTTCTGATCGACAAGCTCAGCATCCTAACCCACTGAGCCACTGCATCCCTTCAGGCCAGCATACCAAACCTCAATACAGTGCAAGACGACACGCTCTATAGTAGACCGGTAAAAGAAGGTCATTAGCCGTTGTTCTACCCTGTTCTTCCACAAGAACCTGAGGGAGTGGAGTGTCTGTTGGGCCTTTCTGGCCATGTGGGTTGTTGGGCAAATGGTTGCAGGGCAATATCCAACACCAGAAAAATACAAATAGCCCAATAGCTTTAAAATACTTTAAAAGTTCTCCTCGATCTATGGTTTAGAGGCATTCCAATTCTCTCATTCTAGCCCTTCCACTTATTAGTTTAGAGATCCTTATGTAAGAAATATTGTATTGCATGTACAGGGAAAGAGTTCCATCTGAGATATTTTTTTTGGCCCCACCCTGAAAATCTACTCGATGGATACTCATTGGTTTACAAGACTGGGATTGTCCTTTAAAGTAGCTAAATATATAATAGGCTCAGAAGAAAGAAAACTCTCACTTTATTTCCTGTCCTTTATTTAATAGACATAATGGCTTGCTTCTTTATCTAGTCTTTTGTTCCAAAAGCCCACTAAGGCATTAGCATCAGGAGAGAGAAGAGACATAGATCCAGACCATTACCAAATAAAAATACCATACCATAGCAAGCATTGCAGTATTTACAGTGCTATTACTTCTTTTTGTTTTTCATCCATTCAAAATAATGGAATGAATTGTGTGTATGCCAAATGTGAAACATAAGGGGTGGGGGTTAATTGCACAGTTGCAGCTACCATCTTGAGTATTTCTAACCACCTTCACCACATGGATGATACCTCTGATCCAAATGGTTAGGTCTGAGATCATTTTTTTTTACCCAAGCTTTCATTCATTAAAAATTTATTGGGTTTCAAAATATGTGAAACTGTGGTGTCAGCTTTCTAATTCAAATCCAATAAAGAGAGAGTGAGAAACAAGCAAGCAAAGCATTTGACACAGAGCAGGAAAAAGCAGGCCTTAATTCCAATGCCAGTTTTCAAAGAACTGCACACTTCAAATACCTCGAGTGGTTATAAATATTTACCAAACAACCCTAAGAAAAATATGCATAATATGCATTTTGCCAAATTGGATTTCCTTCTCCTTATTTATTGTTTCTGCAGGCTGCCATATGTTTGGAAAGCACTCAAATACCGAGTGTGCCTGGTAGAAAATGCATAAGAGAAGAAACACATCAACCAAGAAAGTTAAATTAGAATAACACTGATCCTTTTTGTAATATTAATGTACACTGTCTTACATGCAATACAATATTTCTTACATAAGGATCTCTAATTATGGTTTGATTTTGCAATACCGATTCATTTGTTTTCTATTTAAACATTATTAGATGGCTTTTCTGAATTATCCAAAGCTGTTTTCATTTTTTTTAAAAATATCATCCATATTTTTTTTTCAATAAAAAAAAATATCATCCATTGAAACAGCAAACAACTTGCAGGGCATTAGGGAGCAATGCATTTAAGCAGCTTTTAAAACTCATAGAGGCAATTGCCTAAGACTGGTTAAATGTTTAAAATGTGTTGTGAAAAGTAAATAAAGATCAGCTCCATGGTAGGTACAGCATTAATAAGCTTAAGATATAGAACAATAGAAAATCTGCTCTGTGTTGCCATTTAAATTTATGTTATTTTCTGTTTGTTTTCATTTCACAACTTTCTATTCTGCTTTTCAATTCTATCAGCTTCCAAAGAGCAACTAGTAGTAAAACATACTACTGAACACTTAAACAAAAGAACCTTTTTCCTTTTCTTTGCCCTCTCTGGGATTTGCCTGTCTTCCATCAAAAAGCCAAGGCAGTTGTATACACCTTCCCAGGGGTAGCAAGGTAATCTCAGTGTCAGTTTGGCAGCTATTGTAAGGACAAAACTTATCTTCACCTTGAAAGAATCAGAGAAGACTGCACATTCTTGCCAAGGATTGAGCTTGCAGCTGAAAATTAGTAGTTATATGCATATTGAAGTTAGTCTCCAAGGTGCCACAAAGTTCTTGAGTTTGTGTTGAAGGGATTCCACAAATTAACATGGCTGCTTCCCTTGGGTGACCCAAAGGTGCTTTTCCCAAAGGCATCTGGACTTTCTTTGTTTTTCCTTGAAGATGTTTTGCTTTTCATCCAAGAAGCTTTTTCAGTTCTGCTTTTTGGGACAAACTTGGCCTGGATGACCAAGAATCTCCATATTCATTTAGCTATGCACCTTGGGATGAATTCCCTTGGGTGAGATAGTAATTATGATTTTATCTGAGGCAGAAAATGAAAGACAATTTTCTGTCACCCATAATTTTTTATTTATATATGGCAAATGGTCCATAAGTAATGCAAGGTTAGATTTATTGTTTCTTCAGGCTGTGGGCAGATTTAGCTTGGAGATACAATTAGAAGCTGGCTTGATACATCTCCAAATGAAATTTCTGAATAAATTAGAAAGTTGTACTGAATCATCCAATCAGGTAGGATGTAGCAGAATCAATTGCTGAAGATCTGGAGGACTTTTGTGCATGCACAACACCATAGTTTCTAAATTAACAGAAAATTGAATCAGCTTACTTTTCTAAATTGTTTTGAATCATGAAATTAGATTATATTAATGTCTTGAACTGAATTGGATTAGTGCTGATTGCATAACCTTAATATTTCTAATAAGAATAATAAGAACATTTCTTGTATTCAGGATTCATTCTGAATGTTTTCCCTGTTTCTCAATGTTTTCAATTGGCCAGAATTTTTCTTTTTCACACATAAATGACTAAGCTTCCTTTTAAATATTCCAGAATTCAGTAGCTTGAATCTTACAGAACTGTCCTACAATGCTTTGTATTTCATCCTTTTAACTATATTGCAAGGAATAAAAAGGAGAAAAAAATGTCCCCAAATCTGCCTTCAATCTGATAAACAAAGAGTGATGCCTAAATAAAGCTTGGATCCCCTTCCAAAGTACACAACTGGGAGGGGGGGAAGCATCAATTACATTATTAATTCTGTGATTTAGACATAGAACAAAACCATTCCTTCCTCATTGCATGGATAGGAACGTAATTCACAGAAACTTCTATCACCTGTCTTAAAACATTTGTCAGTGCAGAAAAAGCCCACAAAATTTATTTGACTAAAATATACATTTCCTGTTTATAGCATCCAGATGATGTGATCCTCAGGTCAGATGGCACTCAACATGCCACTGAGGAAGAACTCTGTAACCTGCACGATACAGAAGACCCTACTTTGATAGCTGAAAATCCAAATAATATACAAGTTCTATTAATGAAAGCCAAACAGCACAGTGAAAAAGTTCAATTCATATAAAGAAAACCAAGTAAATATTAACAGGTAAAGTAACTTAGCATTTAGGATGCCATTTGCCCTTTAGAATCAAGTATCAAGTGATAATCTGATTGGCAGTCAAGAAATTTGACACTGGTTAGCACTTGTTAGAGTATGAAAACCCTTGGAAAAGATATTCAGATCTTGTGATGTATCTGTACCTACAACGATCAGAATTGTGCAGGTAATTATTTTCCTCATGATGCTCTGTAGAAGTGAGAGTTGCTCTTTGAAACAGTAAGATAGAAATAGTATTGATGGTTTTGACCTTTGGTTTTGGAGAAGACCCTTGAGAGTGCCATGCATAGCCAAGAAACTAACTAATGGATGGTACTCTAATTCAATCCATAATTCTAACCTGAGGCACAAATGACCAGGCTCAGATTATCATATTTTGGACACATTATGAAAACAAATAATTTATTTCTTGAGAACACTGTGTTAGTAGATAAGATAGGGGGGGGGGGGGAGAAGATCATGGCCTGCAGAAGATAGATGAATTAGTAATGAGTGAGCTCTTGGAAGTTTGGTCTCCAGATAGTTCTGAGAAAATTCTATGTAGTCACTATGAGTTGACACTAACTTGATGATACATAGTTAGTCAATCAGTTGAACATGGGAGTCAGTAAACATAAATATTAAGTTATGAATTGAATGGGAGAAGGAGGTTTGAGTCCACTTTCAGCCACATTAGGCTAGATGACTGTTTCCCAACATTTCACTGAATTGTTGTTATAAGGAAAAAAATTAAAAGAACATTATATAAACTATTTTAGAATGATAAGATATCAACAAAACAAATAATATACATAAAACAGTCAAGCTTAAACATGTTTGGATGTCCATTTGTGTCAAGCAGTCACTTGGATTGAGTAACATTCCTTCTTTGGCTTTGTTTTTAAGAAGCAAAGGTGGGATAAGAAATGGGGAAAAAAATCTTTACTTTTACTCTTCAGAAAATGCTGAAATATATAAGTTCTTCTAGGTTAAAGGCCAGTCACTGAAAAACAAATCTAACATTTTCCATTTCCCTATTTCCATCCTTCATTTGCATTTTAATAATATTGCTCAATATTGCTGGCAATACTTAAGAACATTTGGAATTTAAAATGCGTCTCCTCTCTCCCTCTCTTTCCAAGGATGAACAACACAGGAATATAAAAGTTTAGAAAAGGCGAACGTCTCTGTTTCTGCCTTCTTCAGCAAATCACATACCTGAGGTGTATGAATGTGGCTACAGTATTTCTGGCAAAGGAGATTTACCTGAACAGAACTACAGTATATAAACCAGAAGTGAGTAGTCTCTGAGCTTGACTCACAAGTAGCAACTGCTCAAATTTTGTATCATCTTCATCCTAACGTCAAAAGAATAGAGATCTGATCACTGAAAAAAAAATCACTCTGTTTTCATGATGATTAGATGAGTTAATAGAAAAGAGAACAGAGTATCAGAAGGAGATGTCTGAATGAAAGAGAAAAAAGGAGAATGCTAGAAAAAGAGAAGGGTGGAGTTTGAAAAAAGAGGTAGAATGCTGTTTTACCCATTCTGGGCTCAGGTTTTATCCTTCTCTTAACAGGTTATTCCTGCTGGATGCAGATATTAGCAGACGGTGAAGTTGCTTTAGATACCTGTCCATTGGAATTTACTGAGAAAGAATGAAAGAATGCTTCTATACTTAACAACTTCAAGATTCTGGTATATATATATAAAGTTCTCGCTCCCCGGAGAACTTTTCTTGTGCAGATTTCAGGTAAACAATGTATTAGATAAAAGAAAGTGAAGGAGTTTACTTTGTTTTGGGTATTTTTTTAGTATACGCTGTGAGTATAAAGCAAAAGTAAACTCTAAAGCATATTAATTCTGTGAGAGACTTCCATGTATTAAACTTCCCCTGTTTTTAAAATATACTAAATGGCCTCCACCTCAATTTAAAGTTTTATGAAGCAATTTTACCGAGAAAATTTACTTCTTGATGGCTCTGGTATTTCACACCACTCTAATCTCAATTGGCTTTCAACTTCACATCACAACTAATCCACATTTCTTTGATTCTCAGGTTAATTAAAATGTTTTTCTTCCTGACTGATATCTCCAAGCACATCTGTAGATTTACAATAAAGCACCTGTTCCTGGTAGATAAATTGCAGGGTTTCTCAATAGAGGAATGCAGTAAAAGAGCTAAATGCAAATCTGATTATTCATGGAAAATTATTGCATGCATTATCCATCCATATATTTATCTATCTGTATACACGTGGTGGCTCAGTGGGCTAGGACGCTGAGCTTGTCGATCAGAAGGTCGGCAGTTTGGCGGGTCGAATCCCAAGTGCCGCGTAACAGAGTGAGCGCCTGTTACTTGTCCCAGCTTCTGCCAACCTAGCAGTTTGAAAGCATGTAAAAATGCAAGTAGAAAAATAGGGACCACTACGGTGGGAAGGTACCAGCGTTCCGTGCGCCTTTGGCGTCTAGTCATGCCAGCCACATGACCACGGAGACGTCCTTGGACAAGCGCTGGCTCTTCGGCTTTGAAACAGAGATGAGCACCGGCCCCTAGAGTCGGAAACGACTAGCATGCATGTGCGGGGGAACCTTTACCTTACCTTTACCTTTATACATGTATGTGTGAACCACTTCAGTGGGAGGCGGGAACATCACTGGAGTAGAAACTAGGAGTTCTACTCTTCTCCCTGAGGTGCTGATTGTTGGTGAGGTGATTTTTTTTTATTTTATTTGATTTGTATACCGCCCTTCTCCCTAGGGACTCAGGGCGGTTCACAGGGCATATATAAATAATGATACAAAAGTTAAAAAAAAAATTAAACCAATGCCCAGTTAAAAAACAATAATACAATACTAAGAACACCAATTTAAAAAAAACCCATAATCCCCCCTCAGGCCAGACCAGCTAATTCAAACAAGTGGGTCTTCAGGCTGCGACGGAAGGTTCGGAGGTCTGATGTCATCCGGAGCTCCACCGGCAGTTGGTTCCATAATGCCGGAGCGCCCACAGAGAAGGCCCTCCCCGTGGGGGCCACCAGTCGGCATTCCCTGATCGGAGGCACCCTGAGGAGGCCCTCTCTGTGGGCACGTACTGGGCGGAGGGAAGTTGACGCCGGCAGCAGGTGGACTAGCCACTCTCGTAGCCCTAGATTAAGTAGGTGAAAAACATTGATTTACGAACTAGCTGGGTAAGCTATGGTCGATAACCTTCAGTTGATAGATTCAGTGTGGAAATACATGTATATGTTAAGTATTGTCTGGTTATACCTTATACCGCCCATCCTAACTAACTGTAAATACCTTAGCTGTCCCACATCTCCTTGTTCATGTTCCACAAGGTTAGTTAGGACAGGCGGCCCTATTACACGATCAATGGGCAGGGCATTGAGTCAGCAAGGTTTATAAACAAGCTCCCCACCCCCTAGGATTTACTCTGATGATGCTGGCAGTGGACCAGTGAAAGCTAAGGTTGTTTTAGGTTTGTAAATAGAGTTCGAGAATTTCATACTGCTACACAGATATGCCCAGGATTCGCATTTTATAATTATTAAGAACATACATACATATATATGTATACATACATACATAAACAGTAGCATCTAGGAGTGAGAAGGGAATTATTTATATATGCAGATAATAGCACTAAGGCATTGATCCATAGTAGTACAAAAACAGGCAGTAAGTAGTAGATCCATAGAAGTGTTTACCACACTGGACAGGATCCAAGGTGAGACAATCATAGAGGCTTCAGAGACTGTCCGACATATAGTGGCAGGGTGTAACATACAGGCAGGAACAGCATACACTGCATGGTACAACCTGATAGCTGGCATTGTGTGCAGGAACATCTGCACAGCGTATGGGATAGAACTCCCAAGTCCCGATGGAAGATTCTGCAGAGGGTTGTGGAGAATAACAGAGCTAAAATTCTGTGGGACTTCCAGATTGAAGTTGTCAGACAGGTATCGGCCAATGAACCATGCATCAAGGACCAGAAGACAGCAGCGATGATAAATGTTGTGGTGCCAAGTGACAGCAACATCAGGAAGGGAAAATATGAGAAGCTGAAGAAGTATCAGGGCCAGAAGGAGGAACTAGAGAGGATGTGGAAAGTAAAGGCCAACATGGTCCAGTGGTGATAGGAACACTCGGGGCTGTGATTCTTAAGCTGGGAGAATGGCTCAAACAGATCCCAGGAACAAGCTTAGAGCACTCTGTCCACAAATATGCAGTGCTAGTAACAGTTAAGTTATTGCACAGAACCCTCAAACTCCCAAGCCTCTGGTAGAGGACCCAAGATTAAGGAAGACACACACAGCACTCCTAGGGGTGAGGTGGGTAGTATTTATACACACAGAGACAGACACTAGAAAAAAGTATAGAATTAAATATTAAAAGAAAGAAAATATTCCCTCAAATTCAGGGTTTTCTTTTTATAACTACCTGAATAATTTGATGAAGTCTTCTTGACACCAAAAATAAGTGGTTTGCCATTCAGTTTTCTTTCCAGTATAGCCTGTATCTCTCAAACGTCTTGAGGTCCTCTCATCCAAAATACTAACAAGGTTGCTTCATTTTTTTTCAAAATCAGCAACTTCATCTCTTTCTTGCGTATATACCTTTAGCTTGGTAAAATGCTAAGCATCCTTCCTAATCCAGGCTTAATGTGATTTATGGTTGAACTTGCTACAACTTTATTGGAGTCAGTTATTACAGGATTTGTCACTTCAGTATTTGGATGAATCCTAGAAAGGGCTGATGGTCTGATTTACTGCTCTGAGCAAAATATATTGGGCAATGTGAAAATAGATTGTTAGTAAATATACCCCTCAGATAAATGAGCAGCCCATAGTTGTAATAGCAGATGGCAGTCAAGTCACCTCAGACCTCAGAATACAACAAATAAATGATTCTCCCTCATCCATTCAACAATGTGATAAGAGCGTCAGTTTCAGTCTGCCTGTCCATCAGAGGAAAAAGGATGTAGCCTAATTCTTTTGCCATAAATTTCAGCATATCACACTAGCAACTTCAAAAATTGAGATACTATTCTCCACATCTGAATTGGCTCAAAACAATTTGGTTTTGCACAAATACCATAAATTTATTTGATAAGGTTTTGTGGTTCCTTCAACTACCTATTTGCCTTCTTATATATAGATTTGCTTAATACCCAATAGGTGAAAATTAATTTATATTTTTAGGTCTAAAGGGAGGCTACATATTATATGCCATCAAGATGGGTGGAGATTTGGTTGGAAATTAAAGAAAGACAAGACACCTATAAATTCAGATATTCCACATAAGAGTAGAAAAAACTGAAATAAAGTGAACAATTAATTTTTAAAAATTCCCAAAGTATTCTAAATTAAATAATATTAAGAATGAATTTGAGTTTTTAAAAGGGATTTTAAACAGGCACATGTCAGCATGGCTGATTAATTATTATTATTTTTTTGAAAAGGCATTCAAAGAGTTATAGCAATCTCTGAATTTTGGGACATACATAACTCCCATACTGTATGACTGCATGAATTTCTCTGCAGTGGAAGATGTCCTTAAAGCTCTGGTTATAAATATTGCATGGACACATGAGAATTAAAATATCTAAAAGACATATTTAAGATATTGGATAAACTCAACCACATCCATCTTTTTCCATTACAAACAATATTTGTCAACAATACTATCTGCTTGTAAAATTACCCCTGTCAACTGATATGGGACCTTCAGTTGTGGAAGAAAGAGGATTAACAACACCATTATTTAGTTATTTAGATTTCTAGATTCTGACCTTCATCTCTCCCAGAAAGTCAGTATTCTGAAATGAACCATGGCTATAATTATATTTTTGTAACCTGGAATAAATCCACCTGTATGATCTTGCAGTTAGAATACACAAAATTGGCATCCCTGGCATTTGGAAACATTTTAATGTTTTCCAGATCATGTTGTTGTTAGCTGCGAAGTCGTGTCTGACCCATCGTGACCCTATGGACAACGTTCCTCCAGGCCTTCCTGTCCTCTACCATCTTCTGGAGTCCATTTAAGCTCACGCCTACTGTTTCAGTGACTCCATCCAGCCACCTCATTCTCTGCCGTCCCTTTCTTCCATTGCCCTCAATCTTTCCCAGCATTAGGCTCTTCTCCAGTGAGTCCTTCTTTCTCATTAGGTGGCCAAAGTATTTGAGTTTCAACTTCAGGATCTGGCCTTCTAAAGAACAGTCAGGGTTGATCTCCTCTAGGACTGACCGGTTTGATCGCTTTGCAGTCCAAGGGACTCGCAGGAGTCTTCTCCAGCACCACAGTTCAAAGGCCTCAATTCTTTGGCGCTCAGCCATTCTTATGGTCCAAATTTCACAGCCATACATTGCAACTAGGAAGACCATAGTCTTGACTATATGCACTTTTGTTGACAGGGTGATGTCTCTGCTTTTTAGTGTGCTGTCTAGATTTGTCACAGCTTTCCTCCACATGAGCAAGCATCTTTTAATTTCTTGGCTACAGTCCCCATCTGCAGTGATCTTGGAGCCCAAGAAAATAAAATCTGTCACTACCTCCATTTCTTCCCCATCTATTTGCTAAGAATTGAGAGGGCTAGATGCCATGATCTTGGTTTTCTTAATGTTAAGTTTCAACCCAACTTTTCACTCTCCTTCTTCACTCGCAACAAGAGGCTCTTTAGTTCCTCTTCACTTTCTGCCATTAGAGTGGTATCATCTGCATATCTTAGGCTGTTGATATTTCTCCCGGCAATCTTAATTCCAACTTTTGATTCATCTAGCCCTGCCTTACTCATGATGTGCTCTGCATATAAGTTAAATAGGCAGGGCGACAGTATACAGCCTTGCCGGACTCCTTTCCCAATTTTGAACCAATCTGTGGTTCCGTGTCCAGTTCTCACTGTTGCTTCTTGGCCCATATGTAGGTTTCTCAAGAGACAAATAAGATGGTCTGGTACTCCCAACTCTTTAAGAACTTGCCACAGTTTGTTGTGATCCACACAATCAAAGGCTTTGGCATAGTCAATGAAGCAGAAGTAGATGTTTTTCTGGAACTCCCTAGCTTTCTCCATGATCCAGCGTATGTTGGCAATTTGATCTCTAGTTCCTCTGCCTCTTCGAAATCCTGCCTGTACTTCTGGTAGTTCTCGATCCACATACTGCTGGAGTCTAGCTTATAGGATTTTAAGCATAACTGTACTAGCATGTGAAATGAGTGCAGTGGTCCGATAGTTTGAACATTCTTTGGCACTGCCTTTCTTTGGAATTGGAATGTAAACTGATCTTTTCCAATCCTTTGGCCACTGTTGAGTTTTCCAAATTTGCTGGCAAATTGAGTGTAGCATTTTGTTTATCTTGTATATATTTTATTGGTTTTTTTAACAGAACATAAATCATTCAGTAATTTGTAAACAGTATGTTGTCTGGGTACCATTTATAAGACAATCATTAACAATTGATTTCTATAATCTATATTCCATATGTTAATTTCAGTTGAGTTCCCCTTTCCCCAAGGTATCTTTCTTTGCAAACATTAGATTAAAACAATTCTCATTATTTTGATAAACAACAATTAAGTATATAGTTTTTCCAATATTCCTATTTGTCATTTTAGTTCCCTTATTGTAAATCCTGTTACCGTGCTTATTTCAGCTTATTTCTCCCCCCAGATTCTAAATATTCTTACTAGTGACAGTTTTTTCAACAATTAATTACATTTACATTGGTGGATTTAATTCTATTTTTTCCATATAAGCCCTCTCATACTTTTGTATTTCTTAATCAATAGGTAAAAAAGTAGAAAGAGAAAAGAAAAGAGGAGAGAGATAAAAAAGAGGAGAAAGAGAAAAGAAAAAAAGACAAAAACACTGAAATACAAAAAATAGCATACTACTTAAAATATGTTTCCCTCCTAATTTAATATATATTTATTCCCTCAATTTCGTATTCCTTTTAACCATAGCTGAGAATATATTTAATCTATTTAAACTTTAAGCATTCCGTTCAATAGATCTAATCATCTAATCCTTTAACTCTAATTCAAAACACATTTTTATGCTTTTCTTATTGTCACATTTAAATAACTAAAACATTTGCTTTGTTTAAATCATTTCAACTTTTTTTATAGAAAGGAAAAAGAAAAAAAACATATTGTGTTAGTTAAAAAAAATCCCTCTAAATGTAGTATATTCCAAAGTTTTTTCCATTTCTTTAGCCATATTCAAACAAATGTTTCTTTTTTAAGTATTCTCTCTGATAAGTCCCATCATCTATTTTCTTGGTTTCCATTTTAATCTTTTTTCTCTGGCCATTGCCTTTCTCAATCAGTGTATTTTGCTGCATCATTTGTTTCTCTGTAAAGTATTTTTTCTCATTCTTTTTCTTATCTTCAAAGTTGCTTGGATGCATTGAAATATCTCCCACTTGAATTAAATCATGATTTTTATTTTATTTTATAGGGGTCCATCTTTAAGTCTCTATCCTCAGAATTATGTTCAGTCATCTCTACTGTATTTTCCTGGGAAATTTCTTGGAGTGAAATTAAGTTGGTGATAAGTTGATTCATACTCTCAAAGTTGTTCTGTATTTCTTTGTAGTTTAAAATCATTATCCTTTGAAATGGTTGCCGCTTATCATGTTTTCTTTTGTGAAGTATTCATTGCTTCAGATTTGTTAGTCTCACTTTATTTACACAGCTGTACTTATTAAGAACTTTGAAGGTCAGAGACAAAAATCCTTACCCACCAGTAGGTGTCAGCGTTTGCTCATTTTCTCTCTCTAAAGGGTAAGTTTTGCCGCTTCCAGTAGCCAAAAGGAGGGAGTAGAAACCCTCTCTTTTTTTTCTGGAGATCTCTTATTTTCAGTGGTTCTGTGTCCAGTTCTCGCTGATGCTTCTTGACCCATATATAGGTTTCTCAAGAGACAAATAAGATGGTCTGGTACTCCCATCTCTTTAAGAACTTGCCACAGTTTGTTGTGATCCACACAAGGCTTTAGCATAGTCAATGAAGCAGAAGTAGAAGTTTTTCTGGAACTCCCTAGCTTTCTCCATGATCCAGCATATGTTGGCAATTTGATCTCTAGTTTTTTGTTTATCCCATTTATATCCCGCCCTTCTCCGAAGACTCAGGGCGGCTTACAATCTAAGAAGCACAAATCATTGTGCTTAGCAACAGCCTTCATTCTATGTATATGCCTGCTTATTAGGGCTTTCGGGGGGCATTTTTACAAAGTCAGCTTATTGCCCCTAACAATTCCTCTGCCTCTTCAAAATCCTGCCTGTACTTCTGGCAGTTCTCGATCCACATACTGCTGGAGTCTAGCTTGTAGGATTTTAAGCATAACTTTACTAGCATATGAAATGAGTGCAATGGTGCGATAGTTTGAACATTTTTAGCACTGCCTTTCTTTGGAATTGGAACTGATCTTTTCCAATCCTGTGGCCACTGTTGAGTTTTCCAAATTTCCAAGAGTCCGGCAAGGCTGGATACTATCACCCTGCCTGTTTAACTTATATGCAGACCACATCATGAGAAAGGCAGGGCTAGATGAATCAAAAGTTGGAATTAAGATTCCTAGGAGAAATATCAACAACCTAAGATATTCAGATGATACCACTCTAATGGCAGAAAGTAAAGAGGAATTAAAGAGCCTCTTGTTGCTGGTGAAGAAGGAGAGTGCAAAAGTTGGGTTGGAACTTAACATTAAGAAAACCAAGATCATGGCAAATAGATGGGGAAGAAATGGAGGTAGTGACAGATTTTATTTTCCTGGGCTCCAAGATCACTGCAGATGGGGACTGTAGCCAAGAAATTAAAGGATGCTTGCTCATGTGGAGGAAAGCCGTGACAAATCGAGACAGTACACTAAAAAGCATAAACATCACCCTGTCAACAAAAGTGCGTATAGTCAAGGCTATGGTCTTCCCAGTTGCAATGTATGGCAGTGAAAGTTGGACCATAAGAAAGGCTGAGCGCCAAAGAATTGAGGCCTTTGAACTATGGTGCTGGAGAAGACTCCTGTGAGTCCCTTGGACTGCAAGGCGATCAAACTGGTCAGTCCTAGAGGAGATCAACCCTGACTGCTCTTTAGAAGACCTGAAGTTGAAACTCAAATACTTTGGCCACCTAATGAGAAAGAAGGACTCACTGGAGAAGAGCCTAAAGCTTGGAAAGATTGAGGGCAAGAGAAGAAGGGGATGACAGAGAATGAGGTGGCTGGATGGAGTCACTGAAGCATTAGGTGTGAACCTAAATGGACTCCAGAAGATGGTAGAGGACAAGAAGGCCTGGAGGAACGTTGTCCATGGGGTTGCGATGGGTCAGACACAACTTCGGAAATAATAACAACAACAAAGTAATAATAATGCAATTTATAGGAATTCTTCATTAAGTCAACAGTATGGAAATTCCACCAACAGAAATCTGAGGGGAAAAAATTAATCACTGGGAATCCTACCACTCTCTATTGCCCTGTACTATATTTCAACCAAGCAAAGTAACTTTTTCTTTTTTTTTATTGAAAAGTTTTAAAATACATTTTATCTTTAACAATCCCCCCTCCCCCCTACCTATCCCTCCCTACCCCTCCCCCCCTTTCCCCCTCCCCCCCCGACTTCCCAGAGCTAAGTACAGGGTATAAAAACAAAGAGCAATCATAAACATCCATATGCTACCAACAATAAATTCTTAAATCTATCACTCTCTAGCTCATATAAGATAACTACAAGCAATACTAATATTTCATATAGAAAAAAAAGAAAATAGAAAGGAAGACTTATTCAAATGCTAAATGAAACTTTTTAGTCCCATATTTGTTATGGATATATTCAATCCATTTTTTCCACTCCATAATATAACGTTCTTGCGAATGATCTTTCAAATAAGCCGAGATCTTTGCCATTTCTGCCAGGTCAGAAACCTTTAAAGTCCATTCTTCTATAGTCGGCAGTTCCTCCTTCTTCCAATATTGACCTATTAAAAGTCTTGCTGCTGTAATTAAATTCAACATCAACTTAGTGTCCACAACAATAGCATCTGTAATTATACCCAACAAAAAGAATTGCGGACAAAACTTTATCCTTTGCTTGAAGATCTTCTGCATATTCCACCAAATTTTAATCCAAAAAGCCTTGACCTTTTTACAGGTCCACCATATGTGAAAATATGTTGCATCTTCGCCACCACACCTCCAGCATTTTGGCTGATAATTCGGATACATACTTGCAAGCTTTTTAGGATCTAAATGCCATCTATAAAACATTTTATAAAAGTTCTCTCTTAGGTTTTGAGCTTGTGTAAATTTTACGTTCCTCACCCAGATCTTTTCCCACGTGTCCATTGTAATAACTTCTTGGATGTTCTGGGCCCATTTTATCATACAATCTTTAACAAGTTCTGTTTCTGAGTCAATTTCTATCAATGCAAGATATATCCGTTTGATATGTGCTGGACCTTGATTTCTAATTTGCTTTATCAAATTTTCATCAGTCATTGCAAAACCAGTTTTCTGATCTTCTTTCCACCTGGCCCGTAACTGAGTATATTGAAACCAAGTTTGAACAATCTTCTCATCTCGCAAGAGGTTATACGATTTTAAACACCATACACTTCTTTCCAAGCTTAAAATCTCCTTATATGTAGTCACATCATGTTTGAAACCAACATTTATGTTTTCTATTGCGTGTTTTGGAATTGCCCACAATGGCATCTTACAGTCTAACTTATGTCTATACTTCTTCCAAACTCTCAACAATGCCTGTCTTAAAATATGCACTTTAAACACATTATCTACCTTCTTATCATACAACAAATATGCATGCCAGCCAAATAACAAGTCGTGGCCCTCAAGATTTAATAATCTCTCTTGTGTCAAATTAATCCAATCACTTATTCCTGCTAACGCAGCAGCTTCATAATATAATTTAAGATTGGGCATTTTGAGACCACCTCTTTCACGAGTATCCTGCATAATCTTTAGTTTAACTCGTGGCCTTTTCCCTGCCCAAACAAATTTATTGATACCCCGTTGCCATTCTTCCAAATTAGAATCTTTCTTAAGAACCGGTATCATTTGAAATAAGAATAAAAATTTAGGCAGGACATTCATTTTCACTGCTGCGATTCTTCCCAGCAAAGACAATTGCAATTTTTCCCAACTCTCCATTTCTTTTTGAATTTTTCCCCACAATTTTTCATAGTTATTTTTATATAACTTTGTATTAGAGGGTGACAAAAACACCCCCAAATATTTGACCCTTTTAGCAATCTCAAATCCAGTTAATCCTTCTAAAAGAGCCTTTTGCGATACTGTCATATTTTTGGCCAGAATTTTAGTTTTTTGTGCATTAACTTTAAATCCAGAAACCTTCCCATATTGCATTATTATCTCCATCAGGTCCACAACAGAATTCTCCGGCTGGGTCACCGTAATAACCAGATCATCTGCGAACGCTCTCAATCTATAAGCAAAGTAACTTTTTCTAGTCAAATACAATGCCAGTCCAAGCCATGAACTCAACCAACATTTCTCTCTTTGAGTCAACATTTTAAAATATTTTGCTGAGTTATACATTGATTTCCCCTCTGTTATTTAGTGAGGGGATCATCTGAATGGGATCATTTTATGTATCTGAGGATATCCTTATGGTGTACATTTGAAAGTAGAGTTAGGAAAGGTGAATAACAACTGAACATTCCTATCTTGCTTCAGTGCCCCATAGAGAGGCTGAATTTCTGTCACCTGCATTTAGTATTTTTTGGCTGTCAATCACTGAAGTTCAGTATACAAATTTCTGTTATATAGTGTCAATATAAGAACTGGCTTTGGGGATAGGGTTTTCTTTATAAGGGATCATATATATTTCTTATATAAAGATACAGTTGGAGGAGGAAATATCGCAAGTGAGATTTTGGATGGAGACATCTTTGACAAAATTTTTAAAATCAATAGTGAGCAACGGCGTATCTGAACAGAACAAGAATGGATATCTGAGTTTTCTTATAGGCCTTTATTTCACATGCTTCTTACTGTAAAGCCAATCCAGCCCTATTCCTTAAGAGCTGACAAAAAAAAAAGGAATCTTTATGGTCCTCCAAAGCTGAACACTGAAGAGCTGTTCCAAAAATGCAATACCAATCAATAGTTCTGTATTTAAACCTATTGCTTAGTGAATAGACTGAACAATTTTCCAAGGGGAAAAAAAGCAAGACAGCTTGCAAGAAAAGAGATATCCTTCATTTTTGACAGGGTAATTGTTTACTGTTGTTTGTGCTGAACATCCATTTCTGAAAGATACTGTCTCTGAGGCAAAATGCAGTGATGTCATGTATTTAGTCATTCTGTCTGGAAAGCAGTTTAAGCAGTAACTATAATGTACTTCATTCATCATTTGGATCTATAGGCTACTGCAATAATAATAAAGGCAGGATAATGAATGAATGAATGAGTGAGTGAGTGAGTGAGTGAGTGAGTGAGTGAACGAACGAACGAATGAATGAATGACTATACATGCTAGAATATCTCAGATATTTTTGTTATCTGAGAAAGATAATAAAGGGAGGGATAGAGGGATGGAGGGAATTCAGTATAGTGTCAGATCAAGTTCTAGAGTTTTCTTTTTTTAAGATTTCAATCAATGACTTATTATTTTACAAAGAGTTTTTGATTTGCCTATATTACATAATTCATTTCAAAGAAGTCATAAACTACAGTATATCAAGTCTAAGAATTAGAATAAACAAGTACTGATTTCCAAAAGGGAGGAGCCAATATACATACTATTTCAACCTTCTATTGGCTATATACAGCGGGTATTTAGAAGGAATTGCTACTTTGCTATTTTAAACCCAAAACTATTTAATTAGAAATGCAATAAATGTCCTCATACCTAACAAAGAAACAGCACACATCTTAGCAAAATACTTTCATCCATTTAGCACTAAAGTACTATTTCTCATATTTTTCTTTTTTTCTTTTGTTGTTCTAATTGTGGTGTTATTTGGCGAGAATTGAACAGTAATCCATATGCTGTTTGTGTGCAAATGCTCAGGAACCCTTGAAATGAACTTCAGTAGCACCCTTGTGGATTTTTTCTTCCATATACTGTATAATGCATGGACAAATTAGGATAGGGAAACTATCAAGGGAATTGCTTTAATCTGAAAATAAAACAATTTATTGAATGACTGCAAATGCTGGAATAAAAAAGATATTTCACTCTTCATTTACAATACTTGCTAGCAGCTTTCCAAACAAGAAAGTTGTTTCCCCCCATTAAAGCTATTCTTCTAAATCTGTTTTCATTAAACTTTGCACATAGTATAATGGCTTTTCCCATGGAATGAAGCTCAAAACTAACCCATTAATTTGCAGTACTTATGATACCACCCTTAATAAGATGCTTCACTTTTATTGCTTACTAAGAATGCTTCCATGCCCGACATTATTTTTATATTCTAAATCTTAGACATTGGGGATTTGCACTACCAACATTGAAGGAGAGGACTGTGAAGATGATGGAACTTGCAAAGATTAACTTCATTGATCAGAGGGGGGAAAAACCTACATTTATAGCTAACTGGAAACCCCTTATAGACTTTTTATATGAAACAGAAAAAGTGCACTTATGACATGTGATTTTGATAATCAGAAAAAAAAACACTGGATAATAGATGGTGTTCTAGCTGTGTATTACTCTAAAATGGAGTTGGACAACTTGTGACTCAAGAAGCTTAAGTGGCTTTTCTCCTAATTGTATACTTCCCACAGCCAAATCAAGATCAAGTGAAGTACTAATACCACTTTACAAGGCTTTGGTAAGGCCACATCCACTTTTGGTCACCACGATGTAAAAAAGATGTCGAGACTCTAGAAAGAGTACAGAGAAGAACAACAAAGATGATTGGGGGACTGGAGGCTAAAACATAGGGAACGATTGCTGGAATTGGGTATGTCTAGTTTAACGAAGAGAAGGGTGAGGGGTGACATGATAGCAGTGTTCCAATATCTCAGGGGCTGCCACAAAGAAGAGGGAGTCAAGCTATTCTCCAAAGCACCTGAAAGCAGGACAAGAAGCAATGGATGGAAACTAACCAAAGACAGAAGCAACCTAGAACTAAGGAGAAACTTCCTGACAGTTAGAACAATTAACCAGTGGAACAACCTGCCTCCAGAAGTGGTGAATGCTCCAACACTGGAAGTTTTTAAGAAAAGACTGGACAGCCATTTGCCTGAAATGGTATAGGGTTTCCTGCCTGAGCAGGGGGTTGGACTAGATGACCTCCAAGGTCCCTTCCAACTTATTATTATTATTATTATTATTATTATTATTATTATTATTATTATTATTATTATTATTGTTATTGTTATTGTTATTGTTGTTGTTGTTGTTGTTGTTGTTGTTGTTGTTGTTGTTGTTTTTGTTGTTGTTGTTGTTGTTATTAATATGAGAAGGAAGGAAGGAAAAAATAAAGAGAAAGAAAGAAAACAGTTGCCGTTTGACTCACTGCGGCTGGGCGTGTTGCGTGGCTGGTAGCTTTGCGTGGGCAGGCAAGGGGGGGCTTCTCCCTCTGGGGGTGGAGGGAGAAAGACGTATTCTCCAACCGGCTCTTCCTTCCCCTGCAATCTTGCCCGCTGCTTCTCCGCCTCCTCCTTCCTCCTCCCCCCCTTGCAGAAAAAAAGGAGAAGGCAGGCAGTGGGGCAGGGGGTTTCCCTTCCTTGCCCAATTCCAGTGTTTGCAAGAGAGGCAGAAGTGATCGCACTTTTACAAGCAGGAAATCTTGCATGGGAATTGCAGCCGGGGATTCCACACACACACACACACACACACACTTTCCCTGGCTTGCACATTTCTGCTTGTGGGCAGTCCCACAAACCAAAATTCAACCAATCAATTCACAAGATTTTTTTTTCCATAAGAAGTTTGAATTGATTGGTTGAACTTTTTTTCCCCGGGACTGCACATGGCGGAGGACTGGGAGCCACAGGAGATGGCTGAAAGAGCCGCATGCAGCTCAGGAGCCGCGGGTTGCCGACCCGTGATCTAGGGTGCCAATTTTCTATATTTATTACACTCAGATCTATACAGAGACAGTTTTTAGACAGTTTTTAATGTCCTATTAACCAGAGCTTATTGCCATAATTTTATTTCAGCATGATGAATGAAGAAAGCCAGATCAAATCTCTCTTGACTTAGCTTGGTCTTGGTCATCCAGATCATTTGGATTTTATTATATAAGCTGCCAAATGGCTTTATCACATATCTAAATCCACATGGAAGCTATTTTTAATGAAAGACTAACATGTTATGCAAATTATATTTAGGAGGCAACGATAAAGATACTGATACCCAAGGCTTTATATATCCTATTGGTAAGATTAAGACTCACTGCGGCTGGGCGTGTTGCGTGGCTGGTAGCTTTGCGTGGGCAGGCAAGGGGGGGCTTCTCCCTCTGGGGGTGGAGGGAGAAAGACGTATTCTCCAACCGGCTCTTCCTTCCCCTGCAATCTTGCCCGCTGCTTCTCCGCCTCCTCCTTCCTCCTCCCCCCCTTGCAGAAAAAAAGGAGAAGGCAGGCAGTGGGGCAGGGGGTTTCCCTTCCTTGCCCAATTCCAGTGTTTGCAAGAGAGGCAGAAGTGATCGCACTTTTACAAGCAGGAAATCTTGCATGGGAATTGCAGCCGGGGATTCTACACACACACAGACACACACACACACACACACACTTTCCCTGGCTTGCACATATCTGGGGTTTCCTTCCTCGCGAGGAGACCCACAAGATTTTCTGCTTGAAAAAGGGTGATCACTTCTGCCTCTTTTGCAAACACTGGAATTGTGCAAGGAAGGAAAAAACCCTGCCCCACTGCCTGCCTTCTCCTTTTTTTTCTGCAAGGGGGAGAGGAGGAAGGAGGAGGTGGAGAAGCAGCAGACGAGATTGCAGCCCAGCCCAGAGAAGGGGAAGGAAGAGCCAGTTGGAGAATGCGTTTTTCTCCCTCCATCCCAGAGGTGGAACAAAGCAGAGAGGTGAAGAACGTGGAGGGCGTGGAAGAACGTGGAAGTCAAGGAAGGAAAGAAGGAAGATATAACTTTCAGCAAAGCAGCTTCCATGCAAAAGAAACACATTCGCACTTATGTGAGCAGAACGTGCCCCCACAAACAGCTCCCCCTACCCCCAGCCTCCCCTAAGCCAAAAAAACTCGCCCTCCCTTAATTGCAGGTGAAACCTGCTGAAAGCCCAACCAGCCCATGCAGAAGCGCTGCCTGCTCACCTTTCCAGGTTGCTCCAGCCCAGCTTCTTTCCTCCCTTTTAGCTGGACAACCTGTGAAATCGGCCTTTTTTATTTATTTATTTATTTATTTAATTTTTTAATTTAATTTAATAATATTTGTATACCGCCCTTCTCCCTGAGGACTCAGGGCGGTTCACAGGGCAGAATAAAATACTAAATACAAACATTAAAAAGGGATTAAATGATTGCCCGAGTTAAAACAATTGGAATAAAATTCTAAACACCAAGTTAAAATTAAGACACCAAAAATAAAAAACCCCACCAATCCCCATCAGGCTAGGCCGGCTTGAACAAACAGAAACGTCTTGAGATCGCGACGAAAGGAGCGAAGATCGGGCGCCATCCGGAGCTCTACCGGTAGCTGATTCCACAGCTCCGGGGCGCCCACAGAGAAGGATCTCCCCCTGGGGGCCACCAATCGACATTCTCTGATCGGTGGCACCCTGAGGAGGCCCTCTCTGTGGGAACGCACAGGGCGCAGGGAGCTTGATGCCGGCAGCAGATGTTCCCTAAGGTACTCCGGCCCCATGCCATGGAGGGCTTTAAACACCGTTACCAGTACCTTGAATCTCACCCGGAAGACAACTGGCAACCAATGCAGCTCACGGAGC
The DNA here is from genome assembly GCF_964194415.1 of Vipera berus. Lineage (NCBI taxonomy): Eukaryota > Metazoa > Chordata > Lepidosauria > Squamata > Viperidae > Vipera > Vipera berus. Next base: position 203,275,927 of record NC_138203.1, read on the forward strand.
AGAGGTGTAACGTGGGAGTATCGGGAGACTCCCAACACAACTCTCATGGCTGCATTCTGTACCAGTTGGAGCTTCCGGGTGGTCCTCAAGGGCAGCCCCATGTAGAGAGCGTTGCAGTAGTCCAGACGAGAGGACACGAGTGCATGAGTGACCGTGCACAAATCATCCCGGCTGAGATAGGGCCGCAACTGGCGCACCAGGCGAACCTGGGCGAAGGCCCCCCTAGTCACAGCTCCTATATGGTCTTCCAAGGTGAGCCGTGAATCTAGGAGGACTCCCAAGTTGCGAGCCCTATCTACGGGGGGTAATAGTTCACCCCCCATAGCCAGAGGTGGAATGTCCGAATAAACCCGGGATGAAGGTATGCAAAGCCACTCAGTCTTGTCGGGGTTGAGTTGAAGTCTGTTCCTCCCCATCCAGACCCGAACCGCCTCCAGGCAACGGGACATCACGTTGAGGGCATCACTGGGGTGGTTTGGGGTCGAAAGGAAAAGTTGGGTATCATCAGCGTACTGATGATACCCAACTCCAAAGCCACGAATGATCTCACCCAGCGGTTTCATGTAGATGTTGAACAGGAGAGGCGAGAGGACCGACCCCTGAGGAACTCCACAAATGAGAGACCTCGCGGTCGACCTCTGCCCCCCTGCCAACACCGACTGCGAACGTCCCTGGAGATAGGAGGAGAACCACTGTAAGACTGTGCCTCCCACTCCCAATCCCCTGAGACGCCGCAGCAAGATACCATGGTCGATGGTATCGAAAGCCGCCGAGAGGTCTAATAGGACTAGAACAGAGGAATATCCCCTGTCCCGAGCCCTCCAGAGATCATTCACCAGCGCGACCAATGCCGTCTCCGTGCTGTACCCGGGCCTGAAACCCGATTGGTACGGGTCCAGATAATCCGCTTCATCCAGGACCAGAGGGAGCTGATGCGCCACCACACTCTCAACAACCTTCGCAAGAAAGCGAAGGTTGGAGACAGGACGAACGTTGTTCAATACAGCTGGGTCCAAGGCAGGCTTCTTGAGGAGAGGCCTCACCACCGCCTCTTTCAAGACGGCGGGGAAGCTACCCTCACTCAGAGAAGCCGATATAACTGCCTGGAACCAGCTGCGTGTCCTCTCCCGGGCTGCATAGACCAGCCAGGAAGGGCACGGGTCCAATAAACATGTGGTGGTGCTCAGCCTCCCCATGATCCTGTCCACTTCCTCCGGAGTCACAGAATCAAACTCCTCCCAGGTGATATCGACAAGACCGCCCGTGTCCTGATCGTCAGACTCTGCCCAGTCAGAGTCCAGACCGGTCCGAATCCGAGCGATTTTGTCCGACAGATGTTGGTTAAACTCCTCGGCACGACCCTGCAAGGGATCCTCCCTCACCTCCTGATTTAGGAGGGAGCGAGTCACCCTAAACAGGGCGGCCGGGCGATTATCTGCGGACGCGATAAGGGTGGCGAAGTGGTTAGACCTCGCCTCCCTTATCGCAGCGAGATAAGACCTAATGTAGGCTCTTAGTCGCAATCGGTCGGATTCGGATCGGCTGGACCTCCAACCGCTCTCTAGGCCCCGTCTCCGACGCTTCATCTCCCGGAGCTCCGCAGAGAACCATGGAGCTCGACGGGATCTGCACCGGGTCAGGGGCCGCAGGGGTACAACCCGGTCAAGAGCCTCAGTGGCCGTCCTTTCCCAGGCTTCCACTAAGGCATCTGCCGAGCTGTGAGCAAGGGAGGCAGGTGGGGACCCCAGCGCTGCCTGGAACCTCTGGGGATCCATTAAGCGTCTGGGGCGGTACCATTTAATTGGTTCCAAACACCCACGGCGGGGGGTGGCAAAACGGAAGACCAGCCGCAGGAGATGATGATCGGTCCATGACAGGGGCATAATAATTGGAGAGCCCCCACCAAGATCATCTAACCACCGTCCAGATAAGAAAACTAGGTCAAGGGTGTGGCCTCCCTCATGAGTCGGTTTATTTATTTATTTATTTATTTATTTATTTATTTATTTATTTATTTTTATTTTATTTTATTGGATTTGTATACCGCCCTATTCCCGTAGGACTCAGGGCAGTTTACAGGGCAGTTAAAACCATGAATACAAAAAAATAAAAACAATTAAAACAATTAAATCAAATTCAAGCCCCAAGAGTAAATCTAAAACCCAGTTAAATTAACAACCCCACAGTCTGGACCAAACAGATCGGAGAGCCAAGTTTTCAGGTCCCGGCGAAATGAGCGAAGGTCGGGGGCAGTCCTAAGTTCTGTGGGTAGTTGGTTCCATAGGGCAGGCGCACCCACAGAGAACACCCTTCCCCTGGGAATAACCCGCCGGCATTCATTAACCGGCGGTACCCTGAGAAGGCCCTCCCTGTGGGGGCGCACAGGACGATGGGAAGATGATGCCAGCAGCAGGTGTTCCCTTAGATAGTCCGGACCCAAGCCATTTAGGGCTTTATAGGTCATTACCAGCACCTTTATTTATTTATTTATTTTTTGGGGGAAAATATGCAAGCCTCCTCCTCCTCCTCCTTCAAAGTGCACCTCCCAGCTCCGAGGGATGGAGGCAAGCCAAGAAACCAAGCTTCGCTTTGCCCGATGCTTACTTTTGCTTTCCAACGCGGCCTCGGCATCACCTAACCGGCACACTTGCACGAGGGAGAGGTGCTGCTTGGGAATGAAGGGGAGGCTGGGCAATTTCCCCCCACCTTGCCAGGCAAATGGAGGCTGATGGAACATGCGTGGCCCCAAGCAGCACCTCTCCCTCGCATGCACATTCAATCAGCTTCCATGTCCCTCTCCCACACCACATCTGACCGACCCACACACCTTCTTTCCAGCAGTCCTCCATCTCTTCTTCTGCTGCTGCCATGTGCAGTCCAAACAAAAAAAGATGCTTGTGGGCAGTCCCACAAACCAAAATTCAACCAATCAATTCACAAGATTTTTTTCCATAAGAAGTTTGAATTAATTGGTTGAACTTTTTTTTCCCCGGGACTGCACATGACGGAGGACTGGGAGCCACAGGAGACGGCTGAAAGAGCCGCATGCAGCTCAGGAGCCGCGGGTTGCCGACCCGTGATCTAGGGTGCAAATTTTCTATATTTATTACACTCAGATCTATACAGAGACAGTTTTTAGACAGTTTTTAATGTCCTATTAACCAGAGCTTATTGGCATAATTTTATTTCAGCATGATGAATGAAGAAAGCCAGATCAAATCTCTCTTGACTTAGCTTGGTCTTGGTCATCCAGATCATTTGGATTTTATTGTATAAGCTGCCAAATGGCTTTATCACATATCTAAATCCACATGGAAGCTATTTTTAATGAAAGACTAACATGTTATGCAAATTATATTTAGGAGGCAACGATAAAGGTACTGATACCCAAGGCTTTATATATCCTATTGGTAAGATTAAGACAGAACTCATCAATTACAGAATACCAAACTCCCTACATAACATTTAACTCTATGAATGTATAGGAGTGACCATGTTTGGCAAAAATGGTGTCTCCATAAGTAGCACCCATATTATGCCATTTCAGTCTTATCTTAAATCATCTATCACCATGCAATCACTGGCCAATTTTTTTAAAAAGATAGATGGGTCAGGGCTGAAACAGCATGATCCAAATCAGATGAGGAAGAGGAAGAGCATTCTATGCTGAAACTTTATGATAAAGAAAAGGGTTAGGTAGATCAAAGAAGACCTTTCTGTTTATGCCAACAAGAGTTTTCTGAGCAGAACTTTGCACAGAAACTCCTTCCACTAGAATAAAAACTGAACAAAAACATTCACCATCAAAAGATAGTCCTTGAGCATCTCAGAGATAGATTTAAGGACAAATAATTAATGTAATCTAAGAGATATGAGTAAATCAATCAATCAATCAATCAATCAATCAATCAATCAATCAATCAGCTTAGGTATCACTTAAGGTATAGCCATCTCCATCTCCCAAACTGTAACCCCCTGTTAAGCTTTGATGGAATCCAAAAGTGTTCAAGCTTGTCTATGATATCCAAATATTTTTTCCCAAATGTCAGTTATTAAGTGTACAACCCAAGTTAGGGAAAATCATTTGATGTAAATAAACCTGAAATAGCCTATCTTTTCTATACTTTATCCTAAACCTTATGAACCTTCTGGCAGATATATTCCTTCTATTGCCTGAATCAGCTTCCAAGAGTTAGTAGAATTTTTTATTTTTTTTATTTTAATCCCATTTATATCCAGCCCTTCTCTGAAGACTCAGGGCGGCTTACAATTTAAGCACAAACCAATGTGCTTTCATTATATGTAAATGCCTGCTTATTAGGGCTTGCCCCCCCCCAAGCAGCATTATTACAAAGTCAGCTTATTGCCCCCAACAATCTGGGTCCTCATTTTACCTACCTCGGAAGGATGGAAGGCTGAGTCAGCCTTGAGCCTGGTGGGATGCGAACCTGCACTAATTGCAGGCAGCTGGTGTTACTTAAGGAGGCATTAGCCTACTGCTCCACCAAGGCTCAAAGTCAAATAAAACTTTCCCCCATTCATCCATTTCTGGTCTGTATCTACTAGATAAGGCAGCATCCCAAACATGGCCCTGAAGACCAAGACTAATTCCAAACTTTCAGTAAAGCTTTATATTGCAAACAATTACTTGATGATAAGAGCTCAACTCAGAGCTGCCAGGCTCTGGAATAAAATGAAATTGGCTCCCATTAAACTGCAGGATTAAGTTTTATTCAAGCAGAAGTGTGAAAGAGGTGTTCAAACTTGGTGGGAATTCTGAGCAAATTGAGAGCAAATGGAAACCCATCAGCTGCCCAGGAACTCAAAAAGGTAAATGGAAAGCTGCCAGCAATCACTTGCTGGACCCAGCTAAATCATTTGTGCCAATATTCAGCTCTCTGGCATTCTTTTAAGAGTGCACTATTTCTAACATAAAACCTTCCATTAAAGCCAAACAGTCTTCAATGATAGCATTTTATTTGAGAGAGAGAGTCAGAAATGTTTTTAATTTTATGAAATCTTGCCAGTTGAATTAGTCATTTAGAAAGCTGTTACAGTTTGGTTTTTTAAAAGAATGTCATAACTTTCATAACACTCATTATAACTTGTTATTCTATATTCTGCAGTATTATTGAAAGAATTCTTATTCATCTTACATTTAGCTCCTTATATTTAGCTCTTTCTAATAAACATCGTCTTTAGGAAGAAAACACAGCAAAGTGGTTTATAATGAAAAAAAAAATCCTGGGAACTGTTTTTCATTTAATTTGATTTCATTCCCCCCCACCCCCACCTTTTTTACCTTGTCTTCTTTAAGAGCTAAATTAAACCTCGGAAGAAATCTGCTGGATCCGACTAAGCACCTCTACACATTCCCTTGTGGCCAATCAGAAATCAGGAGAAATTCACAGGCAGGAAAGCAAAGGAGGTAAATTGCATTAATTTATTCCTAGAGAAAAACAACACTAAAGAGCAAACGTAGATCTCATTTCAGGATGAAAGCTAATCTAATAACCGCAGCTAAAACTATACAAAGAAGAGAGAAGATACCATATATAAAGATAAACCAAAGCAACATTTGAAAATATTTTTTTTCCAAAATCCTTGTCTACAGTGCAGTGCCTTGGGCACTGAAGGGCTGTCCCATTTTATTATGTATAATTTCTTTTAATAGAAAACAATAGAAACAAATATGTTGTGAAAGAAAGCATCAGGCTGAAGCATATCGATTATTTTCAAGGATGAGTTTGGAATTTTGAAATGGGAGTGATCAGTTGAACCAGAGTAAGATAGTCACTATGTGATCTCCTTGTCATCAGGAGAGATTTCTTTTACAAAATATTTTTTTTAATTTTATCTCTCTCTATTTTATTTATTTATTTAAACACACACACACACACACACTGTGTGTGTGTGTGTGTGTGTGTGTGTGTGTATCCATTTGTAAACGTAGTGGACTAGTGAAGTGAGCAAAATAACAGGAAGATAATCATAATTCTGATTTGAACCACAATTCCATTGTATGACCTGCATTAAAGACCACAAGACATAATTGGAAGAAGTTGTGACAGAACTATAATATTAGCCCCTAGTCACATAATAATTTTACATTTTGGTATCATTCCAATTAAAAATAATGGTAAAATTTATTTTTTAAAATGTGGTGAACTAGAGCTTAATACTTTGAAATAGCTTATTAGCAGTCAAGTTTCTAAAACATTGCAGAAGGAATTTGATTGTGTAAAATTGTGAATTGGCAGCTCAGTGGAAACATCTATTGATTTGTCAGTGTGGTCCCCACATATTAACAACTCCTAAAACTCCCACATTGCAAGCAATATTGGAATGCATTTTAGGTTATTTTAAGTTTAGAGTACTTTTTTAATAGTGAAGTTATCATTAAGTTCTTTGAAGGAACTTTGGAATACAGAGTTGCAGTATCTCATAGCATCATGTATTTAAGATCTTAAAGAATATTAAATATGTTTTTATAAGAGACAAATTCAATCAGAGACTCTTAAAGTTTACTGGGAATGTTTAAAAAGGATTGATTAATAACCTCATCATGTTGGGAGTATAAAATAGTGAGGTGACATTCATATAATATAGGTTGACACTTTTCTGGCACAGTATTTGAATGTTTATAAGAAGATTTATGGAGAAATCTTTAAATGTTAAAGCTATTAATCTATTGCTGTGTTTGAATTATATACCAGAGGTCTGGAATCTAACTGTTTGTGATGAATTATAGTTTAATTGTACATGTGGGTTGGCTAAAATAATATTTAGCAATAATTATTCCAGATATTAGGGATTGCCTTTTGGAAGTTGTGACTTATCTGTTCTTTTGCACATATAAGGATGAAGAAATATGCTTTTCTTTAGCATATTTATAATAATATTTTTTAACTGATTACAAACAGTTGTTGTTGTTTTTTTTGCAAACCAGTGACTACTTGTAAATGCAAAATGTAAGGTAGATTTGGTGTTGGATTCTCCTTTTTCTCTTACTCCTATTTTTTTCTTTTTTATGAATTGTTTAATCTTTTTCATTCATGTGTACCTATACATTGAACTCATTTATTTATTTATTTATTTATTTATTTATTTATTTATTTATTTATTTATTTATTTATTTATTTATTTATTTATTTATTTATTTGATTTATATACCGCCCTTCTCCCATAGGACTCAGGGCAGTTCACAAGGTTATTTAAAAAACAGATACAACAGTTACAAAACTTAAAATCAATTAAAAGAATTATATAAACCTTGCAATAAAACCCCAGTTAAAAAACAGTTAAAATCCCAATTAATATGGTCAGACCAGGCCAGGGAGCTCAAAGAGCCAGGTCTTCAGGTCCCGACGGAATGAACGAAGGTCAGGGGCAGTCCTAAGCTCTACAGGCAGCTGATTCCAAAGGGCAGGCACACTCACAGAGAAGTATTGTCCGCCGGCAATCTTTTACTGGTGGTACCCTGAGAAGACCCTCCCTGTGGGAGTGCACTGGATGAAGGGAGCTTGATGCCGGCAGCAGGTGCTCCCTCAGATATCCCGGACCCAAGCCATTTAGGGCTTTATAGGTCATCACCAGTACCTTGAATCTCACCCGGAGGGCAACCGGAAGCCAATGCAGTTTGCGGAGCAGAGGTGTTACATGGGAGTATCGGGAAACCCCCATCACAACCCATGCAGCTGCATTCTGCACCAGCTGAAGCCTCCAGGTGGTCCCCAAGGGCAGCCCCATGTAGAGAGCATTGCAGTAGTCCAATTGGGAGGTCACGAGCGCATGAGTGACTGTGCACAGGGCATCTCGGTCCAGGTAGGGCCGCAACTGGTGCACCAGGCGAATCTGGGCAAAGGCCCCCCCGGTCACGGCTCCTATATGGTCTTCAAAACTGAGCCGTGAGTCCAGGAGGACGCCCAAGTTGTGACAAGTTGTAACACCTCACCCCCCATCACTAAAGGTGGAATAGACTGGTTAGTCAGAGATGCCGGTATGCACAGCCACTCAGTCTTGGCAGGATTGAGACGAAGCCTGTTTCTGCCCATCCAGACCTAGACCGCCTCCAGGCAACGGGACATCACGGCAAGGGCATCACTGGGTTGGTTCGGGGTGGAAAGAAAAAGTTGGGTATCATCAGCGTACTGATGATACCCCACCCCGAAAGAATACATTTAAAGAATAAATAAGTAAAGAATACATTTAAAAACAATTTTTTTAAAATTATGATTTAGGTTCTCCCAATTTTGGCTTAATTTATTTTTTTTATTTATTAAATTTGTTTGCCACCCATCTCATCATGAGTGTTTTTAATATCCACAAGATCAAAGCAGTTTAAATATGTGGATGTATATCTGAATTATATACTCCACACCTGAAATGTAATTCTGTTTGAAGAATTATGGAAAGCAGCCATGATATTCTGAATATAAAAATGTATATGAATCTAATATAAATAAGTAAATAAATATTGGAAAAGCAGTACAACCTCCAATTCACCAACCTGGATCATGTATTCTCTTTCTGTTTAACAGCATCATCTCCATTAATATAATTTAAAAAACTATTGCATTTTAAAACTACCCTGATTGTTTTTTCTGTGAAATACTAGATATTTATATTGTTTTCCCTTTGCAGCTATTTTTCTTCTTGTACTTGCTATTTTTCTCTGGGGGAGGGAGGCTATATTAAAGGAATGATAAAGTGCTTTCTATAGCCATTATGACTTTTCTGCAATTGTCTGTATATTTCAGAGTTCCTAACCTCTCACCAGGCTGATGATAAAACCATACACTGTGATGCTAATGTATTCCCAAACCCTTCTGAAATTGCTATTCCCTTTCTGCAAGTTTCTTCTATAACTCAGGGGTATAATAGTTGTATCTACCTTTCCAAATTAAAAGGTAAATTAAGCACAAGGTTGCAACCATATATCAGTATTTAATTATTTTAAAAATGTGCTGTTTATTTTCCAGTATAAGTTTTGGAAAATGTTTTATATGCTCATGGACATAACAAACTGCACACTCCCCCATGCATATGAGTTCAGAAAGAAATGACAACTTTTCTCATAACAATGAGTAACATCTTCAGAGAAATGAATAAAAGGCTGAGCCAAAAATTCACTCCAGTTTTGAACTATCATGAATCCATTCTTTTGCTGTTCAGTCGGCAGTGCCAAAAATCATTTCCAAGCAATATATTTCATTTGTTCTTATGAAATACTGTCTTATTACTAAGCTCAAGAAGGAACACTATCTAAAGTATAATTTCCCAGTCTCAGATGTTGGACCATCATCACCAGTCAACCAAACCAAAAGTCATCAAACCTGGATGGAGAGTCAGATGGTTGAAAATGTTAGATACAAGGAAGCCTCTATACTAGTAACTATACTAGGATGAGAATTCTTCTTGAACTAGAAATTCAGCAGAAAGTGTTTTCCAAGAGGAAAGAGAAAATTGGTCTCTATTGACACATATCGATAAGACAACACGCAATATCAGAGTTTGAATTCACTCTCTAAACAAGGTTTCTTTATTTTCAATTTTGGCTTAATATCTCATCAGCTGATGATGGTGTCAATGGATCCTCTTATCATAATCTAATAGCTAAGCACATGCTTGGATAATTCTCTGATATCTTTAGTTAAAAGGTCTTCAAGCAACAGGATTGGGAAAAAAAAAGAATTCCTAACACTGGAAAGCAAAATCCAGTCAGCATAGACAGCATGAGACTAGTCTAATGTCCACCCTGAATTCTTAAACTACTCCTGTTATTTGACTCTAAACTACTTTAATAAAATCCTCTTGGGTTAAATATCAGACAACAACTTGTAAAATATAAAGTCTAAGCGAACTGACTACCATCCTATCCTACTGGAGAAATTCCTTGCTGTTGTTCCTTTCCATTTTTTATCTTATGAAAGCAATTGTTAATTACTGTCCTTCTTGTCCCAAAGGTGCTTTTACAAAAGGCAACTAGACTTTCTTAGTGTTTTCCTTGAAAACATTTCGCTTCTCTCCAAGAAGCTTCTTCAGTTGAGAAGAACTGAAGAACTGAAGTCCTTGACCTGTATAATTGAGAAACTCCATAGGCATACTCTCCTTTTCTATGACCAGTCTGTCTGGATGTAGATATTTTATACATGTGAATGTATTTATATATGCGTAGTTAAAGCATTAAACACACAAACATAAAGGCACAACGGCCAATTTTAAATTAAAAGTTTATTTACTACTGCTTTTAGTCTTAAATATTTTTGCAGGCAGTTTTGTTGTGCAATGCTACAATAGCTTAGTGGCTTTAACACTTGGCTTGCAAGTAGAAGACTAATTAACATTTTTAATTATTATGTTTTCTTTCCCTGAGCCACCTACTTAAAAGAAAGTCCATATTTGCACCATTTCTTCGTCTTCTTACAATAAGAGATCATGTAGGAGGAGAGTTTAATAGTGTCTGGTAGCACTTTTTCAGCCTAACAACATGTACTAAAGTTATTAGAAATAATAATAATAACAATAATAACAATAACAACAATAACAACAACAACAACAACAACAATAATAATAATAATAATAATAATAATAATAATAATAATAATAATAATAATAATAATAATAATAAAGTTGGAAGGGACCTTGGAAGTCGTCTAGTCCAACCCTGCTCAGGCAGGAAACCCTATAATATTTTAGACAAATGGCTGTCCAGTCTCTTCCAGTGTTGGAGCATTCACTGCTTCTGGAGGCAGGTTGTTCCACTGATTAATTGTTCTAACTGTCAGGAAATTTCTCCTTTCTTCTAGGTTGCTTCTCTCTTTGGTTAGTTTCCATCCATTGCTTCTTGTCCTGCCTTCAGGTGCTTTGGAGAATAGCTTGACTCCCTTTTCTTTGTGGCAACCCCTGAGATATTGGAACACTGCTATCATGTCACCCCTCGTCCTTCTCTTCATTAAACTAGACATACCCAATTCCAGCAACTGTTCCCTATGTTTTAGCCTCCAGTCATCTTAATCATCTTTGTTGCTCTTCTCTGTACTCTTTCTAGAGTCTCAACATATTTTTTACATCGTGGTGACCAAAACTGGATGCAGTATTCCAGGTGTGGCCTTACTTATTAAGGCTTACCACATCATCTGATGAAGTACAAGGTAATTCACAAAATGTGTGTCTTATAAAATTTGTTAGACTGTAAAACAACTATCAGGCATCTTATGACTTTAATGATCATGTATCATTGATTCAGTTGAGGGGACTGCTCCTTCTTCTGCAAAGTTGCCAATGAATTTCTAAGGGTTAACCCATAATGAAATTAGCTTATTAGCCAAAGGAAACAGAAGTGCAAGTTGACATGAGGGGGAGCATTTTTAAACTTCAGCTTTATCTTTTTTTCTAGGCTCACTCAATGGTAATAGTAAGCACGTAATACCCATGAGAAGTTTGCAATTATTTACTATCCCACTCAAAAACTCACCCAAAAATGTTTTGAATAAGGCCAAGACATAACCTTTACCTGCACTTCTCATGTGTTATTTTTGTTCTCATCATGACCAGAAACCAAGAATTTTAAAAGAAAAGTGAAAGAGAATCTAATGCAGATTCACTGTCTGCATACTGGAAACTACAGTCTTAAATATTTTAAAGATTAGAGGATATTTCAAAATCTGGTCTTCCATCTGCCCAAATGGCTTTTTAAATAGGGAGCAGACAAACTCTGCTGCTAACAATCGCCTAGACATGCTGACTGAAGAATTCTGGGAGTTGAAGTCCACAAGTCATAAAAGGACCAAGTTTGAAGACCCCTGGCCTAGACACTGATCTTTCAATGTTCAAAAGGATAGAAGACAAGTGCTGGCCTCAGCTGATCTCTCTATCTCTATCTCTTTTTTTATCTTCTGTTTAATAGTGTCTCATTCTCAGAGATTGTCTGCCGTGCAGTTTTCTTGCTAAAGTTTTTAAGAAGTGCTTTGCCATTGCTTCTTCCTAGAGCTGAGAGAGAATGACTGGCCCAAGGTCCTGCAGTTGAATTCATGCCCAAGTCATGATAAGAACTCACAGTTTCAAGTTGTCTAGCCTGATGCCTTAACCACTACACTCCTCTAGCTTTATCTTTATCTTTATCTCGCTCTCCCTCTCTATCATATTATAGTGCTATATTAGTCTATTTTATATTAATAAAGCACTAAAGGTAAAGGTAAAGGTTCCCCCGCACATGTGTGCTAGTTGTTTCCAACTCTAGGGGCCGGTGCTCATCTCCGTTTCAAAGCCGAAGAGCCAGCGCTTGTCCGAGGGCGTCTCCATGGTCATGTGGCCAGCATGACTAGACGCCAAAGGTGCATGGAACGCTGTTACCTTCCCACCGTAGTGGTCCCTATTTTTCTACTTGCATTTTTACGTGCTTTCAAACTGCTAGGTTGGCAGAAGCTGGGACGAGTAACAGGCGCTCACTCTGCTATGCGGCACTTGGGATTCAACCCGCCAAACTGCCAACCTTCTGATCAACAAGCTCAGCGTCCTAACCCACTGAGCCACCGCATCCCTAATAAACCACTGCTCTGCCCTAATTCTGTTTCTTCTTCATGGTATCAGGTAGGGAGTTGGAAAGGGAGATACACATCAATAGAGCTTGTATTCAAGCCAATGCAAATCTACCTCATGTGAGACTCCTGATTTATTTATCACAGGGATTGGGATTTTAAATTTGTAGAATGTGATTTACTTGTTGGGGGTAATTTAATTTAATTTATTTTAAACCTTGTATATTGTGTTTTAACTGCCCTGTACACCGCCCCGAGTCCTTCGGGAGAAGGGCGGTATATAAATCCAATAAAATAAATATAAATAAATAAAATAAATACATTGATTATTAGATGCTTGGAGACTAGGGGCAAGCAATCTCAGGAATGAATGTACCCTGTCAACGCTGCTAACATCGAATGTTATTGCTTGACATGAGATGAAGAAGTAGCTATTTCATATGTTAAAATTGTGTATTGCTTTAAGACATGTATTGTTTTAGTTTAAAGTTAGGAGGGGGAATGAGTAGGATTGTACTTTCAAGGCCATTTGTCTCTCTAAAGAAGATAAGGTTTGGAGGTTCTTCTAATGGAAGGGAAACTGATTCTTTAAATTAATTGGAGAATATGATTAATGACAAAATTAGAAAGGTGGAGAATTGTGTTTTAATATATTGTGCAAGGGGCGGAGTTTTCAGATTCCAGCTTCTTTTGAGCAAGCATTTGCCGGTGTATTAGGCTAATAAAGGACTTTTAAGGTCAACAATACCTCAGAGTCACTTGAAAAGCCCATACGTCAGAAACTTGACATCAAGCTGGAATCCACACTACTTTTTAAACTAATTAGGGAGTCCCAACCTCCCGTCACTGTCTCCAAGCTTTAGAGGCAGTCTGCAAAGAGTTGGGGAAGATCCCATAATGGAGAGAGTAAAATTGCCTGAAGCCAGCTCCCTGGCACCATCAGCCACCCCAGTGGGGGAAGGGCCAATGAAGAAGCTGGCAAGGAAAGAGTTTCAGCAATCCTCCCAGCTGGGAACTAGACCCAAACAACCAGGAGAGTGGATTAAGCCCAGCAGAGACTCCAGGAGCCTTGGGGCAGCCAGGCCAGCTGAGATTGAATACTCAGGTGAGTGGAAAATCCTATCTGCAAATCAGACTGCTTGCCAGACCCAGAAGTCCCCTGCCAAGCTCTCCAGATCCAAAGAGACAGAGGACCCCAGCCTGGGGCCTCTGCAGCAATGGGAGTTTGGGGAGCCCCTGTGTTGTTCAAAGAGAAAAAATGCGTCTCTGCATGGACTATAAAGGCCTAAATGCTGTGAGTGTGGAAAATAAATAGCCTCTCCCCCTCCTGAAAGACTTGCTAACCCACCTGGTGAAGGGGAGCGTCTTCACCAAGTTAGACCTGAGAGAAGCATATTACCAGGTAAGAATAAAGGAGGGGGATGAGTGGAAGACAGCCTTCAACTGCCCCTTGGGGAGCTACCAATTCAAGGCCATGCCATTTGGACTGCAGGAGGCCCCAGCCATATTTATGCAGTTGATCAATGAGGTCCTACATGAACACCTATACAAAGGGTTTGATGAAATCTTGATATACAGCACGAATATGACTGACCACATAAAACTGGTCTGAGAAGTGTTAAAGAAACTACTGAATGCCAAACTTTATGTCAAATTGTCGAAATGTGAATTTCACCAAACCTGATTAGATTATCTTGGCTATAGAATCTCCAATGAGGGTATTGAAATGGACCCAGCCAAAGTAAAAACTATAATTGAATGGCATCCCCCAAAAACCTGCAAACAGCTCCAGAGCTTCCTAGGGTTTGCCAACTTCTACCGTCAATTTATTCCCTCTTTTGCTGAGATTGCTCTACCTCTTAAAAAAACTACTCAAAGCGGGCAAGGGAGGGGGGAAACCATGACCTGACCAGCCGCTAACATGGACTATGAGTTGTCAGAAAGCTTTTAAGAATTTAAAAAGACTATTTGTGGCTGAACCAGTCCTAAAGCATCCTTGTCCAGGGGAGCCCTTTGTAATTCAGGTAGACGCCAGTGACATGGCAGTCGGAGCAGTGTTATTTCAAAAGAATAAAAGTGGGGTACTGCAACCTTGTACTTACACCTTTAAGAAATTTACTGAAAGTGAAAGGAGATGGACAGTCTGGGAGAAGGAGGCCTTCGCTATTAGGTGGGGGCTATTAAACTGGTGGCACTACTTAGAAGGAAGCAAGGTGCGTTTTGAAGTATGGACAAATCACAAAAATTTAGAGGCACTAAAAACTCCCCGTAAATTGTCCCAAAACAAGTACGATGGGCACAGTACTTCAACCATTTTAACTTTACTCTAAAGTACATACCAGGAAGAAACAACTTCCTAGCTGATGCGCTCTCCCAATTGCCACAGTACAAAAGTGAACGTGAAGAAGTTCATGAGGCAATTATCCCCGGTCCACAAACTGTGGCCCAACTCACGCCTCGCAGGACCCCTAATCCTGATGACTCTGGGGTAAAGAAAATAAAGCAAGAACTCCTCACTGATCAATGGTTTAAAGACAATCAGACATCCCTAACATGCAGGGATGGTCTGGCTTACAAGGGGGGAAAATTGTACTTGCCTGAAGCTCTTCATCTTAATGCCCTCAAACACAGTCATGATGTCAAACAGGCTGGACATTTCGGATATCTAAAAACTCTACATCTCACTCGCCAGCAATTTTGGTGGCCGAGACTAAAACAAGATGTAGAAAACTATGTCAAGAGCTGTACTGTATGTGCCACCATGAAAAGAATCCCAGGAAAGACCTCTGGGTTACTGCAACCAGTGGCCGAACCTTCTCAACCATGGGAAGAAATAGCTATGGACTTTATAGTAGACCTACCTGACAGTAGAGGAAATACTGTCATTTGGATTGTGATAGACCTATTTTTAAAACAGGCTCACTTTATCACCTGCAAAGGACTTCCATCGGCTGAACGCCTGACTACGGTAAGTTGTTCCTAAAACATATCTATTGACTACATGGCGCCCCTAAGCGAATAATTTCAGACAGAGGGGTGCAGTTCACGGCGAAATTTTGGAGAAACTTTCTTAAATTAATTGGATCATCTCAAGGCCTATCAACTGCTTTTCACCCGGCTACTAACAGAGCCGCAGAGTCCGCCAACAAAATGGTGCAACAATACCTTAGATGCTACGTCTCTAACCAACAAACAAACTGGACCGACCTCCTCCCTTTTGCAGAAGTGGCTTACAATAATTCAGTACATAGCAGCACCGGCTACACTCCTTTCCGTGTAGCCACAGGGAAAGAATTCAACCCCATACTGGAATACCCTCAGTTACCCTCTGCTTCCCAGACTCTTGATCATTGGGTGAGGGGTTGGGAAGAAGTTTGGAAAAATACAAAGGACTTTTGAGACCTACAAAAAACAAAAAGAGAGCTGACAAAAAGAGAGCTCCCCAAAGAACATTCCAAGTTGGGGAAAAGGTCTATTTGTCAACCAAATACCTACACCTCAAACTACCCAATAAGAAATTGGGACCGAAATTCTTGGGGCCTTTCCCCATTGTGAAAATCATCAACCCGGTCACAGTAAAATTGAAACTACCCAGACTTTGGGGGAAAATTCACCCGGTGTTCCACTGTAGCTTGCTGAAACCTTTTTGAACCTCCACTTTAAGACCTCCCCCTAAGAAAGCACCTGGAACCCTCGTGGTAGCAGGTCAAACCCATTATGAAGTGAAATGTATTCTGGACTCTAGAATCTTTAAGGGAAAATTGCAATACCTAGTACAGTGGAAGGGATGCCCATTGTCTGAAGCCAGCTGGGTAAAATCTACTGATGTGAAAGCTGACAGACTTATCAAAAGGTTTTATGAGAAACACCCCAACAAACCAAAAGCCAATTCCTAACTTGTGTTTTGTTTACATTACAGGATCTGTCCTTTTTCTAAGGGGGGCCGGATGTCAACACTGCTAACATTGAATGTTATTGCTTGACATGAGATGAAGAAGTAGCTATTTCATATGTTAAACTTGTGTATTGCTTTAAGACATGTATTGTTTTAGTTTAAGGTTATGAGGGGGAATGAGTAGGATTGCACTTTCAAGGCCATTTGTCTCTCTAAAGAAGATAAGGTTTGGCGGTTCTTCTAATGGAAGGGAAACTGATTCTTTAAATTAATTGGAGAATATGATTAATGACAAAATTAGAAAGGTAGAGAATTGTCTTTTAATATATTGTGCAAGGGACGGAGTTTTCAGATTCCAGCTTCTTTCGAGCAAGCATTTGCCAGTGTATTAGGCTAATAAAGGACTTTTAAGGTCAACAATGCCTCAGAGTCACTTGAAAAGCCCATATGTCAGAAACTTGACATTACCCTTTTTGTCCTAATTTTGAATATTTTATGTGTTTGGGTGAATGCTATTTCTAACCAGGGCTCATAAAAGAGCCTTTCAGAGAAGCTTTCAAAATCAGAACAAGTGCTAATCATCATTCTTATTTGGTAGCAATCTAGCAAAAATGTCAGTTAATCCAATCGGTGAACAATCCTTTTCATTATTTCGGTTAAGAGTCTGGAATACTACAAGAATTGAGTAATGGTATGACATCGTCCAGTCTCATAAGAGAATTAGAACTGAGATAGCATAGGGTGACTTTGAAGTGTCCTGGTTTTTATTTTATTTTTGTTGTTGTTGATATAAGGAATAAATCTGGGGGGGGGGAAAAGTATTTGGAAAGAAGGGGGAGCATAAAGCTAAATCTTAACACTGTCAATAAACTATAATAATGTAGGGCTTGAAGCCAAGAAGCATTTTCTAGCTAACAATTTTCCTGATTCCCAGACTCTGCTATCAAAATTGGTCCAAGAAGTCCCATGACCTGAAGTAAGTGGGGATCTTCATGTTTATTCCTCTTATATGCTTCACAATCACAATCAGCACAATCATCACTAGCCCTCTAACCACATAGACTGACCTTTAATTATTACTTTGAGGTGGCCTGATTTTGTCATATTGTCAAGTAGACACAGGCTCCAGAATGCTGCCTGGGTTAGGGAATGTCACAGGCTCTTCATACCTTCACACGTGGGGTAGCCAGCTGGTAAAGAACATTGCTCCATAATGCCATATTCTTTGTGTTCTGTGAACTGATTGTTCTGGACAGAATATAAATATGGGGACTCTCGCTATGTTCCAGTTTGTCACTTGAAATAGCTTCCTTTAGCCTAATAGTAGTCCCACTTTGATCTGTTAATGACCTCCAGCCATGAAGTAAATTTAAATTTTTATGTCCAGAAGCAATTATCATTGTGCAACCTTGAAGAAGAACATATACACACATAGACAAAGTTTTACTGTTACTTATATTCAAGGGAACTGAAAGTCTGGCTGACATTATTTGAGTTTATGATGACCTCCGATTCATTGCTTTAAATGGTAAGATTCTCTGAATATTTTAAAGTAACTCAGTGATAAGACTAATCAGACTCCCTGCTTTAAAATCTGCAGAAACTTCCCAGACACTTAACACAACAAATCTAGATAAGAATTGTTATGGTGTATTAAGATCAAGCCATCTTAATCAGTTGATTATCAAAAGAAGAGTGCAGTCTCTACCTACTGCAGTTTAAATCCTGGGCTTCTTTTACCGAAGTTTGTTTATTTATTTATTTATGATTGATTGATTGATTGATTGATTGATTGCACTTTTCTTGCATTTTTTTCAGACCTGGAATTAAATTACTGTTGGATGTAACTGACATCTCTGTACTGAGAAACAGTTCTGAACATACACACAACAAATGAAAAGAAAGCTTTTAAAAAATGGAACAAAAATAAGAACAAATGAGGACATAAACTAAAATTGACAAATAGTAATGTTCTTGTAACTTTTCAGCTCAGCCCCCAAATCTATTTTTTAAAATATGTTTGCTAAGTATCACAAAGAGAAAGTGGATTGACAATATTGGGAAAAATCAAAAGCCATTCAAAACAGGAACTAGGATGAATATATATGGGAAATTATCTGGGTAGGCCATCTGACTGAACTGTTTAGAGTAATTATTTTCTGTCCATCTCTTTGTAAACCCTTTTTAATAATATTTTTAGGAATCTAGTTGCAAAACTTATTTGCCAAAGCAAAAAAAAATGAAATATTTTTTACCTTTTTGCTTGTTCACTTTTAACCAGCAAGAAACAATTGATTTAGACAGATTTATTTCACATATATCCCTATTTTACATTCACTAAACCCCACTGAACTTCAGGAAATTTTCATGCATGTAAGAATATACTGTTTACGGATTTGTTTGAAAACAACTTCCATTGGCCTGTACATCATTGTACAGTTAATCATATTGCTTGTCCTTAGTCCTTGAAAATAGAATTGACTGAAAATATACTGCTCAAAAAAATAAAGGGAACAGAAAATAAGACATCCTACTATTAAATACAGTACATTGTGTTGTTTAAGGGTTCCCTTTATTTTTTTGAGCAGTATATAAGAAAATGATTACATCACTCAGCCATTAGTGTAATTTGCTCGACTGATTTGTCCTTTTAAATTTGTAAGCTCACCCTTTCACTGAGTGGCTCCTCTGATGAAAAGCATGGTGAAATTCTTGTAGGCAAGGATAATGTATGTGCCACAAAGAAGTTTGAAATTTGAACACTGGATGTCTAGATAGAAATAACATGGCTAGCCAAATCTTTACAAGTTGATTTTTGTTGCTGTGTTAGTTGTATTGTAAGTCCAGTCTGCTTATGGAAAAGAATTGCTTATAAGGTCGTATTAGTATAACTTGAACATATGTTTTTAAGGCTATACAAAATGTGCTAAGGATTTGTGTCAGAACAGATTGGAGAGATCTGTTCACATGGATTCGACCACAGGACAGTCGTGAGCACTGAATGGGCTTGCTGAGATCCATCTTTTTTCCAATTAAAAAACCCACACAAATACACACATCTGTTTGTGAGAAATGCAGCTGACAAAGAAATACAGGTTTCTGAAATTTGTATACTGAAATTGGGAATAAAGAAATCACCTGTATACATTTATGTAATAAACCACAAAATTAGGAACATTTGCCTTTCTTTCTTTCTTTCTTTCTTTCTTTCTTTCTTTCTTTCTTTCTTTCTTTCTTTCTTTCTTTCTTTCTTTCTTTCTTTCTTTCTTTCTTTCTTTCTTCCTTCCTTCCTTCCTTCCTTCCTTCCTTCCTTCCTTCCTTCCTTCCTTCCTTCCTTTCTTTCAAATTAATTGGCTGCCCATCTTACCTCAGGGTAACCCTATTTGCACAAGAGTATAGAGCAGTTTCACATCTTAAGAAAGATTGTAAAAGAAAATAGTTTTGTTTTCATAGAAATTTAAACCAAAGCGTACACTAAAACAGACTTGTTTTGTACTGATTCCCTCAACCCTAGAAATATACAATTGTACACAGGTGACTGTGAGCTAATTTAAAAGAAAAGTGGAACCTTAATACTTTTTAAGCATCAAGAAAATTTGGATTTTAGCCAGAGTTGCAAGTGTAGGCAATGAGTGTGATTTGAAGGCTTATAGAATTTTCTGACTGATGAAAACAAACCTTGTCCTTCTATGCCATGCTATAATTTAATTTGATTACATTACTTCAGGGAATGATATGAGAATTGCTCTCTGTCCCAAGGACTAAAAATGATATTGACATGTGGGAAGTGAATTCCATTTAAAGAATGAGAAAGGTCTTTTGATGTGTATAAAAATAGATTTAACTAGGCAATAAACAGAATATTCTACCTGTGAAATGAAGGCAATGAAGGTTTAACTTTGGCCAACCTTTCCAATGGTTTATTTCAAGGATTTTATTTAAGTACAACTTTCAGAGAAGGCTGTGAAGAAGAACATTGTCAAATTCTCTACTAAAGGGGATCTTTTGAAGAAATGAACCATTAACACCTAACCATTTTTATACTGACTGCTGTTCTTTATTTCACTTCCTAATTTAAGAAATGGGACACCTGCTTCCTTGTAGGTGGTACCTGCAAACTGCATATTCTTTCAAATGCAGGTGAGCTTTTTAAACCTCCAGCATGGAGTTAAGTAGTACCTTTTAATCCTCATAAGTGTACTTCCAAGCTGTTAGAGAAAAGTAATTGACTTATTCATGCGAGAAAGATCTTTGGTGGCACTGCCTGATAAATATGAAGACAAGGACGGTTTCATTTGAGAGATACATTTGTGAGTGGCCTATTTAGGTGAACCTTTTCTGCTTTTAATTAAACAGAGCAGAGTACATTGTGACTTGAGTTGGGAGAACAAATTTCAGTTTTCTTTACAAGTTCCAATATTATTCATATTTGTTTTTGACAGCAGCTGCTCTGAAATAATCTACCAAATGATTTTGTGACACCACAGGTCAAAGTAATTAACTATTTCCAAGTGTTATGACAAGGGTGTTCAGCCCATTCAGAATCAGAACTTAATTAATTTCAATGCAAGAACAGCCTGTCATGGGTCACATGATCTCCATGACTTTGGGAATATGTTTACTTGAATCTGTAAAGCTGCGATTGGAACCTCGTGATATGATAATAAAATAATTTCATTTTATTTTAAAGCAGCTTGCCACTGATTTTGAAAGAAAGTGCAAATAAGGTTTTATTTACATGAAAAGTCCTCCTTCTAGTATCAAATAAGTTCATTATTTTACAGCCTAAAAGTGCATTCAGAAAAGATGAAAACTTTATCACATTGTAATGGATCAGGTGTTGTTCCTGCATGCTAAGCCTTAAATTAGAAGTTGGCAAGATTTTGGATGCCATGTCCCTTCTCCAGTATATTTTGAGTAATATTATAAATCTGTGCAATTTATACAAACTATTCATAACAGTGCTTATCATGGTCAAACAACATGACATCTACAGTATATTTTGTAACAATGCCAAATTATGTGAAACAATGCTTTAAAATGTTATTTCTTTCATTAGGAAATGTGTTATGTCACAATGTGCAAACCATGAATTATACAGTAACTTCCTAGCAAGGAAAAGAATGTAACAAATTGAAATACTGAATTTACTAATCAAATTCTATGGCTCCAAGATGTTGCACAGTACAATGTGGCTTTTCCTTTTTGTAGAAACACATTGCAAAACTAGCCTCAGAGAAACAGTTAATTGGATTATCCTAAACTATTGTGCCCCTTCATGGATTACTGCCTTGTCGTGGCGAAGGGGCTTGCGTAATTCAATGAAGCTATGAGCTATGCCGTGCAGGGCCACCCAAGACGGACAGGTCATAGCAGAGAGTTCTGACAAAATGTGATCCACTGGAGAAGGAAATGGCAAACCACTCCAGTATCTTTGCCATGAAAACCCTATGGACAGTACCAAAAGGCAAAACGATATGACGCTGGAAGATGAGCCCCTCAGGTCGGAAGGTGTCCAATATGCTACTGGGGAAGAGCAGAGGGCTAGTACTAGTAGCGCCAGAAAGAATGAAGCGACTGGGCCAAAGCCGAAAGGACGCTCAGCTGTGGATATGTCTGGTGGTGAAAGGAAAGTCCGATGCTGTAAAGATTTTTTCTCCATAGGAACCTGGAATGTAAGATCCATGAATCAAGGAAAACTGGACGTGGTCAAACAAGAGATGACAAGACTGAACATTGACATCTTAGGTATCAGCGAACTAAAATGGACAGGAATGGGTGAATTTAATTCAGATGGCCATCAGGTATACTACTGTGGGCAAGAATCCTTCAGAAGAAATGGAGTAGCCTTCATAGTCAATAAAAGAGTAGGAAAAGCAATACTGGGATACAATCCTCAAAATGACAGAATGATCTCAGTTCGAATCCAAGGCAAACCATTCAATATCACAGTAGTCCAGGTCTATGCCCCAACCACCAGTGCTGAAGAGGATGAAATTGACCAGTTCTATGAAGCACTACAGCACCTTATAGAACTAACACCAAAAAATTATGTTCTTATCATCATGGGGGATTGGAATGCTAAAGTAGGAAGCCAAAAGATAACTGGAATAACAGGCAAGTTTGGCCTTGGAGTGCAAAATGAAGCAGGGCACAGGCTGATAGAATTCTGTCAAGAGAATACAATGGTCATAGCAAACACTCTTTTCCAACAACCCAAGAGACGGCTCTACACATGGACATCACCAGATGGTCAACACAGAAATCAGATTGACTATATGCTCTGCAGCCAAAGATGGAGAAGCTCTATACAGTCAGTAAAAACAAGACCAGGAGCTGACTGTGGCTCAGACCATGAGCTTCTCCTTGCAAAGTTTAGGCTTAAACTGAAGAAAGTAGGGAAAAGCACTAGGCCACTCAGGTATGAATTAAATCATATCCCTGTTGAATATACAGTAGAGGTGACAAATAGATTTAAGGAATTAGATCTGATAGACAGAGTGCCTGAAGAACTATGGACAGAGGTTCGCGACATTGTACAACAGGTAGCAACCAAAACCATCCCAAAGAAAAAGAAATGCAAGAAAGCAAAATGGCTGTCTGAGGAAGCTTTGCAAATAGCTGAGGAAAGGAGGGAAGCGAAAGGCAAGGGAGAAAAAGAAAGATACACCCAATTGAATGCAGAATTCCAGAGAATAGCTAGAAGAGATAAGAATGCCTTCTTAAATGAACAGTGCAAAGAAATAGAAGAAAATAATAGAATAGGGAGGACCAGAGATCTTTTCAAGAAAATTGGAGAAATGAAGGGAACGTTTAATGCAAAAATGGGCATGATAAAGGACCAAAATGGCAGGGACCTAACAGAGGCAGAAGAGATTAAGAAGAGGTGGCAAAATTACACAGAAGAACTATACAAGAATGAGCTTAACGTCCCTGATAATCACATTGAGGTGGTCACTGACCTCGAGCCAGACATCCTAGAATGTGAAGTGAAGTGGGCCTTAGAAAAGCTGAGCAACAACAAAGCTAGTGGAAGTGACAGTATTCCAGCTGAGCTATTCAAAATCTTAAAAGACAATGCAGTAAAAGTGCTACACTCAATTTGCCAGCAAATTTGGAAAACTCAACAATGGCCACAGGATTGGAAAAGATCAGTTTACATTCCAATTCCAAAGAAAGGCAGTGCCAAAGAATGTTCAAACTATCGCACCATTGCACTCATTTCTCATGCTAGTAAAGTCATGCTTAAAATCCTACAAGCTAGACTTCAGCAGTATGTGGATCGAGAACTACCAGAAGTGCAGGCAGGATTTCGAAGAGGCAGAGGAACTAGAGATCAAATTGCCAACATACGCTGGATCATGGAGAAAGCTAGGGAGTTCCAGAAAAACATCTACTTCTGCTTCATTGACTATGCTAAAGCCTTTGATTGTGTGGATCATAACAAACTGTGGCAAGTTCTTAAAGAGATGGGAGTACCAGACCATCTTATTTGTCTCTTGAGAAACCTATATGCGGGTCAAGAAGCAACAGTGAGAACTGGACACGGAACCACTGATTGGTTCAAAATTGGGAAAGGAGTCCGGCAAGGCTGTATACTGTCGCCCTGCCTATTTAACTTATATGCAGAGCACATCATGAGAAAGGCAGGGCTAGATGAATCAAAAGTTGGAATTAAGATTGCCGGAAGAAATATCAACAACCTAAGATACGCAGATGATACCACTCTAATGGCAAAAGTGAAGAAGAACTAAAGAGCCTCTTGTTGCAGGTGAAGAAGGAGAGTGCAAAACTTGGGTTGAAACTTAACATTAAGAAAACCAAGATCATGGCATCTGGCCCTCTCAATTCCTGGCAAATAGATGGGGAAGAAATGGAGGTAGTGACAGATTTTATTTTCCTGGGCTCCAAGATCACTGCAGATGGGGACTGTAGCCAAGAAATTAAAAGACGCTTGCTCCTGGGGAGGAAAGCCATGGCAAATCTAGACAGCACACTAAAAAGCAGAGACATCACCCTGTCAACAAAAGTGCGTATAGTCAAGGCTATGGTCTTCCCAGTTGCAACGTATGGCAGTGAAAGTTGGACCATAAGAAAGGCTGAGCGCCAAAGAATTGAGGCCTTTGAACTGTGGTGCTGGAGAAGACTCCTGCGAGTCCCTTGGACTGCAAGGCGATCAAACCGGTCAGTCCTAGAGGAGATCAATCCTGACTGCTCTTTAGAAGGCCAGATCCTGAAGCTAAAACTCAAGTACTTTGGCCACCTAATGAGAAGGAAGGACTCACTGGAGAAGAGCCTAATGCTGGGAAAGATCGAGGGCAATAGAAGAAGGGGACGACAGAGAATGAGGTGGCTGGATGGAGTCACTGAAGCAGTAGGCGTGAGCTTAAATGGACTCCAGAAGATGGTAGAGGACAGGAAGACCTGGAGGAATGTTGTCCATAGGGTCGCGATGGGTCGGACACGACTTCGCAGCTAACAACAACAACAACAAACTATTGTGATTGTGAATAACTGGGAATGATTTAGGAATGGCAGTGTGGTTCACCAGGAAAATTGCTTTTCTAACTAACTTGGGGCATTGTTATGAAAAATTGATGCTAACTTTTCCCCCAAAACCTATATAACCATCCTCATAGAATTAGACAGTCACTTTCCCTTAAACAAAATATAAGTTGGAGATTCTCATTCTACATATTTGTTTGTCAAATTGATTTTTTGTTTGTTTTTTTTCTGCATGAAGTGGAGCATCTCCAAATTCTTTAAATTTAGCCCTTCTATCAAAACCCTACAGCAAATCACTGACTTTGTGTACTAATTAAGCTCATTCCAACTATAGGTTCTATGAAGACAAGTCATAATTAAGAATATATAAGAAATTTCCTCTGCATTTATATGGAAGAAACTTATAAGATCCATCAATGGTTTGGCTGGACAGCATCATGAATCAACCTGTATATTTGTATGACCACCTGAATCTGTATTGGTTATCTGTACTCTGCAGCTCAAGATTTATGAAGTACATGGCATACAGGGAATATTTTCAAGACCATCTGTCTCCAATTATTTCTGCCTATCTGGTTGGCATGCTTAAACAATGTCATTTTATAGGATCAAGAGGCATTCTTTCTTTGTTGCTGCATCTGCCTTTTTCAATACATTTTTGCCAAGGTCCACCTAGCTTCAACCTTGCCTGCTTGTTTTCAAGAAAGCTTTGACAAGCTGGCTGTTTCCAAGGCTATAGACAGGATACTAGGCGATCCCTTGGTTGAATTTGAATTATTTATGGTTACCGTATATACTTGAGTATAAGCCGAATTTTTCAGCCCACTTTTTGGGCTGAAAAATTCCACTTCGGCTTATACTCCAGTCAACAAAAAAACTTACCGAGGACTTGTGCGTGGCCGAGGCTTTGGTGCTTCCGGGATCGCACGCACCTCTCCCAAGCCACCGCCGTCCGGAGACCTGCCGAAGTTTGGGGAGGTTTGGGGAGGTGCGCGCGCAAACCTCCCCAAACGTCGGCAGGTCTCCGGACCTCCGTGCCCTGCCTGCCGGAGACCTGCCGACGTTTGGGGAGGTTTGGGCACCTCCCCAAACCTCCCCAAACGTCGGCAGGTCTCTGGACCTCCGCGCCCTGCCTGCCTGCTTCTTTCCGCTGCGGAAAGAAGCAGCCTGCCTGCTTCTTTCCGCTGCGGAAAGAAGCAGCCTGCCTGCTTCTTTCCGCTGCGGAAAGAAGCAGGCAGGCAGGGCGCGGAGGTCCGGAGACCTGCCGACGTTTGGGGAGGTTTGGGCACCTCCCCAAACCTCAGCAGGTCTCCGGACCTCCGCGCCCTGCCTGCCTGCTTCTTTCCGCTGCGGAAAGAAGCAGGCAGGCAGGGCGCGGAGGTCCGGAGACCTGCCGGCGGCGGAGGCTTGCAGAACGGCGGATCGGCTTATACTCGAGTCAATAACTTTTTCCAGTTTTTGGGGGTGAAATTGGGGGTCTCGGCTTATACTCGAGTCGGCTTATACTCAAGTATATACGGTAACTAGTTTTCCCATACCTACCACATGGTCATTTCAATTTCTATTTAACCTGTTTATATTATTGCTTTTTTAACCCTTGTAAGCTCATAAATTTGTATGGGTAAACAGCTATAGAAATTGAAATAATAGTGTCCAATCTTTCTCTGTTAAAAATGTACATAAGACCCTCCTCCCAACACACACACTTGTTATGGGAGGTGCAATCATGTATGTTTCTAGAATAATGTACAAAAGGAGATAGTTTCATTTATAAAGATAGCTTACATTAGTTGAATTTACATTAAAAAACCTGTATCTGGGAAATTTATATCTTTAACATCAGTAGAGGGAAAACTCTTTGGAAAACATTTTTTAAAGGTAAATAAATGGAAACTGATAGAGGAATAAATACAGCAAGATAGGCTAGCTGTATATTAGTCTACTTATCCTTAGTTGATACCATTTTTATTTTCTCTCATTCTATTGTTTGTTGATTTATCTTTGGTACTTCATTGAATGAGCCTATCTCACTGGTACAGTTTTTTTTTTAACTGGCCATGATTATTACTTCAATTTTCTGATGGAAAGTTACCAGCTTTCTAATGGAACTTACTGACATGCTTTCATTTAGGATCAGATACTTTTTCCTCAGTTAAATATTGACTAGGATTAACATTATCTTCAGAAGGATAAATACGGCTGTTAAATCAATATCACTGAATTTGAGGTAGATTGCTATTACATGATATTTTTCAGAATTATATCCAGCCACCAAGTTCACCCTTCAAAAATTGGCTCCCAACTTTCTTTATAATCTTTTTATATTAGTTTATTGAGGGGGGGTACTTTTTAAAACTAGAGCTAAGTAAAAAGAAATATAAATGGAATTCCATAAAGGCTATTAAAAATAATGATGTTATCCCTACATTTTCTGATTCTATTTCATAGGAAATAGAAATTATAAAGACTTTTGTCTCAGATGTATTTGGCTGTAGGGCAACTATATCTTATTCACCTCAGGTATTAAAACCTGAGGTGACAGTTAGCCAATGTTCAATCTGTCAATGACCAAATTCTTTAGAGACTCAGAATCATTACCCATGATTCTTTAATATGTATGATGGCCACAAAGGCTATTCATACTTTAATTGAGAAAAAGATTCAATAGCTGCATTGGAATGAGTGGAAAGATTCATCTGTGGAGTTGAAAGCTACTATTAGATAGAATCAATTCACTAGCAAATCATGTAATACAGTAGTTAGAGCACAGACTTAGATTGGGGAATAAGATGACCTTCTTGAATTAGGTAATCTAGACCCAGTCAAGCAGTCGACCTTGAGCCAATCATCATCCTTTTATTTATTTTTGTGTTGCTGTGAAGGTTAGGTGGGGGCTGTGGTATATATACATTCTGAGTTCTTGGAGGAAAAGTAGAACCTATATGCAACAAATAAATATAGGAATAAATATGAATTATTTAAAAAAGCAATGTATATTTTCACATAAGTGACTACCATGAAAAGAAATCTAAACTGATTTACAAAAACGAATAAAAGTAGTATTTGACCACCACTGAGTCACACCAAATATAGATGAGTGGACAAGTAGATACGACGTATTTGAAAACTTGTTGGATTCTATCCCATCTTTTGACTTTGTATTTTATCAATATTTATGTAGCAATTCTCTACAGAGAACAGTGTTTCCTTTGCTTGCTCCTGCCTGATCTTCTTTTTCATTTGATCTCAATGAACATGGCAACTCTACTGATGAAAAAATCATTTACTGCATGCACAATAAAGAGCCTATTAACAGTCCCTAAGTTTTTTTTTCCACAATTTATCAGTTGGCTTGTCCTGTAACCCTCCTTTTACATTCCAGGAATTTGACTCCTACATGCTTTCTTTTTCCAGGCAATTATTTTGATGAAATGCCCTCCTTAGACCTAGCAAAGAGAGAGAAAAATAATACAATGTGCCAAGCTGTAATGCATCACCAACCTGTATTTTTTTTTTCAAAAACAGCAACCCACCTGGGGAGAAGAGTAAGAACAATAAAAAGCAGTCTGAACAGACTTTCCATTCTTGTTATTTTCTTACTAAAAGAAGTATTTTACCTGCCGCCAGGCTCTATTTAAATATGTCTAGATCTTTTATCTCTGTACATCCTGGATGTATTTCAATACACTATATAAACCTTCTACATAGGCAATAGTTATGCTAGCTTGCAGGATGCCTCTAGAGTGCAAAGCCTTCTTTACCTTAAATAATGGGAACTTGCTTGCGATAAAACTTGGGTTTGGACTGACTTCTGACATATTGGCCATGATGTACCCAAACTATGGGCTATTATCCTCACTACTATAGGTCCTGCTGCATGTGGCATGGATACAAAAACAGTTGAATACCTAATTTAAATGGTCTGAAATTGTTACTAAAAGAGGATTTGTGAAAGCCTGGATTGACCAAACTCATAATGGATACCAGTAGTCAATATATATGGGGCCATCTGATGATGATCACAGTATATGGAAAATTGTGACATAGAAGTTATGGGAAGTAAATGGTAAAGAGAATAAATTAACAGATGAAAACAAAAAAAATGTATGTTTATGCAACATAAAAAGGAAAGATGTTAAAGAACTGAATGAAGGTGATTAGATTTTGAGGGTTATATTCTGATAATTAAATACAAGAATGTGAACATGTAAGTCTAATTTCAAATAAAGAGCTAAAATTTGAAAGTATAAACTTCGTAAAATATACATTGATAGTATGTTATCAATGTATATAAAAGTAGGAATCCATAGGTTAATGTTTGCTACATGTTATGCTCCAGTAGAGCAAAGGGGACAAACAACCAAGTGGTGGAGTATAGGAAACCAGACATTTTGCTGCAAGGGAAAATCACAACATTCCACCTTACTTATTTCAACCATGTCATGAAATCAAACTCACTGGAAAAGGCAATTTTGTTTGGAGTGGTCAATAGTACAGTAAAAGGAAATGAGGCCACCAGATACACAATGGCTAGACACCATCCAAATCGACAACAGCCAAAGCATAAAGCAACTGAAAGAAACTGTACAAAATTGGAAAAATGTGGGGAGAGCTGGTTCATAGAATCAATCAGATATGATTTGAACAGATAGCATCTTCATCAAGCTGCAGTGAATGATGATAATGTAAAAAAAACAGAGATGGGTTTTGAGAAAAATTGTGTAATATTTTGAATGCAATCAACGCTCTCTACATGGGGCTGCCCTTGAGAGCCACTCGGAAGCTTCAGCTGGTGCAGAGTGCAGCTGCACGAACACTTTTGGGGGCTTCCCGATACTCCCATATCACACCTCTCCTCCGTGAGCTGCACTGGCTTCCAGTTGCCTTCCGAGTGAAATTCAAGGTGCTAGTGATACAAAGCCTTACATGGCATGGGTCCGGATTACCTACGGGAGCACCTACTGCCAGCGTCAACACCCCTCCGTCCTGTGCGCTCCCACAGAGAAGGCCTCTTCAGGGTGCCACCGGTCAGAGAATGCCGGCTGGTGGCCCCCAGGGGGAGAGCATTCTCAGTGGGTGCGCCAACCCTCTGGAACTGCTTGCCTGCCGAAATCCGGATGGCCCCCGACCTTCGCACCTTCCGGCGTGACTTAAAAACCTACCTATTCCAGCAAGCCGGCCTGGCCTGATAGAAAGATTTTGGGGTTTCATTTATTTTTGCTATTTTTTTACTGTATACTTACCTTGCTCTGTACACCGCCCCGAGTCCCTCGGGAGAAGGGCGGTATATAAAAACAAACAAATAAAATAAATAAAATAAATAAATATATGGAAAAAGAATTAATATCCATCTAAATGCACCATTGATTGGTGACATGATAAAAGGTTGACAGAATTAGTGAAGAATACCATTTTTTTCTGGTGATGAGAGAGGATCATGGGAAAAGATAGGCATTGAAGAAGAGGAACAAAGGGGAAGAAATGGGAAGAAAAATAGAATATCTGCAGGAAAAGAAAGTATGCTTCTTGAATTAAAAAATATTAGAAGGTAAACTATCTCACACAGAATGAATAGGAACTTGACATAAGGAAAGAGGATGGAGAAGCTGCTTGGAACAGAGTTAAAATAATTATGTTATAGAGTGCCAGAGAAATGTCTGGAGTTATGCTGATGGGGAGTACAAAAAAGGATGCTCAATGGAATGATGGAGTGAATGAGGTTGTGGGATGAAGTCAAAATAATATCAGAATGACTACTGCCAAAAATGAGTGAGAAAAAATATATAAAATGGGTATAGGGAGAAAAATGTACTTGCAAAAAAATGCAATCAAAGAGATCACAGAACAATTCAAATTAAATCAGAGGAACTGCAGAAGTATTTTGGTATTATATTTTTTTTAAAAAAAATCTTTTCAGAATGGGTGAAAAGGGCTAAGTAAATAACCATCAGGAGAGTGAATGAAATTCAAAGGAAAAAAGATGAAATTATTTGGGAGGGAACTGACATAAGAGAATACTGAAAGAAGTTTTGTTTAGAGATTTATCTCAGTGATACTGTATGTTGAAGAGTGACATGGGAATGGTTGCTATCAATGCTGGTGCCCAAGAAAACAAAATAATGGAAAAAAAAAAACCCAGCATAAATGTGGTCTGTTACTAGGAATGAATGCTCATTGGAAGCCAGACTCATTCTGTGGGAGCTTTCTTCTGCCCTCCTTTTTATAAGGAAATGAGAGTTGAATAAGTCAAGAGAAATATAAAAGCACATTACATATAGTGTCAAGGGGTTACTTAAGAGTAAAACAAGAAGATATAAGTTTGAGAAGTACTGAATGAACATAAATTAAATGCAAATGTGAATAAGTGCTTTGGTCACATTAAGACAATGAATAATGACTGAATGAAAAATAAATATATAATAGACGAAAGAAGGTCAAGAGAAAAAAGGAAAGGCCAGTAAAGTCATGGTTGGATGAAATTAATGGTAGCCTGAAAAAGAAAGAGGGAAAAATAGAAGCATGGATAGTTTTCAACAGTGCTTTTTTTGTAAAAGAAAAAGGTGCCGGAACTCACACATGTCATACAAACCACCTACAAGGTTCCATCCAAAAAAGGTGCCGGAACTCCATTCTGAGCGTTCTATGAGAAAAAAAGCCCTGGTTTTCAAGGATTGAAACGTGTAGAGTGTTATAGTGAAGGGTTTTATATAAACACTTTTTATCTGTATTACATTTACCTTTTCTTCTTATGCTTTTTGATTTCTTTGGCTTATTATTCTTACTCTTTCTGAACAGAAAGTTGCTTACGCTGAAAATAAGCAGAAATATGCTTACACTGAAAATAAGGAGAAAGTTGCTTACACTGAATCTACAGATTACATTTTTGGGAACAGAATTGAGTTTCATTTGTTTAACCAACATAGGACTTCCTGCCTGAGCAGGGGGTTGGTCTAGAACAGGGATTTTCAACCTTTTCACAGATTGTACCACTTTTAGGACAGTATTTGAGTACCACCAGTGCTTAGCAAGGTGTCTAAACTTGACTAAAAAAAGGGAGAGGGGGGGATTTGGGGTTTTACTGATTAGATTCTTTTGTTGTTATAGAAATGGCTAGTTTATAATATTATGGAAAAGTAAAAAGTTGAGGTTCAATGCTTCCTTCTACTGCAACAGAGGAAGTCTGTTCTTTTTCCCTTCTCCCCCTCACTTTTCCCCAATTTTTCCTCCCCACTGTGCCCTACTATTTGCTTTTGTATTTTTGTATTTTATTCAATAATCTAATAAAATATTACAAACTGTAGGAAAAAAGGGAAAAAGTACCAGTTTTAATTTCTTTGGTGGTTGTTCCTTTGCTGAATCACTTTCCCTTTGCACTGTCAAACGTTTGATGAACTTATCCATGTTCATTAATATGCACCACTAACAGCTAGCTCAGGAGTCTTCAAACTTGGCACTTTTAAGACTTGTGGACTTCAACTCCCAGATTTCCTTAGCCATCATGGCTAGATGAGGAATTCTGGGAGTTGAAGTCCACAGGTCTTAAAATTGCTACGTTTCTGGACTCCTGAGCTAGCTGGTCAGCCCTTCTTATCTCTCCTTTCACAGTGTAGTAAGAATACACCCCCAATCCCCCACCATCAATCCCTTCCCTGTACCCTTAAAGACACAGGAATCAAGTGCAAAGCAAGAAAGGCTCACAAAATAAGAAACACATAAACTCTGGGTTTTTTTCTTTAAGATGCCTTAGGCATGTCATGTATCACAAAGTTGCATTCTGAGACTGAAAGGCTCCACCTCCTTTCTGACATGCCGGCTTTTCATTTCATCAGCACTGATTGCATTCTCCTGGCTGGAGAAAATGAACAAGGAGAACTTTTCTTCCAGCAACAGCTGCTGCTCTGTCCCTGTTTCCTCCCTGCTGGCTGAGCTCTCCTTCTCTTTCCCTGTTGTCTTTTTCCCCCCTTTCCTCCTTTTATAGCCTCCTTTTATAGCCCCCCACTTTTTCTTCAGTTCACCTCCAGCTCCACCCTGCTTCCCAAAGCGCCAATCAGCTGGAGCCCTGCCGGTTCCTGGGGCTTCTGCTGAGCCCAGACAATCCTGCAGCTGCCTCTCCTTCAGGCTTGGGTCACTTTGGCTCATTCCTGCCCCCTGCTACACTTGGCTAGCAGTCGCGTACCACCTGCCACATGGCAAAGTACCACAGGTGGTATGCATACCACCGGTTCCAAGGTCCCTTCCAACTATTGTTGTTATTGTTGTTGTCATCGTCATCATCATCATCATCACCATCATCATCGTTATCATCATACACTGATTCTAAACTTCAGTAGTTTTCTTGGGTTTGGATCCTTAGCCACCACACCCAAAAACTTTCACAGCACCTTTCCCAGTGGTGATTTATACAGGTAGTCCTACTTACAATCACAATTTGAACCAGAATTTTTGTTGCTAAGCAAGGTGGTTGTTAAGTAGTCACACCTGATTTTACAACTTTTTTTTGCCATGATTGTTAAACAAATCACTGCAGTTGTTCAGTGAATTCTGCTTCCCCCATTGACTTTGCTTGTTAGAAGCTGGCTGGGAAGCTGGCCAATGGTGATCATATGGCCCTGGGATGCTGCAACCAATTCATGCTGGTTGCCAAGCATCCAAATTTTGATCATGTGACTGTGGGGATGCTGCAAAGTTTGTAAGAGCAAGGACCAGGTTGTAAAATCTCTTTTTTCAGTGCCACTGTAAGTTTGAATGGTCCTTAAACAAACGGTTGTAAGTCAAAGACTACTTGCATATCACATAGAGTTCAGGTCAACAGACAATTGCAGGGGAACATTTTTGGCATCAACAAGAATACAGAAGCACCTTCTGAAACTGACCTTCCAAAAATAATCTACAATAACTCATTGCAAATCAGATCCTTCCAATCTTACCCTGGTGCAATTCAGGAAGATTATTGTTGTTGTTGTTGTTTTAAAAAATATGCCTCTAGACCAGAGTTGTTTATACATTTAAAAAAGTCTAATATCTTTATAGGAACCAGTTTGGTGTAGTTATTAAGTACCAGGCTGAAAACCAGGAGATCAGGAGAACCAGGAGTCCTGCCTTGGGTACAAAACCAGTTGGGTGACCTTTGGCCAGTCCCATTTTCTCTAAGCCCTAGGAAAGAGGCAGTGGCAAACCACTTCCAAAACATCTTGACAAGAAAACTGCATGGACCAGTCACCAGGAGTCAAGACTTGAAAGCATGCTTACACGTGCAACGCATGCACACACATGCACACACACGCACGTGTGCACACACACACACCCTTTATACTTAAAAATAACATCTAGTTATGCCAAAGCCGAGATGTAAAATTTTTGAGAGGATGTACAAGCCTTTGCTTATGTTACCCTGAAAAATGTGAATGTCATATAAAGCAGCATCATTACATTTATCTGTATCATCATTTACTTTATCTCTTCTTCTTAAAGTCAGTCCTGTTCTTAATTCACATTCACTAAACAAATGGTTGTAAGTCACGGACCACCTGTACTTAATATAATTTGATTGTGTTTGCAAATGCCACTAAAATAACAACAACAACAACAACAACAACAACAACAACAACGATGATGATGATGATGATGTTGGAAGGGACCTTGGATGTCATCTATTCCAACCCCCTGCTCAGGCAGGAAACCCTATACCATTTCAGACAAATGGCTGTCCAGTCTCTTCTTAAAAACTTCCAGTGTTGGAGCATTCACCGCTTCTGGAGACAGGTTGTTCCACTGGTTAATTGTTCTAACTGACAGGAAGTTTTTCCTTAGTTCAAAACAATTTTCATCACTGGAACATTCCATGCTAATTTTTTTCAATGAGAGGATATAAAATATAGAGAGCAAGTTTGGTCTGATGGTTAAGTGGGAGACCCTGATTTCAAATCCTGCCTTAGCCTTGAAAGCCAAGGTGACTTTGGCCTAGTCACCCTCTCTCACCCAACTCACCTCACAGGATTGTTATTGTGGGGAAAATAGGAGGAAGAAGGTGAGTTGGATAAATTCACCACCTTGAGTTATTTATAAAAATAATAAAGGCGGGTTACAAATTAATTAAATAAATAAATGTAAATTACAGGTAGTTCCTCATTTGTTGATGACAGTTGGGACCAGCAAACTTGGTTGTAAAGCAAAGCAGTAGCTAAATAAAACTATTATTATGTTTACAATCTTAACCCTGGCTTTCCTTTGCTTTACAGACCTGTGAAGAGCATCAATGTGAGGTTTGGTCACAAAGTTACTTTTTCATCATGATGGTAATGAACAGTTACTATAAGGGGCAGTCGGTAAAAGAGGATTCCCTGCGCTCCTTTGTTTCATGCTTTAATTTCAATATTTGCATGCAACCTTTCAAGTAAAATTGGCAATATACCATCATCATTGTCTTTCTCATAACAGTCCTGCTTTAAGTCATTTTTATTGCACAAAACTTACTTTACTTTCTCTTTAAGCTAACAGAATTCAGACCTCTAGATTAGTTTGTGGCCACAGCCATGACTTTCTCATGTCAGTAATTTCTCCATCAAAGGTAAAAGAGGCAACATGTTCCAGTATTTGTGTCCTATCACTCAATTCTGACTCTTTCATTTCATTTTAAATATGATTTATATTTCTTTTCATTTCTATTTTAGGGTTTAGGCCTGAGGTAATTGAACCTTAGGAAAGCATGAATTTAAGCCCCTCTGAACATATTTAAAGCATGTGGCTACTGATGTGGCTAAACCATAAGCTGAGGTTGTAATCTGAATCCCAGGACACCAA
Organism: Vipera berus; assembly: GCF_964194415.1. NCBI lineage: Eukaryota > Metazoa > Chordata > Lepidosauria > Squamata > Viperidae > Vipera > Vipera berus. The sequence goes on from NC_138203.1 coordinate 203,311,666, forward strand.
CAACAAAATATCATTGTCTTGGTAAGGTATCCTCTCCATCCAACCACCAAGTTAAAGACATGTAAGTTGTATTTAGACATTAAGTAAGTGTGACATCTCTAGCTTCTAGGGTCTATGAAACACATTTCACTAGCATCAGAATGGTACCTGGCTCCAAATAGCACAAAGAAAAATGTACACAATAAACAGAAGCAATGGGCAAGATGCAATTCTCACAATCCAAAAGCAAAATGAATTGGGGATCTAAAAACCAATAATATCAAAGAATACCCAAAACTAAGGTAACAATCACATAAATTCATGCTTTAATTCCAATACTTGCAATCTGTCAAGTAAAACTGTTATCGTTGTTACTATTGTATTTGTTATTTGTTAGTAAATTGTTAATGTTATCATTGTCTTTCTTTTGATAATCTTGCCTTAAGTCATTTTAAGGCTGGATGATAAATTGATAGTGACTAAACATTAAACTAAGGCTTTAAAAAAGTTTTAAAAAATGAACCTTTCAGTCTCTCTTTCACTCGTTACTTTTTCATAAAATACAGGCAGCCTCAGTGATTTTTCACAGCAAGTCTGTAAAATATGTATCTTTTTACAATTGGAAAATCTCAAAATATTATGTTCTGCCAACCTGTCAAGTGGAAATTCTTTTCTCAGCATAAAGATGTAGCAGAAGACAAGGTTGAAATCAGATTTCCTGTTACTGAGTTATTTTATACAGACTTTTTTCCTTAAAGGAAGAACATAACACATGTATATTTTCAGATGGCTGGCTCAAGTCAAGGTCACAACTAAAGAATGCAAGTAAGAAAACCTAATATATTTTTTGTTCATGCTGCAGGCTGATAGACTTCCCTTCCAAAACTTCTGTTGGTTTCAGGAAGTGTGAAAGTCCATTGTCATCAACAGTAGCTTCCTCCTCCGAAGCTGAATGGAAACTTTGTACATCAATTTCAGAAGAGTTGCCGCATATCAAAAAATAGGTACAGTATATTTTCCACCTATTCACCTTGGTCTCAGTCCTGATATTCTTTTCCCCATGGCTGCCATTTGAAAAAAGAAACCTAGACATAACATTTGCATGCTTATACTTAACATATAGTTTAGTCTAAATGCAATTAGACAAAATAAAGTTATAAGTACAGAAGTTTTCTACATTACCTTGAATTCTGTCTCAATGTTGGCTAGTCTTGCCAGCTCATTGCTTAACTCCAAAGCAGTAAGAACAGGGTCTTCACTAGATAGAGACAAATAAGCCGCACTTGCTAATCCTTTGTAGGCATTCATTCTTGATCGAGAATGACTGAATGAATCTTTTCTTTGCTTCTCATTGCATTCATTGCATTTACAGAAGTAGTCATGAGGTCTTTCTATCCGTGCCCCTTTCAGGAGCAATATATGAACAATTTCATATTCTTGGCAATGAGCAGCAAGTATAATAGGGGTAACATCATGGGAAAAGCGTGTTCCATCTTCATCATAAGCATAAAAATCATCGTCTCGTAATTCTTGCTCGAGTGGGCTTAGAGTGAGACGCTGCCCTTGTGCAAAGGCTGGATGGTTCAATATTGCTTCCACAATCCGTACATATCCTTTACTGATGGCTAACAAGAGGGCATCTCCAACCCTTGCTAAATTGTCTTTCTTTAGAAGAAGTTCAGTGACCTCCAGATGTTCATTGCCAACTGCCAATTGCAGGGCATTTTGTCCCATGTAATCAACACAATTGAAATTCAAGGTTTTGGATTCCTCTAGCATTTTCCGTACCACTGGGATGTTGCCATATTCTGCTGAGTCCAAGAAATGTTCTTCCTCAGATGTCAAATTGGTGCCTTTCTCATTGAACATATAGGCTGGGCCTCGGATGGCCTGCCTCCTCCCTTTCTCCCGGATGGTGTGTCGCCGATGCATGTTTGTGGGATGAGGTGTTCAAGCCTGGATGGAAATAATGGAACATAGTAAGACAGAGATTCTTTATAATAATTTGATCTGCCGAATATTAAATCCATAGATTTTCCACATTCTGTTAAAGAGTGTTTGAAGGAATTAACTGTTTAATTGAAATGAATAGCTGCTTGACTAGATTAGCCCTCTTACACAGAAACATTCAAACAGAGCATGCTTTAGAGAAATCTGCATGATTCCAGTATACCTATTATAATTTTCAGCTAGAATCAAATGCTAGCTAAAGTTGGGAATAAAGAGAATACCGTTAATTAATATAAACATAAATACAACCACTAAAAATAAAAATAAAACTGGTAAGTCATAAAACCCAGCCACCTGTATTTTTTATGAGATCTCCTTTTGTACGTTCTGTTCCAAACCAAGCAGTTTCAAAGTAAGTAATTGTTCTTTGAATACATAATGGTCTCTCATTTCTAAGTTAATAGTTCAATAAGTAGCCTTCTTTAAAGGAATAATCCAAGGAGATGAGACACCTCCAAGACCTCACATGATCTTCTTCAGGAGAGCATGGCTTAGCATATTTTCAAATTGCAAAAAAGCAGGATGACATGACACAATAAGCCAAAATCATACATTAAAGCTGAATGGTATATATAAAGTCAAATGTGCCAATATTGTACTAGAGTACTGTACGTCTGAGTTTAGGATGAAGAGGCCAATGGAACAATGGTGATAACAGTCAGGCCAAAGGCTACAAGTGAATGATTCTAAATGATATGATAATTTTAATGATATCTGGCTATGATTTCTTCCACTAGACTTTGTTTTTGTTTTATAACATCTTCAAAAAAATTACACTTCATTATTTATGTTTAATATTGTATAACTCCTAATTACACAGTCAGAAGTATAAAGGTGAGAGATCGTGAAAGCAAAATCGGGTTTGAATTTTGAGTGAGGTCTTGAAATCTACACACAATGTTGCATCCCTTACAAGAAATTGAGTAGTTTTAGTAAGTTTAAAAATATTGCTGGAAAACTGAAAACGTAAAATAATTTTAATGTCTCTTTGAAGTCATTAATCTGAGTTATGGATTCCTAAATCTGAACATATTTTCTCTGCAGAAATGTCATGCTTCCTTTTAAAAACAAAGATGACAACATGACATACACATAAACATACATAAAAATGTAGTGTAAATATAAATATTTGATAAAGAATTCAGAGGAACTCCAAAGTTTCATATCACTTTAATCAATGATTATTTTTTTTGCTGTTGCTGCTGTTGAATGATCAAATTATTGTCTACTCAAGTTGTGAGGTTATGATATTTACCCTCACCATCAAATTCAACAGTGCTTTTAATCAATAGAAATGCTTGTTCGGCAACTGAACACACACACCTTCCTACACATACATGACAGTATGTTTCCAATTCTCAGTCTGAGGGAAGAAAAATTGCTTTCCATTTCTTGACCAAAGAAAGAAAAAGTAACTGAACTATGTTGGCCAAAGGGTAGATCGAAGTACAACATCCAGAGTAAATAATTTCTCCAGTGATCTCTGGTGTCTCATGCCTTATTTAAATCCTAAGAGATGATCTGAATTAATTCCATGAAAAGCATGCTTTAACTTTGGACAACACGGACCACCAAACCAAAGCAAAGTGACAAAGATGTATAAATGAAAAAAATAAACAAATCAGCATTAATTAGAGCAGCCAGCAGTATTTTGCAAATATAAAATACTCAGGAGATTGGCAGTATATTAATTTGAGATGATAGATAGATAGATAGATAGATAGATAGATAGATAGATAGATAGATAGATAGATAGATAGATAGATAGATAATAGATTGATGATGATGATGATGATGATGATGATGATGATGATGATAATGATAGACAGATAGACCCCAATGGGCATTTGGCTTTTAGTTATGTGAATCATTCTTTTTCTATGATTTCTAGGTTTTTAATACATCCTTTGGACTTTACTGTACTCTACCCAGAGTTTATGAAGACTGCAGAGGGCTATTAATGTTGTAAAATGAAACCAATAAAATCATACACAATGTAACCTAAAACAAATCCCCTGACAAACAAACAAGCAAGCAAAAGTTAAATCACCTGAGAATAAGACTGAAATGCAGAAACTCTTTTCTGCAGATGAAGAAAACCTTTGAAAAATGAGAGGTCAGGTTTTACCACTTTAATGATATTAATACAGATGCTTGCATGCTTCTTCATGAATGTGAGCAATTAAAGTCTTTTCAAATATATACTGTATATTTTCCCCCTTTTGTCTAATGTTATTTTTAAAACAGAAATTTCAAGACCTGCATACCATTAATGAAAATCATGGAAATGTTGTAGAATATTATAGAATGCCTTGGATATTGGCCAAAATCAGAGCTTCTCAAAAGCTGACAGAGTCTTCTCTTGGCAGTATTCGAATAACAAGCATAATAATTGAGACTAAAAGGCTGGTTCATAAACAATTGTTTTCTTTTGGCAATTTTACTTGTCCTTCACTTCTAAGAAACAAATTTATTGTTTCCTTTGATACTCTGGGATCAAAAAAAGGAAAGAACAAAAGCATTGGCTAGTTGTCCAATTGTCCAAAATTATCACCGGTTTTACAATCTCTTATCATGTATGATTAAGAGGCTAGACAATTACTTGTCTGAGATGGTATAGGTTCTCCTGCTTGAGCAGGGGGCTGGACTAGAAGACCTCCAAGGTCCCTTCCAGCTCTATTCTATTCTATTTGGGAGTATATTTCATAGAATTCAGAATTGATTCCATTGACATTCTTTAATTGTACTTAATTTCATTCCCTTATCTTTTGACCATATTTTAAAACATTAACAAAACATTTACTAAACACACACACGAAAAATCCAAATATTTATTCATGGTAAATGCATTTCATAATAAAGATATATTACAAGTCAACAGATGTAGGGAAACATATTAGTGGCTTATTTACTTTTGGATGGACTGAAATGGAACAGATACCATGGTGCTTTTCCATTGAGTGAAAAAACGACTACAATAAGAGCTTTTATATAAATAATGACAGAAGAAGTATGCAAACTCCTGTAAAAAAATCATCATATGCTTCAGTGCACACTCTACAATACAGGATGCATCTAATAGACAGGGTAGCATAGTAACTAAGATGTACCAGTTAATGTCTTCAATATTGATGTCTTGGATACTGGTTCAAAATTCTTGTGATAAAATAGCTTAATACTTATAGATACCCACTTTATGCAGAAGTCTACATAGCAGCTTTATTATATACCAATTTTTACAGGTTAAGTTCTCTACTGTGCATCTTTACATTTCTAACATTTAAGCATATAATCCAAAATTTACAAATTTGGGGATGCCAAAGACCAGCCTTTTCTGGTCATGCATAGCCTTGGGAGATTGAAATTATTAAAAGAGCAAATATTAAGGAAAAATAATTCTTAGGGATTGGTATAAACAAAATGCTTATACTTCAATAGTAAAAGAAAACAAAAGAATAAAGTATCATAGAAAATGAAATCAAATATTTAATGATTAAATTCAATATTTTGATATTGAATTTAAATATTTGAATATTAAATTACATCAAAGAGAAAATGGTACAGAAAATTATGTGCAATTGTCATAGAAATTGAATATTTACACATTAATTTCAGCTAAATGGCCTTACCCTAACTTGACCAAGAATTTTGTTCTTATTCCTACCCCTCAGCAATAAATCTTCAATAGAAAATATTTTTCTCAACTTTAAATAATTCCAAGAATAATATTTAGCTATCTCTGCAGGGATAGTAAAACTTATTACCAGTCAGTAACAGCAGATCTTTATGTTGCCATTCTTCTCTGCTTTGGAAATTAATCCCATGTACAGACAGTGAAACTGATGCATTCTTCTTAAAGTCTAATTATGAGCCTTGATTGCACCTATCTTAACATTTTTGTTTAATGATGCTTTGCATTTAAATTACTCTGTATTTGCATATTCTATGAAGATTGCTAGTGATCAATCTCGTTAGGCAAGCATTTAAGAAAGGGTGCTTTTCTGGGAATAACGTGTTGACATTTGGTGACATTGGAGAACAGTATTTTGATTAAGAGTTAGCTTGTCAGTCCTGCTTTTTGTTGTGTTTTGTTGTTAAAGGAATCAGATGATATAGATACCTTTGGCAGGATTCCTCCTGAAAATCAAAATATGTGATCATATAATACATATGAATCACCATTGTCCCATATGTGGAGATAAAACCATCAATCAAGTCTTGACTTTGGTGTGAATGTTGTCTAAACCAAACCCAAAGGACGTCAGTACCTACCAAGAGAATAAGAAGCTGAGAACATTTCCCATTTTGATCCAAGACATCACTACAACAAATGGGAATAATATAAAAAATGCATTTTATATGATATAAGAATGTAAAAAAACCAATTCCAGTAGAAAATTTTTGCAGACCTCTAATATCCTTTTAGTACAAATCTAGTAAAAACCATGCATTTCTTTGGCCTTGATATTCTGTAATTATATGAAGTTTTTTTTTCACTGAATGTATATCACATTACCAAATTTCATTTCTCTGGTATGCATACATGCATGCATGCTCATGTTTCCAGAAATTACATACAAGCATACCATATGTTTACAATATATATGTTTGTGAGAGACAGAGTATGCCCCCGACCTTCACTCGTTTCGCCGGGACTTAAAAACCTGGTTGTTTGAATTGTCTGGCCTGGACTGAGGAATTTTAAATTATATTAATTATATTAATTAAATTAAATTGAATTAAATTAAATTAATCTTAAATTTTAATTTTTAATGTTATCTTAATTGTGGGCTGTATTAATTTAATTTAATTTTATTCTCTCTTTTGTATTGTTTTTTAACTTGCCCTGTGAACCGCCCTGAGTCCTTTGGGAATAGGGCGGTATATAAATTCAACAAATAAATAAATAAATAAATAAATAAATAAATAAATAAATAAATAAATAAATATGGAGAGATGAGATTTTGTATATGTTCCATATGGATTGGTTAGACGCCATCTTGGTTATTTATTCTGTACTACATTTTTAATTGTATTGGTTTAATATTGTGAATTACCCAAAAATGTTTTGGTGTCAGATAGTATGTTTGTCTCTCTGTCTGTCTGTCTCTCTGTCTGTCTCTCTTCTCTCTTTCTGTCTGTCTGACTTCTGTCTGTCTGCCTGCCTATCATTATCTATCATTTATCTATCTAACTGTCCATCCAGGATGGTTGATGTTGATGTTGTTATTATAATTTGTAGCACTATTAGGTAAAGTAGTATTTATTCAATTATTTTCATATAATGAATATTTGAAGTCAATGAGCAATCAGAAACTTCATGAAGAGGTAAATGAGTGGAAGAGTTTGAGGGCCCATGTTATAGTGGAATGAAAAAAAATCTGTTTATCTATTTCCTGTTTAGCACTTTTAACATTGACTAGAGAATAAAATAATAAATATATATCCAAAATGAGATCATATCTTCCCATTAACAAAAATGGGAAGGGGGTGGAAGAGGTGTGCTGCTTCTGGAAGAATGAAGCAAACCTGAGGACTTAGTTGCATAATTGCAAGAGATAATAATGTAATAAGGATGCTAGAAGAATTAAGTATTTGGGGATTCATTTTTCACCCTTATAAAATAATTATATAATATTTTGTGTTGCTTTAGTTTTAAGATGATTATGAAAATTTAATTGGGAAGATTTGTAGTAGTGTTTATTGATATTCTATAGGTTATGTTTTGTTATTTGGATGGAAAGTTTTAAGCCTGGAAGGTAATGTATGGTATTTTAAGTTGTATAATACATTAGGAGAAGGAAAGGTTGTATAAACTTGGTTTTAGTATGTTAAAATTTAGTTGGATAGAAGAATAGTTTTATAAAACTGATATAAATTGTTTTATGTGTGATTGAAATTAATTTGTAATACTTTTATGGGCAATATTGGAGTAGGTAATAGAATATAAGAATGATGTGATTATATAAAAAAATTTTAAGTTTGGAAGTAATCTATGGTATTTTAATTTGTATAATATATCAGGATAATATGAATTTAAAGCTTAGTTGGGAAGAAGAACAGCTTTAGACAATTGATATAAATTGTTTTATTTGTGATTGTTTTTATTGGGTAGATTGAAAAGTATTATCTTGTTTTTGAATAATTATTGATATGATGTATATATATATGTTTGGAGTTTATCTATATGAGTTAAAGTTCGATAGTTTATATAGTTCAGGATTGTTTGTGTAAGCTAGATTATGATTGTTTGTATTTTTATACCCTGTATTCTGCTCTGGGAAGTGGGGGGGAGGGGAAAGGGAGGGTGGGGTTGGGGAGGGTTGGGGAGGGTGGGAGGGAAGGGGGTTGGGGGGGTTTCTTTTTCTTTTTTTTGTTGTTTGTTAAAGATAAAATGTATTCTAAAACTTTTTAATAAAAAAAAATGGGAAGGGGGGAGAGATTAAAGAAGGCAAAATGCAAAGGTTGTACCCAGAATCACATTTTTACTTTTTTACCTCAGTGATGTGATTAAGAGTATATATCAAAAACATGTGTATCAGATTATCTTGTTATAGTTCCATCCCTTTCCAGATTTAATATACTATGCTTTAAAAATATATTTAAATGAATACATTCTTTTTTCTAGATTTAAAGCTGGCACTTGGCTGTACACCATCCAATATCCATCTCTGTTTAAAAATGTGAAAAATAAATAAATATAAATAATATAAGCATTGATTTATGATTTATCCACATGCATTTTTGAGAAATGAAATCCTTTAAAAAAAGGATTATGTTGGAAGGGATCAAATTATGTTTCAATCACAACCACTACTAGGCAGCATACTAATTACAGGATTGCACTTGGCCAAACATTTTTTTTTATTTTCTTTCCACCAAAATTTACAATAACTATGAAAAGTGCAATTAAGTTCAATGCATACATATGAGGATTAAAAGGAAAGAGAACAAAAGTAACTCATAAAACCACATATTACTAATTCTTTAATATTCCTCCCACACATTAATATATTCATCAGCATAAAACAGGTTTTTTTTAACTTGCCAATGACCCAACTTTCTCTTACACTAAAATATTTCACTTACTGTATATCAATACTGAACTTAATTTTTTTCACTGAGTCCAGCAAGCTTACCAATAATGCTTACAATAGCTCACCAAGATATAAAAAAAACACAAAAACTTTCCAAGTGCTACTTGTGGACATTAAACATGTTTTGCTTGAAAAATGCCTGCATGTTGTGTTATCATTACGGCTGTTGCTGTGACCATCTTAATCTTTACTGTTTGGATACCAATCTCCTTATTATTATAGAAGTTTGTAAGTCCAATTATGTTATAGAATTATACAATGCAATGAATTTTGCTATGTGGACTTGTCAACATCCGAAAATTCCTGCTTAATTAGATAAATTCTTAATGCTGAATTGTATTCCATTTTTACAGAAAGTTTTGTTAAAATTCAGAATACTTTGCCTTTTTTTTTAAAATCCCATTTATATCCCGCCCTTCTCCAAAGACTCAGGGTGGCTTACAATCTAAGAAGCACAAATCAATGTGCTTAGCAATAGCCTTCATTTTATGTATATGCCTGCTTATTAGGGCTTTCGCCTCCCCAGCGGCATTTTTTTTTACAAAGTCAGCTTATTGCCCCCAACACTCTGGGTCCTCATTTTACCTACCTCGGAAGGATGGAAGGCTGAGTCAACCTTGAACTATATTATTTTAAGTGAACTTTTCCTCTCTTCCTACTATAATAGAAGTATGCAAACTTGACTTACTCTGTTCAAATAAAATAAACCTTAATTTTGACAATAAAACTTATTTTTCATAAAAGATAGAAGAATTAGTGAAAGACTCATTTCATATTAAAACTATTTTTGAGGGGAGCAGCGCAATATGTTGAATCTTGTATTAATAGTAGGAATTTATGAAACACGTGCCATCTGATTCCCGATGATTCTGGGCAGCTTACTATGATGAAAACAGTTATAAACAAAGAACAATAGAAAAAAATCCATAAAAAGAGTTCAAGACTAAAGAACAACAATGGTTAAGAAATAAACCCAGAAGGGAACAGAAGGGAAGAAAGGGTCATCAATCATTCTCCCCAAAGGAGAAAGAGACAGGTCTTTAAGGACCTTCAGAATACAGTAGGCCATCCAAATTTCATGGGGAAATCTTGTTCAAGAGGGCAAAAGCTGCTACAGAGAAGGCATGCTTCCAGGGAACCAATAGGTTTGTTTAATCAATGGAACCTGGAACACACCAATTTGCTAGTTCAAATTAAGTAGATAATGAAAGTATTAGTATTTGGCTTAAAAATGTACACCAAAAAGTCCTCTATCATTCCTTCCAATATAAAAGTTGCACATTATGCTAACTGTATTCATTGTTTAGATTTCACATGAAACCAAGATTTTCCAAGGAATCAGAATAAACATCAAAGTAGTCCCTTTACATGCAGAAAGGAAAGAAAGAAAGAAAGAAAGAAAGAAAGAAAGAAAGAAAGAAAGAAAGAAAGAAAGAAAGAAAGAAAAGTTCTTGAATGAGCAGCAGTATAGACACTTAGGATAAGTGGACTTATGGCTTTATGAACCCTTTAATCCTCTTTTTTCTTTTCCAACTCTAATATTTCATGATGTCTGCCTTCCAAAAAGATATAATGTTCACAAATTATATGAGGATTCATGTGAACTTTAAAACTGCTGATGAGTCCGTCAGCTACTATTTAGTCATCACTTTTATGTTCCACTTCTGATTTATGTCAATATAATTTATAACTTAATCCTTCTAATATTTAAAACTTATTCAGATAGAGGTCACATTGAACTCAGAGTAACTGGCTCCAGACAAATGAGGATACAGGATAGAGGATAGAATCTGATTATACTAAGTACTTACAGTAATATAACAGTAATAAGTGATTATAGTCATGGTATTACCAGGAATCAATTGTCTTTTTTAAAACTTTCATAATTTCCATTTTTTTTACTGTTTATCAATTTTCAAGAATATTCTTCATATCCTTCTGAAATCAATAGAAGTATCAGTAGGTCTTTATTCCATATTTTCACATCCATTCAAAAGCAGTAAGTAAATGACACTTGAATAATTACTTCAAATTAACTCTATATACATTGTCATAAACCTTTCAAACTGTCATTTGTTTTATTTAAAGTCAACTGGAATCTGTCTCCAATTTTTGTTTTAATAAACAATTAAATTGCATTCAAAAATAAGACTTTATAAAGGATTTTCAGGAAGAATTTATTTTAACTAAATTTTCATTCTGAATTCCATTCATCCCACATTTTCTCACTGTTATGTAATGAAAAACCCAGAATAAAAAAAAATCTAAATGCATAGTTTTCTAAGCATAGCATAAAAGTACTTGTTATATGACTACTTGTTGAAAATTTAAAGGGTTGTGAAGTTCTTGGTGTTTCAGGAGGAATTTAACATGAAAGTTAATGCAAAAACAAAATCTCCTTTCCTTTTCAAACTAAGCAAGTTTTAAACCATAATATTAATACAAGTAAAACTGAAATTCTTCAGATTGAGATCTACATAAGTATTGTCCCTGAAAATCACTGTCTTGGCTTAAAATATGTTATTTATATGGTATATTATATATATCTCACTTGCATATGCCCCCCAGACACACACAGACACAAACACACACATGCACAACACATACACACATACACAGAAATGCTAAAAAAAAAATCACTTCTCCAGTAGGTGGCAGCACAATTTTGACGTTTCAGCAGACTCTACATATTCCAAACATTCAAAATAAAGATTAGATAGTTCTGTAAATCATTTTCTGCTTTTTACCAGGTAAGCTAATATAGCTAGCTAGCAATGATCTTTTTTATATTTGAGGAAAAAAATCAGTACAAGAATATTGCTGGCAAAATATGGCTAAGGATATAAATGTACTTCCTCTCTTTAGCCAATGCATCTCACATCATTTTATTTTAAAAGTAAAAAGCCACATAGAAGAAACATGAAAACTTCCAGACATCACAAAAAAAGTGTCAAATTACTTTCGGCTTTATTTCCGGCATATAGATAACACACAATTCTGTTTCATCCCATCCACACAAAGTTAGCATGGCTTCATTCATTTCAGACAAAGAGAGCACCAGTCTCCTAGGGAAATAAAACGTATTCTTTTTAGAAGGCTTCTGTATGAAGGAAAACATGCTCTTTCCCCTTGGCACAATTATGAACGAGATTTAAAACAAAAGCAGAAGTCCCAACTTGAATACAACAATACATTTAGAGGCAACAAAACACAGGACACCCCCAGCTCTTTACCAAACATGCCCAGCTCTCAAAGAATCGCTTACTTTTATCATAAAAGGGGTAGAATCCCTTCCTTTCTAGATGCCTGGAATCCAAGGTTTAACTGCAGGATCGGCGAGCTCCATTCTTGCCGCTCAGGTTGGTAAATTGCTGTCCGTGGTGCTGAAAACGTGATTGCAACTGGATAGTTTTCGTCTTCAGTGGCAGAAAGGACAAGGTTGAGAGCTTCTATCCCTCATGCTGCAATAGTATACTGAGCTATGGATAAACAGCAACATTGTTCTCACCTTCACTGACTAAGGAAAAATTCTCCGGGAATCTAAAGGATTAAATCATGCATGACTCTTGCGTGATTTCCTTCACGCCTTGCTCTTTTGCTTGCTGCTTTGGTAATGAGGTATCTAATCCTCCCTCCCATCCTGGGCTCCTGACTTATATTTCTTGCATGTGTGCTTGGGAATTCGGTGTTATACCCCTCTACTTTTTTCTGTTTTCAATTATAATATATTAGGAGGAGGAAGAGGAGGAGGAAAGGGAGGAGGAGGAGGACATCCCTTCATCTCCTTTATCTAATTCAGTAAGATCCCATTCAGTGATATTTTTTCTTGGCAGGACTGAAATATACACATGATTTCTGGGAACATATCTGTTAAGAGTACACAGTAAATGATAACTTTACTGTTTATCTCTCACATAGGTTGCATTGCACAAATATCCCATTAATGATATTTTGTGATATTTCTCCCCATTTGTCTTCTTTGACCAGTGGGACAATTCATGATACAGTAATAAAAGTATTAGTGAGACAAAACATTTCATGTCATTCAGCTTGAAGTGTCTAAAGCAAAACAGTCTGCTCAGAAAGAAGTGCCTTGCGCAAAGTCCCAGTATGGAGTCACATTGCTGTTTACTGGTTATGATGTGCAACTGTTTATGTCAAATTGTCAAAAAGTGTGAAATATATACAATTATAAATACATTTATGTCCCTTTCTTTCTTAGTAAACTAGCTGACTAGAGATTCCTAATCTCTCTTTTTACTTTACTTGCAAAATAAAGCAGCAAGCCTATTATTCATTAAAATTTGATTTATTAAAGGAGTCTTGTCCAATGACTGTTTTACACTATGTTTCACACTAATTTGTTCCTTCCAATTGATCAAGATAATACTAGTCAGTATATGTTTAAGTCTTATAATCTTAACTTTTTTGGTCCTTGTTTGAAGGTTATACTTTTCTTTTTTAAAAAAAAAATTGAAGAACCAATTTATAGTCAGCCATTTATTTATTTTTCTTTAAAAAGCATTGCCGAACAAAGCTATTTCTGCTTACTACATGGAAGAAAACATGTGGATTTTCTAGCAACAACAGTAAAGCAGTTTGCCATACTTTCTAGATGTTTTAGGTATTCAGGATGACACACAGGATTGCTTCATGTCCAATATTAACCAAATGTGGCTCTGTATAGCTTCTAAATTTGGAGGTTGGCCTGGCACTTTGACTTGCTAGGTATAGCAATAGATAAGATATCCAGCCAAATATTTTTCCTAATAAAGTCATTTTATTATAATGAAATTGATTCCAAAATGCCCTCAATTTGCAAACACTGCTGATCTATATAATTATTACATGTATGTGGTACCTCTTACCGAAAGTTACATTATTTATAAGTAATGTTTATTAACTGACTAGTTAATAAAAAGGCAACTGGGTGAAAATTAACTGGAATATGGTTTTATGCAATGATGTTCATTCTGAGGAAGGAATTCAGTTGGTAAGACTTTCTCCATTCTTTATACAGTACATTTCCAAGACATTTCTGTAAAATTCCTCCAAAGATATCTGGAGAGAAGGGGAGAAATTGGTTCACATAATATTTAATCTTGTATCTCCCAGTAGTGTTTTTACAGTCTAGAAACATTGTAGCAATGTAAGATGTAAAATGAGTTGAAAATATTACTGGAATTATATTTCAAAATATTAAAAGAAAAACCAATAATCCTAACTGTTGGTTTATGATTAATAACTTTTTGGTCTTGCTACAATTCTCCAGAGCCATCAGAGTAAATGTAACAGTACTTCATACGAAAAAGTCTTCCATATGTAATGGTCATTGCAACAGTTTTTTAATATATATATATATATATATATATATATATATATATATATATATATATATATATATATATATATATATATATAATAAGGGACGCGGTGGCTCAGTGGGTTAGGACGCTGAGCTTGTCGATCAGAAGGTCGGCAGTTTGGCGGGTCGAATCCCGAGTGCCGCGTAACAGAGTGAGCGCCTGTTACTCGTCCCAGCTTCTGCCCACCTAGCAGTTCGAAAGCACGTAAAAATGCAAGTAGAAAAATAGGGACCACTATGGTGGGAAGGTAACAGCGTTCCGTGCGCCTTTGGCGTCTAGTCATGCCAGCCACATGACCACGGAGACGTCCTCGGACAAACGCTGGCTCTTCGGCTATGAAACGGAGATGAGCACCGGCCCCTAGAGTCGGAAACGACTAGCACGCATGTGCGGGGGAACCTTTACCTTTACCTTTTATATATATATATATATATATATATATATATATATATATATATATATATATATATATATATATATAGATCAGGATTTAATTCAGCAGGATTGGGTAGAAAGACATTGGATAGAAAATAACACTTTTCAAATGAAAGGAACCAGATTTCTTTTCCACATTGTGTAATATTTAAAAAATACAACAAAGTAAATGAGACAGGAGAAAATTTAGAGTATACTGCAAGATAAAAGTACTTATTTATTTATTTATTTACTTAATGTCATTGTTTTAGTTCTAAGAAAGCAATCTCCTAATTAAAACATATACAATGCCAATCAAAACCAGCACTTTCTTAAATAGCATCTAAGGGACAAAGGAAATGATTTGAACATTCAACAGAGAAACATTTGTTAGCAACATTTATATGAGACCCATTCAGAAATTCTCAGGACAACTTACAATAAAAGATAATTGGTATTTAACGGACAAAATCATAAAAGCTTGAAATCTAATTGTAGTAAGTAGTTGCGAGAATATAAAGCAAATATAATACAATACAGAGGGAGAAAGAGAGAGAGAAAGTTAAATCTTCTTAGAAAACAGAAGCATCAGAGAGCCTATGAGATCATCTCAAATAAAACCTTTCTGTGACTAAGGAATCAATAGTGAAAGATTTATTCAGAAAATCGGATTCAGATTCACTCTGAAAATGGTAAAATGTCTCTAAAGTTGAGACTTTAAAAATGAAACCTGCAACTACACTTTTCCCTGTTTCCAGAAACAGACTGGAAGTTAACAAAGAAAGACATATATATATATATCTTCCCGCGTTCCTTTCATCTTCAGAAAGTTGTGGCGACGTTTCGACGAAATCCCACGTCGCCACAACTTTCTGAAGATGAAAGGAACGCGGGAAGAAACCCGAGACTCTAGACCTACATATATATATATGTATGTATGTTTTCTATATATATGGATCTTTGGTCATTTGGGTTTTTTCCCCGTGTAGAACTAAAGGTGTAGGAGCAACGTTTTGACGGAATCCCATCCGTCATCATCAGGTTGGTGGCTTCAGCTTCCTTCTCTCCCAGAAGAAGGAAGCTGAAGCCACCAGCCTGATGATGACGGATGGGATTCCGTCGCAACGTTGCTCCTACACCTTTAGTTCTACGCAGGGAAAAACCCGAATGACCAAAGATCCACATACAAACACCCGTGAAAACCTCAGAAAACATATATATATATATATATATATATATATATATATATATATATATGCAAATTATTCAAATTGCTAATAAAGAATTTGGGAGGCTAAGATGATCATTTCGAACTCATTTATGTTCTCATCAGTTAGTCATACCCTTTATCTGAGATTCGAACCCGGGCTGATTGTATATCAGGCAGTGTTTTAACCTCCTGAGCCACAGGTTCTGTCTCTCTTATATTAGCTGGAAGGCAAGGCAAATGTATGTTTAAGTATTTGTCAAGGCTTTTTGAATGGACCTTGCTAATTAACTCTTTCATTCCTGTTTTGGCCCGGCTCAGGGCTTATCCACAGGAACTAGTCAACTTATGACAGCTCATTATTTGTGCAAATTATTCAAATTGCTAATAAAGAATTTGGGAGGCTAAGATGATCATTTCGAACTCATTTATGTTCTCATCAGTTAGTCATACCCTTTATCTGAGATTCGAACCCGGGCTGATTGTATATCAGGCAGTGTATATACTGTATATGCTCCGTGAGCTGCATTGGTTGCCAGTTGTCTTCCGGGTGAGATTCAAGGTGCTAGTAATGGTGTTCAAAGCCCTCCATGGCATGGGGCCGGAGTACCTCAGGGAACATCTGCTGCCGGCATCAAGCTCCCTGCGCCCTGTGCGTTCCCACAGAGAGGGCCTCCTCAGGGTGCCACCGGTCAGAGAATGCCGACTGGTGGCCCCCAGGGGGAGATCCTTCTCTGTGGGCGCTCCGGAGCTATGGAACCAGTTACCGGTTGAGCTCCGGACGGCGCCCGATCTGCGCTCCTTTCGCCGCGATCTGAAAACATACTTGTTCGAGCAAGCCGGCCTGGCCTGAGGGGGGATTGGTGGGGTTTTTATCATTTTTATTGGGGTTTTTACTATGTATCAATTGTATTTTAATCGGGCATGCATTTAATTATCTTTTAGTTTTTGTAAATTTCTGTGTTTTATTCTTGCCCTGTACACCGCCCTGAGTCCTCCGGGAGAAGGGCGGTATAGAAATATTAATAAAATTAAAAAAAATTAAAATAATATATATATATACATATATATATATATATATATATATATATATATATATATATATATATATATATATATATATATATATATATATATATATATATATAAAGGTAAAGGTTCCCCTGCACATGCGTGCTAGTCGTTTCCGACTCTAGGGGGCGGTGCTCATCTCCGTTTCAAAGCCGAAGAGCCAGCGCTTGTCCGAGGACGTCTCCGTGGTCATGTGGCCGGCATGACTAGATGCCAAAGGCACACGGAACGCTGTTACCTTCCCACCGTAGTGGTCCCTATTTTTCTACTTGCATTTTTACGTGCTTTCGAACTGCTAGGTTGGCAGAAGCTGGGACAAGTAACAGGCGCTCACTCTGCTACGTGGCACTCGGGATTCGACCCGCCAAACTGCCGACCTTCCGATCGACAAGTTCAGCGTCCTAACCCACTGTGTGTGTGTGTGTGTGTGTGTGTGTGTGTGTGTGTGTGTGTGTATGTATGTGTGTCCAAAATGTTATAGGGTTTCCTGCCTGAGCAAGGGTTGGACTAGACGACCTCCAAGATCCCTTCCAACTTTATTATATATGTACAGCTATAAGCAATACTAACCACAGACTAAATTGCAGATTATTCTAAACTCTGTATCACCAAAGAGAGATCATATGAATGTAGCATTACTCACTCAGCTATTGCATCTGTGTGTCACTTCACAGTGACACAGTACTACCAAATAATTTATGTGATCCAGTGTTAGAATCAGGAACAAAGTTTGATGTCCTTTTACCATGGGTTCCCCTCCCCTCCCCTTGTATTGTTATTGTGAACATTGATAATTTGAAATGAGCTCATAGTTTGAACTCATAAAAATGACAAATCTCTTGCAAATATTTGACTAAGATCAGATTACAGTCTGTTTACTTTTATTTGCTCTCATAGCTATTTGTTGACTTTTCATTTCTATGTAAATATTCATTCCCTCTTTTTCTTTTTCAAGAATATTTGTCTTGTTCTATTCAGCTCCTACCTAAAAGAAAAGAACAGATCATATATCCCATATATCACCACCTGGCTTCTTGTTCTTATATTAATTTAACACTGGACATTTTTTTCATTACCTTTCTGTGTCCTTTCCTCCAATGCATTTTGGTCATCAGATTGTATGTAATACAGACAGTCCTCGACTTACATCCATTTATTTCATGACCGTTCAAAGTTACAACAGCACTGAAAAAGGTGACTTAGGACCAATTTTCACACTTACGATCGTTGCAGCATCCCCATGGACCCACGATCAAAACTCAGATACTTGGCAACTGGTTCGTATTTATGACCAGTTTTTAGGATCATGCGATCACCTTTTGCAACTTCCTGACAGACAAAGTCAATGGGGAAGCCAGATTCACTTAACAATCATGTTACTAACTTAACAACTTTAGTGATTCACTTAACAACTATGGCACGAAAGGTCATAAAATGGGGCAAAGTTCACTTAACAGTGATCTCATTAGCAACAAAAATTTTGGGCTCAGTTGTGGTTGTAAGTGGAGGGCTACCTGTATTTCCAATTTCTAACTACTTCCAAATATTTTAAGTCCCCTCCCCCCACAACTTTCTTTCCTTTTAAAACAAGCCATTGCACAGTAAGTACAAATTTAGATCATCTTACTTCACTGCAGTTGTGGAATTCTAGCTTTGCTGTAATAGCATACTGAGTTTTGAGGCTACGGTTTGTGCTGTGGCATTCAGCTCTGCCAGGTTGGTAAAACCAACTGACCACATTTATTAAAATGTTCATTATATGTTCCATTTGCTTCAGTCATAGGACCACACTGCCTGATTTAATGCAAAATTATCAACTTGGTTGAAACAGTTTGGTTTAGCATCTCTTTGCCATTTTAGGCACTTAGAAAACAGGGAACAATAAATGCGAGATGTTCTTCTTCAAGTAAAGTTCATCTCAAACGTTATGGTAATAATCCTGTAAGACATTCACACCAGAACAAGCAGATGTTTCTCGCTTTTATACATGAAAAATTCATCCTCTGAGTTTGTTCTGCCTGGTTTGCTAACAGCAAGGCCCTCACCCACCTGTGAACAACCAAAAGATGTTTGCTGAACTAAACCTGAGTAATCAATAGGGACCGGGAAGTGGAAAATGATCCCAGCAGAAGACAATAATAATGCTGCCAAGAAAACCCTGGAGCTACCAAGGGTTAAACTTAGCTTGAAGGCATCTTGACCTTTAATAAATAGAATTCCTGGTTACCCCCTTTACAGAAGTGCTGTTCTCCTCTGCTTTACTCCTTGTACTGATCTCTCTCATCTGATTTATCTTTCACGCATTGGTTTTGTCCTTTGTTCAGGTGGCCTGAAGCACATTCACTACAGCTTAAAGGAAGGGAGTCTGTTCCAGTCACTGTTCATTCAGGCCTCCCCAAAACAACCCCTCCCTACACACACTTCTTTGCTGCTAAGTAGAACATATAATTACTTAAAAGAAAGATGTTCTCTGACATAGAATACAGGTGAATGATTGCTCTTACACCAGAAGTTCAGAACTATGGGAAACTGCTCTTTCCATTTTCAATTGAATCTTACATTTAAATGTATTCACTGCAGCACATTTGGGGGGGGGTAAGGGTTAGTTTAGGTGTTTAATTAATGCTAATAATAGCAGTATGAGTGAAATGTCTAGGAAGCAAGGAAACTGGGGCTCAAATTTTAATTATTTCAAGCACTCATAGATATACAGAATAGTCAAAAGTGTTTGATTTGGACAGGCACAGGCTTAGAATATACAGACTACAATTTAGGGGACAAGTTAACTATGACTGCAGAGCAACTTTAAGCATGAACAACGCAAGATTCGGTCCACTTGCTACCAAGTATGTCAAATGCTAGAATGGATCTGATACTTTTTGGCTGTTGAATTTAGCTGTAAAATTCAGATGAAATTTTTGTTTGGTTTGGTTCAATTGTTCAGTCATTTGGGGGTCTTTTTGTGAACCATGGACACCATTTGCTAGGAGTGTCTGCCAGCAACTACTTACTGAGTAATTGTGCTTGAGTCAGCAGTGACAGTATCTAGTCCTTGTTTGCAGCTCTTCCAGGAATCCATGTTTTCCAAGCATTAGAAGACCACTGACCCTTGCTTTTGCATTACATGTAGAAAGTATTTCAGCTTTAACTGTTTTGTTAGTGTTTCCTATGATAGATCTTTTTAATTCTCCAAATATTGAAAGTTCTTCCTGAAACCCAGACTTATTACTAAACCCTCACTTCAGAAGAATCAATTTTTCTTCATTTAGCCTTTGTGATGATTCAGCTTTCACAGCCATATTTTCCGGGAAAAAACATCTCTCTCTCTCTCTCTGTCTTTCTCTCTGTCTCTGTCTCTCTGTCTCTCTGTCTCTCTGTGTCTCTCTGTCTCTCTCTCTCTCTCTCTCTCTCTCTCTCTCTCTCTCTCTCTCTCTCTCTATCTATCTATCTATCTATATATATATATATATATATGCATACACATACATATATGTGTATGCATGCATATATATATATATGCATATATATATATGCATACACATACACACATATATGCATACACACACACACAAACATATATATATACACACACATACACAAACAAACCCTTTTATTCTCAATATGATGTCTATGCACTTTAATATTGTATTATTATTATTAATAATAACAATAACAATAATAATAATAATAAAGTTGGAAAGGACCTTGGAGGTCATCTAGTCCAATCTATAACATTTCAGACAAATGGCTGTCCAGTCTCTTCTTAAAAACTTCCAGTGTTGAGCATTCACAGCTTCTGGAGGCAGGTTATTCCACTGATCGTTAATTTTGTCTAGATCTGTTTCTTTTATGGCTACAATCATCATCTGAATTTTCGAGTACATTTCAGCTTTGTCTCCATTTACAGATAGTCCTCAACTTTTTACCACAGTTGGGACCAGAACTTCCATTGATAAGCAATATGAGTCACACCTGATTTTATAACCTTTTTGCTATCATTGTTAAGCAAATCTCTGCAGTCATTAAATGGAAGCTAGCTGAGAAGCTCCCAAACAGAGATCATGTAGCCCTGGGATGTTGCAAACTTTGTAAATATGTGCTGTTTGCCAAGTGCCCAAATTGTGGTCATGTGACGATGGGGACACTGCAAAGGGTGTAAGTGTAAGAGGGTTTTTTTTTATATAGTGCTGTTGTAATTTCAAACAGTCACAAAACTGTTGTAAGGATTACCTATAGTTGTGTTCAGCTGGCATTACTTGTTGACATAAGTTTAGGATTATTTTTAATGCTGACTAGATGATCAAGTTTGCAATTTGTTCTTTCATCATCAGTAAGAGATTCATTAAGTTTCCTTTATATATATATATATAAAGGTAAAGGTTCCCCTGCACATGCGTGCTAGTCGTTTCCGACTCTAGGGGGCGGTGCTCATCTCCGTTTCAAAGCCGAAGAGCCAGCGCTTGTCCGAGGACGTCTCCGTGGTCATGTGGCCGGCATGACTAGATGCCAAAGGCACACGGAACGCTGTTACCTTCCCACCGTAGTGGTCCCTATTTTTCTACTTGCATTTTTACGTGCTTTCGAACTGCTAGGTTGGCAGAAGCTGGGACAAGTAACAGGCGCTCACTCTGCTACGTGGCACTCGGGATTCGACCCGCCAAACTGCCGACCTTCCGATCGACAAGTTCAGCGTCCTAACCCACTGTGTGTGTGTGTGTGTGTGTGTGTGTGTGTGTGTGTGTGTGTGTATCTAGTCCAATCTATAACATTTCAGACAAATGGCTGTCCAGTCTCTTCTTAAAAACTTCCAGTGTTGAGCATTCACAGCTTCTGGAGGCAGGTTATTCCACTGATCGTTAATTTTGTCTAGATCTGTTTCTTTTATGGCTACAATCATCATCTGAATTTTCGAGTACATTTCAGCTTTGTCTCCATTTACAGATAGTCCTCAACTTTTTACCACAGTTGGGACCAGAACTTCCATTGATAAGCAATATGAGTCACACCTGATTTTATAACCTTTTTGCTATCATTGTTAAGCAAATCTCTGCAGTCATTAAATGGAAGCTAGCTGAGAAGCTCCCAAACAGAGATCATGTAGCCCTGGGATGTTGCAAACTTTGTAAATATGTGCTGTTTGCCAAGTGCCCAAATTGTGGTCATGTGACGATGGGGACACTGCAAAGGGTGTAAGTGTAAGAGGGTTTTTTTTATATAGTGCTGTTGTAATTTCAAACAGTCACAAAACTGTTGTAAGGATTACCTATAGTTGTGTTCAGCTGGCATTACTTGTTGACATAAGTTTAGGATTATTTTTAATGCTGACTAGATGATCAAGTTTGCAATTTGTTCTTTCATCATCAGTAAGAGATTCATTAAGTTTCCTTTACCCCCATCCATCAAAGTGATATTACCAGCATATCTGAGGCTATCATTTTTTTCTCTTAGCAAATTTAATTCCAATTTCAGTCTTTTATATTACAGCATTTCTCATTCTGCTATAGGTTACATAAATAAGTGTACTTCTCCAATTTTGAATCATATAGCTACTTCATATTCTGTACCATTGTTTTCAGATAATTGTACTTCAGTTGCAGGTGACGGAGCCCAGTACATTCATCTTTTAAGGTTTTTTTAAAAAGTGGCAATTTGAAAAAGATAAAAATCATTGTATAATCAAATAAAGAAAAACAAACAAACATCTTTCTTGGAACTCCCAAGTCTTCTCCATTATTGATCCGTTGTGAGCTTTATGATCTTGATGCCTTTGTCTTTTCCAAATCCAGGTAGTACATTTGACAGTTCTCATTCCATGTACTTTTCATTCGTAGATTGTAAAAACTTGAGCACTGCTTTATTAGTATCTACAGGAGGATAAGTGTAGTTCACCACTTCTGCTCCCACTTACGGAAGTTGCTACCTTACATTACACTGAGTGCTAACAGTGGGAATGACAGATGGGATATCTACCTGAGACTAGAGGTGCATAAGACAAAGTTCTGCCCTCCTAGTTTAGCTGATTATTTTTTTTCTGCAGTTACCTTATTCTGTAGTAGTATCTTCTGCTTTGGCTCCTCAGCTTCGCTTTTATTTTTATTTGTGCCTTCAACTCAGTTTTTGAGTTCTGGCAACTGCCTGGACAGAGGTCCCTGAAGTTTTCTTGGCAAGATTTTGGTAATGGTTTGCCATTGCCTGCTTCCTAGGGCTTAGGCAGAGGGACTGGCCCCAAATCACCCAGCGGCTTCGTGTCTAAGGCAAGACCAGAATTCACAGTTTTTAGCCTGATGATTGAACTATTACACCAAGCTGGCTTTCTTCTTTTTCTTATCCACTCACTGTTCTGTGGTTGTCCTAGGCCTAGAGAGTCCTGATTTGTTGAAATAAACGCATGAGATTCCATTGTCAGATTTTTCAGGATCCTGACTTTGCACCGTGGCTGAGATATTTCCTATTGAGGTCAAATACAAGTCTGTCAGCTTCCAAATACTTCCTGTGAACAGTTAAGAGTGTCTCCATTCTAACTGTCTTGGCATAACTCTTCTACCTTAAAAATATTCTTAGATCTCCTTGCAAACATTGCATTATTGAGATCTCCCCACAGATAATGTTCAATTCAAGATACAGAGAAGGCCATTCCAGACTCTTTATCTTTCTTTCCTGTAAGTGCTTTGTTGATCTGGAGGTATGTTTCATAACGTTTTCTTGCTCAAATAACAGTCTCTTTCCAGTTTCTGTCAGATATTATCTTCTAGATATATTATTATTTAATTGAATGCAGTTTTCTTTCCATATACCCAATAGTCCTTGGACTACTAGCTGTCATATAACCCCAAACTATAATAGAATCTCTTCTCTGATTAACAGTTATCAAGATATTCTTTTCATCAAATAATTCACTTTTTTCCCTTTGTTTCTTGTTTGGCTGAGATAAGTTTGTGTTTCAACAATCCACTTTGTTAGTTCAAGGTTACTAAAGTTTTCTTTTCATCTACTTTAACTACTGATCTCTCTCTTTCTCCCCCTCCCCCTAGAAATCTATCCATATCTCCTTCCCTCTTTCTATCCATCCATCATTTAATAATGGATGTGTTCAAACAAATGGTTCCCATTTCTTTGGAGATGATTACTTTAGATCTATGTGCAGCCAAATATTTTAGCATATTGTTAGCAGATCTGTGGGATCTGTTTTGCACATCTGACAGGTTTTTAGGGAGTTCTAGCAGAGATTTATCAGAGACCCCCCAGATTTTGTCTGGCTTTTCCTCCAACAGTTCTACATTACTACAATTTCTTAATAAATTTTTTCACAGCTGAAACCCTGAAATTGCTACTTGAAAGTGATTAGAGTTCTCTTTATAGCCTTCCCCTGCTTTGTTGGAGTGGATTAGCTTCATTTTCAAATGCTTAGACAATTGCTTAGAGAAGTCCAAAGTTGTTGAAAGCAGATTGAATAACAATAAAGATCTGAAAATTGGAATGATCAAAGTATTGGTTGGAACAGTAGAATTTTCATCTCCTGGATAGTTTTAGACCTCATGGGTCCATATGAGATCTTATTAACAACTTTTACAGTATTGAAAAAGTAGGCTTGAGTCAAGCGGAAGTGTTCCAAACCTCTGTACTGGCTACATTCACTATTTTCTGATCTTCAATTTGTAAATATGTACATACAAATAATGAATGAATGAAATGAATGAATGAATGAAAGAATCCATGAGACTGCATTGCAATGTCAATGACATCATTGGCTGCCTTGAATGATGATATTCAGAGTTTGCACCATCAGTATCAATTTTATTCAGCTGGATCATAATTTGTCATGTGCAAATGGTAAATCATCATGAAAAGAAAGAAAATAAATTTGACTTTAATGAGACTTGAGCTCTGGAAGTGAATGAGAATTCTGAAACTTCCCATTGATTAGCATATCAAATCCTAATCCTGTTTTATTTTTTAGCAGCATGGCCCGCTTATAGGACTATGGAAATGATCTCCAGTCAGAGACAAGTGATGCAGCTTCTGAAAAGGCAAATGCTATGTTGGGAGTGTGTTAACAGAAACATAAGTCCACAATATTGGAATTCATTTTAGATAGTCTCTCCTCTGGTCAATTCCTGTCTTGGAACTCTGCTCTACCCAGTTCAGAGCATCACAACTCAAAATAACAGTTTTAACAATTGGAGCAAGTTCAGAGGAAAAGGTGACACATCTGGTTACAAGCCCTATGAGGAAAGATTAAAAGATATTTATTTATTTAATTATTTAATTAAATTTCTATACCGCCCTATTCCCGAAGGACTAAAGGATTAAAGGATATGGGTAAGATCAGTTTACAGAAAAAAATAATTAAGAATTCCCTTAGCCAGCTTGTTCTAGTGATTAAGATGCCAGGCTAGAAAGCAGGAGCTTGATTTCTCATCCAGCCTGGGGCACGAAAGCCAGCTGGGTGACTTTGGGCCAGACACTTTCTCTCAGCCCAATTCACCTCACAGGTTTGTTGTGGAGAAAATAGGAGGATAGCAGTGTGTTGGATGTGTTTTGCCACCTTGTGTTATTTATAAAAATAATAAAGATAGCATAAAAATAAATAAATACATTTTATAGTCTTCTTCAGATATCTGAAGCGTTGTCACACAAAGATGGAATGGATTTACTTTTTATTTCCACACAGGGCAGGGCCACTTCCAATGAGGTTGGCTAGATGACAGGAGGAACTTTCTAACTATATAAGCTGCCCACAGCTGTGGAACAGGATATTGCACAACTATGCTCTTCTTTACAGCAATCCTCAAACAGAGGCTGGATGGCCATCTGTCAGGGATTCAGAGTGTGCACTGAGCAGGGGATTGGCTAGATAACCTGCAATGTATTTTCCAATTGCATAGTTCTAGGAATCTGTGACCCTTTATATTTTATTTTTTTAAATTCTCTACTTTTGGAAATAAAAGACATCATTATAGCTGTCTACATTCTACTTCAGTTTGTAGTCTGAAGACTAAACACGATCCAGGCTTACACAACCATAATTCCTGATCAGTTTGCCAATCACTCTCCAGGGTTGATGTTTATATGTACTCTCCAGATAAGGCTATTGTATCTGAGATTGCAAAACTCAGGATCACTGCTAGATGGCAGCAAAGGATTAGATTTGTCTATTTTGCTTTACTGCCATCTAGTGATCATATAGAAGTTTGCAGCCCAGATTATGGTAGCTCTAATCTGAAAGGACAGAGCTGCTATTTAGTCTGAGGGAAACTGGTAGGCAGAGTGGCTAGATTCATGTAACATGATAATTACAATTCAAATGAATAAATGAATGAACCTTTATTGTCAAAGTACATGTATACATTGAGATTGGCTGAGCCTCCCTTCGTGCCCCCCCACCCCACAACTCACAGTGACAACATGTCCTAGTTTTGTGCAGTAACTGAACTTCTCCTTTGTTGAGTGGCATTTTTCACAGTCCATAGCCTGTCAGTTATTACGACTAGTTAATACTGCTAGTTTTTTGCATGATATCTGAAACATCTGCAAAAAAAAAAAAGGTCAGGACATAACAGTCCTGAACAGAAGATCAAACAACTTCTCACTGTCTCAGGAATGGCACAGAAAGAGAATTCCATAACATAGCTGTACTATCTGGTATACAGCTGGTTGTATTAGATATTAAAAACAATACAGGTTGTGTAACTACTGAATTAGGTTATAATTAATTAGTTCCAGTGGAATCAATGACACTGATGTCAGAGTAATATATTCCATACTTCATTAATGAAGAATTTAATTAAACTAATTTAGAGTACATTCACATACACCTGTGAGTATCCATTGGCACCTTAGTTTGAGTAGACATAGCTAATAGTAACCTGATTGGATCCAAATCCACATTACGTTACATCCATATTATCTTTGTTATGTGAATTAAAAATATAATCATAATTTTAAATATTTTTGCCATTTTGGTGAAATATTCTCTTTCTCCTACTTTATGAATTAGTGACTCACACATTTTAAAAACCTACCACATTCACTGAGATTTAAGGAGGGATCAAACAACATCTCTCCCTCAACCTTCTTTTTCAAAGGCAATTTCTTTAAACCTGTTCCTGCTATGATGGAGAGAAATGCAGCTTTAGTTCAATTCTGAAAATGCTTTTACAAGGATATACACAGCTTCTAAGATTGGTAATTCACTTCTGGCACCACACATGTGAAAGCTGCAGAACAGGGAGATAATTTTACTGTGAAGAGCAATTGTTGTTATCATCATCATTTGTGATGGGCTGTAAAGATTTGTTGTGGCCAGAGCAGACTTTTCTGTAAAAAGCTTCAGCAAGAATCAGTTTATCAGAAGTAGTTCCTTGTATGCATTCCCAGGGCGGTACCAGTATTATCAATTGAGTGAGATGGCAGGAAAGGTGAACTTCTTTTATATAACAAATAAACCTGCAATGTTAAAAATAAGATACATCTACTTTAGATGCTGCAGAGGTAAAATAGCAAACAACCCCAGTGGTTGTATTTTATAACCTGCTATGTCACCAAGTCAACTACAATTACACCTCTATTGCTCTGACACTAATTTGCTTTTACAGGGAACAAGGTCTGGCTGGAAAGAAGCATCTTTCTTCTATTAGTGTAATACGACATAAAGCTGCTTAGAATCATAGAACTGGATGCAACTATCGACTTGCATCTCCTAATCAATGCAGGAGCCTTGATTAAAGCATCCATTATGCTCTAGCCTCCACTTGAAGATTAAGGGAAACTTCTAACTCTCCACTTAACTGTTCCACTGACAAACTGTGTTCTAGGTGTGGTTCAAGATACTAGTTATCACCTATAAAGCCATACATGCCAGAAAGGCATGTACTTGAGAGGTCTTCTGCATCCCAAAGTATCAGGCTGGCTGGTTCAATCTTGCAGAGTTGGCACACACTCTGGGTTCTTTTGATTGAACCTATCAGGACCCCAGAAGTGTACCTTTTCTGTAGAAGCACCTGGTGTCTGGAATAAGATTCCCAATAAAAACCAGATGGCCCCCACTGTCAAGTGCAGGAAATCAGGAGTCCAGGCAGTTCAAATGAATCTAGGTTTATTCTATGTTAATGCTCTCTACAAGAATCTGAACTACTAATGGTCAAAGCGAATTGGCGGTAGATAAGAGTCAACCGAATTCAAGGTGGACTGGACTTAGATACTTGTGGGTGTGAAGGGGCTCAAGATTGATGACACATTTGATCCCTCCCTCAGACTTAGCTTACTCATCTCCAATGCTCTTTCTGTTGTTATTTGGAAGGGCCATGAACACCAGGCTGTTCACCCAGACCTCTGAAGGAGAATGAGGCCCCTTGCTTCATTTTTATCCAATCTGTCATTCTTACCATCTTTTATCTTCCTTCTTTTAAAACTGGTTTTATTGCATTTTTTTCATTTTGTTGTGGTGAGCTGACTGTTAGACTGACCTTGGGAGACTGGGCAAAAAGAAGCAGCCAAGGGAAAGGTCAGATGAAAGGCAAACCAGCTCACAGTAGGAATATCAACAGGGCAAGAGGCTCAGAAGAGACTCTCCTTAGTTTCTTGGGCTGTAATGGGAATGGGGGCTGGAATATACTTTCAGACTTACAAGATTCTTGTTAGTGTAACCTTACAATGAAATAGAATTTAGCTCATTTGGTTGGATATTCTGAATCGTCTATCTTGAAAAGCTGACAGCTGCCCAGAGGTTACTAGGAATCCAGCAGCATAAGAGTTTGATACATAAACAAACAGTTGTTACCCTTTGGAAAGTATTTTTAAACACCAAGATATACCTTCCTGTAACTTAAGAACCATTATTCTGTGTTTTGAATTATCTCTCTCTTTTTCTCTGTCTCTGTCTCTTTCTTTCTACACACACACACACACACACACACACACACACACACACTGAGAGAGACAGAGAAAGAGATTTCATTGGATTTAGAGGCAATACAGCTCCTAGAAATAATTTACATTTCCAAGGTAGGGAAAAATAAAAGAAAAAGAAAAAAAAATAATTATGTATGTCCAGAAAAAGACAAACTCAACATACTATTAAAAAAAATACACACCAGAGGCTCAACTATCTCTTTAGTGCAAAGACTAGGAGTAAAGTCAAGTTTTCATGAGCGGTCTGGAAAAAGAAGACAAAATCTAAGTCAGATACATAAGCCAATGTTCTTCATATGTTAAAGATTCTAGGCAGTTTGGATTGCAACTTAACAATGTCAGTGGCCATGATGGCTGGAGCTGGTGGTAAATGTCATGCAAAGTATCTGAAGCCTTTTTAATCCTCATCTAGGAGACACTGAATTTAGGAAGTTGAGATCATGCAGCGCTGTTCTGTGAAACAAAAGATACTGGTTGGGGCTTGGCTCACACAACATACTTAAATATGTTTTGCTGAATAATTTACAAGTGGTTGATTTCACATATTTCACCGAGCATGATTTGGTTTGTTTGAATTTGGCTTGTCGAATGCATGAAAATTCCAGGCCTCTAAGACAAAGGAGGGGGCAGAACAGCAGTGACCATTCACCGTAACAACTAAGAGCCGGTTAGGCAAAATAAATTCCAAAATTTAATGTGCCAATGTAGTTTGAAGAAATTTCTTCTTTAAGGAAAGAATATAAACCATGGATTGTAAAACAATGAATAAAATGTTGTAATTGCAATTTTCCTCTGTGAAGGGGAGATGGATTTTTCTAAACTCCAATTCTTTCTTAAAACCTTTTTGCTTTCGAATAATATGAGAAGTGCTTCTGGAGTGCTTGCCACATATTGTGAAAGCTGTTAAAAATATGTTTTCCCTCCCATTGATGAAATAAATGGCATTGAAATAATATTTATAAATGTCATAGTATTTAAAGAGTTTCAGTGGTTGAAAATTATGACTGTTGCAGGCCATAACAGTTTGGGGAAGGTTCCGGTATATTTTGTCTGTTCAAATATCTCACTACTACATACTTTGAACCTGCCATTTCTGAGCAGCCACAGCTCACTCACAGAGAAAAAAAAATCCCTCCAATTGTTGAAGGAAAACCACTCTTTTAGATGACCACTAAACTTTCTGTGAACATGTATCCCAAATGGAGATTTCTCAGCAAATATTACAGTAACCAAAGGCTATGAACCTCAAAAGCTAGCATAATTTTTGGAAACTCTTTGATTTACACATTCAGAAATGGTTAGTATGAAATATAATACCAATATTTGTTGTTGGTGAAAATCTTCCTTCCTTCCTTCCTTCCTTCCTTCCTTCCTTCCTTCCTTCCTTCCTTCCTTCCTTCCTTCCTTCTTTCTTCCATCTAATCTAATCATCTAATCTAATGTAATCTAATGTAATCTAATGTAATCTAATCTATCTATCTATCTATCTATCTATCTATCTATCTATCTATCTATCTATCTATCTATCATCTATCTATCTATCTATCTATCTATCTATCTATCTATCTATCTATCTATCTATCTATCTATCTATCTAATCAAACTACTTATCTCCCTCCCTGGCTACTTAGTTTTGAGTCCCATATTCTTCTCAGATCCTTACTTTATTTTGCTCTTCTTCCCTTCCCCTTTTCATTCTTTATAAAAACAAATAAATAAAAATTGAAATATGATGGCACTACAGTAATTTGCACCCCAGTTCTATTATCACCAGTTGTATCATGCTCCAAATTGTTTTAGTGACTTGCACTGAGATAAAGCAGTGTAAGAAAAAAAATTGAAAGTTAATAGCCTCAGTAAGGTTTAATATTTACTATCAATCTAGCAACGATGCTGAAAGGAATAAGTGAATGTATGCAGTACTAATTTTCTACACTGACAATAGATTTGAACAAGATTGTAATGGTGAAAATCAAGTTAATATTCAGAGAAACATTGAGATTATAATATGAGCCTGGTTTCTTCTGGAATTGAAGTTTGCCTAAGATAGAGTTCCTCAAGTTGAACTAAACTGCTAGTGACTTTATGGATATTTGTTTTCATCTGGGATGTTTTCTGCCATCCCAATCCAGTCAACAGCTTAGATATTCCATGGAGATTTTCCACGTAAGTATTAGTTAAGGCTTAGCTTTTGGAGATCAGCCAATGTACCTTCTCTGAAATGAACTATTGTATTAGTCAACCAGCTTTGTCCTTTCCGCTTCCTTTTCATGCTGTAAAGAGGCTGCTTATATACAAAAAAGAAAAGTAAAATGTATGTTAGCATTAGCTCTTTTTATATTAAGATTTGGGGTGAATCATTCTTGATGCCTGGCAGTTTTCCAGTTTTCTTGGCAAGATTTTCAGTAGTGGTTTGCCATTGGTGCTTCTTCCTAGGGCTGAGAGAGAGTGATGGCTGAAAATCACCCAGCTGGGCTGTGTTTAAGGCAAGACTAAAACAGATGGTCCCTTGGTTTTTAGCCTAGGGCAGGGGTAGGCAACCTTGGCTCTTTCATGACTTGTGGACTTCAAATCCCAGAATTCCTGAGCCAGCCATGCTGGCTCAGGAATTCTGGGAATTGAAGTCCACAAGTCATAAAAGAGCCAAAGTTGCCTACCCCTGGCCTAGGGCGTTAAACACTATACAAAACTGACTGTGACTGCCATGTTAAGAATACATTTCTGTAATTTAATGTACATGTATATATATATAATGCAGCTGCACGGGTTGTGATGGGAGCTCCCCGATACTCCCATATTACACCACTCCTGCGTGAGCTGCATTGGCTACCAGTTGCCCTCCGGGTGAGATTTAAGGTGCTGGTACTTACCTTTAAAGCCCTACATGGCTTAGGTCCGGGATACTTGCAGGACCATCTGCTGCCGGGAACAAATCCCCATCGTCCAGTACGCTCACACAGAGAGGGCCTCCTCAGGGTACCGTCAGCTAGGCAATGTCGACTGGCGACCCCCAGGGGGAGGGCCTTCTCTGTGGGAGCGCCAGCCCTATGGAATCAGCTCCCCCCTGAGCTTCGGATGGCCCAAAACCTCCAATCCTTTCGCTGCGGCCTCAAAACACTCCTGTTCCACCAGGCCGACCTAGACTGACAGGCATTTTATTTAATTTATATTTAGTATTTTTAATTTATCTCTTAAATTCTCTAATTTAATTTATTGCACAGATGTTCTCAATTTTATTTCTATCTTGATCTCTGTACTTATTATATGTTTTGCTGTTAGCCGCCCTGAGTCCTTCGGGAGATAGGGCGGGATATAAATCCCATCAATATATATATATATATATATATATATATATATATATATATATATATATATATATATATATATATATATAAATGGCGAAACTGGTTCAAGAACTGCAGAAGAGATATTTTGTTGATATTATGGGCAGTGGCCAAAGACTACTATATGCTGCCAGCTTTTGTTTCACATTTTCAGACTAAAGTTTAGATAGCTTCCTTTTGAAAAACCTGTTTACAATAATGCCAAAAATATTCATTAAGTATATATTGTACGATGCACTGGAAGATAAATTATACACAGTTACTTCTCAAAGATCCAAAAAAAGTTATTTATGACCAGTACTACATTTAAAGTTAAGCTATGACAATATTTACCAGTTTCTATAAATCAGAAAAAAGGTGTAAATTAAATAAATGTGAGAATTAAGAATTAAATAAAGGTTGAGAATAAAATAAAAATTTATTCAAATCCTCTCTTTTTACTAAGCATATTCATCCTGCTTCAGTTTCAGCCATTGTTATTTCCTCCTCTTATATGAATTTATATTATTTTTATTAGTTTGTTTCTTAGTGATCAGGAATGGATAATTGTTTTTCCCCTTTCTACAGTAGAACAAGTAATTGTTGCTCAGATAGCAAACACAAAATGAATCTATCTATCTATCTATCTATCTATCTATCTATCTATCTATCTATCTATCTATCATCTATCTATCTATCTATCTATCTATCTATCTATCTATCTATCTATCTATCTATCTCTATATCTATATCTATCTATCATCTATCTATCTATCTATCTATCTATCTATCTATCTATCTATCTATCTATCTCTATCTCTATCTCTATATCTCTATCTATCTATCTATCTATCTATCTATCTATCTATCTATCTATCTATCTATCTATCTATCTATCTATCTATCTCTATCTCTATCTCTATCTCTATCTATCTCTATCTATCTATCTCTATCTATCTATCTATCTATCTATCTATCTATCTATCTATCTATCTATCTATCTATCTATCGCCAGTCAGATACGGTTGCAAACAGATATCACAGAAGTTTAAAAGTTTATTTAGCAAGATAAACAGGAACCAAATAACATCATAGTTTAATTGACAGTAAATGCAGTTACTAAGCACAAGGAAATAAGGTAAGGTAAGGTAAGGTAAGGTAAGGTAAGGAAAGGAAAGGAAAGGAAAGGAAAGGAAAGGAAAGGAAAGGAAAGGAAAGGAAAGGAAAGGAAAGGAAAGGAAAGGAAAATATTGTCAAAACAATCTATATTCTCCTGTCCTTAATGATAATAATAATAGGAAACGAGTGAGAGACAGATGAAGGATATCCACTTTATGTAAAATGTACACAGAGCATTAAGGGGAGAAAAGGATCCCCCCCTTTGTGCTTTTGGCACACCATGACTAGTATTTTTAACCCAATTCTTTTTTAGTTCTTTTATCCACCTTTGATAGATAACAAAACTGAGCAGAAGTCAATATCTACAGAATCCAGGAGAAAATAGTGTGTTGATGGAAAATAACAATAACCTTTCTCTTCTAGGTTGGCTTGCAAAGCTTGGCATATAACACTTTTTAATAAAACAAACATGACAAAAGGCAGCCTTATTCAAAAACGATAAAAATGGGCCTTTTCACTCTTGATTTTAATTTTTTTAAACTTGTGTAACAAAATAATTTATCTGTTGATACCCTCAAATTCACCACAATCTTCCTGGAAAAGGTAAATCCATTTATGGCCATCATTGAGTACTATGAATACAGTTGGAGCCTAAAAAAGATAATTATTTATATTATTCATTGATAGATACGTTTTATTCATAAAATAATCCCAACTCAAAACTGTCTCTGGGGATTTTATTTGGTGTTTATTTTTCTATTAGAGTATGATTCCTTTTTCAGGTGACACTATCTGGTCAATTTCGGTTATACTAGGTTAGGCTTCATTAGTACCTGGCTTGGACCACAAGGTAATATTAGAAGTAAAGAAAGCACACCAAAAGAATTGTTGTTCAGGATTAGCATGTGTGAATAAATAAAATAAGGGAGATTAGTGAACAGAATATTGTGAAATTTATGGGGTAAAACTGAGTTGTCACTCTTCCACTAACCACAACGTGCAAAAGTTATTGGCCTTACTATTAATAGGAATGCTGAATGTAGCATAGATGCAACTAAGGTTAATAACTTAGAATATAGTTTATCTATCAGCTGAGATAAATACCATTATGGGTATTAGAAGCCAGTATCTATGGATCTGTCTAAGATTATGAGGTTGAAAACAAGAAGAGTAAATGCTAAATATTTATGAATAATTGAAATAAAAGACACAAAAATAGACACTGTGTGTCTGTGAAGCCCAGAGAAATAGGAGGAGTGTAAGAAACCTGATCTGATCTTATGGAGTATAATACATGCAGAGAAGGCAAGGTGCAGTTTTAATAATAAATGAAAAGGCTAAAATATATGTCAGAAAATATGAATTGTTTTCATCTAGATTGGCACAGGAACATATCAAAATAGGAATTCATAGGTTGATGATGCTTACTCTAACAAATGGTGATAAAGGAAAAAAAACAGAGATGAGACTTGATAAAAAAGTATATGCAACATTCTGAATGAATTTATTCTAAAGGAAAACCATTATTCTACTGTGTGTCATGAATGAATGGATGGGAAAAGGATGAAAAGAAAGGAAGGAAAAGTGACCGAGCCATTTGGATACTCAGGAAAGAGTAAGAAGGATGAAGATAGATCGGTATATGCTTAGAAAAAAGTTAATTGATTTCAAACAAATTGTTTCAATGTATAAAAAAATATTCACTACTTTCAAATCTTAATCCTAGAAGAAAAAGTTAGATCATTGCTCTAGTCAGATGACTACATGACTTGATGAACTATCTTCAGAAAAATGGCAAGTTGCCTCCAAAGATTGTGGGTGCTCCAACACTGGAGGATTTTAAGAAGAGATTGGACAACCATTTGTCTGAAATGGTATAGGCCATGGGTAGGCATAGCTGACTCAGGAATTCTGGGAGTTGAAGTCCATGAGTCATAAAAGAGCCGAGGTTGCCTACCCCTGGTATAGGCTTTCCTGCTTGAGCAAGGGGTTGGATTAGAAGACCTCCAAGATCCCTTCTAACTCTGTCAGTTTGTTATTATTCTCTTATTAAGAAGAGGAATCGGTAAAGTTTCTAACTAATCTATGGTAGCAAAACAACACACCAATCAGCAAATTGGAAGAAGTCAGAATAGATACTAATACTAAAGGAAGAAAACTTAAGGAAGTGTGCAAACTATAGCACAACAACCTTAATTTCACCTGCTAATAAAATAATGCTACAATACACCAACACTAGATGGAACGGGAAATGTGACACAGGCTAGCACTTGAAAAAGTAGCAATGAAAGCCTTGGAAAACATATTCTAATGCCTTGACATGTCTGTACCTGCAAAGATTAGAATAAAGCATGGGATAGTTTTCTCTATGATACTCTGTGGAATCAAACATTTGATAGAAAGAACACTGATACTTTTGAACTTTGGTGTTAAAGAAAGCTGCTGAAAATACCATGGATAGCCAAGAAAATAAACATTTGTTGGATAGAACACAATCAAACCAAAATTCTCATTAAAAGCAGAAATAATCAGGCTCAAGTTATCATTTTTTCCCCCCAACACATTATGGAAAGA
The DNA here is from genome assembly GCF_964194415.1 of Vipera berus. Classification (NCBI taxonomy): domain Eukaryota; kingdom Metazoa; phylum Chordata; class Lepidosauria; order Squamata; family Viperidae; genus Vipera; species Vipera berus. The sequence goes on from NC_138203.1 coordinate 203,347,736, forward strand.
CCTAGAGATCTCTAGGGATTATAATGAAAGGAAAGTGAAAAGAAGGCTGGCCACAGCAAGGTGGATGTACTCAATTACAGTTGTGGTGAGTGTACTGCTGGAAGACCCGAAGGACCAGTTATAGACAGATCGTCCATCTATGAGGTTGCTAAGCAACAACACTGACTTGATGGCACATTATCATCATAATCATCATCTATTCATGCATACACATGGCAGTGGAATGAATACAAATCTAAAAGCATAATGGATTTGACACAAGATTAAACTCTGAGAGTATTGGTGATAGAAACAAAAGTTAGGAGCTTTGGAATGTACGTATCTATTTATCTGAACAATTTATATAATCATGTATTTTCCTATTGCAACACCATATAGCTAACAAGAAATTAAAACAAAAACTCAATTTAAAAGAAATTGAATGTGACAGAGACTATTATTTTATTGTGTCAAAAGTGGAACTTTGGAAGCAGTGGATAGGAAAGAAAATGCAATGGTATAAGGAAATGGCTTTGAAGGACAAGGGGACGAGATATTGCCAAGGGAATTATAAGACAAGAAAGGGAGGATCCCCGATTTATTTATTTAAGAAAATTTATATGGCTGCCCAACACACTCTCAGTGACCCTTGGCAGCTTACAGAGATAAACCCCCAATATAATAAAAAATAAAAAGCAATAATCCCTCTTACCCCCCTGGTGACAACAATCAGGCTATCAAATAAGCCACATTATGGGCTCTATCCCTTTCTGTGTTCCCCAGCCCCTTTGGCAAAATGTCAGGTCTTTGCAAGAGTGTCAAAGTGTGTGGGGAAAAAAAATCTTATCTCTGCATGGATGATGTTCCATAGGGAAGAAGCCACCATGGAGAAGGCCCTTCTTTTTCGTCTCGCTAGATGTACCTCTTTAGGAGGGGGGACCCATAGCATTGCCTGCCTACCTGCTCTGGTGGGTGACAGTGGCTTATAGTGGTCACAGAAAGAAATTTAAGAAGGACCCACCGTAACTGATAAGCTTGTTAAAAGGGACCATGGGAATTTGTACCTTTAGACTTGCAAGATTCTGTTAATATAGCCCAGGGGTAGGCAACCTCGGCTCTTTTATGATTCATGGACTTCAACTCCCAGAATTCCTGAGTCAGCTATGCTGGCTCAGGAATTCTGGGAGTTGAAGTCCATGAGTCATAAAAGAGCCGAGGTTGCCTACCCCTGATATAGCCATTCAATAAAGTAGAATTAGCTCATCTGGTCATGTTTCCTGTCTAGCTTAACTGGGAGGGGTGACCAAAACTATGATAAGAACTACAGTCTAAGTAGAATGATTTTAGGAAGTAAAAATGCATGGCCTGTATGAAAAAAAGAACTAGAATAAATAGAAAGCAGACATAAACAAAGAGAGTGCAGAAGCTGCTTGGGACAGAGAACTATGGAAGTAATAGAGAGTATGGTAGAATGATGAAGTGAATAAGGCTGTGGATGAAGAAAAATGTATATATGAAAATGACTGCTGTGAGAAATTAGGATAAGAAAAATATTGTGCAGTGTGTGTGTGTGGGTGGGTGGATTTAAACAATCTGATCAGACAGGAAGAAACCATTAAAGTATCAGTAAATGCAGAACACTTTTGATGGGATTTTTTTTAAAGGCTTCCAGAATCGCTGAAGAAGGGAAAGCAAGACCTTCTGGCAGAACTAATTCAATTAAAACTAGAAGTTAATAAATGATTTGACTGAATGCTGGAAAGTTTATTTAGAATTTTGTATAGAACTATAGTTTGGGATTGAAATGAATGATTTAAAGGTTAGCATCTCCAACATGTAATAAGACAGAATTCATAAATGTGAATGTTAAATATTGAAAATGATAGGATTGCAGAGGCAGATGGTGCAATTGCAGAAATGTTAAAATGTGGATGTAGCTTGATTATGCAGAGGCTGGGTGTCTTATTTGATTTGTGGGTGAAAGCTGCATCTGTGCATGACAAATAGAAGAATAACAGAATAATAGAATGCCATTATTCTCTAATACAAAAAGCATTGCAAGAATGAATGCAAAACCTACAGAGGGATTAGCATAATCCCAATGGAAAGAGTTCAGTGCTATACAAGAAATGCTGTTAAATGAGGTATCAAAAAAGAAAATATTAAAAACATTAAAAAAGAAAATATATGGTGTGTTTGACAATTTAGAAGAAGCTTATGATGAAGTGAGTATTCTTGAATTATGGAATTGTTTTGCACAAATATGAAGTTGAAAATTGGCTACCAGATGTGATAAGGGTAATGTAGGATGAAAGCAAAATGAATGAATGGAATGATCCAATATTGAGTAGGGAGCAATACAAGGGTCTATTATGTCTTACTGGTTGCTCAACATATTTATGGATAAATGTATAAGGAATGCTTATGAAGACAGTTGAGAATAGGAAAGCTTCTGTAATTTTGTATGCAGGCAGTGTTTAAAGTTGGCTAAGGATCTAAATGATTTGCAGCAAAGCTTTTATAATGCACCAAGAAAAATGGATCACATTATGAAAATATCAAAAAACAACATAATTATTTTGAAAAAGAAAATATAGTGAACAAGTTATATATGAGTGGTAAAAACTAGACCAAACAATAATTGATGAATCATAAAAATATTAGAGCCACTTTGCTTTAGAAATTACTGTAAAAGGCTAGAAATCAGGAAACCATGGTCCTGCCTTAGGCATTAAATAAATAAAATAAATTAAACCAGCTGAATGATAACAGAATAATACAATTGGAAGGGACCTTGTAGGTCATCTAGTCCAACCCCCTGCTCAAGCAGGAGATTCCATACCATTTCTGACAAGTGGCTGTCCAGTGTCTTCTTGAAAGCCTCCAGTGATGAAGCACCCACAATTTTTGAAAGCAAGCTCTTCCATTGGTTGATTGTTCTCACTGTCAGAAAATTTCTCCTTATTTCTAGGTTGAATCTCTCCTTGATCAGTTTCCTTTCATTGTTCCTTGTCTGGCCTTTCGGTGGTTTGCTCTCTATAACAGCCCCTCAAATATTGGAATACTGCTATCATGTCACCCTTGGTCCTTGTCTTCACTAGACTAGCCATGCCCAGTTCCTGCAACCATTCTTTATCTTTTTTTTTTTAGCCTCCAGGCCTCTAATCATCTTTGTTGCTCTTCTCTGCACTCTTTCTAGAGTCTCAACATCATTTTTATAAGTGTGGTGACCAAAACTGGATGCAGTATTCTAGGTATGGCCTTACTAAGGCTTTATAGAGCAATACTATTATCTCACATGACCTTGATTCTATCCCTCTGTTAATGCAGCCTAGATTGCATTGGCTTTTTTGACTGCTGCCACACACTCCTGACTCATATTTAGTTGACTGTCCATTAGGACTCCACTGACTCTCTCTCAGCTCTAGGAAACAGAGAATGGCTAACCACTTTGGAAATCTTGCCAAGAAAACTGCAAGGGGGATTACCATGATTCAACTCTGTGTTAAAGGCACTAACAAAACCAGAACAAAACAGCTGAATAAGATAAAATGTCAAATATGAATAGAACAGTAACAGGACACAAGTTGTTCAATTTGTTATACAGAAGTGATAACTGGGCACGTCAGGGGAAGTATAAAAGTTGAACTGAGTGCAGTGGGAATGTGGTTATTGAGAAGTGTTATGTGGTAAAACAACAAGACTAGTGAATGGATGCATGCAGAGTCATTGTGGGCCAAATATAAAATGAGTGACCAGTGTCAATAAGTACCTTACAATGATTTGCCAGGTAGGATTAACTTGCAAAAGAAATATATAAAGGAAAGAAGAATAAGTTGAAAGAAGGGTGGATACTGAGAAAGTTGCTCTTGGATGGACCTGATGAATTCTTTAAAACAGGGGTCTTCAAACTTGGCCCTTTTATGACTTGTGAACTTCAACTCCCAGAATTCCTCAGCCAGCATGCTGAGGAAGTCATAAAAGGGCCAATTTTTTTTTAAATTCCATCTATATCCCGCCCTTCTCCGAAGACTCAGGGCGGCTTACAAGCTTAGCAGTAGCCTTCATTCTATGTATATCCCTGCTTATTAGGGCTTTCACACACACACACCCTAGCGGCATTATTACAAAGTCAGCTTAATTGCCCCCAACAATCTGGGTCCTCATTTTACCTACCTCGGAAGGGTGGAAGGCTGAGTCAACCTTGAGCCTGGTGGGATACGAACCTGCACTAATTTGAAGACCCCTGCTTTAAAAAGAAAGAAAAGAGAAAGTTTTTTTAATGGCAATATATAAAATGGTGTATAAATGTGATAGAAGGCTAGGTGCAGGTGGGGAGTTTGAGGGAAGGCCTCTGAATCAACTAACCCAAAGACTCTTCTCCAAAGATCAATCCAAAGATGATGCAAATATTCATTTATGTCAATGCACGCACAAGCAAAGTATGCCAAATTGTAATTAAAGTATGCACCTCATTATTTCAGCTTTAGCAAATATTTTTCCCAAGTGAATGTAAATTGGACTGATTACATTGAGGTGAATGTGAAAGGTGAATCTGGTAATATCATTATGCAAGAATAGGCAATATGGGGGTGGGGGAGGGCTGTACTCCATACTGAATAAAGGCTGTCTACCTTGATGTCTACCAGTCTTTTTCTGACTTGTTTTTTGTTTTGTTTTGAAGGAACCTTCTAAATAATAATACATATAAAAGGGAAGTTCAATGCTGTAGAGCAATGCCAGCTCCAAGCAGTATTTCTATTTACAACAATATCTCTAGGCCCCAATGTTGGATGACTGCAGTTCAGTACTTTTAGTAGAAGTGTTTCCAGCTACTGAAGGGGGGGGGGGAAATACAACATACGTAAAATGGAATTGTAGAGAATTCGCAGGGAGTCTTGAGCAGATTCATCAGTCAGCTTTTTGAGACAATGATCCTTTATGATTGTGACTGAGTGAAGAAGCTCCCCCATGGCAGCCTTTTGTGAAAGTATCCACAGTGTGGTTTCAAAAGTCCAAATGTTTTCAACAGTTCCCAAACACTAGGGGAAATCCTTAAAATAACATTTTTATTCTATGCACTAGGCAATTTTCATTTTTTTTAAAAAAAACCAAAACCAAAAACTATACTGAAGAATTATTACAACATACATACATATATAGATATAGATATCTGTTGGAATTATGTCTTACTGAATGCAATGGCTCTTATTGCTCATATTGCCATTGTATTAGCAAGGCCACCAAATTGATGTCTGTGTCTATTACATTCCTCATTGCAATTGTTGCTTTTTTTTTCAATCTTATCTTAAATCTTTTTTTTTTTTTGATGCACTATGAAAAGAATCATTCTGGAGAAGCTGAAGTTCACAGGTAATATCAGATTATCATAAACTACTTAAACATGATTACTTTATAGTGTAGTGTTGAAGGTATATGGAGATGAGCCATTGTCATACATGGAAAATGGATTTATTCAACTAAAGCAAGTTGTAACATTAATGCAGTTTTTCAACTGAAAAAAGCAACTGGGTCATGTTCAAGATTGTTAGAATAGCACTAAAGGTATTTAGGGGCTGCAAAACTGTCCTTTTCAAATTATGTCCCAGAGTTTGTGTTAATCCCTTGTGTGTCTCTTGATATTATATTGCAGGGCAATGCCTGTAGAGATCTCAGCTAAGTAGTACGTTGATCTTAATTATATAACTTCAGCTGCAAGTGCACAGAGAATTTCCTGCACATAGAAAACTAGCTTGGTCTGGAGAAAAAGGATCTAATAGTCACATTGACTCAGACCAAGATCTACAACCCAGCTTTTTCTTTCCCATAGTGTATCTTACGGGAGGTATCTAATGGGATACCTCTGAATTTGCACAGTGGGAGATGGATACTTGGCCCTCTACTAAAAAGATTCACCTGTAATTTGGAGACTTGTGTCCCCTACCATAAGGTAATATTTGAATCTCAAGATGAAAAGTTCTTGATACTTTTGTTTTCCAAGAATGTCTTCAATCCCTTTTAAAAACCCATTTAAGTATCTACCACCAAATTACCTTATTGTAATGAATTCCACATTAAAAGATGGGCTATGTCTACATTTTTCCTAGAAGTTAATTTACTGGATGGAAGGGCATTCAATCATGCAGGCATATTAGTCCAAAGTTATGCAAAAAGTGAAATGTGGAATTTGCAGGTTGTGATGATAATAGATAATGTACCATGGAAATGGGTGCAAACAGAAAGCAACAAATAACACTGATCATTTTATGTTATACACGGGCCAAATTTTCTAACAAAGACTTCAAATTCAAAAAGAACTGGGATAACCTATAATTACTGCATTATGGAAAGGTTTGGGATAAATATTATTCCAAAGTCTATTTGGTACTCTACTCATCAACTATTGTACACATAATGTGCAGGTTATTTGTAAATGTATCTTTTAGCAAAAGCCATTACTTAGGGGTTTTTTTAAGGACACCCACAAATACAATCCCACTTAACCTTATTTACAGCATAGCTTATAACACAAATTTCAGTAGTGCTGAAATTTAAGCTCTTGTTTCACAAGTCCACCTGAATACAATTACATTGTATATTGCTATAAAAACTTAAATACAGTTATTCAGGTAAATCTGAGTACTTGTGTCTCATTATTCATTTATGTATTATAGCATTCATATTTCAGCCAGAAAAAAATCCCAAAGTGGCTTACAAAATAATAAAAAGTAGTTTTTCCTTACCTTTTGATGTTCAACTTGAGCAAAAGAGAAAAGGAGAGAAAAAGGAAAGGAAGAAACTCAGAATCCTTTCCTTAATGCTACACAGTTTTTATAGCACCCTTCTGTAATGTAGCTTCACCTTGACTGGACATTACTGCTTTCTTCTCACAATTAGTTGAGATGGGAACTCAAAAGGAGGACAAGTGAAAAACTCCCATTTTTCCAGCTGAGCTCATGATTCTGCTATGGCTTGATGGGATGAGTGTTGGGAAACATTTGGAAGAATAACAAAGCCTCTTTACTGTTCAGAAATAAAGTTGGTCGAAAACCATGTCTCCCCGGGAAGACATACACGTATTGCTTGATGAGTTCCAGAGGATCACTGCAAAATGAAAAGTTCTGGGTAGTGCATGCTGCTATATTCCAGCACACCATGTGATCCAGAAAGATGAGGCAGCATCATTACAGCAATGAAACCTTTATGGGTTGTTTGCCACAAGATGAAATAGCTAGGAGGAAATTAGGTGCCCAAAGGCCATATCAGACTTTTATCACAAGTCCAGATGATATTGTGTTTACAAAGGGAAATATGACTCTACCTTCTGAGATTTGCTTCATGTCGAGTATAATACATATTTACACAGTAGAAAATGCCTTGTTTACTGACTCCAGTTTGACCTATGCTAGATGGAGGAGACCTTGCGTGCTATAAACATAGTTGCTCGGATGTATTTAATTACAATTTCTTATGATTATTACACTGTTTATCCAAGTTGCACTGAATTCTTACAGCATTCTCAGGCTTGGGTTGAGTCAGCTGTGCTCATATTTCAGTACTACCTTAGGTATATTTCACTGAGTATTCTGAATGAATAAAGTCCCTTGTTAATTTGATTCCTGCTATCAGGCAGTGAAATTGCTTTATGCAAAGCCAAAGGATGATGGGGGGTCCTTGGTTCAGTTGCCAACATTTCCAGACAGGAAAGAGAAACTCCTAAAGTACTACTATACTGGTATTAATGACACTAGATGGATCAAGGGACTAATTCAATATAGGTTGGTTAACTATGTTCCCATGCACATCTGCTAAGACAGTGGCCCCCAACATTTTGGGACCGGTTTCGTGGAGAGAGGTTTTTCCCCAGACTGGAGGGGGCATGGTTTTGCATGCTGCTTCCATCCCATGGATGGGGCTTCACTTGCATGGCTTGGTTTCTGGGGATTGTGCTAAGAGATTACCCTTCTTTCAAATCAAAGGTAATTAGAACAAATATTTATCTAGTTTGAAATGGGTGGTATTAAAACAATGTTTATAGTTCAGCTTCTGTGATAACATTAAACAATAGTTTAAAAGATACAGCTATCATCCTCAAATGTTTAACTGTCTTATATAAAGCGTATCGTCATATGCTGTTTGGTGAATTGGAAGAACTCGTTCTGTGATTTTAAAGTCCATTGTGTCCTTTTGCCATTGATTTTCTAGGCGCAATTGGCCAGGTGTCTTACAGGTTAAATACTGGAAATAATTGCTGTGGTCCTCAGCACTGTCTTATAAACTTAAATAAAAACCAATTAGGAAGTCTAGTTGATTTGAATAAAACATAACAGATCAAAAATAGTTGAGTGAGTCAACAGAGAATATTGAAAAAAAGCAAAATTACATGTAGAATACAAAATCTATGAGTGTGAACTTTGAGCTTTGAAAGTTAACATATTGGAATAACCCCCTCACACACACAAACAGCAAGAATTAAGCACATTACTTTAAGGAACAAGGATTTTATTATTACAATTCTCCAATTCCTAATTTGCGTCTTAACCCTTAAAATAAAAAACACTAACAGTATTATATAAATAGGCTTATAAGAAAAACTAATGTGTTTGGGTTGTCAGTGTCCTGCCTTAGGATTCATACACACTGGTTGAGTATTGCATGTTCTACTCAGAAGCAGGTCTAATAGATTTCACATGCACACATAATCACAAAGTTCTGAAATCTAAGTAACTTGCTCACAATTTGTCCAAATCCAAAGGAGAAGGCAAAAATATTGTCATATCATAGTCCAATAGTCCAAACATAGTTTATCAGACAGCTCCAAGCAGCAAAGTTTACTCAGGTTTATAAAGAAAGGTTTATAAAGAAAATTAGCTGAGTTCTGACAAGTCAGGTGATTTTTTCCTAAGGTAAAACCATTGGGCAGTTACGGCTTTTAAATGGAGCCCTTTCTGAGTGCAGACAATCAAGTGTTGGAACACCTCTGCTTTGGGAGAAGCCACCTCCTCTATACTCTAAGGCTGAGAGAAGGTCCTATCATGTCCTACATCTTCTTCTCCCTCCAGCTGTCCTAAATATTCATTGGCCATCTCAAGTGACTGAAGTCAGTATTTTTTTCAGGGGCACCTTGAACATCTTCCTCCATTTCAAACTCTCCAAGTCTGAGCTGGCCATCACAACAAAGGGAAAACAGAAATATGAACTAAATAATCTGATCTCTAGGGTCTACCCTAAATATTAATGGAAATATACCAACATTACCAAGCTGGGTTGTTAATATCTTTGGAAGCTGGTTAGCAAACATTAGGGAAGCATGAAACCAGGATGAAAAAAATGGAAGGTTATAAGATGAAAGACTGAGGGACTGAGGGACATCATTCTTAGAGAAGTCTCTTAGTGTAGGAATATTTTACTGAAAAGTTTTCTTTTATAAAATTCCTCATCCATAAAATATAGATTTTTTTATGTTGAACAACTTGGTTGTAAAAACACTGGGTACTGGGTGGCTAAAGGAATGACCTATTGGCTAGTGAAACCAAATATTTCATTATTCCTTTCATTTGTTGCTGAACAGTCAATTGTGGAATTGTGCCTTTTCATATCTGTATTGACCAAAAGTAGAAAAGTACTGTGCCTGGCCTATTATTGAGAACCTTCAATGCTTGTAATAAAGCATATAGCTCCAGCTTTTTCCAAAATGAAGCAGCTTTGAAGTGCAGGATACATACAGTAGTTCTGATGTGATCTCAGTATAACAGTGGTAACAAAACTCTCACTGATTTTCATATAGCTGAATTGAATTCACTATTCTATATCACTGTACTTCCAACAGGGGTGTCATGAGAGAAGGAAAGAAATTAATTCTTCACTTTTCTTTTTGCTGAAATATGTCTGGCTTTGCTGACACAAATCACAGTTACTGTGACTCAACTCTGTGTTCCACAAGAAAAAAAATGCTGTGAGTTCAAAGTGTGGAGTGAGAAATCTGCATGACTGAAATAAAGTCAAAGGCCTAAAATAGAGGGGTAAGTTTTCCCCGAGGCAATGCCTTGTTATGACACTTACTTTGAAATCTCAAATTTACAATTAAGCATGGAGTATAACTGCAGTGCACAAAGAAAGCTCAAGCCACTTGTCTATTAAAATCTACCGTAGCAATGATTTATTTCAACCAAAGTTAAGCAACTGAATCTACTTCAAAACCATGGGATAAAATAAGACTGTCCTTGAACTTAGAAAGGAGATCTTCTCTGGCTTGGACTGATGAAGTTGTCATTATACATCTGCATATACCTGATTCCTGACATAGAATGAATTGTCATCAGAAGCTATTTAATGGAGAAGGAACTTCTTTTCTCTGTTGTGTTTCCCTGTCATCAAGAAGAAGCTTTGAGACTTTCCAATCCTAGGTAGTCTAATTTTTACTTTAAATGTCTGGTAGCATTGAAAATATTGGAACATAGCAATGTTCCAATATATAAGGGGTTACCATAAAGAAGAGGGGGTCAATCTATTTTCCAAAGCACCAGAAGGCAGGACAAGAAGCAATGGATGGAAACTAATCAAGGAGAGAAGCAACCTAGAATTAAAGAGACATTTCCTGACAGTGAGCAAAATGAACCAGTGGAACAGTTTGCCTTCAGAACTAGTGGGCGCTCCATCACGGGAGGTTTTTAAGAAGAAACTTGAGAGCCATTAGTCCAGAATGATATAGAGTATCTTGCTTCTGCAAGGGGTTGGACTAGAAGATCATGAGATCTGCTGCTACTGAATTACTGAACATTATCATAACATTCTGCATATGATCAGAAGTAGATCTTCTATGAATGGCTCCCACTGATTTTGCCAAAACCAACACCACTGCATGGTGTTGCTTTAATTAGCTGGTGGGGGGGACTTTATGTTGTTTGAATTTGTTTGTTCCAGATGATTAACATCCTTTTTTCTTTTGAAAAGCTTTTTAGGATATCTGAGAAAGAGACATTTACTGAATCTTTGAGTTCTAACAACCATTCTGGCTACTATTGTTGGTGGAATTAATACGCCTGGATCTCATGTTGTGTGTGTGTGTGTGTGTGTGTGTGTGTGTGTGTGTGTTAATCCCACAAGCTGTGTCTCCTGTTTATGTACAAAGAACTCTGGATATAGTTCTTGGCCAAATATAGAAGACTCAGTTTCCCCAAAAACTAACATCGACTCTCCCTGGAGAAGGGCCTGGGCCAATATCCTTCTTTTCAGAATATTGTCAAGACGGCACCTGATTAGCTGTAAGAAATATTGCAAGACCTCAATAACAAGCCCAGAGAACAAAAGGAAATAACAATTCCCCTCATGTACAATTGACAGCTTGAATCGAAGGACATTTCCACTAGCCTCTTTTATTGTTTTCTAGGGTAGTCGAATCATCCCCGTGCTAAAATAAGAGTAATTAAGGACAGGTTTTAGGCTGGGAGATGCTATGATGTTGATGTAAATCACTAGTGGGGAGATGGTTTAGAGTCATCTTTTTTGCACTATAATAAAGGGGTTGCAGCCTAGACAAAGAAGGCCCATTGATCTCTAGATGCAGAAAAATGTAGCGATTCATGCTCTATGAATCATTTACATTTTCATGCCAGTATTCAAAAATTGTTTTTATGTATATGCTGTTACTGCATGTATCATGGACAGCCAGAGTAACTAATAGAGAGTTGCTAAAGTATATAAAACCAGACTCATCACTGGAAGCTAAAATCATAAGAGTACATATACAGTAATTTACCTTGGCCATGTTATGCAAATTCATTGGATAAGCCAATGGTGCTGGGAATGGTTAGTGAATCAGAAAAGCAACAAAACTGCTGGCTTGATAACATCAAACATCCAAGGTGAACATACAACAATTGAAAGAAGCTGACCTTGACAGGGTAGCATGGAGAGCTCTTGCTTATAAAGTCACCAAGAGTTGGACAGGACTAAATGATTAAAAACAAGGAAACAAGCATACTGTCAGCTGGTGCAAGTTAGTACAGTATTTCAGTGCTTGGAGTAAGTTTGGAAAGCTCTCATATTTGCCAATTTTCCATAGCTTTATCAATTGTACTTAAAAATACTTTCAGAGAAATTCATTTTAATGGGGACTACTGTGTAAATCAGTATAAAGTTACACCTCATTTACTTGATACATAAAAGTAGGAATTGTGCAGAATTTATTTACACCACAGAATAAATAGAAGATTGAATGCTGTTTCAATAGTCTTAGCTACATTGGCGTTATAAACCAACCATAAAAATCTTATTGAACCAAGTAAATAAATGTGAGAATGAAGGTTGAGATCTAGAGACAGACTCGGCATAAGGGAAATTTTATTACCAGAACATTTCAGGAAAAAAAACTATTAACCCACTCCTTCTTCTGCTACCAAAAAGGGATAATACTATGCACAATAGCAGCTTTGGGAATAACCTTTCAGTTTTTAATGGTGCAAGACTCAGTGGATGAGTCTTCCACCATTAAAAAAGATGTAAAAGAATGACAGGGAGACTGCAAAGAAACTGAACAAATTCTTTAAATCTGTCTTTACTGCAGAAAGTAAAAGACAGATACCTGAGCCTGGTTTTCTTAGGTAGGGAACGAGAAAAACAGAAGCAAATCTGGACCACTAGAGAAAATAATATAGGATTCTTGAGAGACTATGTTGTAGCAAATCACCTTTGTTCTCCTCTGCAGGACTAATGTTGCTGTTGGGGTGTGTGTGTGAGGGTAGATGTCAGGTCCACCTTCGTGTCCTGCCATTCTGTTGGAGGGAGGGGGTGTTGGCATAGTTGGGATACTTTTTCTTTGCTGTAACATGTGGGAATTAGTGAGGGGGATTGTCTTGGCAGACAAAGCAGATTCCCTCCCTGCCAAGAGGACACAAAGGTGGACCTGACAGTAGGGAATCAGAAAAACAGAAGCAAATCTGGACAACTAGACAAAATAATATGGGATGCTTGAGAGACTACATTGTAACAAATCACCTGGGCCCAATGGTATCTACCCAAACCCCTTCAGAGGTCATCCAGAAGTGTGACCAATACTATCTCAGTAATATAGCCTAGCCTGAATCCTGACCAAAAAGATCCAAATAATCTGCCTCATCCAGGGCATTCTGAAGCCTGGAGCCCTTGGCTATTTTCCCTAAAAAAGGAAAGAGTATATACTTGAAAGATCTTATCCAAAACCATGGAGCCCCAGAATGGTATCTTGAGGAGGAAGTGAACCACTTCCTCTTTCAAGCCAGGCAGGACCACCCAGTCCCGCAAAGAAATATTAACAACTGCTTGGACCCAACCACATGCCAGCCCTTTGTCATCACCATTGCTTTGCCTTGTCTTTTTCTTTTAATCATCTGTCCATTTGACTCGTCAATAATGACCTCTGCAACAACCTTTTCCACTATGCCTATATTATACATTCATCCTTATTTCTGCAGCAAGCATTCATTATTTTTCATCCATAGCATATTCACTTTATCATTGACAAGGCCTTCTCACACTAAAACAAATCAACTGATGTTTCAGTGTGACACAGAACTGAGTGTGTTAAAGTATCATATATAGACATATCTTCAATCAGTCACAACTGCCATCTTATTACAAACTTAATATATGGCTTCCTGTATTATAGAGGGATCCAGCAAAGTTATAACAACTTAAGTAGTAGCAGAAACTGCATCTGATAAAGAAAGTTCTTTTAGCTTCCTGTCTGTTCAAAGGGAATACATTCATCAAGTGTTCTCTAATCACAGAGTTTTGGAAAAGCTCTAAAAAGTACATTTTGAAAAGATTACTTTTGGTGTTATTGATATACTGTAACTAAGTGGGATTGGCTGACCTAGAAAGGTAATCAGGGTTAGCCCTTGTCAGTAGTTGAATAAAGGACATTCAAGTTTGTAGCCTAGAAAATGCTGGGATTAATCAAGTCATATAGCCATATATTTCACAACTGCAATTCTGAGCAGTGTGTGTAGCATTAAAATCATATCAAGCAGAGCAGGTTTACATAAACTCCATATCCCATGCCTGAGGGAACATCCAAATCTTCAAGCAGTTACTTCTAAAATGCTAGTAGGATCAGGATTCTATGAATCTCAGGAAGCATGATGTTTCCCTGTAAGTCATCAGGACTGTGGTTTGACTCAAAGGTGATTTGACATTCATGTAGTTAGTATGCAAATGATCCATTCTGATTTCTTGTCTTTCTTCTTACCAATGTTTTAAACCAGTATTTTCTACTTATTTTGCCTTCTTAGTAATTCATCCCCACCTTGATCCTCCCTTTAGACTAGCGTATCTCAACCTTGGCAATTTTAACATGTGCGGACTTCAGCTGCCAGAATTGTGGGAGTTGAAGTCCACACATCTTAAAGTTGCCAAGGTTGAGAAATACTGCTTTAGACTGAGAATTTATCCTTACTGTTGTTATTGCTCTTGTATCTTGATAAAAACCTGTATATTATTTCCTTTTCTTTTTTCCCAAATATTGTTTAATGCTATCTGAAAAAAGAGAAACTTTCTTTTTTAAAAGTACCAGGTGCCTTACTCCAAAACTTTATATTTTTTATTACATTGCAGCCTTATTAATATGCACCTCTACAATCATATGCTGAGGATTTAGGGATGGTGAACAGTTAATGAAACGATGGGCTAACAAATGTTCCTTCCTCCCTTAAATCTGCTGAACAAATACCTTGAATCTCCCAGCCTTCTCCTAGAATAGGAAATGGGAATTTCATATAGGAAATAGGGGAAAATGCAATTTGATATAATTTTATCCAAAACAGAAAGAATTATAGCTATTTACTGTATCTATCTCTCTAGTACTCTTAATACAGTGCTTACACATTTCATTCAATTTCTGCAAAAAGAATGATTAAAATGGTATCTATTTTCCATTTTTTCCTGCTGGTCAGTGGAACACATAAAGCTGCAGGTTTCTGAATCTGTCTTCAAAGCTGCATGCAGCTTGAACCAGAGAGTTACCAGTTTGCTATAAATTAAACCTGTAAGTTTTGTGAACATCTGAACCAAGATCCAAACCAAATCTTGTAGTTGGTGTACAATTTATTTCATTCATTCAAGAGCTTATGGAATGAAATCTTCACTTGATACAGGGGCTTGTCAATGAAGACATCCTAGGATAACTGTCAGTTTTTTACAATGTCTTAAAATTACTATTTTGTGACCTATATTTTAATATCTTTCATTAGGTCAGTATTTAGCTTTCAGATGAAATGCTGTGATCAACACTTTTCTCTGTTCATAACAAGCTGAGACAATGCAGTACACAGTGGTGTAATTATCCTTTTTGTAACTTGTTACAAATGTAGGGTTCTGTCTTGCAGGTCTGATCATGTCTAGCAGAGATTAAAAAAAAGTCATCATAATAAATACAACATCACAAGGAACCAATTGTATTAGTAAATCAGATAGGAAAAGAAAAGAATCTGAAGCTTTATTTTCTTTGAGATATTAACGCCAATCTGCAATCTAGATTATTTACAAAATAGTGAAAATTAAATCAGCAAGTTTGTTTGTATCCTCATCTTTAATATAAAAAAGTTTGTCCATATTGCATTTGAAAGTAGTTGACATACATTGCTCCTGTTTTATCCTCAACAATTCAATGCTGGCATGAGGTTTGCATATTCCAAATTAAATTCTGCAAACAGAAAAGGATTATTTGTATTTCCCGATACTCCCATGTTACACCTCTGCTCCGCGAGCTGCATTGGCTACCGGTTGCTCTCTGGGTGAGGTTCAAGGTGTTAGTTATGACGTACAAAGCCCTTCATGGCATGGGTCCGGATTACCTACGGCAACACCTGCGACCGGCGTCAACGTCCCTCCGTCCAGTGCGCTCCCACAGAGAGGGCCTCCTCAGGGTGCCGCCGATCAAAGAATGCCGATTGGTGACCCCCAGGGGGAGAGCGTTCTCTGTGGGCGCGCCAGACCTTTGGAACAGCTTACCGGTTGAGCTCCGGACGGCCCCCGACCTTCGCTCCTTCCGGCGCGATCTTAAAACATTCTTTTTCGAACAAGCTGGCCTGGTCTGACGGGATGGGGTTGGGTTTTTAAAATTAGTTTTTAACTTAATATGTATTGATTTTAAGGGCATGATGTTTAATTGGTTTTTAATGGTTTTTTAATTTTTGTATCTGATTTTTATTGTGTATTGCCCTGTTCACCGCCCTGAGTCCTTCGGGAGAAGGGTGGTATAGAAATCAAATTATTAAATTATTAAATTAAAAGCTTCAACTTTGTTTTTTATTCCAACTTTCAAGGCAGCTTGCAGCAAAGAAATCAATAACACATAATATAACCCATAAGAATAATAAGTGCTCCCAATTAGTAACCAGGAAAGTGGCAGCTGCCAAATTTACCAGCACCTCAAGAATTCAATCAGAAAGTAAGGCTTCCAAAGAAAAATAGATGGTACCTAAAGCTTGGGTGCATTTCCATCCCCTTCCTGTAGCTTTCCACTAGGTAGCTGATGGGGAGGATCTCAGTAGAGGATCTCAGCTGTCATTTAGAATGACAGATTTATGTAAATATACCTATTGATTTATTGTAAGCCAGACTCAAGAAACAAAATGCTAGGCTTGTATGTGTGTGTGTGTGTGTGTGTGTGTGTGTGTGTTTGTGTGTATATGTAATTTTTTTGGCTTGCTAACAAAGAATAAAGGGAGAACGATATGATCATTTCAAACTTATTTGTTCTCATCGGTCAGCCGTACCCTTCTGAGATTCGAAACTGGCCCGACTGCATCTTAAGCAGTTGTTTTAACCCCTAGGCCACAGGCTCTCTCTCTCTCTCTCTGTTAGCTGAGAAGCAAGGAAGATATGTGTTAAATGTTTGTTAAGCATTCAGAATACACTTGCTTAGTCCCAGACACGGGACAAATCTTATTTCCTGTTTCAGCCTAGTCCAAGGCCATCTACAGGCAGTAGCCACAGCAGTGGCAGCTCATATTTGTGTAAATATTTTGGCTTGCTAACAAAGAATAAAGGGAGACCGATATGATCATTTCAAACTTATTTGTTCTCATCAGTCAGCCATACCCTTCTGAGATTCGAACCTGGGCCGACTGCATCTTAAGCAGTTGTTTTAACCCCTAGGCCACAGTCAGTCTCTCTCTCTCTCTCTCTCTCTCTCTCTCTCTCTCTCTCTCTCTCTCTCTCTCTCTCTCTCTCTCTCTCTCTCTCTCTCTCTCTCTCTCTCTCTCTCTCTCTCTCTCTCTCTCTCTCTCTCTCTCTCTCCCTCCCTCCCTCCCTCTCTCTCTCTCTCTCTCTCTGTTAGCAAGCCAAAAAATTTACATGATGCACAGTTGTTTTCCAAAGAGAAGAATATTCAAAAAATTCTTGTTCCAGAAAATGTATATATTAAAATGATAATTCAATGGTATAGTTGAAAATCAAGTTATATTCAAAAATCTTAGTCTGGGCCAGAATATTTAATGAGTTGTAATGTAGCTTGCCTTCTTTCTTTCTTTCTTTCTTTCTTTCTTTCTTTCTTTCTTTCTTTCTTTCTTTCTTTCTTTCTTTCTTTCTTTCTTTCTTTCTTTCTTTCTTTCTTTCTTTCTTTCTTTCTTTCTTTCTTTCTTTCTTTCTTTCTTTCTTTCTTTCTTTCTTTCTTTCTTTCTCTTTCTTTCTTTCTTTCTTTCTTTCTTTCTTTCTTTCTTTCTTCCTCCTCCTCCCCTTCCTTCCTTCCTTCTGTTATTCAACTTATATGATCATCCATCTCATCTACATAATTTTAGAATGTTCACAACATTAAAAACAAATAAAATATATATTATACAAAAAGAAAAAAATAAAATATGCAGCTTTTGGAGAAGCATAAAAAGCCTACAACACAGATAAGAAATGGGTTCCCTTTTACACTCAGAGGCCCAGGCTCAGACACAGAACTAGGATTTCAAAGCTTTACAAAATTTTAGAGGTTCAACCTAATATTTATTTATTATTTATTATTTAAATTTATATACTGCCCTATTCCCGTAGGACTCAGGGCGGTTTACAGGGAAATTAAAAGTTAAAATACATCAATACAATTAGAATCGATTAAAACTAAGATTAAATTAATCCCTGAACTTAACTAAAACCCCATTAATTAAATAATTAAAACCCCTCAGTCTGGGCCAGACAGCTCAAAAAACCAAGTTTTCAAGTCCCTACGAAATGAGCGAAGGTCGGGGGTGGTCCTAAGCTCCGTGGGAAGCTGGTTCCAAAGGGCCGGTGTGCCCACAGAGAACGCCCTTCCCCTAGGAATAACCCGCTGGCATTCCTTAACCGGCGGTACCCTAAGAAGGCCCTCCCTGTGGGAGCGCACAGGACGATGGGAAGTTGATGCTGGCAGCAGGTGTTCCCTTAGATAAAAAATATCAGGAGGGATGTGGCACCATGGCAGAAAAAGCTGTTTTTCAGGGCTGTGCCAACTGGCATTCTTTGGCTGACACTATCTGCACTATGCCTCTCCTACCAGATCAGAGAGAATGGGTAGAGACAATAGGGAACAGAGGGTCCTGTAAGTAACCCATTTTCAAGCCATGTAGGACTTAAAAGGTGACAAGCAGTACCATGAATTGGACACAGAAGCAAACTGGTAGCCAATGCAGCTCACAGAAAAGTGGTTTCATATGTGCCAAATAATCAGCACTATTAACTTTCTACAATTCTGCACCAGCTGAAGTGAATTCTCTTCAAGGGCAGCCTCATGTGCACCATGTTGAAGTACTCCAAATAGGAGGTCACAATGGGTGGAATGCCCATAAGTAAGTTGAGTTCTGGGTGGAAATCATACAGGGTGGTTTGGTCCAATGATGGCCTCTTGAAGAGAAGCTACAGCACCATTTCCTTAAGAGGTAGTTCTTTCTCAAAGCAATTGACCTTTCCCTGGGCTTCTTCAGGTGGCCTAAATCAAAGATCCCCAACCTTTTGGGTACCAGGGACCAGTAACATGGAGAGAGGTTTTTCTGCGGACCGGATGGGGCATGGTTTTGTGTGCTGCCTACAACCTGTAGATGGGGCTTTGCTTGTTTGTGCAGACCAGTTGCTGGCATGCCTCAGCCTGCTACCGGTCTACAGATTGGGGTTTGGGGACCCTTGGCCTAAATCAACCAAAAGGCCATAGATCTAATATGGAGATAAGAATAGCCGAAAGACATTGATTTGTCTATTTGTGGAAAGTATCTAATGGAAATTTATGTTGTATTCCATCTTAAAACTTACAGTAACCCTGATATAATACAGTATTGATTTTAATTACATAATCTTATCCAAAGCTTTAATAAATTTTATTGTCATTGAATTATATATCTTGAAATTATATGTATGCAGACATATTTAATTCAAAATATATTGATATTTTTCAAGAAGACAATATGAAATCTGAAGACACTGTAAATCTAATTTCTTATTAAAGTGTATAGGTATTGTGCAACCCAAATTAGATTTTTTTCCAATCAATATTACAGAGAATACACTATATTGCTATACAGCTTTAATAAGCTTTGGTAATGAAAATATGTACTGTAATTATCCAAAATGTCATATCCATATCACTGGCATATAAAAACAATGTAGTTTAAATATTAAGTGGCACCTTAATATTTTGAGATTAAGTATCAGCAACCAAATTCCAAATTAATGACTAAAGAAGACAAGGAGTATCCTTGATGGCTGTCACAGCATAACTTCATCTGTTCTGGATAAAGTCCATTTGTAATTATTTTAGCCACAAGATGAAAATAATTGTAATTGTAATACAAAGAACAAAAGATGATGAAAACCCATACCTTCTTAATTCATAATTCAATATGAACCATATGAAAAGTCTTTCACTGTTCAACAACAATAAAACAATTGCTTCTAACAGATCTGTCACAATGTCCAAAGTATCAATCACCAAGCATATATTCTTGGTAATTTTTATGAATACAGTCTAAAATAGATGAATTATCAATGGTATGTGGGACATGACCAGGCTGAACCCGAGGGAGGGGTCAAATGCATCATCAGCCATCAGTCATGAGTCCCTGCATGCCCACAAGAGATCTAAGTCCAGCTCACCTTGAATGCCTTTCTTATCTCCTACTAATTTCCCTTGATGTTAGTAGCTCAGATTCTTGTAGAAGGCTATGCTTGCAATACATCTTTATATTCATTTGAACCACCTGATTCTCCTGATTTCCCCAGTGCTTGACTAGTACTACTTTCTACAGATTCCTAGCTAGTATTTGTGTTAACATTTTAGTATCTATGTTAAACAAAAGATATTGGGCCCTGAAAGAGATGGACAGCTTATAAAATATAAAATATAAATAAATAAAGTGGTCTATACCTTGATATCTGATAGCATTTTTCTCAGGCTTTTGTAGTATAGTAATGTAGAGTTCCTCCAATGGAGAGACTAAAGAAATATTAAAATATAAGTATGTAAACAAACCACCAACATAGTTGTCACTTTTATAATATTGGTGCCGAGTGCTTTTTTTGTAAAAGAAAAAGGTGCTGGAACTCACACATGTCATACAACCCGCCTTGCCTACCCTACAAGGTTCCATCCAAAAAAGGTGCCGGAACTCCGTTCTGAGCGTTCTATGAGAAAAAAAGCCCTGTTGGTGCCAATACACCTAAAAAAGTTCTATCCCATTCAAGTGGAAATCCATCAGATACAGGGGCACTCCCGAATTTCAAAGGATAATTGTCTCTACAGTCTCTGGTAATGTCAATGGTTATGCCAGTTTCTCTTTAATCTTTCAGAAATATTTCTTCTATTTCAACATGAAGTTAATAGTTTTCTGTTCGGTTGCTGATGTCTTCAATTTGAAACCTCAAAACTGGTAATTGGTAGATTATTCTTCAGTACATAACTGACAGCATAGACGCAAATTGCAGATATAATATTTTATGGGGTTTTTACCCTAAGACAAAAATGAGTCTTTAACCATCTTTTCCAAGATGGTATAAGATAAATATTTCTAAGTAATAATGGATCCATGAATAAAATGTCTTAAACATATTTCAAAGGATTAATATATTCATAGAGTCTTGATGTATTCCACAAAATAAGGTTTGCCTGTAAGAAAAATACTAGGAAAAAAATGCTAATTTAACATTTTTAAATTTCAAAACAAGAGTCATAGGAGTGTAGTCAAAAATTGCAATGGGACCTATTGGGAATTCTATAACTCGATCCCCCAAAACAAGAGAAAAGAAACAAAAACAGACTTAAAAGAATGTTTATGTCCAGAGAAAAACTGCATGTTTTTAATGGTGTTTTTAATTTTAAAAAGCCATATATTAGCTTCAATTGTAATAGGCACACTTGTAAAGTAAAGGTAAAGGTTCCCCCCGCACAGGTGTGCTAGTTGTTTCCGACTCCTAATATATGGCTTTTTAAAATTAAAAACACCATTAAAAACATGCAGTTTTTCTCTGGACATAAACATTCTTTTAAGTTTGTTTTTGTTTCTTTTCTCTTGTTTTGGCCACATGACCACGGAGACGTCCTTGGACAAGCGCTGGCTCTTCGGCTTTGAAACGGAGATGAGCACCGGCCCCTAGAGTCGGAAACGACTAGCACACCTGTGCGGGGGAACCTTTACCTTTACTTTACAAGTGTGCCTATCACAATTGAAGCTAATATATGGCTTTTTGAAAAACTGCATGTTTTTAATGGTGTTTTTAATTTTAAAAAGCCATATATTAGCTTCAATTGTAATAGGCACACTTGTAATACCTTTCAATTTTGAAAATAAATAAGAGGAGTTTTAACAGTTTTTCTACCCACCCTAGAATGTTAGATTAAATTAAAATCAGCAGCAAAGGTTATATTGATTGTTTGTGGAACATCTTTGAGGAAAATATATACGAAATATTTCAGAATTGTACTTTGTCAGGCCATAAAAAAGTGTTCTGTTATTAGCTGATTTATATAAAACAAGTATCTATTATCTTAATATCCTTCTCTGTCACAATATTCATATTTCACATCAATTTTGGAATTGCTATTAAAATAATACCTACCTGATGTGCTTTACTGAGCATCCACTAATGTAGGTATTTTCTTTGTCTAATCCAGCTCCTAGATATCAAGAAAAGCTGTTTGTTGAAGTATAATATATCTTTCTTGCAACATAATATTATCTGGTTGACTGTGGTTTTTACACATTTGCTTTTTAAAAAAAAAATACTCTGCTTATATTCCAGTTTATTACCATAAGTGCTATGCCACCATATAGACCAAATATTTCTTCAAAACAATTTCCCAACATTACGAACATCTCACCCTATAAAAGCTTAACAAGTAGCAGAAATATAAAGAGAAACCATTTAAATAATAAATATGGACCTGAACTAAAAAAATAATTCAATACAAAGATGCGTGATAAGCAAAAAATAGCCACCTCAGCTTTGCTAATATTTTTTTTTAAAAAAGAAGAAAAAAATTAATTCCATTTTAAATCTTAGTCCCCCACTCCCCTGATAATACCACCTACAAAAATAGGAATCCATACCCATATAATACCAGTTAAAGAAAAGAAGGGAGGAAGAAGTGAAGGATCAAAGCTCTTACCCCTCAGATAAGGATAGAACTTATAAGACTTCCACAGTAGCGGCTCAGGTCTTAAACCTTTTGATCTCTTCTCTAAGAGAAAGATAAAAGATTGTTACATACAAAAAAGTATTTAACCGTCTTCTTCCTTTCCACTGCACATATTGAATCAAACTCCTTTTCTTAACACTTGAAATGGTATATCTGAATAATTCATTTCCAGTTTCATAGTATTCCCTTTAATTCGACAGAAACTGGGAAGCAGCCATCCTTACACAAATACCTTCTACCCTGTCAATAGATGGCATATGTTTCTCCAATTTTCTTCACTTTCTATTATTTTGAATTGAGCCCTTGGCTCTACGTGACTGAGGGGAAGATGTCTTCTTCATTTTATAAGGCATTTTGTTGAAATAAGGTTGTATCCACATTGTTTAACTGTGAGAGTTGTGTATAAATCATGCACCATTCAGCAATGTATAGGAGTCATTTTGTCCACAGAATCAAAGCAAAGAGAGGTAACTGTCTAATCAGACTTCAAAAATTGAAGGTGACATTTTCCAAGCCTTTAACTTTTGTTAAATAGCAGGTTCTTTGGCGCAGGAATGAAGACGCGAAGCTGAGTACAAGGTAACTCATAGTTTATTTTGTGCAGAAACTGTACTGGGGAAAAGGCTGCAACTAGCCGCAATATATAGTCTAGCCCCTAGGTGGCAGCCAATAGGTTTGAATCAACCATTGCCGCCTGGAGATAAACAATTGCAGCACAGGAGACTTGTAGTCTGGGTTGCTGGAGAGCTGTTAGCTGTTCCAGCAACCCACGTGGTATTCTTTAAGAGCCTAGTACATAACACCTTTGGTCCAGTCAGTCTCTTTACTTGCCTCTCTTGTTGAAATGTTAAGTAAACAAATGGACAGACAGACAATCAGAAAAGCATGTTATGTAGATTGCCTGGGGTAACTGAAAGAAAGATGTAACTTAAATAAATACATAAGCCCTGCTTCTGTTATTAACTGTAGTTGTTGTTTACAGCTTTCCTTATTATATTTTTGTAATGGATACACATTTGTGGACAACCTTCCTTAATGACTTTGTACTTAATTGTTCTTTTCTGAACAACATTCATAAATATGCTTGTTTAAAAACTCAGCATTCGTAGTCTTTTTGGTGTATTTTCAATTTACATAATGCTTAAACCAAGAAATATTTCAAGAAGGAGGCTTGTGGTCTCTGTGGAACACCAGCTTTGTGGATTAAAAGATGAGACAGGGTGCTTTTAAAATGATAAAATCACCTAAAGTAGCTTCATGACAACTTTTACTAAAACAAATAAATCCTAATTTGTTTTTGCCTCTGGTCATGTTTAAGGTCAGATTCATTTGGGAATTCCTGAGACTGACAGTAGAATCGATTGTCAAACATAGTTTATTCGTGGCATGCAGTCAGTGAAATCTCAAAGGTGGATGGAAGGAAGGGAAGAAATCCTTATCTCTAATAAACATATGCAGGTAACTCTGTCAATAAGTGATGATTCATTCTAAGTGTTCGCCCTACAAATGGATCGGGAAGGTCAGAATGGTACCATTGATGAAGATTTATAGAGGTGATAATGAGAAAGAACTACTCTAAGCACTTTGAATGCACAGTAAACACCAAAGTTTTTCTGCAGTGCTTACAAATATTAAAATGCAAGCTGTGATTATTAAATTTAGTATTTTAATGAGAAGATATAAGAAACAGGCCCAGACCATTCTTTGTAACATCAAATTATAGCAGCCATTTCATACACACACACACACACACACACACACACCACACACACACACACACACACACCACACACACACAC
Organism: Vipera berus; assembly: GCF_964194415.1. Lineage (NCBI taxonomy): Eukaryota > Metazoa > Chordata > Lepidosauria > Squamata > Viperidae > Vipera > Vipera berus. The sequence continues at coordinate 203,372,141 of NC_138203.1, forward strand.
ACACACACACCCCAACAACAACAACAGAGTTGGAAGGGGGGATCTTGGAGGTCTTCTAGTCCAACCCCCTGCTCAGGCAGGAAACCCTATACCATTTCAGACAAATGGTTGTCCAGTCTCTTTTTCAAAACTTCCAGTGTTGGAGCATTCTCACTAGTTAATTGTTCTAACTATCAGGAAATTTCTCCTTAGTTCTAGGTTGCTTCTCTCCTTGATTAGTTTCCATCTGCTGCTTCTTGTCCTGTCTTCAGGTGATTTGGGAGAATACCCCTTGTCCTTCTCTTCATTAAACTAGACATATCCAATTCCAGCAACTATTCTTTATGTTTTAGCCTCCAGACCCCTAATCATCTTTGTGGCTCTTCTCTGTACTCTTTCTACAGTCTCAACTTCTTTTTTACTGTATATTGTGGTGACCAAAACTGGATGCAGTATTACCAAGGTGTTATAAAGTGGTATTAACATTTCACATGATCTTGATTCTATCCCTCTTTAATGCATCCTAGAACTGTGTTGGCTTTTTTAGAAGCTGCAGCACACATATACACAAGAATATATTCCTCTCCTCCTGCTCCTCCTCCTCCTCACCACCACCACAACCACACCACTCTTTGTGCCTTCTTGAAGTTCCTGATTGGAACAAATTTCTCAAACTATTTCTAATAGTTTATCCCATATGGGGACATGGTGGGAATATCTTAACCAGTTTGGATGCCATCTTGCAGTTTATAAGATGTAGTTACAAGGCAGGCATTTTCAATGAGTGTCAAGGAGAACAGTTTACCATATCACCTTTTCTCACTTTCCACTCAGGGAGGACAAGTATTTATCAAAGGGTTTCTTCTGTCAATAGAAGTTCTTTGCATGATTCAGTTGCATGGTTTAATTTCCTTTATCCCATTGAGAATGTCCCTGATTATATAAGGTTGTCCCTTACTATCCATACCATATTATTTTATCAATCACCATGTATGTCATACCATTTCCTAACCATTTTCATAAATCACAAATGAGTCATTTTTATAACAATAGCAATAGCACTTAGACTTTTATAGCAATAGCAGTTGCACTTAGACTTATATACCGCTTCACAATGCTTTACAGCCCTCTCTAAGCAGTTTACAGAGTCAGCATATTGCCCCCAACAATCTGGGTCCTCATTTTAGTGACCTCAGAAGCATGGAAGGCTGAGTCAACCTTGAGCAGGTGAGACTCAAACGGCTAGCAGCCGGGAGTCAGCAGAAGTAGCCTGCTGTACTGCATTCTAATCACTGTGCCACCAGGGCTCTACGTCGGATATTTTACATTGTTTTATTTTTTTAAAAAAATCCAAGATTTATGTAACAGAGCCAAAAATGGAATTGGGAAGAAACTGATGCTTAAAGATCTGTTTTCTTAGAAGGAAATATCCAATGAATTTTGGTTTCATGTTTATTCAAAGTTTATATTTTATCACAGTTATACCAAAAGCTAATTGCTGCATTTAAAACTTATTTTTCTTCATAGAAGAATGCAGGCCAAACTCATAACTTCTCACCGAGCTTCCCAGAGGAAAGTTTTTTTGCCTGGAAAACAAAATGTCAATTCAGCCTGGGATCATTCTTGGGCAATTCTAGGATGCCTATCTAGCATACCTGTCCTTAATCTAACATCTTTTTTTCTACAGTAACCCACATTAAATTATTTGCAAAATTTTATTTTGAAGCTATTTAATATAATGGACACCAACTTATTCTAGGAAAGCAAATCCTATAATTTAATAAATGCATAACTTCCTGGAGGATATTTGTAAACTATAGTTCAACGTCCATGCTCCACAATTTCAAGTGTGCTGTGCCATTCCATGTGGCAACAACCACTGAGAATGCACCAATGCATACAGCCATGCAGGTATATATAGTGAATTATGGAAAGAATCTATCTACTACTGAATGTTTGCAAACTTAAGTTATTTATTTTCAGTGTTCACCATACCTCTATAAAGTAGAACTGGAAGTCTGATTTGGTATCTGAACTCAGTCTAGTCAGAGATGTACCATGTCGGTGTTTGTTTTGCCCTAAAGATGGGGTTCCAATTATCTAAATGTGGGGGTATGCACTGTACTGCCCGTGAGCATTATGTTTCCATACTTATTTATTTTGGTGCTCACCAAACTTTCTAGTCCATAAAAGTTTATAGCTTCCTTTTAATTTTTTTTTTAAAAGTACAAAGTAGGAACAACCAGATTTCAGCAATGTTTTATTTCTAAGAAATGGACCTCTTAGCTAAGATCCTGTCCAGTACTTTATTTGAAAGAATTGCCAACCAAAACTAGAAAAACATTTAAGTTGAGGTTGTAGGGACCATCTTAAGGAGCAGGTGTGAGTGTAGAAAGCAGCTTCCTTGTTTTGCCTTCTCACAAATACTTTGTTCTGACTGTCCACATGTACTATGGTAGCTCTTTTGTGGGCACAAGTTAAAAGGCATGCACCATGGCATTAGAATGCAAGCTTCAGGATTATATACTTGCATCACAACATAAGTATGTAAAGATGAGGTTTATATCATCATATCACATAACATATGTTCTTGTTTTTCTATCATCATGGCCAGCTGCCGTTGCTAGTCTCTTCTACCTTTCATTTCTAGAAAAGATTACTGACATGCTATCCAATTTCTAAATAAGTAATTAGATATATAATCTTTGACCAGTATTATATACTGCTAATATTTGCCGATATTATATACCGCTAAGCAAACAACTTTTGCTAATTCACAAGAAACAATGTTTCATTGCATAGATGATAGGCAGTGAACCTAAAAGCAACTCTATTATCCAAAACTGAGCAATTAGATCTTTGCCAAAGATATCAAGGAAACTCAAGAGAACATGGTAAGTTCTTATGAAACTTACTCATTGCATCACTGTGACTTAAAACTTTTCATAGAACATATCCTAATCAATTATCCCAGTTTGCAAGTTACATACAAATTCAGCACAGGTTTGTTGTCTTCAGCATCTCAGGATATGCATTATTGTTTTTTTTCATATTTCAAATAGTCATTATTCTTTCTATAGCTTTAGTCTTTTGTTGGTCAGGAAAAAACAACAACCCTTACCTGAGAAATTATTCACAAAGACCTAAAAGCAAGGAATAAGTTTCTTAAAATCACCATCTAAGGTGATGGTTTTTCCTTCTATCAGTGGATATTCCATTCAATGAGATTTAGACCAAATCATTTGGCTCTGCTGCTGAAATCTCTCCTTCAAACCCTAGTTTTAAATTATAAGCTTAACTGAAAATTGATTGTTGAGTATCACATAATCCAACCTTTTTATTATGGGAAAGAACATTCCCTATTACATACTGGTGTCAATTTAGCATGCGCTATTTAAATTAGGTTTGTTCAGCTTGACAAATATAACAAAAACCAGAATTCAATATCTTTCAGTGAATTATTAGAATATGAATTCATAATCCAGCCTGCATGATGCATTCTTACCCTATAATAAAGAAATTAAATATTGACTTAACACTGTTGTATGGAGGGATGCTTCCTTAATTTTTTTCAAATGCTATCTTTCAATCTAAAAGGTTTGCATACCTTCTTTATTTACTGAATATTTCATAACTGTGGGGTAAGGGGAGATAACAACCTACCTGCAACTTCCTAGAATATTGAGGCTGCATTGTGATGCTTCACAGTGAAAAGGAAAATGACTTGATGTTTGATGACTTATTTTTAAAGATGCCATTTTGTGTTTTTTTTTTCACAACAAAGACTAGAATTAGAACTAGAAGGCCACCAAGAGGCAAATAACTTCAATTTTCATAATTAACTTGTCCCTCTCCCCATATACATACACAGGCTTTCCAAAATTCCCAGAAATTGCTCTATGAAATTTGGGCCTTTTGCCACAGGATCCTATTCCATTATTGATAGTTGAAGGCTTTTAAGAATAGAAATAGGATGAGTTTGTCTCATGGGTATCTTATGTTCCTATTTCTGTTTTAAGACTGTACAAACAAAAAAAGAAAGAAAAAAGAAGAGAAAAGAAGAAAAAGAAAATCTAATCAGTCCTATCCCTAACTGTGAAGTCACCACTTCTCTGGTGATATTACCAGTATCGGCATCCCCCAACCTTTGGGGGAATGAATGATAGCCCTTGAGTAAAAGGAAATTGCTTATTCCTGAAGCAATCAAGAAAATGAACTGATAGCAGATCTCATTTAGAATTCATAGCTTAAATCCTTTGATGTTGCTTGGCCCAAAGTCAAATGAATAATGAAGGCAAGTTGGTTTTCCTGACTGCAGAGAACATTGTCCAACCTAGCACATACTTTATATGCATAGTATGTTAAAGAAAATTGCTTGGGAACATGTATTAAGAAAATGAGCCAACACTACATATTAATAAAGATTTTTTAAAAAAATAAAATAAAATAATTTGTTTGCAACTAATACTAATGCACCCATGTATAGACATGAACCCCATTCATTGCTAATCACATCCCAACAAACTTCAACCCTTGGTAATACCCAGTGGAGCTAAATATTACAATCTTAACATGTTGGGACATAGTAGTTATAAAATGGCATAATCAGCATGTGGCAGAGAGATGGATGTGAATGTCCAAATAAAAATCTCTTTTAAAACACAACATTATGGATCTTGGTATACTTTGTTACTCCCTCACTGCTCTCCAAAGCCTTCAGTAATAATGTGATCCATTTATTCATCATTATCCCTGTCATTTAATAAACCACATCTTATGTCTTGCTTTAATGGAAAAAGAAAACCATATTTCAAAATGGATTGGGGGAAAATGGAATTTGGCATTGGATCTTTACCTAAAAGTCTTTATAAACATCAAGAATGTCCTACAAATCATCTCCATGCAATGCCTAAAGAACCAACATCCTGATGGACTGTTGTTTGGGGAAATAATAATGTAGCAGACTTTACATCAAAAGTTGTACATATAATTGTCTATATGAATCATTCCTGGGATCTCTCTTACAAGGCCTAGCAGAGCTCATATAGCTGACACATTTTGAAAAAATGAGACAGATAGCAGATGCATCACTCCACCTCTGTTCAATGAGAGAACATGGTTGATGTGACATATTACTAAACATATTGATATTGTTTATATTAAATAAATGCTAAAAATAACTTGGCAAGAACCCTACACTGCAGGGACATTTCAGGAATGTTCCCCAATATTTGGAAAACCAGTGGGTGAGAACAAGAAACCCTGCTGTGTTACTGAGAAAACATTTGCTCTGGACTCAAGGCATACCATGTCTCTGCAAGACACTGATACTTCCTGTCTGGCACAGTTTTGGTGACATTTACCCACAGAGTGGTGCTTTTTAAGACTGAGTAAATATAGCTTCCCAGATATATATGAATCAGACTTAACATTATGTTAGGAAAGACACCCTAGGTGGCTTTGGATATTGGCTCCCCTAGGGTGTGCTAAGAAGAAAATAAAATGGCAAATCTAAAAGTAGTTTCAAAATGATCTAGACAAAAACCAGGGCCTCACTGCAGCTTTGTAAAAGGGATTAGAGTGTTACTAGAAGAAAAACATCAATGAAATATGAAACTTGTAGGGGACAACCATTTAGATTTAAATGGAAAATGCTATTTTTAAAAAAAAATCTTGCAATTTAGCCTTTATCTTCACAATAGGCAATTAGACTAAACTAGTCCTCTGGAACACACACATATAAACTGTTAAATATTCAGTTCTTGAGGCATTAAGTGAGATAAAGTGTTGAAACAGCAACAAGTTTATTCTAACTCAGAACAGAACAGAAGCAACTAATAGCTGCTGCATAGCTATTTATATGGTTGGCCTCTAGATGGCGACTAATAGGTTTAAAGTAGCAGTTTCCTGCCCCAAACCTAATTAACAGCCTGAAGACAACAAGTCTACCTCAGCACAGCAACCATTACATAACACACAGAAAATAGGTCAGCCATTAAGCTAGCAGTGAGACATAAAGCAAGTGAATTAAACAAATAAGGCCAATACATTACATAAACATAATCATGTAAACTGTATTTAGTCCAATTTAGTCCAGTTAATACTGGACATACTAGGCACCTGGAAAGTTGCTTTCCAGGTTTTAAGCTTTAATTTTATACCTTACAGTGGACAGGAATCCCAGCCAAGACCTCCTGAAGATAAAATATTACTTTTCTTTCATATTCCTGAACTCAGTTTTGCTCCTGAAAACTGAGTCCCTACTTAAATTTCTGCATATACATTTTTTTTTCTCTGCAGCTTTTCTGAATATACTATTTTCTTGCCCAAATATGCTTTCTAGATGCAATTTCTGACTTCAGGTACATTTTGAGATGGATTAGAGCCATCTCCATTAATTATATGACTGTGCCCTGACAAATTCCATTTTGATAGTTCATACCATTTTACCTGGAGCAAAAATCCACAGAAATATTATTTTTAACATATTTGCATAATAATATGCAGATAAGCATAAGAAGTGGACCCTCACATTTTTATTTGTATATTTACATAAATATATTATTTTCTAGTCATGATTTTCAAGTTAACAAAGTCTTGTCTATTCACCAGAAACCAGCAGAAAAGGAGAGATTAATAAAAGGAAAATAGAGTTTTACTTCAGATTATATTGTAAAGCCTTACCTTCCCAGATTTTCTTAAGAAAAAAATGAATACATTCTAAAATATATACAAACAGAATAATATGTTTTCATTCCCATATAAATTGTATAGTGTGAGAAATTGTTTAATACTTAACATTTATGGTAACTGAACTGATTTTTTTACATACTCACCTCAGTGCTTATACCACATATTTGTGCTTTTTTTCTGATGGTAGGAAACTGCTCTCAATTTTCAGAAATAATAATAGCTAGAGGTGACTCCAAGTGCCAGTGAAATAAGGTTTGAGACCTAGAGGTTGTCCATACATTATTATATTTATGACTGCCAATGATAGGGTTATTAGAGGATTAGGCACTACTCCTTGAACAGGATCAGAGCAACATAATAATGCTGGACTCCCTCAATAAAAAGAATTTTATTACTACATAGAGCAAATTGCTCTCACTTCTCTGATACCTATTGCTTCTTGCCTCCAGTCCAAAGAAGCAACTCATTGCCTAGGTTTGATAATAGGCTTGATAAAGAATAGCTGACTGACATTATGACTCACAAATGGAGATGGTGTTAGTAAACAGAAAACTCGAGTCTCAAGTTCACTCTGCCACATCATTCAGGTGGAAAGATAGGATTTTCCTTTTTTATTTTTTTTACAGTTTTGTAGGTAGTTCTTTGCAGGGCTTTTTCCCCCATAGAACACTCAGAACGGCGTTCCAGCACCTTTTTTTGCACACACACAAAAAAAAGTTGAAGGAAACTGTTCCGGAGAGCCAAATTCTCCTCAGCAGCACACCAACAAGGCAGCCAGATTGCAGAGCAGCAGAATGCCTCGCAGCGACAGATGGCTCAAGTCAAAGGAAATACGTTCTGCATGGGCTAATTCAAAAGTGGGAGGGTAAGAAGGGCTGAGTGTGAACAGTTGCCTAGCAACCTGCTTAAACAAACTTTCAGCTCCTGGTGCAGGATGCCTTGCCTTTTTTAAGCTGGGAAGTTGAAAAGAAGGCTAAAAAGAAGGCAATAGACTGCTATCAAGGAAAATGTATGGATATAACCAGCAGACGTTTAGGGAACCTTTATTTTTCATACACTGTTTGAATTTTGTTTTACTGCCATGGTGATACACAATCAAATGTAGTCAGTCTTTTTTTTTAATCCCAAAGCATCTGTTCATTAAATACAGTATAACAAAGTTTTGGATGATGGAATTATTTTTTATCTAAGGATAACTAATGATAATAGCTCTTAAATCTCTTATTTTGTTTTATTTTTGCACAAAAATTGTATAATTTGCATTTGCATTCATTTACATTTAGAATATGTTGTTAAAATGTATTGGTGTTGAAATAATTAGTGCACACATATACCTAAAACCAGTTTATTGCATGTGGCAATTGTACTAAAAAATATCTCATTGTCAACCAATATAATTCATTTAATTTGAAATCAAGTGAAAAATTGATTTAAATTATTTTATTAAAACAAATTAACGGCAATTCTTTTATAAGAAGTTGCCTCAAACAAAATGAAATTTAAAAACATTGTGCATTGTGAATGCTTTCTATTGCGTTCCTTAAATACCATACTTATCCTAAGAGACCTTGTCTATTTTTATGGTGATCAATGTACCAGGAAGATAAGGAAGAATGCTTTGGAAGCATAAGAATGTAGTTGCATTTCTAAATGTCCTATGGTCATGCAAAGGAATAGTGCATTAAAGAGGAATCTGATTTGTGATGTGTGCCATGTGTTCAATTAATGTAGCTTGCACAGCCCCACCATATAGAGTGGGCCCCACTGCTCCAACAGCCCCAGGTGCACCGGCTACGGCCCTGGGGGGGCAGCCCACCACAGCAGCGCCACCCCCCCACCTCCTGTGCCTGCCAAGATGAGAGTTCTGGCACCTTTTTTTTTTTTAGAAAAAAAGCACTGGTTCTTTGCATTTCAACTGAGTTTAAGCCCACTTTAAGATTTATACTAAAACTTTCATTTTGTGCCTCAAAATAGTAGGAAAACCTGCCACTTATATGTAGATTACAGAATTCAGTTTTCAAAAAGGTTCCCTCACAGGGATTTTGCTGGTCCCAAATACCATTCACACTTCAGAAATATGTATTTAAATCAGCCTACCAAAGCTTGGTGCCCTTCAGAACCAGCTAGTACTGTAAAATTCTTAGCAGTGCTGGGAGTTAAATGTACATAATTCTATAGAATGTGGAGGTTTAATACACTGGATGAGATTCTAAATTGCTCATTAAAACTGGCCTCTTAAAATTCAGGGCAGCTTGCACAGACTATTGAAGCATATCTTATTCAAGATTATGTTTCAATGATCTGTATAGGTTTGGAAAATACGGTCTCCAATTAGCAAAATCATTTTGGTTATTATATAAAACCATATTTATTCCAGTTCCAATTTCAAAGCAGCAACTATGTCTTTTATTGTATTTTAATGTTTACCAAGTCTCTTTTTTGCCATTGTTTTGGGTTTGTTTCTTCCAAATTATCTCTGCTGCAGATTTTTTCACAGCTGCAATAGATGCTATGAGATTTTTCTATTGAAGCATTTAGTGTTTTGGCGATGAACCCATCTCCTTCATAAAACAAGAAGGTTAATTGTTATTAAATAGCATGCTTTTATATACTGTATATATATATATATATATATATATATATATATATATATATATATATATATATATATATATATATATATATATATATATATATATATATATATATATATATATATATATATATATATATATATATATATATATATATATATATAAAATGTTTGTTAAGCATTCAGAATACACTTGCCACTTGCTTAGTCCCAGACACGGGACAAATCTTATTTCCTGTTTCAGCCTAGCCCAAGGCCATCTACAAGCAGTAGCCACAGGTTCGAATCTCAGAAGGGTATGGCTGACTGATGAGAACAAATAAGTTTGAAATGATCATATCGATCTCCCTTTATTCTTTGTTAGCAAGCCAAAAAATTTACACACACACACACACACACACATATATAGGGACACGGTGGCTCAGTGGGTTAGGACGCTGAGCTTGTCGATCAGAAGATCGGCAGTTTGGCGGGTCGAATCCAGAGTGCCGCGTAGCAGAGTGAGTGCCTGTTACTCATCCCATCAATAAATAAAATAAATAAATCCCAGCTTCTGCCAACCTAGCACTTCGAAAGCACAAAAAAATGCAAGAAGAAAAATAGGGACCACTACGGTGGGAAGGTAACAGTGTTCCATGCGCCTTTGTCGTCTAGTCATGCTGGCCACATGACCACGGAGATGTCCTCGGACAAACGCTGGCTCTTCAGCTTTGAAACGGAAACAGAGATGAGCACCGGCCCCTAGAGTTGGAAACGACTATATACACCTTTATGTGTGTATGTGTGTGTTATATATATATATATATATATATATATATATATATATATATATATATATATATATATATATATATATATATATATATATATATATATATATATATATATGTGTGTGTGTGTGTGTGTGTGTGTGTGTGTGTGTGTATCCTGTTATTAGTTTTTCCCAATTTTAAGTTTCCCATCAATATTCAATATTCAAATTTAACATTTGATATTTATAATTTCCATGTTTTAGGTAACCAAAGTTTCCTTTATCTCAATTCATAACAGAATCTAATATTCAAAATACACATCTTATCTATTTGGGTATAATCTTGTTCTATTTCCTAAAACTTATCTATTTTCCACCATCTTATATCACCTAATTAATAATACAATATCCCCTTTAATAAATCAAAACCTTTTCTTTTGGGTTAAATAAATAGCATCCTTATTTTTGAGTAATTTCCAAGTATTTTAAATTTAATGACCAAAATTTCCCTTATCTCAACTTCTCCCTTTGACCCTCTAATTAGTAATATGAAATCCCCTCTAATAAATCAAAACTTCAATTTTCTTCAGCCTTATTCTGGCTTTCTTTGTTTGCCAACTAGCCTTCCGTGTTAATGTTTTTAAATCATCAAATAGATCTCCCTCTATTATTATATATATTGTTTGGAATAAGAAAGACCATTTAGTTGCCTTTTTTTTGAAGGGCTAGCCCATTTGTATTCCTTAAATCATCTCCCTGTTATTCCAAATCCCCATAATTGTCCTGGTATGTTTATCTTACATTCAGTCTGTTCTTCTGGCTCCTCAAATTTCTTCTGGTTTATATAGAAAATCTTTTCCATTTTCAGTGTTGTCAATCCCTTTTCTGGATATTCCATTAACTGTATTTGTTGGTCAATTGAGTGTCTTAGTATTTGATTGTTCCACTTCTTCTGTTACCTTTTGCGTTGTTAGTTCTTTAGTTGTAATCGGAATTTGGGTTTGTATATCTAAACTGACATCTTGTTCTTTTCTGTAACATCTTATTTCATCACAAGCTGAAAGAATAGTTTCATGTATTGCTTTCAACATGGAAAGAATCTTTTCCTGATCCTCATCCATCTCTTTTACGGGTTTATAAATAGTTTTTATAGTAGAAGTCATTTGTCAAGCAAGATTTTATAGTCCAAGGTATTTCATCATTTCATATAGTAACCAATATTCCTCAAATAAACAGATAGGAAGGCAATTCCCCACATATAACTCTGAAAGTCAGTAAAGATTTACATTCACAGTTCAAGTAGGCCAGTTATACCACCCAGCTGTTCTCTTACAGCTGAATTTCTCACAGGTGGTGCCAAGGCCAGAAGAGTCTTATCTAAGGTCTGGACTTCGAGCCAAGT